>NC_135177.1:25508059-26108059 GCF_041146795.1 Maylandia zebra
AGTAAAAATTAGGAAGTAAAACTTGAAAGTAATATGAGCAGACAGAGTTTTTTCTGCTTCATCGAGCACTGAAAGCTCACCTGAGATGGAACCGAAAATGAAGAAGTATATCAGAAGTATATCAGAAAATGTTTCCATTTCTAAAGCAGTCCTTCACTCTTTGCCTTTCCCTTTGCTGATACCAGTACATGAATGTTCATTCAGTATATAGTGTCATAAGGAAGTAATGTTGTTATTCTGAAAGGTTAAACTTCATGAACTTGTTAATCATTAACATAGCTTTCTACCAAATGTTTATTGTTTGCTTCTGTACTGTAACAGCAGTCCAATATGGAGGTGTCACTTGGAAGAATTCAACATGATTTATTGTCAGACAGAATTTGCAAGAATGAAATCTATTTGCCAATTAGGCTCCAATGACCCATCATGGCAGAACAGAATCCCAGTAGTGATAGAATTCAAGACAGAGTCTAGACGCAGTTGGTGGCGAAGATCAACCAATATCATGGCAAAAAATACAATAGACACGCCGGTGCGCTGTGTCCATTCATGCTATGCCTCTTGTTGAGAACAATAGATTAATGAATATACATTAGAGTTAAAGAGACTATAGTTTGGGATTGCATGTAATATTGCAATATGGCAATTACTGTGTGAAATAATACAAGTAGAGGAGATTCCTGGAATTGGAACAAAGAACTGGGTTGCAGAACAGCCAACCCCCACCACCAGGACAGGAAGCCACAGGTACAAGCCTGGGGGAGGACAACCCCAGGGTGAAGCGCAGTGAGAGTAGTGGAAGACTACTGAGGAGGGCTGCCAAAGGGCAACACCCCCCCTTACTCTATAAAGGTGTGTGAGGAATAGGGCTGCCACAAACGATTATTTTGATAGTCGACTAGTCACCGATTATTTTTGCGATTAGTCGACTAATCAGATCATGCATCCATTGGACGTACAACGTACAGCTTATTGCACCAGCATGCATCTGCTCTTATATAACTATCATTAGCTTAAAGATTTAAGTGTTTAAGGTATGTGCTAACTAAAAATAAAGACAAGATGATAGTTTATTGAATTTAAATGAAATTTGCAGATTGTTTCAGTGCAGTTTAATAAATGCAGCTGTCTGCTCCTTGCTATCTAAAATATAACAGGACACCGGAGTATATTCTCAAGCATCTCACACTTCTGATAATCAGTTGTCTGCTTGACATTTATTCAGCTGTGTAAAAACCAGGGGCGATTCTAGGATCAGAGCTTTGGGGGTGCTGAGCACCCAGAGAGCTGCCCAGCCAGACAAGATAAACTTTACACGTCACAATGAGACTTCTTCCCTGTCTCTGTTAGTCCCTGCATCCTTAAATGTCTCCAGTTGTCCCAAGTTCTCTCTGACTGTCTCCTTGGTGCATTTAAACCCCTGCATCCTCCCTGTCCTCATCGTCTGTTGTCTTCGTCTCCGTTATGAGTCATCATAATTTTACCATCTCTGTGCAAGTCTGCAAATTTCTTTCTTAAATCATGAGATTCTTAAATTCATCAAGTCTCTCTGTGCCTGGGTCCTCGTCACAAAACATGACATCACTGTTTTGTGCATTTTAACACAATTTAATCCCCACATTTGAGAAAGAAAGGCAAAACACTTTTTTGAAAAGTCTGTAACAAAACCATCAAATCTGATAAAGGTTATTTAAATGCTGCAAAAGAAGAATGGATTGGAATAAAAAAAATACTTATCCTAACCTTAATTACTGGGGGAGAATAATGAATGATGCTCATGGTAAAAAGTAAACTGACTGCATTTTTTGGACAGAGATTCACTTTTAATGTGTATGTATAATATAATACAGATGCATAAAAATACACTCCCAAAACTGAATAAATTGTTACAAATAAATTATTACAAAATATTAATAAAAACTATAAAAATGGAGGCAACTTTGCCTGTGGTAGAATGTATACAATGTATGAAAAAATCTTTAGTGCAGATACTAATTTTACTAATTTAATAAGACTAATTTTGTGTTGTAAGATTTATGAGTTTCATGCTTTCATAGTGGTACTTGGGAGAGCTTGACATTTTTTATCAGGTGGTACACACTGTAAAAAGTTTGAGAAACACTGATAAGCGTATGTGTGCTTTTGGAAAACATTTAAAGCTGCAGTACAGAATCTTTGAAACAAGCTTAAAACATGTTTAGAATATAAACAGAGCACTCTGCTTCTCTTTACAGCTCCTCACTCCACCAGGGCTGTTTGGCACTTTCTGATAGTGTGCAAATGTGATGTACGTACTGCAGCAGTCATACAGACAACTGGACGGTCCAAAAGTTGGCCTACCTATTACTGGCTGAGGTTTTAGTAGAGTTGTGGCTGAACCACATAAAAATATATCATTAATTTTAATCTCCCCAATAAATGATAATGTTATGTTGGAATGTTGTTAAAGAGGGTCAAAAATGTTTCAACCCAGTTTGTTTTGCAGATTCTGTATAGCAGCTTTAATATAGTGAGAACACAACTTCCAGATTGTGTGAGTAAAATCAGGTTTTTATTCTCTTTGTCAGTTTAATAGTTTCTGTTGTGCCTGTCACTGTTTCCTGTCTGTTTTCTTACCTGGTTCTTCCTGACCTTGCCCTTTCTCCTCACATTCCCCTCTTTCCTCTCTCCTTCTTTGGACTGACAGTCATACAGAAATAGATTGTATTCAATTAGATGAAAAATTACATTAATATGAAAAAATACTGTTAAGATCACTAACAAAAAGTCCTCTCTGTCTACTTTCAACCAAAAGACAAATAACCAAACCACATGAACATCTAATAAAAGATATAAATATTGAAACGCTGATCCAACATTATTCTTGATTGACGGATCATTTGATTTTACACTTTTACCTGAATGTGGTTCCTTTTTTGAAAAAACTTCCTTATATCCATTATGAACCTGGCTGTCTCTCTGTACACAAACACACACACACACACACATACACACACACACACACAACAGGAGTTATAAGGTTAATGGGCATTCAGTCAGTTAGCTAGTCCATTTCAAACAGGACAGTGGTAACAACAGTAGGCTATGGACAATTTTAAGTTTTAGATTTTAAATTGGCTATATACATTTCAATGGGAGCAACAGGACTGTCAAATGTTGCTGATTCTACTACAGAGTAGGACGGATTGTAGGGTAGCAAACCTCGTCAGAAAACATGTTTTCAACACTGCAGGTTACCTGGTGTAATGTTTTTCAGCTAAAAAGAAACATGGTCTGACTCCTACCTAACTATATAAAGAGTAACTGAAGGTTAAATGCAGCTGATATGTCCTGTTTTAAGCCAGGCACTCACACCTCCCCTCTGCTGCGTCTCAGCCACTATCGCTCTGGCAGCAACAGCACTAGAGCCAGAGTAGGGGAGAGATGGAACTAACCATTTTTGGAGGGGGGGGGGGGGGGGGGGTATCTATACTTTTGCTGTTAAAATATTACGTCTCAACCAAGTGCTGTATGGTTTTTATATTTTTAGCAGTGTTTCACACAAACAGCAAATATTGTCCAAAAAAAGGAAGAAATCTTTGGGGGTGCGTTGATTCATTTTGGGGGTGCTTCAACCCCCAAAAATGGGCTAAAATCGCCCCTGGTAAAAACTATAACTTTAATCTTAGCCAAACCGATTTACTCAGGAACAAATAAAATACTGAAAAAAGCGAAACAATAACATTTTTAAGTTATCTAAGTGACTTATATATCATGTTTAACCTGAGTAGCGAAAGACGGCGGTGGGTTTGAAAACGATTTGCCGGGAGTCCGGTGTTCTCACCGGCTCTAGTGAGCCTTGAACCCTGTCTAGCTATCGAGCTGGTGGGCAACTATGGGCTCAAAATGTGGTCATAAATATTTTGTACTTGTAAAAAAGATTTGTATGTGTAAAAAAGATTTGTGTGTGCGTAAAAAAGATTTGTATGTGTAAAAAGAATTTGTGTGTGCGTAAAAAAGATTTGCATGTGTAAAAAAGATTTGTGTTTGCGTAAAAAAGATTTGTATGTGTAAAAAAGATTTGAGTGTGGGTTGTTAGATTTTGTATTGTTGATTGTCATGCATGTGTAAAAAAGATTTGTGTGTGGACTTAGAAAAAAAGACCCCTGCAAGTTACAAGTGCGAATTTTGACCCTATTTTTCTTCCTTTCATCTGATTGGTCAATGTCATGTCAATCACAAATGTAACAATCCAATCAGAGAACAGATGGGTTTGGCTATCGGAGGGGCGCTTTTTTTGAACTGCAGGTCTTTGAAGGGAATAAATGCCCTTTTACATGCCAACTCAGCGTTTTCCTTCATCACCACGAAGGAAAACAGTCTGTGGTCGTCCGAGTTTGGTGATTTTTGTGTCACAGGTCTACGTGTTTAATACAGGGACTTCCACAGCCTTTTCAACAGCGCTGCGGACCGCGGGGTGGGGGCGGGCAGTGTTTTGGAAATGACAGTCTTCATTACAAAGCTTTCTTCGTTATGAATTAGCATACATGTTTTTATTGAACATTTGAAGAACCAGCAAAAAAAACAGAAACTCTTGTAGAGGACATAAAGTCAGAGATAGAAAAGACAAGGAGCAGGTGCATCTAGTACAGGTAGAGCTGCTGCAAAAACCCACAGAGCCCAGCAGCCAGCGTAACAAATTCTGGATCCTTTGCTTTTAGTTAGCAGTTAGCATTAGCAGCACATCCTGCGTCCGATGTGAAAGATAAGATAAGATAAGAGATAAGATAGAACTTTATTAATCCCTCGGGTGGGTTCCTCTGGGAAATTCGGTTTCCAAAAGCACAGCACCAACAGAAGTTACAGTAACAGAATGTTATATATATATATATATATATACACACACACACACACACACACACACACACACACACACACACACAAAGGAGTTTTATGCTGCGCACTGTGACTCACGGCAATGGTCCTGGGTCAGCCCTGACTTTGTGTTAAACTAATCCTAAAGTAATAATGGTATTTCTAACCACTGATATACCACAACTTTTTCCTTTCAACAGCTACTGAAAGTTAGGGGACCTAGCTGCTATCGATTATTTATATAGAGATCCTCCAGCTTCAAACTGTATCATTTCATTTCATTTCATTTAAGTATTTATTGTCATTGTCACCCTTCAAGGACCTGCAGTTCAAAAAAGCGCCCCTCCGACAGCCAAACCCATCTGTTCTCTGATTGGATTGTTACATTTGTGATTGACATGACATTGACCAATCAGATGAAAGGAAGAAAAATAGGGTCAAAATTCGCACTTGTAACTTGCAGGGGGTTTTTTCTAAGTCAACACACAAATCTTTTTTACGCACACACAAATCTTTTTTACACATACAAATCTTTTTTATGCACACACAAATTCTTTTTACACATACAAATCTTTTTTACGCACACACAAATTCTTTTTACACACACACAAATCTTTTTTACACATACAAATCTTTTTTACAAGTACAAAATATTTATGACCACATTTTGAGCCCATAGGCAACAGACGTTTCCAAAAATGTAGGGGCGCTTTTGAAAATATGTGGTGTCTTGATGAACTGAGCAGATATTTGAGGTTTACACAGCTACATTCTCGCCTGAAAATATGTTAAACGTTTATTTTGTGACCCAGTAAGAATAATAAGAGTAATATTAAAACTAACTAGCGGCCGCCATTGTTGGAAACTGAGCAGGGCCACGCAGTGTTGCCAACTCCTCAGTAAGGAAAATCGCTATTGCTAGAAGTAGCTAAATGACGTCATCGCCTAATTTGCGTTGTTGGAGAGAGAAATAACATCGTAGAAGAGACATAAAGTGAGTAAAAAACGTCCTAAATGCATTTCGTTTATTTAGAACAACAAATTAAATTTCTTTTAGCATTTTTTTTTTACTTCTCAAGTACAGCCCTGCTCCTTTATCCGGGCTGACCCAAAATAGGCACTCTGGTGGAATTACTTTGTGTGTGTGTGTGTGTGTGATTAAAAGTAGTTTTAAACCTTGTGATCCACAAAACAGCATAAGAGTAAAAGAAGAACTGACTGCGTTACAGTCAGTGCGGGAGCAGCGGCTTCGCTCATGCGCGATTCATTTGCAATTTGGACACATACAGTGGGGCAAAAAAGTATTTAGTCAGCCACCGATTGTGCAAGTTCCCCCACCTAAAATGATGACAGAGGTCAGTAATTTGCACCAGAGGTACACTTCAACTGTGAGAGACAGAATGTGAAAAAAAAATCCATGAATCCACATGGTAGGATTTGTAAAGAATTTATTCGTAAATCAGGGTGGAAAATAAGTATTTGGTCACCTCAAACAAGGAAAATCTCTGGCTCTCACAGACCTGTAACGTCTTCTGTAAGAAGCTTTTCTGTCCCCCACTCGTTACCTGTATGAATGGCACCTGTTTGAACTCATCATCTGTATAAAAGACACCTGTCCACAGCCTCAAACAGTCAGACTCCAAACTCCGCCATGGCCAAGACCAAAGAGCTTTCGAAGGACACCAGGAAAAGTATTGTAGACCTGCACCAGACTGGGAAGAGTGAATCTACAATAGGCAAGCAGCTTGGTGTGAAAAAATCAACTGTGGGAGCAATCATCAGAAAATGGAAGACATACAATACCACTGATAATCTCCCTCGATCTGGGGCTCCACGCAAGATCTTATCCCGTGGGGTCAAAATGATCATGAGAACGGTGAGCAAAGATCCCAGAACCACACGGGGGACCTGGTGAATGACCTGCAGAGAGCTGGGACCAAAGTAACAAAGGTCACCATCAGTAACACACTACAACGGCAGGGAATCAAATCCCGCAGTGCCAGACGTGTTCCGCTGCTGAAGCCAGTGCATGTCCAGGCCCGTCTGAAGTTTGCCAGAGAGCACATGGATGGTACAGCAGAGGATTGGGAGAATGTCATGTGGTCAGATGAAACCAAAGTAGAACTTTTTGGTATAAACTCAACTCGTCGTGTTTGGAGGAAGAAGAATACTGAGTTGCATCCCAAGAACACCATACCTACTGTGAAGCATGGGGGTGGAAACATCATGCTATGGGGCTGTTTTTCTGCCAAGGGGACAGGACGACTGATCCGTGTTAAGGACAGAATGAATGGGGCCATGTATCGTGAGATTTTGAGCCAAAACCTCCTTCCATCAGTGAGAACTTTGAAGATGAAACGAGGCTGGGTCTTCCAACATGACAATGATCCAAAACACACCGCCCGGGCAACAAAGGAGTGGCTCCGTAAGAAGCATTTGAAAGTCCTGGAGTGGCCTAGCCAGTCTCCAGACCTCAACCCCATAGAAAATCTGTGGCGGGAGTTGAAAGTCCGTGTTGCTCTGCGACAGCCCCAAAACATCACTGCTCTCGAGAAGATCTGCATGGAGGAATGGGCCAAAATACCAGCTACTGTGTGTGCAAACCTGGTAAAGACCTATAGTAAACGTTTGACCTCTGTTATTGCCAACAAAGGTTATGTTACAAAGTATTGAGTTGTATTTTTGTTATTGACCAAATACTTATTTTCCACCCTGATTTACGAATAAATTCTTTACAAATCCTACCATGTGGATTCATGGATTTTTTTTTTCACATTCTGTCTCTCACAGTTGAAGTGTACCTCTGGTGCAAATTACTGACCTCTGTCATCATTTTAAGCAGGGGAACTTGCACAATCGGTGGCTGACTAAATACTTTTTTACCCCACTGTAGGTGTGAACATCTTCTGCCCTGATAGCAGCTGGGGGAGGACTATCCTCCGCCTGTGAGCGCTTTGGCACGGGCGAGGTGCCCATTCCAGCATCCGCTGCTTGATAAGAGTAGGAGCAATACGTGCTTTCACGTCAAAAAGTCGTCATAAATAAGGCTCCAATAACACCAGAAAAAGTCGCTAAGAGAGTCTGAAAACTTGCTAAATATAACGAAAAAGTCGCTAACTTGGCAACACAGCGACAACCACGATGGGCCGCTATGAATTCTGGGACACAGCTTCTTCTTCTTGGGGGTTTAACGGCAGCTGGCATCCTTGTACATGCAGTGCTGCCATCTTCTGTTTCAGTCAGTTATTACACTCTTAAATCCTACTACTTATTCCTGCGTGTTTTGGGATCTTACAAAGCTTCAAACGACGCGTCGACTATTGAATTAGCACCCACAGGCAGCTAATGGGTGCTAAGCTAAGCAGGCACACATCACATACTTACTTCGATCATTAACGCACACTTCTCAAGGAATGACCAACTCTCTGCAGGTAATCTGGAGCAGTAAAGCTCAAGTGCCGTGACCACGTTCCTCCCTCCCCATTGTCTCTGGCATACAAAGCGGTGGGGTGACCTCTACTTTCATTTATCTGTGTAGCCAATTTAATTAACTTTTCCATAACATTTTGTTTCATAGTGTAATCTTCACATCCTTTACCTAAAGCAGACTCTCTGTTGATTCATCTGCTAATTATATTCACAGTATTCATTCACTGTCTTTAGGGATTAACTTGCTCAGGATAGCTCAACGCACTAATACAATGGCCTCTTCACCAGTCCCTCCTGTACTTTCTTGCTCAGTGTGTCAGATGTTTAGTTACTCCTCAAACCCTTTAGTGATAACTATACTTGTAATAAATGTTTAGAGTCTGGAGGCTAGGATCACTGAATTGGAGACCCAGCTCCGCTCCCTTGAAAAACCCATAGCTAGCCAGGCCTCTGTAGCTGATGCAGCCAGAGGCAGCTTTGTATTTTTATTTAGAATTTTATTTATTACTTCTAGTCTGAACTAGTGTAACTTGTTATTGTCACGATGTCCTCAAAACTCCCAGAACAACGTTCAGTTTATCCAAAATGCTGCAGTGAGAGTACCAACAGGGACTAGGAAAGAGAGAGCATATTTCACCTATATTGGTTTCCTTTCACTGGCTCCCTGTTAAATCCAGAATCAAATTTAAAATCCTTCTGCTCATGTACAAGGTCTTTAAAGTGTCAGTTGTGAAATAATGTTTCTGATCTCATCTTCTGTAATAGTGTCTTGTTTTTGTTTCTCTGTCATATCACAACTTAGATTATTACACTTTTGAGCCTCTTATGTGTGTGACTCTTAGTTGGATAAGCATTTCAGAAAAGCCTGATGGCTCATCTGGGATTCTGCGAACAACAGTAACAGTCTGCTGGGCCGTTATTAAGTGCTGATCACATACAGTAATTGTATTACTCGGAAAAACATCCTGTGACTCCACGTCAACATCTTTATATTAACTTCAAAAAGTTTATATCTTGCACTAACACAGTTACACCACATGAGGGAGGCATCGTGCAAGTTTTCTAGTGGATCAGCTTATAAAAAAGTCTATGACTCTACTTGCATGTGAAACTGACACTGCACCTTGTTAATACTTAAGGGTTTAAAGGGTTAAGTAGAGTTTCATTTACCATATTGAGTCAGTAGGTTCGTGGTCAGTTTGATAGTTGAACATTCCTAGCTGCACTCTTCACAGATATTTAATTAATGGCTTTGTTACTACAGCTTCTTATTGTCTTAGTGGCATTTGCAGGTAAGTCTCAAAAATTATGATGTTCAGTAGAACTTATTGTCTCTTTACAAAAGGTTATATTTTCCTTTGAATGTTTGCCAAAGACTTAGAGCAGCAGCAATTCACTGAAAGCAACAGCTGGTTAACTGTTTTAATAACCACACGTTTACTGAGTGAGTTCCTGAAACTCGATCAGAAATATGTGCGGTATTATCTGGAAAAGCTCAACTTCTAATGAAAATAAGGTGAACTCCGCAGCTTTGCCGTATTTCATTGCATTTATTCCACAATTGTTTTATTTGTTTGACTGACATATGTTTTATGTACTTTTCTATTTGTCTCCTGCAGTTTTCACTGAAGGAGCTGGTGTGTTGCCTGATGGTCCACTGAATGCAGCTGTAGGAGAAAAGGTGATGTTCACTACAACACTGACTCCAACAGAAACACAGTTTCTAGTTGTGGACTGGAAGTTAAATCTCTCTAAGGTTATAATCATCTCAACTAACTTAGCAAACAATACTGGACCAGAGTATGAAGGTAGGATCACCCTCTTCCCATCTACTGGGTCTCTGGAGCTCAGGAGTCTCACTCTGAATGACACTGGAGAATACAGTGTTAGCATTACACAAGCTGATGGCACACAGCAGCTTGGACGTACAACTTTGGAGATACACGGTGAGCAGATATTGAAATCCAACAGTGTAATTTTTTTCTGCAATATTTAAACAAGTTTACATTATATTAAACGTGCAAAAATACCTGGAATTATTAGTACATTTTTGTTATGTGTTGTTCTGCATTCTTGCAATAATTTGTGATATTATTCAGATTGTGATATTACAAACTTTACAAAGTGGCTGTAAGAAACTGAATGGCTTATTTAAATGTAGTATTGACCAGCATATTGTAAAGATTAGTCTGAGGACTCCATTTGTCTAATTTACTCTGTGCAGAATAGTCACTTAAAGGCAGCAGATATTTAAATTATGAGAATGAAAGTATTTTAAGGTTTTGACAGTACTTCTTTAAATGTTTTAATGATAATTTTATTATTGCTATTCTGTCTTTTTCGGTTGGTTTTTATAGTATATACTCCTTGTCTTGACATGGTTTAGCTGGAGTCAGATTTTAATCACTTTAATGCTTATTTTCTATTGTTGATCCCAACAATGAAACTATTTTATTTTCTTTCACAGAGAAAGTCTCCAATGTGTCGGTAACTTCCAGCAGCACAGACTTGGTTGAGTTCAGTGCTTCTGTCTCTCTGTCCTGCTCTGCCTCTGGATCCTCTCTCTCTTTCCTCTGGTTGAACGGCAGCTCTGAGGTTACAGCAAGTGACAGAGTTCAGCTCACTGATGGAGACTCTAATCTGACTATAATCAATGTGACCCGCTTTGACCAGGGACCATTCAGGTGTAATGTGTCCAATCCTGTCAGTTTTGGTACCAGTGATCCAGTAAACCTCTCCATCAGCTGTGAGTTACTAAAGTAAATGCTCAGTCTGAAAACGTCTGCATCAGAGTTTTTTTCTGGTGACATGATGTGGAGTAATGTATCTGTGTTAAATAATTTTACAAGTACACAAGAAAAACTGAATGTAATATACTTATAAATGTTTTATACAATAAAAATTTTCTCTGTTCCTTCTATATTTAGATGGTCCAGAAAATATAAATTTGATATTATTTCCATCACAAGAATACTTTGCTGTGGGGTCAGACATCAGCCTCACCTGCTCAGTTGGATCCAGACCTCCTGCCCAGTTCAAGTGGTTTCTGAATGGAGATCAGCTGCCTGATATTGGATCAGATCTCAGACTGATGAACATTCAGATGAACCAGAGTGGAAACTACAGCTGCCAGGCCTTTAACAGCAAAACTCTGAGATATCAAGCATCTCAGCCTTCAGCCATCACTGTACTGGGTAAGTCTGTTTTTAAATAATTTATTATTTAAAATTTTATGATTCAAATTCATATTTCTCAAATTTTCTATACTCAGATAATACTTTCATATCTATCTATCTATCTATCTATCTATCTATCTATCTATCTATCTATCTATCTATATATATATATATATATATATATATATATACATACATACATACATACATACATACATACATTTGTGGAGAAAATAAAATACAAAAATCCAGTTTTTAAACACGAATGGTCTCTCAGATACTTTTGACTTTGGACATTTTTCCTTACGCAGAAGAGAAATGAAGCTGATAGAGAAAGCTTAAACAGAATGAAGATTTTAAAATACAGGCAAAGAAGTACCCTTTAAAAGAAAGAGTAATGCTTGTTGTTTGTTGACCATGTGGCTGTTATGATAACAAGGTTGGTTAGAATCTTATATTGTGAACTATAATGAGAAGCCTAACATCACTGGATGTTTTCATAGATTCTCTTTGTTTGAGTTTGTAAAGTATGAAAGTCTCCTTTCAAGATGGAAGGAAGGGATTTTATTTAGGCTATTTTGTAGAAACGATAAAGTGATGCACAAATAAACTATTAAGCACTTCACCGTAAAACAAATTTGAACACATTTTCACTGTAGGACAAGTCCACATTAACTGTGATGATTTTACTATTTCATGTAAAGGTGGACGTTTGCCTATCAATTAACAAGTCAAGTAAGCTACTGACTTAAGAATTGGGGAAAGTGGCATTTTGTTGAGTTAACTTTGTGATTCAGGATTTTACAATTGTTGCTAAAACAGCAAAGCTAAAGTATCAACATGTTTATCGTAAATAATGACAGTTTGTTTGTTGTTTGAGTTGCCCTTCATAGCTCCCTGCTCATAATATGTTGACAGTTTGGGAATCACAAGTTGACCATATGGTGGCTAGTGGTCTTCAGTTTGAATAAATATTACCATAAAATGTAATAGAACCCTGTAACTGACTAGCGACCTGACCAGGGTTTACCCCCTTTAACCCTATGACAGCTAATATAGGCTACAGTCCCCCCTGTAACGCTGAACTAGATACCGTATTTTTCGGATTATAAGGCACACTTAAAATCCTTTAATTTTCTCAAAAATCAACAGTGCGCCTTGGGTATGAATTCTGGTTGTGCTGACTGACTTCGAACCGATTTTATGTGGTACATGGCTCTTAAAAATCTGTCAAAAAATGTTTTACTACAACTTTGGTAAGCTATGAAGCCGCACTGCTTGATAGATTGTCGGAGTTTTACAGCTACCATAGTCAGGAGCCTCCCCGAGAAATCTGGGTCCAAAACTCCATCGACTTCAGGTCCCAAAGTCAAACGAACACTGTGGCATCACTGAGAGTTTAAAACTGTCTAAATTCTTTCACCTTTAATAAAATGATCAGCGTTGCTGCCTACCCGGTGTAACAATTAAGTTTAACATCCAGGCATCTATGAAAACAGAATTTATGAAATTTATGAGTTACAAGTTAGCAGGAAGTTAGCTCGCTAGTTTCCACCTAATCATGATGTACCATGTTCTGACTCAGGGATTTCTGAAAAATTAAAACGTACAGCTCTGCCATCGCTTCCAACATAAATGAAGACAGAAAACTAAACAACAGTGACTTTTGTAGGGTTACTGAAGTTGGACTAGCTGGTATATAAAGATGTGCTACGTGATCGCTAGCGACACAGCTATGTTAGCATAATATAAACACAGTGACGTTGGAGGATGAACGCTAACTTTTTTCCACTCGATAAATGTTAACGTGAGGGTTTCCGATGGTTAGGGACAAATGCAATCGCATGGCAGGATGCTGTAAATGGACCAAACTCCAGTCAGGAGAACAACGGAGATAATCCAGCAACAATATGAGGTTAGTCATTAATATACTGCAACAACATGAAAATAGTGCAGCTGTGAGATAATTCAACATTAATGAATCAATGGTACGGAAGTGGAGGAAGCAAGAAGAATGAGTTGAGTAAAGATTTGATTTACTTTCATGGTATTACTGCTAGTCCTCTTCGTCCCATATGAGACATAGGGATGTCCATGGTCTGTCATCTTGCTATGCTGCACTGCGTGGAGGGCCATAAGTACACAATTAAATAATTAATTAAATGATTTATTAATTATTTAAAATCTGAGTTATTTAATTAATTAAATATATACATGATTAGTTAAACTTCCATTCATTTCATTTATAACATTTAATAAATTATTTATTTATGTATTTCGTATTTTAATTTAGTTTAGTTTATTTATTTATATAGCACTTTTAATTACAACAGTGGTGTTGACTAAAGTGCTGTGCAAACAAACAAATTATATAATAAAATAACACAATAAAATAACAATATCAATTAACATCAATGCCAAATAGCTAATAACAAATAAATAAGTAAATAACTCTCATGCAGTATTAAAAGACAGTGAGTAGTGTTTTAAGATAGGATTTAAAAAGATTGAGGGTAGGAGCCTGTCTGATTTGGAGAGGCAAATCATTCCATAATTTAGGCACCACGACCGCAAACGCATGATCACCTCTAAGAACCAGCGTCGATCTTGTGTGGCCAAGAGCAAAAGATCACCCGATTTAAGAGCTCTAGGGGGCATATAAGGCTGCAGTAGGTCTGACACATACCATGGGGCCTGTCCATTCCGCACTTTATAAGTCACCAATAAGATTTTATAGTTGATTCTAAAACGTACAGGGAGCCACTGAAGCGAGGCAAGCACCGGGAAGATGTGTTCATTTCTCTTCATTCATGTCAAAAGACGAGCAGCAGCATTCTGGACCAGCTGGAGCCTTGCAAGAAAAAGTCTGACTTATGCCTACATATAAAGAAATACAGTAGTCCAGTTGGGATAGAATGAAAGCATGAATTGCCCGTTCTAGTTTTTTAAAAGACAAAAAAAATCTCACCTTGGATAAAAGCCTCGGTTTAAAGAAAGACTGCTGTACAAATAAACTAATCTGTTTCTAAAAGGCGAACTTATTGTCAAATATAACCCCCAAATGTTTAGCATGCAATTTGATAAAAGGTTTTAAACTGCGCAAATTAAAATGGTTCTGGAGGTTCTGGAATTGCAATTTGGTCCAAAAACAATCACCTCGGTTTTATTTTCATTGAAATTAAGGAAACTAGCAGCCATCCAGGCCTTAACTTCGCAGAGAAACTGAAATAAAGGTTCCAGCGAGGCAGAACTATTTCAGTGGCTAGTAAAAGACCGTTAAGAACTTTTAAAAGTGCAGTTTCGGTGTTATGAAAAGCTTTAAAACCAGACTGAAACCTCTCAAGAACATTGTGACCATATACAGGGAGTGCAGAATTATTAGGCAAATGAGTATTTTGTCCACATCATGCTCTTCATGCATGTTGTCTTACTCCAAGCTGTATAGACTCGAAAGCCTACTACCAATTAAGCATATTAGGTGATGTGCATCTCTGTAATGAGAAGGGGTGTGGTCTAATGACATCAACACCCTATATCAGGTGTGCATAATTATTAGGCAACTTCCTTTCCTTTGGCAAAATGGGTCAAAAGAAGGACTTGACAGGCTCAGAAAAGTCAAAAATAGTGAGATATCTTGCAGAGGGATGCAGCAGTCTCAAAATTGCAAAGCTTCTCAAGCGTGATCATCGAACAATCAAGCGTTTCATTCAAAATAGTCAACAGGGTCGCAAGAAGCATGTGGAAAAACCAAGGCGCAAAATACCTGCCCATGAACTGAGAAAAGTCAATCGTGCAGCTGCCAAGATGCCACTTGCCACCAGTTTGGCCATATTTCAGAGCTGCAACATCACTGGAGTGCCCAAAAGCACAAGGTGTGCAATACTCAGAGACATGGCCAAGGTAAGAAAGGCTGAAAGACGACCACCACTGAACAAGACACACAAGCTGAAACGTCAAGACTGGGCCAAGAAATATCTCAAGACTGATTTTTCTAAGGTTTTATGGACTGATGAAATGAGAGTGAGTCTTGGTGGGCCAGATGGATGGGCCCGTGGCTGGATTGGTAAAGGGCAGAGAGCTCCAGTCCGACTCAGACGCCAGCAAGGTGGAGGTGGAGTACTGGTTTGGGCTGGTATCATCAAAGATGAGCTTGTGGGGCCTTTTCGGGTTGAGGATGGAGTCAAGCTCAACTCCCAGTCCTACTGCCAGTTTCTGGAAGACACCTTCTTCAAGCAGTGGTACAGGAAGAAGTCTGCATCCTTCAAGAAAAGCAGGATTGTCATGCAGGACAATGCTCCATCACACGCGTCCAAGTACTCCACAGCGTGGCTGGCAAGAAAGGGTATAAAAGAAGAAAAACTAATGACATGGCCTCCTTGTTCACCTGATCTGAACCCCATTGAGAACCTGTGGTCCATCATCAAATGTGAGATTTACAAGGAGGGAAAACAGTACACCTCTCTGAACAGTGTCTGGGAGGCTGTGGTTGCTGCTGCACGCAATGTTGATGGTGAACAGATCAAAACACTGACAGAATCCATGGATGGCAGGCTTTTGAGTGTCCTTGCACAGAAAGGTGGCTATATTGGTCGCTGATTTGTTTTTGAATGTCAGAAATGTATATTTGTGAATGTGGAGATGTTATATTGGTTTCACTGGTAAAAATAAATAATTGAAATGGGTATATATTAGTTTTTTGTTAAGTTGCCTAATAATTATGCACAGTAATAGTCACCTGCACACACAGATATCCCCCTAAAATAGCTAAAACTAAAAACAAACTAAAAACTACTTCCAAGAACATTCAGCTTTGATATTAATGAGTTTTTTGGGTTCATTGAGAACATGGTTGTTGTTCAATAATAAAATTATTCCTCAAAAATACAACTTGCCTAATAATTCTGCATTCCCTATAGTAACAGTGAATGAATCTTAAGTCTGTTCCATAAAACAAATGCAAATTTGAGACTTTTACCTAAAATGACGCTCTGTGATGTATTTATCCAATTATTTTACTCTGGCTTCAGAGAAATGCTTCTGTATACTGTATGATAAATTAAATTCAGGTGACTCGATGTATTTGAATATAACATATTTAGTTGTTTGGATCACTTTGAGTTTTAAATTAGTCCTCGCCTCTACAACACATGTGCAATTTTTAAGAAGAGGGAAAATAAATAACTCTAATAATAGATATATAAATACCTTCAAAATATGGTGAAAACGTTAAACTATAGAAATATTTTCATTATGAAATTTGTTAAAGAATAATTATAATATAAGAAAACTGAGATTAGTGACTGTATCAACAACAATGACAACAATAAAAACATTTGTTAAATAATAAGTATTTAGAAGAAAATCTGGATTGAGAGCTTGAAATATTTGCCATCAAAGCACTTCTATCACAAGCTGATGCTGATTCAATGAGAATAACATTAATGTAACATATATTAATATGCCACAACTCTCAGATGAATCAGATTAATCCATTTTCATAATGTTGGTTTGCCATATTTAAACTGTGAAGGTTCCCTTCAGTGAGTTACCCTCTTATTATCAAAGATCATTTTCTGTTGTTTCATGTGCATTATCAATATATTTGCAAAGTCTAGTAAACGGGATGGTGATTTTCCATCTGGATCTACAAAAAGTACTGGGAACCAGCAATCCTTTCAGCAGCAGGAGGGAGAGAGCTACAGACTGCAAAAAATAACTGTCACTACATTTGCATTGTTTTTCTCCAACACAGTTAGCATTAATTTAGTCAGTATATGCAAGAAACAATGGCAATTTATTTTAAGAATCAACAGGGCAAACAGTTTGGGGACTTCCTGCATAGTCTGGAATTTCTTTGACACTTATAAGATAATAATATAAAGATAAAAGCTAGAATCACTTAATACTTTCAAATTACATCAACTGACTAAAGCTCATTAAATAAAAAGTGAATTTAAGATATGGCACATGAAAAGAGTAAAAGAGATAAGCAGTTTAAGAATATTGTTATTGCTGTATGAGCTTTAAAGATAAGATTAGCTGAGTAACATTCAAAGAAATGCAGAACAACTTGACCTTATGTATGTGGTCATCACCTCCTGATGAAGAAGTGACCAATATTGTGAGCATTAATTTGGCTGGAAAGCATTATAATCAGCTTATCACCTTTATCGTTACAGTATCTAACATCAACACTCACAGCTTGTAAAATTAGATAAGGTGATGCTTAAAGAGCTTTGAGGGGAAACAAAAACTCCACAAAGGAGGTCACAAATTGTCTTCTTTGTGTACAATCAACCCCCTCGGTGACTGCATTCACAGAGTCACTCAATTTCCTTTCAAACCAACAGTCAGCAATAAAATGCCGGCTCACTGGGAGGAAATTTTGTCAACAGTGCCTCATCAGTCCTGCAATCAGCCCACTCCACCTCCAGTGTGATCACTGTCAGTGTGACCA
Source organism: Maylandia zebra (assembly GCF_041146795.1). Taxonomy (NCBI): domain Eukaryota; kingdom Metazoa; phylum Chordata; class Actinopteri; order Cichliformes; family Cichlidae; genus Maylandia; species Maylandia zebra. Next base: position 25,525,976 of record NC_135177.1, read on the forward strand.
GTATTAGTGTGAGTGTGAATGCAAAGCGAAGCCAACACTTCCTCAAGTCGTTTGATCATTGTAGTGTTTCTGAGTCTATAAGATTAATCCATTTAGATTAAACATTTTGACAGCTATGGGATGAATTTCATCTGTGTGGAGTTTGTGCACTGATGTTTGGTCCCCCCTATGCCTGTGTGGATTCTTTCTGGCTTCCTCCCACAATCCAGACACATGCATGTTAAGATTAAATGGTGGTTTTTAATGGCGATTCACAGCCATAGCTGTAAATGTAAATGGTTGTCTGTTTCTGTATCTTGTAAGCTGTGACAAATTAGTGACATTTCCAGGGTGTACCTCCCCTCTTGCCTCATGATAGCTGGGATATTCTACAGGCAACTGACCCTCAACTGGATACGCAGAAGAAAACTGATAGATGAATGGATCCAACTGCAGGGAAATGTGTTACACAAATTGCTGGTTTGCATCTGCAGATTACAAATATTCTCCCAATAAGCTAAGGCTGCATTAACATGGTCTTTTGTTTTGTTGGCTTTTTGCCTGTTGGATAGTGATGTTAAAGATGGATAGAAAAGTAGGAAGAGAGAAAGATGGGAAAGACACACAGCAAAGGGATGTGGATTGAGTTTGAACCCAGGACACTGCTCTTCAGCCTCCAGCAGCATGCGGCCTCATGTGGCACCACTGACCTGAAATGGTGCTCAATTTGGTGGCCTTAATACAGGCTGGAAAAAACTTCATACTTGTATTGCTTTTTTTTTGTTTTTTGTTTTTGCCTATCTTCACAAGTAAAGTTAGGTGTATTTATCCCTCTGTAGTAAGCTGTGACAGAAGCAATCATACAAAAGGCACTCTTTTTAAAAGCTTTATTGGGAATGCATTTACATACAGATACATGCTGTGTCTTATAATAAAGACAAGGTGTAAAAATAAAACTCACGTTCTTTAAACACCTTATAATTATTTTAATTACTTGGACCTTTTTGCACACTTAACACATGTATTAATTAATTAATTAATTCTTTTCTAAAATGTATTTACTAAGAACTCAAGTCCTTTTTTCTGTTCTTCATTGTTTTCATTCCGAGGAGGAGAAGTTAAGAAGTCATTAAAAGGATGATTCAGTATTTATGTTGAAAACTACGTCTGCAGAAACATTCAGACTCACCTTTGTGGGAAATGAATATAAATCGTTCTGTACTGATTTCTTGTACAGCTCTGAATGGATCTGCTTCACACTCATTTTTGCCAAGGAGTCAGAACAGAGCTATGTTAGATCTAATGATTCACTTATGATTGGCTATTAAGTCTTTCCATTGCAATGGAATAAGACAAGAATTTGAATGAGCTGAAGAGAAACCTTTTCAAATGTTGGATTTTTGTTGTTTACTCTGAAAAAAAAAATCCTATTGTTAAAATATGGTGAGCCTGCTTTGACTAAAAAGTCAATCAACTATTTAGATAAACCTTTGAAGTTACAATGTAAAACAAAATTATATTAACTTTTTTACTTTCATTATTAATTTTCCCATGCTGTCAAACTCACTACTGACATCATTACTCTGATCAAGTCATTTTGTTGGTTGTCTTCTACGAGACAATCAACCTCCGTGAGAGTCTAAGTGACAGGCAGGTGCTGAGGAAGGAAACTTCTGTCCTGTTGTGTTCAGATCATCCTCTCTTTAACGATTTTCAACTGCTTCCATCAGGTCGTCGTTATAAAATGACTGCAGTGAAGACAAAGCGACACAAATTGTCGTTTGTACCTAGTGCTATTATCTTAATTAACAACACTAAATTGTAAGTGTTGTTGCCATTGCACATTGCACTTTTTTCGATGGAATATCTAGGTTGTTTTATCAGGCTTATATTATTATTATTATTATTATTATATTATAGTATTTTTTTAATGAGTGTACGTGATGTGTTGGTTGTATGTTTGTTGTTTGTTTTGACATACTGCGAATCAATTTCCCATCAGGGACAATAAAGTTACCATTGACCATGCTCTTCTTTCAAATTCAAATTCAAATTCAAATTTTATTTGTCACATACACAGTCATACACAGTACGATATGTAGTGAAATGCTTGGACAACTGCTCGTGACCTAAAGAAAACAAAAAAGGAAAAGGCTATGAATAAGATAGGAAATAAATATGAAAAATTAAAAAGGGTAAATTTAACTAGGAAGGAATAAAATATAAATTAAGGTTAAAAAGGAAATAACTGTACAACACAAATTAGAATGAAGGGTAAATTTAACTGGGAGAATAAGATAAAATATATAAATTAAAGTTGAAAATAAAATAACTGTACAACAAAATACACAATATAGAACTATATAAGAATGTATGAAGAAATATAAATAAATATATACACAATAACAGCAGCATATACACAATAATAGCAGCGTGATTTAAGTAATGAAGTGAAAACAATGTCCAGAATGTCCAGTGTGTGTGTAAGAACTGTATGTGTGGGTCAGTACTGTGTGGTGGTGTGATTGAGAGACCGTATCGCCTGCGGGAAGAAGCTCCTCCTCAGTCTCTCTGTGTTGGTCTTCAGGGAGCGGAATCGCTTTCCTGACCTCAACAGAGAGAACAGTCTGTTGTTGGGATGGCTGAGGTCCTTCACGATCTTCCTGGCCTTGGTCCAGCACCGCCTGCTTTCTTTCTGACTTTCATCCATGCGACCCGCCTCCTCCCCATCTCAGTCTCATCCTGGTCCCTCAGAGCCACATCAAAGCCTCCATCTTCATCTTCACCAAAACCAGCATCTAGACCCTATTAAATGTTTCTGCTATGATAAATCATTGGAATCTAATCTACAAATAACTTAATTACCTTCTGTGTTCAGTTTTTCCAAACCATGTCTGATTATTGAAATAGAGATGGTTTAAAAAAAGAAAAAAAGCCCGAAAACTCAGACTCACAAACACACAGATGTGAGTGGGCTCAGGGTGCGACACTCGCTCTGTTTCATTCTTTAATCTAACAGGATGTGATTACAGTAAGTTGTTTGTTTCCATTGCAGTGCAATGAATACTTTGCTTTACTTTGCATACTTTGTATCTTGTGTTTTGTTGAATAAGATAAAAATAACAGGCTGTCTTTAATCTGTTTCAATACTGTTCTCAGTTTCACACAATAGAATAATTTTCCTCTTTATGTAAGACCAGGCTGATATACTCAGAAAGTGAATAATGACCATTCAGTGCTTTAAAACTGCTAGGATGTCTGATGACTGATCATTTATTAAACCCTGAGCCATTTAATACTGCAGACTCTGGATCTCTTGCACCACTGGAGCCTACAGGTCATGTTATTTACAGTCTATGAGGCTTATGGGCTCAGATTTTAGGATGAGCTTCAATATAACCTTTAGAGCCATAGTTTCTGCTGAAACAGGTGGAATTTGTACAGAGTCTGATAATAACTGGCAGGTGTGCTGTACTGTTGCCATAAACTCACACTGGATGAAAAGATTCACCGGCCGGCTGATTTCATAACTGACACATTGCACCTGAATGGCCCCTGATCATAACAGGTCACAATGATGATAGTGAGACTGGAGCCTCCATCAGTGAGCTGAACTCTGGCACCTTCTGTAACCTCAGAGCTGTCATTCAGTCAGAGGGAAGAGAGGGAGGATCCAGAGGAGGAGCAGGACAGAGTGACAGAACTGCTGAACTCCAGCAAAACTTTGTGGTTTGAAATCACCGACACATCTGCGACTGCAGCCGAGGGTGGAAAAAGGAATAAAAATGGGATGTAGGACGAATATTGTAACAATTTATCTTACTAAAAACTTACTCTGAACTGATATAACAGAAGCTTGAGATGGTTGATATCACTGAGTTTCATCATTCAAGGCCTGACTGATGTAACATGCATGAGTCTGAGCTGTGGTCCAGTATGGGTGAGCTTAACACCATTCAAAAACCAGTAAAACAGGGCAGAAGGTCTGGAGATGGCCCAGCATGTCAGCCTGATGTTCAATCCTTCCTCGTAGTATTCTCCTGATGGAGATGTCCTCAGAATTATATTTTCTGGCGACCTGGTAAAAAGCGGTAAGCGGTACAGAATTATCAACTTTTACGTGAAGAACTGCATAAATGAACTAAATACAGTTATTTATTTATTCACTATGAACCACATGATGCAAAAAATTAAACAGTAGTTCACACAAAAAAAGCAAGAAAGATAATTTTTTTGTAGTAATTATAATTCAAGCTGAAGAATTTTAAAAAGCTATATAATAGACACGATAACTCACAGCTGATGGAGAGCTTCACCAGATTGCTGATGTCATTACTGAAATTATTAAACACATAACACATGAATGGCCCCAGGTCATAGCGGGTGATGTTGATTATAGTGAGAGTGACGTCTTCATCTCTGAACTGAACTCTTGCATTGGCTGTGACCTCAGAGCTGCTGTTCAGCCAGAAGGAGGAGGGGGAGGAGCAGGAGCAGGACAGCCTGATGGAGCTGTTGAACTCTGACAGATCTGTGGTGTTAGCAGTCAGCACCACACTGGGGATTTCAGCTATAAGAAAAGAAAATGAAACGATGTTAGGTGTTACTGATTATTTATCAAACAAAACCATTTGTGTTAATAACATTTGATTAAATATGTCAGTACAGTTATAGTTTCAGCTTGAGATGTGTGATTCCTCTGACTTCTGCTGTTTAAGGCCTGACAGATGTAGTTTCCTCTGTGACTCTTCTGAACGTTCACCAGCCTGAGCTTTGATCCAGCATCAGAGAGCAGGCCAACAGGACCTGAGTCAACTGAACAGATGAGGTTCATGTCAGATCCTTCGTCATAATATTCTTGGTATGGACACTGGGTCAGATGAATGTTTTCTGGTCCATCTGCAGCGAGAAACATAAAAAAGATATTGTCATTAATAAAATATGAGGCAAAAACTGAAAATAATAACAAGATTAATAAAATTACAGGCTTCAATCAATCAATAAATCTTTATTTATAAAGCACTTTTCATACAAAAAAAAAATGTAGCACAAAGTGCTTTACATGGTTAAAAGCAGCCCACCCCACCCTCCAACTCACTCCCCACACTCTCATTAACATAAACAATGTGAATACACACATATCCCCCCCCCCCCCCCCCCCCCCCCCCCCCCCACACACACACACACACACACGCACACTTATAGAGTAAAATTGGGCTGGGTTCGCATGAGCCAAGTGAGGAAACACTATAACAGGGAGCCGTCTGCACCGGGAGCCGGTCACAGACCGCAGCCTCTGGGCTGGGCACACAGCAGGAGGGAGGCCAAGGAGCCCCCCAACCAGGCTGAGAGGACCCCCAGAGCCCCAGCAGCCACGGTCGATCACAGCCCCGGTGCAGAGAGCGCCCTCCGAGGAAACACTGGAGATATGACACAATATGTACAGGGTAAAACGATAAAACAAATAAGAACGGGATACAATATAAATATAAATAGAGTAAGAAGATTAAAAAATTAATAAGAATAAAATCAATAAATATTAGGTAAAGCCTAAATTAATAATAGAATAACAGGATAGAATAAATAAGCATAAAATAAATAAACGCTAAGTAAAAGCTAAATTAAAAAGGTGGGTCTTGAGCCTGTTCTTAAAAACATGTACGTTCTCTGCGGCCCTGAGCTCCTCCGGAAGGCTGTTCCACAGACGAGGACCATACCACTGAAAAGCTGCCTCTCCGTGAGTATGTGTCCTGACTTTAGGGACAATCAAAAGGCCAGTACCAGAGGACTTCAGGGTCCACGAGGGTTCATATGGTAAAAGCAGATCTGAGAGATAAGAAGGCCCAAGACCATTAAGACATTTAAAAACCAATAAAAGAACTTTAAAATCGATCCTGAAGCACACGGGGAGCCAGTGCACCAATTCTAAAACTGGTGTAATGTGGGCCCGCCCTCTGGTCTTCGTCAGCACACGAGCTGCCGAGTTTTGTAAAAGTTGTAAAGTTGAAATATTCTTTTTAGGAAGACCAGAGAGCAGGGCATTACAGTAATCAATGCGACTGGTAATAAAAGCATGCATCAACATCTCCGTGTTGGCCCGAGAGAGAATAGGGCGGACTCTGGCTATATTTTTTAGATGATAAAATCCAATTTTGGTTACATGTTTAATATGTGGGATAAAACCGAGCTCAGAGTCAAAAATAACACCCAGGTTTTTCACTTGTAGCGAAGGACATGATTAAATAAAGGTATTAAATATTAAATATTAAAGGTATTAAATAAAGGTTACATGGGTACAGCCATTCCCAAAGAACTGCTGCCCACTTAAACCAGAAAATCCTGTAAGGCCCATCTTCACTCTAATTAAAGTACAAACAAAAGAGTGGTGTATTTCATTGACTTTTTTAATCAAAACACATAAACAATACAGGCTTATGGCTAAAAATTGCTAATGCTACTGATTTACATGCAAAGCAACAGCGACACAAAGAGGAGTAATTTTAGGTCAGAGTAATGAGTAAAACTAACAAACTCCTGTTATCAGTTTTAATTGAAGCTTTTATAAATTTCTGCTTTAAATAAATTTAAATAGATATGCACCTGTAAGCACTATAATTTCAAACTAGATTTTCTGTTATCACTGCAGAACACCTGCAGTCCTGACAAGATGCCTCGGTCCACACGTTGGACATCACTTTGTATTCAGATTTTAACATTAACGTGCAAATTCATGTAATTATAGTACCACATTTGGTAACTGATACGCAATAAGTTTATATAAAAACAAGAGACACAACTGTGATGTGTTGGTTGTTTTAAATATATTTAAAATAAAGTAGCAAATATTAGAAGATTTATTACAGAGAAAGTATTAATATTTATTTTACACAGAGAGTAATAATCTATTAGTTAAAACATCTTAACATAGCTTGTTTAACATTATATGATATCAAAACAACATAAATTATAACGTTAATTCTCTGCAGCAGGTGAAGATCTTCTGAAAATCTACAGAAATGGGAAAATATTCTTGTTAATTATCAAAATTGTTCCTTCTTAAATAACAGTGATAATAAATGCTAAACTTACCTTGAAAAGGGAAGGTCATTACTGAGTTTATATTTTATATTTTCTTGTCATATATGGAAATGTTCTCATACATATTTTCATCTTGTTCTACGAAAGCAAAGATTTGTAACAGTGGATGTAGATATCTATTAAAACAATAATTTTGATTCTCTAATTTCCTTATTTTGCTATAGCAGACATGGAAGATGACTTTAGATTTCAAAAAGAAAAAAAATACCATACCTGTGTTTTGTTTCTGAGGATTTTTGTCGAATCTAAATATTTGAAATGAAGCATTATTAAAATGTGATCATGCAATTAAATGCAACACAAAACGGCAACACTAAGGTTTATTTGAATTTAACAAGGAATCCACAAATTAATTATGAAAAGTGTTTATTCTGCATAATTAACATAAACAAGAACTGAAAAGAATTAATTCTTCTTTGTGATTACTCTGAGACCAGCAGAAGATGAACGTCAGCAAGTGACTGTTTGCAGAATATGAACCATTTGTTGAATCGTACCACTGAATACTAGACATATTTCAAAGATTACATTTTTCAAAAAGGAAAAATGTTTTCCTGGTGATTTTTCAAATACATTCTTAACTTACTTTTTCTTATAAATGTAGTACCCTCCACCAACAGCTGCAGCGACGATGACACAACATGCGATTACTATTCCAGCAATGCAACCAGCAGCACATCCTGATGATTTCTCTGGAAAAATATTGGTAAAGATAATGAATACTTTTTTATACAAAATTGTCTTATCATCCCAAAACCATCCAATAGCTTCTTTCTTTATTTGATTTTTATAATTTTAGAACGATCAGAGTACTTTTGATTGGTGCTCTTGTTGCATCGAAAGTACTTGTGTTTGGAAAAGTGGTGGATGCACTATGTGGTTTCAGTTAACAATTTGCTGACAATTGATTAATGTCTTGCTAAAGGTAGTTTGGCATTAGAAGCAACTGTTATGTTATCTGAAGATGAACCTCCAAAATGTATTGATAGATACGATGGCCCCTAGAGACAAAGCATGTACAAATTTAAAAAAACAAAACGTAGAAACTGAAAAGCGCAAACTCCAAAACACATGCAGACTCCAAAACACAATGGATGTGCTCCAGGACGCTAGGGGGAGTGTTGAGGTTGATTTGCAAAATAAACGGCAAGTTTGTTGCAAACACATGGAGTTGGATACAACCACACTCATGTATTCAAATAGTTTTTACATTTTAAATTGACCTGTTACTGCAACACACCTAATCCGGTCATTGGTACTTCCTGGCTTTTTTAGCCACTAGGTAACAAAAGCTCAACACCACCCGTAGCGTCCTGGAGCACTTCCGTTGTGTTTGTATGTGCTTTGTCTCTAGGGGACACCGTAGATAGAAAACTAGAGCAAATGTACCACCTGTTAAACTTTCAATAGTACCATCAAAGAGTATGTACACACACAGATACCTGTTACAGTCAGTCCATGCACCACTGATGATGATGTTCTCTCAGTTATATTATTCCAGGCTTGACAGATGTAGACTTAAAAGTCAAGACGTATAATATTAAATTTAAATGTGCCGGACACTTTTAAATTGCCTATTTATCTCCAATACCAATTTAATACTAATTGATATGAATTTGTGGAAACACTGAACAAGACTCTAATATCAGGCAGACACTTTTTTTCTAACCCTATTTACATATAACTGATGTTTTGTGAGCAAATGAAGAGGACATTGACAAAGACAGACAACTTTTTATGACTTTTTGTGGTGCCAAGGATGCTACTTCTATAAGAAGGTTTATGCAGGTATGGAATTGGATGCAGGGGTGATAAGATTATAACATGATTACAGAAAAGCTCATGTCCTCTAACACTGACCCGGTAGCTTGAGGGTCCTGCACGGTATCAATGCTGTTTCTAGGTCTACGATCGTCTGGTCTGGACAGAGAAGATTTTCCTGTTTTTCCTAAAGAGCATTTTGTTGTAAATGTTTTGCTCTGACTGATCCTCTTTTTTCTATCAACCCCATTTGTTTTCTGCGTGAGAAAATATGTCAAAAGCCTGCAGTATATAACCATTTTATTTGAAAATTGTTTTTCTGTATTGTTTATCTCCACAAATATTTTATATGTGTGAAATTATTAGCTGAATATAGCTCTAGTCAAAAACATATGCACGAATCACACACTTAAACAATAAATCAAACCTACCCAGCACAGTGATGGCTGAAGGCTGAGATGTTTGAGATCTCAGAGTTTTGCTGTTAAAGGCCTGACAGCTGTAGTTTCCACTGTTACTCATGTTAACATTCATCAGTCTGAGCTCTGATCCAGTATCAAGCAGCTGATCTCCATTCAGAAACCAGTTAAACTGAGCAGGAGGTCTGGATCCAACTGAGCAGGTGAAGCTGATGTCTGACCCCACAGCAAAGTATCCTTGTGGTGGAGATAAGATCAAATTGATATTTTCTGGGCCATCTAAATGTAGAGGGGACATAGAAAAGTTACGTTGGGTGGATGAAAAATGTAAAAGTATATTAAATTCAGTTTTTCTTGTGAAATCGCAAAAGTATTTCACACAACTACATTGCTTCACGTCATGTCAACAGAAAAAAAGATCTCATCCATCTTTTATTCAGCTTATCAGACATATCTAATGTTCTGAAATCTAAAATGATGTCTAAACACTCTGATGCTTGTGTGCAGATGTTTTCAGATAAATTACTGAACATTTACTTTAGTAACTCACAGCTGATGGAGAGGTTTACTGGATCACTGGTACCAGTACTGACAGGGTTGGACACACGACACCTGAATGGTCCCTGGTCAAACTGGGTCACATTGATTATAGTCAGACTGGAGCCTCCATCAGTGAGCTGAACTCTGTCACTTGCTGTAACCTCAGAGCTGCCGTTCAACCAGAGGAAAGAGAGAGAGGATCCTGAGGCAGAGCAGGACAGAGAGACAGAACCATTGAACTCAACCAAGTCTGTGCTGCTGGAAGTTACCAACACATTGGAGACTTTCTCTGTGAAAGAAAAATACAACAACAGAAAATAAGCATTTGTCACGGTTCTGGGTCCGTCGGACCCAGTAGTTTGAGTTTTATTATGTTTTAGTTTGCATCAGGGATTGTTTTCTTGTTCTCTTGTAGTGTTGATTATGATGATGTTTATTATTTGAGTTTCATGTTTCTGTGGTGTTTAGGATTTGTTCTTCAGTTGTGTCTGCTTAGTATTTGTCTAGCTCCATGTGCCATTTTCTGTCTGTCTCTCTATGTCGAGTTTGTGTCTTAGTGTGATGGTTGCTTGTTCCTGTTTTATTGTGATGGTCTGCGTCTCATGTGAGTGTGTTCAGTTTTACCTTTGTCTCGTCTTGTTGATTATTCCCAGCTGTGTCCACCACCTGTGTGTAATTCCCCTGTGATTCTCTGTGTATTTAAGTCATGTCTGCTGTCATTGTAGTTGCTGGTCCGTCTGTGTTTCCACCCTGCGTCATCTGTGTGTTTCCCTGCCGTCACCATCTTGTACCGTCGTCCACCTTGCTTCATGTTTGAGTTCCGGTTTGTATTCAGTAGTTTAGTTGTCTCCAGTCTAGTTTAGTTCGTGCTCCATTTGCTGTTTGTCTATATTTATTTCGTGTCCAATAAACCACCTTCACTCCTCCACTACTGCCTGCAATTGGATCCTCAATTATTATTTTTATACGGCTCATCTCACTCGCCGTGACAGCATTAAAATAATTACAAATTAATTCCAGCTAAACCATGTCATGTTAAGGAGGATATATTACATACCTAACTTAAAATGACAGAATAGCAATAATTGTAAGAAATACTGTACCAGTCAAAATCTTGAAATATTTTTATTTGTATAAATAAATCAGCTCCCTTTAAGTGACTATTCTGAACAGAATAAATGAGACAGTTGAGTTCTCAGCTTGTTCTTTGCTTTATGGGGATCAATATTACCTTCAAATAAACCATTCAGTTTCTTACAGCCACTTTTTAAAAGTCTTTATTATCACAGTCTTAAGAAAAAGATGAATTATTGCAAGAATGTATTATTACAGAGTAGAGATGTTACAAACATGTCCAAATCATTACAGGTACTTTTACATGTTCAATATATTGTAAACTTGCTTAAATATTGCAAAACAAGTTAAGCTGTTGAATTTCTACATCTGCTCACCCTATATCAACAGAATAGTACGGCCGTGCTGGGTTTTTCCATCTTGTATAATTTTAACAGTGTATTCTCCAGTGTCATCCAGAGTGAGACTCCTGAGCTCAAAAGATGCAGTAGATGGGAAGAAGGTGATCCTGCCTTCATACTCAGGTGCAATAGTTTCTTCTGGGTTAATCATGACTACTATAGTTGTAGATACATTAACATTCCAGTTCACAGATTGAAATGGTTTCTCTGTTGGAGACAGTGTTATAGTGAACATCACCGTTTCTCCTACAGCTGCATTCAGACCATCAGGCAACACACCAACTCCTTCAGTGAAACCTGCGGGAGAAGAATAGAAAAGTGCTGTTGTTACTCAAACATATAAAACACTTGTGGAATATATAAAGATTAAGAGTTATTTTCATTAAAGTCTAATGTCTGCTTTTCCAGATAATACTGCACACAATTCTGGTTGAGTTTCAGGAACTCGCTCCATAATCACGTGGTTATTAAAACTGTTAACCAGCTGTTGTTTTTGGTGACTTGTTGCTATTCTAAGCCCTTGGCGAACAACCCAAGGAAAATCTGACTTTTTGTAAAGAGACCACAAGTTATACTGAACATCTTAATTTTGAGACTTACTTGCAAATGTCACAAAAACAACAAGAAGCTGTAGTAACAAAGCCATTAAATATCTGTGAAGTGTGCCGTTAGTAATGTTCAACTATCAAAGTGACCAAAAATATACTGACTCAGTATGGTGAATGAAACTCTACTTAACAAGATGCAGTGTCAGTTTCATGCAACAGAAAACTTGCAGGATGCCTTCCTCAAGTGGTGCAACTGTGTTAGTGCAAGATGTAAAACTTGAAATGTTGCTATAAAGACGTCCAGATGTCCAGTCACATATATAAAAAATCTCAAAAAGTTTAATCTGTAGAAAATAAAGCAAGTCTGAAAAGGTCACGTTATTTTCATTAGAGGTTTTATTGGGAAAAAAAGAAAAGAAAAAAGAAGCACACACAGCAGGTTAATTCAAGAAACAAAACTGACACTGACAGATTCATGTACAACATAATCTAGAAACAGGTAGCCAACAGGGGAGCCAACTGAAGCAACCTGATCAAAGGCTTCCCATATTTCTCCTGTCTCCTCTGTCCTCCATCTGAAATCAGTCTTGAAAAAGGTGTCCCAAGTCCTGCATCCGGAGGAGAAAGGAGACACGAACTATGGGGTTTAATTGGAATAGATTTAAACTGAGATTCAGAAGGAAGCACTCAACTGTCTTTTAAATGTCTTTTGTTTCCACTCTTCTCTCTCTATACTCATGAAGAACAAATCAGAGAAGTAAGAAGAGTTAAAGTCGCATGATGAACAATTAACGATCAATGAAGAATGACACAAAGGACGAGGAAAACTACGGATTACTAGAGAATTATAAGGACCATGGCACTGCTCTCCTGCTCTCATTTAAAACACTTTTGTACAAACCTGCTTCTTCTCTGATCCATGTTATCTGAGCGTATGTATTCAGGTTACATATGATTAAACATGAACTAGAAATGTATTCAACAGATGTCTCATAAAGTAAAAAACAAACAAACAATAAACAAAGTAAAACTTTAAAGTCAGTGTGAGCAGACAGTTTTTTCTGCTTCATCAAGCACTGAGAGCTCACCTGAGATGGACCCAAAAATGAAGAAGTATATCACAAGTACATCAGAAAATGTTTCCATTTCCAAAGCAGTCCTTCACTCTTTGCCTTTTCCTTTGCTGATACCGGTACATGAATGTTCATTCAGTATATGGTGTCATAAGGAAGTAATGTTGTTATTTTGAAAGGTTAAACTTCATGAACTTGTTAATCATTAACAAACCTTTCTACTAAATGTTTGTGTCAGATTCTGTTCAGTCACATTAAGCTTTCCTTCTGTACTGTAACAGCTAGTAACAGGATGTGTCACTTGGAAGAATTCAACATGATTTATTGTCAGAGAGAAACAAATTGATCTGTTTTGGCAATTAGGCTCCAATGACCCATCACAGCAGTGATAGAACACAAGACAGGAACCCAGCCCGTCCCAGAGTCTAGATGTTGGTCGTGAAGATCAACCAATATCACACCAAAACGGGTAACAGACACGCTGGTCCACCTTGTCCATTTCATGCTTTGCCTCTCCAAAGGAAATACTGGGATGTGAAGTTGGAGATGTTTTGTGTGGGTGTGTGTGGAATTGTTGTCATAGTGATCCAACAAAACCATCAGGCAACATACCAGCTCCTTTAATTAAGCATATAGGAGACATTTTTGTTTGACTAAATGAAATTAAAACATTGCATTTGAAAATGGAAAAAAAATAGCTGTAATGTTTTTATTTAAGTGTTTAATTGGAAGTTCAGCTGCAAAAAAATATATATAAATTGCTACAAGAAGCAATGATGTGACACTGACAGATGCAGGGACAAATCCAGACAATAGAGCCAAAAGAAGATACAAAAGAAACTTAACAGGTAAAAAAACCTGACCAAAGGTTTTTCTTGTTTTTCTAATTTGTATCACCCTGTCTCCTCTGTCCATCTGAAATTTAGAAAAATATATCTCAAGTACTCAGAAGCTTTTGGAGGAGCTATGATGAAGGATCAAAGGAGTGTCCTTTGCAGAAATGCTTTCATTCAGTGTCTAAAAGAGCAATGATATTGTTACGCCCCACTTAAAAACAAAGTGTTGTCTGGGATGGGGAGTAACAAAGTGAAAAAGAAATGATAAACTGCCGCAAAGTACATTTATTACACAAAACAATTAAAATAAAACTGAACACAGGGAAGCTCTTTTCTTCAGGGTCTCCAAGGCCAAAACAACAAACAAAGCACCCCCTTTCTAACTAAAAAGCAACCCAAGAACTCTCTACCCAAAAACAACAATACAATGGCTGAGCTCCCTGTCCAGCCAAAAAACAGGAGAAAACAATTGCAACAAAAATGGCAGAGAACCCCAACCTGCTTCCACTGTCATTGACAATTAACGCTGTAAAGGCACACCTCTGCTCACAGAAAGAAAGAACCAAAGTTCTGTCTCCTCACTGATGAAGAATAAAGCAGAGAAGTAAAATCTATTAAAGTGACACAAGAAAATTTGTGTATTTAAAATTCATTGCGACAACAAGGAGATGTAGATAAAGGGTTACAAAAGAAGAAAAGAAACATAAACAGAAAGGAAAACTTAAAAAACAAAATAAACCCAAAACAAACAACTTGTGATTTCAACATTCAAGAATCAGTGTTCAAAGACTGAAAGATAGGAGCATTAAGGATTACTAGAGAAACGAATGAAAACACGTCTCTCTTTATCTCATTTAATGTATACCATCAGTACATAAACCTACTACGTAAGACACTGATCCATGTTATCTGATCTTATCTGAGTATTCCTGTGTAGAATATTCAGGTTTCGAATAATTATACATGAACTAGAAATATTCAGCAGATATCTCATGAAAACAGTGATATAAATATTAGCCAAACAAATGAGTTTAAGGACATATTGAAGGGAAAATGAGGAAGTAAAACTTTAAAGTCAGTGTGAACAGGCAGAGTTTTTTTCTGCAACATCAAGCAGTAAATTAATCAGAATGTTTTTTTTGTATGTAATTTCTATAGTATTTTTTTCTCTCTTATTTCTTTTCTAAATGTACTTGTATATTGTTCACATGTTGAAATAAATTACCAATCAATCAATCAATCAATCAATCAATCAATCAGTGAGAGCTCACCTGAGACGGCACCGAGAATGATGAAGTATATCAGAAATGTTTCCATTTCTAAAGTGGTGTCTTTCACTCTGACTTTTCCTTTACTGATACCAGTACATGAAAGCTAATTTCAATATATGGTGTCATAAGGAAGTAAATGTGTTATTTTTTTTTCTTTTTTCTTTTTTTTGTGTCCCATTTGGATCTTTAGCCATCAGAATTGTTGTCTTAAGGCCAAGAAAGACGCCAAGCGGATTTATTTTACCAAGTGGATCATCATGGCCTTGCCATATTGGTCCATTTGATTGACCATTATTATAATTATGAATTTATTTTATTTTCAGTTGCTACAAATGGGACAGACATGACTGGGGGACAGGACGGGGAGAAAGAATGAAAGAAAGAGAAGGAGAGAAAGAAAACCAAAGGGGAGAAGAGACGGTGAGAAGGAGGGGGGGGGGGGGGGGGGGGGGGAGAAAGAAAACAAACAAAAAAAACAAACAAACAAACAAAACACCTGGATCACCTGTATGGAGAAAAAAAACAGAAGAGAAAGCAAACAACAAAGAGCAACATAATAAAAAAAAACAGCACCATCACAATAAACTAGCTAGCAGTAGATATCAGTAGATACTAAATAATAAACGATATTGTGCAGCACGCAAGATCGACAGCGCACAATGTGCTTTGAGGCAGCAGCCAAGAAAGGTGTAGTCCGCCTCTGTGAACACCCGTGTGTACACCTGTGTGCATACCTGTGTGGATCAGCATGCTTGTATTCCAAAGGTTTCTCCATGTAACGATCTGCTAGGGAGTGTGGGGAGCCACAGCCCCGTCCTCCAGGGTATGAAGCAGGTATGGAGGAGATCCAGGCCCCAGATATCAGAGGCCCCAGAGTACAAGGACCCGAGGAGGACCACCAAAGGGGGGGAACCGTGCCACCCTCCTGGGAAGAGCTGAGTAGAGCCCCAAAGGAGAGGTCACCCCGCAGCTACGGAGCAGAGGCCAGAGGGGGTTGCAGTGGCGTGCCCGCGGGCTTTGCCGGCAGCCAGCTGTGCCAGAGAGGACCGAGCTTCAGGCCCAGAGGCCTGAGGGCATCCCACTAGGGCTGGGCAAAACGATTATTTTCCTAATCGATGAATCTAGCGATTAATTTTTCGATGCATCGATTAATCTAATGATTAATTTTTCAATCCGATTCGATTTGATTCGATTATCGATTATTTCCATATTTTTTGACTTGTATAGCAATTTCACATTTACTAATTTATGTATATCAATGAAAAACACAAATTTCTTCATTTGAAGACCTTTTAATAAAAAAAATTGCAAAATAAAGTTGTAGAGGTCATACAATCAATAGCATTTAACAAGAAATGAAATGTGCAAACATATAAAATTAAGGAAAAGTTAACAAAACATTTCAAATAAATAGCAACAATGGTGTCTTTAAACAAACAAAACGTAACATTCACTTTGCTTTCTCCCAAAAAGTGCTCTTCATTCACAAAACAAAATCCACAATAACATCGTAGTACAATCTTCTGTTTTTAACAAAAAATTAAATGTTGTGCAGAACAAATATGAACAAAGGAAATCATAGCAAAAAATTAAAAAAAATATAAACAGCAGCAATGGCATCTTTGAACAAATACAACGTAACATTCACTTTGCTTTCTGCAAAAAAAGTGCTCTTTGTTAACAAAATATCCATTTTGCTGCCTTCTCTCCTATTTGTGTGTGTGTGTGTGTGTGTGTGTGTGTTCAATCATGTTCATCACATGAAGTAGTTATGCATTGGAGTGGAGAAATGTTAGCATTTCTACATGCTCAGCAGTCAGGCTTGCCCTTTTTTTGGTGACAATGTTTCCAGCAACTGAAAAAAGCCTTTCAGATGGTGTTGATGTGGCAGGTACAGCCAAATATGATTTGGCTAAATTAGCCAGTGTGGGGAATCTTGTTGCATTATTCTTCCACCATGTAAGGGGGTCATTATCCCTTGGAATAGGGGCTTCCCCAAAATACAGCAGTGCTTCTTTCCTCACCGCCTCATTTTCTCCATCCCCACCTTGGTCAGTGTTTTCATTACAATCTTCCTCCTCAGAATCTGTACCCAACAAAGTGTCCAACACAGACCTCTTCTTTGTTGGGGGACTTGCTGAGGCTTCCTGTCCCACATGTTCCTGCTGTAACTGTGATCTCTGCTCCCTTTTGAGATCAAGTGCCTCCCTCTGTACTGTTACTTGCAGTTTCAGAGCATCTTCTGGAGAAAGGAATTTCAGTTTACGAAAACGTGGATCAAGGGCAGCAGCAATGAGTGACACATTTTTTCCATCTGCTTGAAATGCAGATACCTCTGGCTGCCACCTATACAAGATTTCCTCTTCTGCACAGTTCTGGAAAGAGTTCACTGCAGCAGAATCAAATGATTTGTTTTTGGTGGATTTCAGGAGACCTTTCAGCAGGGGGGGAAGAACAGAGACTGTGACATAAGACTGTCCACTAAGAACATTAGTGGCTTGCTCATAAGGCTTGAGCACCTCCTTCAATTCATCCAGAAGAATCCACTGATCACTTTTCAGATCTAGGTACTGTTTCCCACGCTGTGTGACTTTTGGATCTGAAAGCGTCGCAACCACTGGCCATCTCTGTTCCAACAGACGTTCAATCATGTAGTATGAACTGTTCCATCTGACAGCAACATCCTGGATTAGTTTATGCTCAGCTGTACCCATCTGCTTTTGCTTCTGCTTAAGTTTGGTGCAAGCTGGCTCACTTTTCCTGATGTGCTTTACAAGGCCCCGTGCAGCTGATAGTGCCTTATCAATCTTGGGGTCTTTCAGTGCATGGTTTACAACCAGTTGCAGTGTATGCCCGGCACACCGATAGGACACCACTCCAAACTTCTCTTTCAGGATGTGGAGAGCTGCAACTATGTTACTTGCATTATCATGCACAACGGCAAGGACATTATGCAAGGAAATGTGGAATTTCTCTGCCACCTTCTCCACCCAGGAGGCAAGGTTTTCTGCAGTGTGGCGCTCTTCAACTGGCAGTGTTGCTAAATTGAAGGAGAGAAGATCCCAATTGTCATTAATGAAATGACAAGTTACCCCTAAGTAGGACTCTGTGACCAGACTTGTCCAAGCATCAGTGGTAAGGGAGATTTTGGATGTGGCCTTTTTTAGTTCATTCCTTAGTTTCTCAACTGAAGTTTCATACTTTCTCTCCATCATGCTTGTAAAATGACGCCTAGACGGCAGAGTGTATCCCGGTTGGAAAGTGGTCAGCATTTCTTTGAATCCCTCACCCTCAACCACAGCAAGTGGTCTCATGTCTTTTAAAATCATAGTTAAGACGCTCTCGGTAAGTACAGCCGCCTCCTGGGGGGTGCATGGTGTACTTCTTCTCTGACAGTAGTCCTCCAGACTTTTCTGTTTGTTCCTGAAATCATAAATCACACACAGCACACAGATGAATTCGAATAATTACAAAATAATTATATGGAAAGCATAATATCAAAATAATTAGATAAGGATCTGGTTGTTATAATAAATAAATATAAACCATGTATGTGCCTTACTGTTATGCCATGTGCTTTCATAGCATAACAGTAAGAGATTAATGATAATCACCAATGTTGAACATATGATATGGCTGCAAAAAATAACTGCAAAAAATAGCGTTTAAACAGCCATAGCTGATGGCACATTTACTGGTGCACTGCTTTCTAGCCATTAGATGGCATAACTTTGACCTATAAGATCAAGCTGAAGAAGCATTATGTATAAAAACAGCATTCAAATAGGATGAAAGACATTAAACTTGACAAATCAAGAGTTCGTTGTCATTTTGCTTTTGCAAGCACTTTAACAATGTTGTAACATTGTCCACGACGGCTACGTTTAGCAGGTGGTGCATTATCCTTGTTAACATTTCTCCTGCGGCCAATTCTATGTCTCACATTTTCATCTTTCGCCGATTCTGATAATCAGCCTGCGCGCATTCCGACTCATTTTGCCAGCATGGGCCACAAATTAAAAAAACAACTAAACAGCAGCTGCTATATGTTACTGCTAAGCAGCTTAAATTAGTTTTGTATTTATGGAGGTTGGGTGTTTATCTCTGTCTATGAGTGAATGTATGTCGGGGGGGGGGAAGGGGGGGGGGGGGTCGGATGAATTAACGGGTTCATCCGACCCCCCAGCGTTAGTAAAAAAGTTGAAAACTTACGGTGGTTTGTCCTTTTCAGAAGCTGCTCCTGGATGTCGTCGTTTGAGGTGCTGGTGCATAGCCGTCGTGCTTTTATGATAGGCCATTTCCACCTTACAAAGCCGGCAAACGACTGAATCACTTCCTTTTGGTTAAAATATCCCCATACTGTAGAACTGCGTGTTCGGGTGCAGTGGTTTAAGTCGACTGCGACTACCTCACTCATGTTACCGCTACTCGCTGCCGCCATGTATTTTTTTGAAAGTGGCGACGCATCGACGCAAATTGTTTTACGTCGACGTATTTTACGCGTCGACGTAATCGATTACGTCGACGCGTTGTCCCAGCCCTACATCCCACCCCCCCGGAAGGAGCCCAGCCGGGCCACAGGCGCCCGGCCCCGCCAATCAGCCACCAGGAGTGAGCCGGTACATACATGAGCGCCCAGCCCCAGACGACAAGGACTACCAACACACCAACGTCTGAGGGCATCAGCCACCGGCAGGGAGTGTGGTGAGGGGAGATAGGCCTCCGTACTTTAGAGGGCCTGAGATGTACCCAGAGAGGTTGAGTCTAAGACCCAACCTGACATATAGACACAGACGAACAGGCACACGCGGACACAGACGTGCATTCCCACCCCATATGCACTCACCCAACGTGTAGACAGACACAAATAGACACTGCACAGACAGTCGCACTCCCCAAACATACTCTATATCCCAGGTCCAGGTACCCCCACCCTCAGAGGGGCAAGCCGCACCTAGACCCAGGAGATGTAACCCTTCTCTCTGGGGTGGAGGCAAACAGACCACCTCCTTATCTGCAGTAGCAGGGAGGCCCCGCATCCCAGACCCCAGTCTGACGGCCAGCACCTCCTCCCAGCCCCCCAGCCCTGACGGCTAACAGAACCGGGGTGAGTGAAGACCTCAAACCTCCCTACGCCCGCTCATATATAGTGTTGCTGTGTGCTGTTCTAAAGTGCATTTAAAACTCAGGAGAGCATGGTACTAGCTTCCTCTCAGAGAGCAGCACGGCTCTTCCCGAAAACCCTTAGTGTCTAAATGCATTTAAAATTGAGGGTAGGGCACCAGTGCCAGAGGTGGGTTGGAGTACACCGACCATCCTCAGGATGCTGTAAAACGTGCCCACCCCCAAGGCCCTATATGTATGTGTTATGTGAGAGTGTGAGTAATGTGGATGTCTAGGTTGCAGAATAAAATTGAGGCACAGGCGGCCAGAAGGGGACAGAGGGGGAGTGCCTCCCCTGCACCCTGGTGACTTACCTGCACCCCAAGCCCTGCGTGTGTGGGTGGGTGTGGTAGAGCGGGAATAGGGAGGCAGCTGAGGATGGGGAGGGAAGAAAGGGAGGGGCAAGCGGCCCCTCCCTGGGGCCAGCTCCCCCGCTGACCCCAGTAGGCACCCCCACACTCTGGAACCCACCAGGGCAAGGGGGCCCAGGCCCATCCGGACCGGGGCCCGCAGCAGCAGCACCGCCCAGCCCCACAGAGTCCGGGGCAGCCCACCCAACTCCATCCCAGAGAAAACTGCACCCACCCCATCATCCAATCATCTCCCAAACTACACAAGACAATAGACACCCAGGTTGAGTTCATTCTCCACCTCTCCTATATCTCTCCCCCCACCTGCAGTACATGAAAGCTAATTTCAATATATGGTGTCATAAGGAAGTAAATGTGTTATTTTGAAAGGTTTGAAACTTCCCGAACTTGTTAATCTTCAACACAGTTTTCTACTAAATGTTCACCCCCTCATTTCCTTTTTGCACAGTTAACAAGCAATCAAAAATCAAACAAATAAATAAATAAACTGTTTCAGTAAATGTTGTCCTCTATATTTATATGAGTGTTTGGTTCCCCCCCCCCCCCCCAAAAAAAACAACATTTAACAGTAGTAGTAGGAATAGAATAATAGAATAGGAAAATGTCTCCTATTCCATAAAAGTTGACTATGGTTTAAAATATGAATAAAAAACTAAATATAATGATGTACAAATCTTCATTTGCACCATTTAAAGTATGATTAAAAAATAAGGTCATTTTGAATTTGATGGCAGCAACACATCTTTAAAAAGTTTTCGCTGTGTAGCATCCCGTCTTTAACAACAGTTTGTAAACATCTGGGAAGAGAAGAGACCAGATTCTGAACTTTTTGGAGAGGAATGTGTTCTCATGTTTTCTGATATATGATTCTGCTCAAGAGACCTGGCTCTTCTTTGCTGTATTTTATACTTCATGACACTCAAAATGTTTTCAGTTGGTGATATATGAAGCTATGTTATTGTAGCGAGCGAAAGCCACCGAGTAACCGCTAAGGGCCTCTATACTACTTGTGCAAACTTTCAGGCCCAAAGCTCTCACAGGAACGAGCCCAGAATAAACAGGACAAGAGGGTCAATATCAGTCCGATATGTTAAAATTTATTATTTTAAAAGAACACAAAGGGTTTGCAAAAGGCCTAAAACATCAAAATGGTAAAAGGTCACTAACGACCACAAGATAGTGTTATTGGTGCAACCTGCCAGCAATGCAACTATCACCTGAGGGCTTGCTCTCCCTTGGCGGTCCCAGATGCTCGTTGCTTTAAAAGAAACAAATCCACCCCAAATAAATACGAGCCCAACAGAACACTTATCGCATGCACTAAGTGCTAGTTCAGGCAATAATCGGTGGCACTAAAAATCACTCTTAATAAAAACTTATTCACTGCAAATCCACACAGAGCACCTCTAAAGATCCTAATTCCCCTAAGGTAAGAGCCCCACTCAGGGATTGCACAATGCCCGACTAATATTGCACCAGCCCAGTAGAAATAAAAACAAACCCGGCATAAAAAAAACAGTTTTAAAAGGTGACCCTACCAAAACCAAAAACACAACAACAAGGAGAAGGAGGAAAAAAAACAGTGACAAATTCACATGTGCAGCCTGCCCTCCAGCAGACAACTGTGTTTGCTGCACACCTGGCTTATCTTGGCTTATCTTGTAAAAATCACTACTCGAACCTCTGCTGTAGAGGTTTACAACAACTGTTTGTGTAGCAGACAATTAAAACTTCTCAGGCTCTTCACCTACTCACACAACCATTGTTCACAGCCGCTCGTCAGTGGAAATGAAGAGCACCTGCTGCTACTTCCTCTTTTATACCCTCCATTGGGTCCCCTGGGTCCTAAAGACTTCCCCATTACAATTGCCCCCGTTTTAAAAGGTCACCGTCCCGGTGACCACTTACTGCCAGGGCCTAAATAAATTTTGGGGCAAATCATTATGGACAAGAGAGCTCTGTGACTCGCTAGTGAGAACAGCAGTAGTCTGATTTACTGACCGTGGGAGATTAAAGGGGTTAGAATGCTTTCCTGCTGTACTTCTTTTAGGCCGCCCCTGAACTCTTCCCGAGTCCTGCTCTAAAACATTCTCCCTATTATCAATCCCACTTTCCTCTAGCTGTTCTGGAACTATGGATACAGGGTTCAAGTTGCTCGAGCCTATGCTACTAGTTTCACTAACAAGCTCGGGAACACATACCGAGGGTGGCTGATCTTTGGGTGGGTTTGGAACAAGGGCGAGTACAACTCCACCAGCCTCACTGTCATCATCTGGTGTATCTGATGTTGACTGCCGGGGTGACTCAACTACCAGCCCTGGGTCAGAGAGAGGATATTCGTCTGGAGCAGGTGCTACAATACCTGAAGGTATTACTCTCAACTCGGCCCGATTTAAGTTCTTGTCTGGACCTGACTGATCTCTAGGGCGTATTTTGTAAACCCTGCCTTCTTTGTCCATACTCTGCACAACAACATACACCATAGGATCCCAGGCATCGTGGATCTTATGGCGGCCTAAAGGATGACTTTTCCGATAAACCAGAGTACCTGGGGAGAGAAGGGAAGTAACTGTGGGCTGAAAATGTTTATTTCTCCTCTCTGCAGCTTGTTGGAGTTGTTCTTTCGCATGCACATAAACTGAACTTAGACGTTGTTTATGCTCCTCTACCCACTCCTGCGCAGATCTAGACATTGGTTCCGACTGGGAAGCCCCCAGTAAGAAGTCAACGGGCAACTGGGGCTTCTGACCAAACATAAGCTCATAAGGTGAAAAACCGGTGGACTGATGTTCTGTGGTATTGTAAGCATACAATACCTGTGGCAAGTATTGCGGCCACTTTCTTTTCTTATCAGGAGGGAGCGTACGCAACAGATCATGGAGTGTTCTGTTAAATCTCTCGCATTGTCCATTGCCCTCAGGATGATATGGTGTGGTCCTGCTTTTGTCTATGCCGTACAGGTGACACAGACGTTTCAGCAAGTCTCCCTCAAAGCTCTTTCCCTGATCACTATGGATACGCTTAGGGACCCCATAGATATAAAACCATTTTTCAGTTAATACCCGTGCCACTGTACTTGCCCGTTGATCTACTGTAGGGTATGCTTGAGAGAACTTTGAAAACACGTCAGTGACCACAAGTACATTCTCACGCCCATCACTAGACTTGTCCAAAACACTGAAATCAATGGCAATGACTTCCAGGGGTTTAGAAGCCACCAAACCCCCCCTGAATGTGCGAACTTTTGGTTTTACAGCCTTTGCCAAGACACAACGATCGCACTCCTGACAATATTTCTCAATGTCACGTGCCATAAAGGGCCAAAAACACCTTTCTCTCACCAGGCTGGTAGTGCGTCCAATGCCTTGATGCCCATGATCATCATGTAAACTTCTCAGGACCTCTGTTTGCAAGCACTGGGGTAGCAACAGTTGAAACAAAACTTGGCCATTACCAGGTGTCTGAACTTGACGATACAAGACACCTTCCTTCAACTTAATTCTGGGCCACTGTTGCACCAACTTTTTCACTCCCTTACGTACATTACCCATTTCCTGCTTGGTAGGCAGCCTCCCTCTTTCCCAATACTGTGAAAAAGGGCCAATTACCGGGTCAGCAGCTTGAAGGGATATTAGATCAGCTTTAGGTCGGGATGGAAATGCACCTATGGCTCTACACGTAGCGGCAACAGCATTTCCCAGTTGACCTACATCTGTCTGATCTTGCACTTCCTGTGGAACCTTCAACCCTGGAAGCAGGCCAGATGGACTCTGTGGATGCAGTTGCCGTGACAATGCATCAGCGTTGCGATTGCTGGGACCTGGCCTATATTTAATCTCAAAGTTGAACACAGCTAGTTCTGAGGCCCATCGCTGCTCTACGGCTCCCAATTTAGCAGTTTGCAAATAGCTAAGGGGATTGTTATCTGTGAACACGACAAACTTATTTCCCAACAAATATTCACGGAATTTTTGAGTGACAGCCCATTTTAGTGCCAAGAATTCCAACTTTCTAGAGCTATAATTGGACATATTCCTTTCACTAGGTCGCAGGCCCCGGCTAGCAAAAGCAACTGGCCGCCTCTTTCCTTCTTGCTCCTGAGATAAAACTGCCCCTAACCCTGCCTGACTAGCATCTATCTCAAGGACAAAAGGTTTAGCAAAATCTGCATATGCCAATACTGGGGCACTAACCAGCAGCCTTTTTAGTGTTTGGAATGCATTCTCACATTCCTCACTCCAAAGGTGACACATTGCCCCACTGGCACCACTTCTACGTTTCTTCTTGGTACCTCCCAGCTCGCCCACCAGCCGGTGGAGCGGGGCAGCATACTTGGCAAAACCTTCAACAAAACGCCGATAATATGAGGCAAATCCCAAAAATGACTGTAGCTCTGTACAAGTAGTCGGTCGTGCCCACTCAGCCACTGCACTAATCTTAGAAGGGTCGGTCGCCACCCCAGAAGCCGATATCACATGCCCGAGGTATTGAACCTCTGGCTGGAAAAAGTGACACTTCTCCAGCTTCAACTTTAGATTGTGTTCTTTGAGCCGCGTTAAGACCAAGTCAAGACGCTCCAGATGCTGCTCAAAGGAGGATGAAAACACAACAATATCATCCAGGTACAATAAAAGGGACTGGAAACTTTGATCCCCAAAAATCCGCTCCATTAGCCTCTGAAAGGTGCTAGGGGCATTACAAAGCCCAAATGGCATTCGATTGAATTCGAACAGACCAAAAGGGGTACAGAAAGCAGTCTTGGCTTTGTCCTTCTCGGCCACTGGTACTTGATTATACCCACTTGCAAGGTCCAATGTAGAGAACCACTGTGCTCCCGTCAGGGCATCTAATGACTCCTCAATACGGGGTAATGGATAAGCATCTTTCCGTGTCTTGGCATTAAGCAAACGGTAATCAACACACAGCCTAATCTCTCCATTTTTCTTGAAAACCACCACAATTGGGGAAGAATAAGGGCTACTGCTTAGACGCACTACCCCCCGATCCAACAAATCTTTAATATGGGCTTTCACTTGTTCATACTGAGAGGGTGGGAGCCTGCGATACCGCTGTCGCACTGGGGCATCATCCATTAAAGGGATCTCATGTTCCACCAATGTGGTACATCCTAAATCTCCCTCCCCATAGCTGAAAACTGAACAATACTTCTGCAAAAGTGACACTCCTTGTTGTGACTGTTCATTGGACAAGTTAGGCCATGAGAGCTCGGAAAAGTCAAGGTGCGGATGCGCCTGTACAGTCACTTCGTGCATCGTTATCTGCAACGTGGGATCATCAGACTCTGCAGTAATGCCAGAGTCCCCAGATGATGGAGGGTCAACCAGATGCAATTCACCTAGTTGTGTACAGGGCGGTAACCAAACATCCTCAATTCCCACATTAACCACCGGAATGTCAACAACACCCTGTTCAACAGAAAGGAGGGCCGGAGAAACCAAGATGCCCCCTGGCAGGGGATTACCTGTCGCTATGGGCTCCAGGAGCACTGATGGAAGGTTAATGTTAGCAGCAGAGGGGCAGCTAGTACGTATCCATTTCAACGAACCAGCAGGGACACAAACAGCTCGACCGTGGACTTTTGCTTTACCTAAATACCCGGATGTATTCAAAGCCTCAATGCGCTGACACTTGTGAAGTGTCTCTCTCCACGTCTTACTGGCATTTTCAAGGGCAGGAGATTCAAACAGACGAGGGCCAAACTGCTCAAAGAGTAGGTGGTAACAACGGCTAATGATATTCATCCCCAAGAGGCCAGGCACACTCTGTGGCTGCTGAACGCTCCCATCTAGAGGGTCCTCCACCACCAACACGCCCATTTTTGTCAGGGTGCCACCAAAAACAGTCACATCAAGCTCCATGTAGCCTATATAGGGGATTTTCAACCCATTAGCTGCCCTGAGGCGTAACCATTGGCATTTCTTTAAGTGCCCCACCCCCTGCGACCTGAAGTGCTTCTCAAAGAAACTCTCTCGAATAGTGGTGACCATGGACCCAGTATCCAAAAGACAGGGAACTATAACACCCCCCATTTCTATTTCCACCACTGGACAATTCCCAATTAGTCGAGAGGGATCTTCCATAACAACTTCAGCCGAGCCTATAAACCCTGTTCCTGATGCCTGGCTCTCTGCACCAGAGGGACCTAGTTTCCCGATGGCTGAGACTCAGGGCCTTGTTCCACAACCTGACTTTGTACATGTGCATCAGCATGAGACCCACCACTATTCTTTATAGCTGGATGTTTTACCCTACAGAACCTGGCAATATGACCAGCCCTACCACACCGATGGCAAATTGGCTTTCCATCTGCCTGGAAACGAAAAGGCCTAGTTGTGGGAGGGGTCAGGGGTAGTTCAGTCTGAGACGGCTGTGAAAATTGGACAGACATTTGCTTCATGAGCGTATCCAATTGAACCTGTTGTTTACGAAGGCACTCTTTTATCTGTAGAATGTCATCATTAGGCCCAAGGGTGACTGCATGCATCTCTGCATTAACTCCCTCTACTACCTGACAGTTCGTATCACAAGAATAGGCTCGGGACCTAATTTTCCCTCCCTGCCTACCTACATCAGCCCACTTAAGGGCGATACTGCGTAGGGCAAGAAAGGACATGTCTGGTGTTTGAAGGACCCGCTGTTTCAGCTCTCTGCGCAGCATATCATCATGGACATGTTCAGTAAACTGGTCCCTTAGCAATATATCAGAATTTGGAATACCACCTGGTGTCTTACAGATTACAGTGTCCATTAAAGATTTAAGGGCATGAGAGTAATCTCGCAGAGATTCCCCTTCTCGCTGGGTGCGCTGGAAGAACTGTAGCTGGGCAGCTACATATGACTGAGTGCAGCTATAGTGCTCGACCAAAATATCAAAGATCTTGTCAGGAGTGTCTCTGCTGATACTCGAATGAAAACAGACCTCAGATTTAGCACTGCCATCAAGATGGTCCATCACAAACATCACTTGTGCTGCTCTTGACATAGGACGAATCTCCAGGCATCTACGTACTTCTTCAACCCACTGGTCAACAGTTAACAAGTCCACTGACAATTTACCAGTAAACCTTGGGCATTTACGCTCCTGAGGTGCATAAACGTAACACACATTTGTAGCTTCATTTATTGGGTTGATATTTGATGGCACAGTAGATGGACCTGGCACTGGATCTGGCACTGGACCAGTCCCAGGAGAACGTTCCTGTAATTGGTCTCTCAACTGTTCATTTGCTGCTTTTAGCTGTTGCAGCTGCTCCAAGAGGGCCTGTACGTCGTCCATAGGGTCGGCGAAGGAGGTTTATTATCCCCGCAGCAGCCCAAGCGTTGGCTTCCCCTCCGTAGAAGATGTCACTGTTTTTCCTCCTCTCCTCTAACACTCTTACTAAAATAAACAGGGCCACACTAAAATAAAAACCAAACACCGTAACTGATATGACCTGGATCCTGTCGACAACGCCAAATAATGTAGCGAGCGAAAGCCACCGAGTAACCGCTAAGGGCCTCTATACTACTTGTGCAAACTTTCAGGCCCAAAGCTCTCACAGGAACGAGCCCAGAATAAACAGGACAAGAGGGTCAATATCAGTCCGATATGTTAAAATTTATTATTTTAAAAGAACACAAAGGGTTTGCAAAAGGCCTAAAACATCAAAATGGTAAAAGGTCACTAACGACCACAAGATAGTGTTATTGGTGCAACCTGCCAGCAATGCAACTATCACCTGAGGGCTTGCTCTCCCTTGGCGGTCCCAGATGCTCGTTGCTTTAAAAGAAACAAATCCACCCCAAATAAATACGAGCCCAACAGAACACTTATCGCATGCACTAAGTGCTAGTTCAGGCAATAATCGGTGGCACTAAAAATCACTCTTAATAAAAACTTATTCACTGCAAATCCACACAGAGCACCTCTAAAGATCCTAATTCCCCTAAGGTAAGAGCCCCACTCAGGGATTGCACAATGCCCGACTAATATTGCACCAGCCCAGTAGAAATAAAAACAAACCCGGCATAAAAAAAACAGTTTTAAAAGGTGACCCTACCAAAACCAAAAACACAACAACAAGGAGAAGGAGGAAAAAAACAGTGACAAATTCACATGTGCAGCCTGCCCTCCAGCAGACAACTGTGTTTGCTGCACACCTGGCTTATCTTGGCTTATCTTGTAAAAATCACTACTCGAACCTCTGCTGTAGAGGTTTACAACAACTGTTTGTGTAGCAGACAATTAAAACTTCTCAGGCTCTTCACCTACTCACACAACCATTGTTCACAGCCGCTCGTCAGTGGAAATGAAGAGCACCTGCTGCTACTTCCTCTTTTATACCCTCCATTGGGTCCCCTGGGTCCTAAAGACTTCCCCATTACATTATTATGGAGTAACATGATGGAGAACATGTTTCTGTAAAACATGCAAACACCTTTCAGCATTTATGAAGCCAGTTTTAAAGTACTTTGGCCCAGAGAAGAAGGCAGTTTTCCTGATGTTCAGCAATTTTCAGTCACAGTTTTTTCAAATTGATTAACGTCTGCCCATCGTTACTTTAAATAAGTCTGCCTCTCTAAGATGATGTTTTTATACTCAGTTATGTTACTGATGTTCCACAAGCATTTTCTTTTAGTACCGCTCAGATCTTCAACATTTTGATGCCCCTGTCCCAAATTTTGAGGTATCCAATGTAGCTGGATCGGCAAACGTATGACATGAGAGTACTTAGAAAATTTAGTCAGAAGCCTCTCAGCAGTGTTGGAAATCCAACAACCTGTTGATGTCCCAGGGAGTTTTTGCTTAGACCAATGAACAGTGAATTAAATACATGAATAACAATCTCCAGTTCAAAGTGTGACACAATGGGACTTAACTTAGCAATATTTCTTATGTGATAAAAGAGACTGATGTTACTGAGGGATGATTTACAATAAACCCAGAGCTTTCATTACCTTAGACATAACTCTGTCAGGGGAACAAACAAGGACTTCAGTTTTTTGATCATTAAAACTGGAGGAAGTTGTCAGCCATCCAACTTTTAATGGAGTCTAAGTTCCTAAATGACTGTAACTGTTGAATCAGAGGAAAGTCAAAGGGGCAGAGTGACTCTGTAAAAGAAGTGGTAAAATGGTTTCATCGTTGATATCAGCTAACAACGAGGCTGAAGATAAACATTAAAATATTTCATTGAAGTCCATCTAAATTATGTTATGTTGAGGCTTTTTCAAAGGTTTGTATTATATTATATTTAGCTTAAAAACACAAAGTAGAACTATAATTTTTGAAAAAAGCTTAGACGTTGCAGTAAAAGACCACTAAATTTTTTTTTCATTTCTCTGATATCATGTTGAATATGTATTCAGGTAAAATGACTCCATAATGTCATATATTAAATTTAGAACTTAGTTTAAGCTTTGTTTACAGAGTATCCAAACTCTGTGGTGCCTCCAGCCTGGTCTTTATCGTTTGAACCTATTCGCTGGAACTTTCAAGACAATTTAATTACACAGCAAAAGCCAGACACAAGTAGGCAAAGTTCTTCGTGTAACTCATGCATGAGGGAGAGAACTACAACAAGCGCCGTTCCTTCGCTTGACCCCAGTCGCTCTCGTCCATTCCCCCATAGCATTGATCTTTTATTGAGCTCACATGAATATACATAGGTTCATTAACATAAGACGTCTACATACACACAAAGAGTACCATGCCTGTGCGTTGTGTAAGTATGTGTGTGTGTGTGTGTGTGTGTGGGTGGGGTCAAGATATGACCCTGTGAAGACTCCCCAAAGCTGGTGCCAGGAGTCTAGCGGTCCATCTAAACAAAAGGCTCCTACACTCAAACAGATATACGTGTGTTTGCTATACCATATATCAGCAAGAGAAGATACGACCTCTCCTAGGAGGTGTGTGATCTATGCCAGAACACTCTGTAGAGGAGTGAACGCACCCCCCTCTTCATGCTACACAGAGTTGTTACAGACCTCCTAGGATGAGACATTCTTTCAATCTACAAATGATTATATACTTCTAAGCATATATGAGTAAATATTTCTAAGCATAAATGACAATGAACAATACAAATCTAACATTGGTAATCAGTAAGACCTAAATGTATAAAAGTTCATTACATTTATTATAGTTTTTTTAAATCCAGTTTTCAAACTATTTTGTACAGAATGTGTTATGCATTATTAGAGATGTACAAAAACAAGAAAGAAAACTCTCCTGGAGGCCAAGGCCATGCCATCCAAAGTAAGTATCTCGCTAGGCACCATGTTTTTTCATGAGTTTTTAGGGTATATAGAGTAAAACAACCTCAGTTTCAGGTGAATTTAAAAGCAGAAAATTAGAGGTCATCTAGACCTTTATATCTTTGGGCCTTCAGGTCACTTGCTTAATTTGTGAGTTTGTGAGAAACCTCTTTTGGTTGGTGTAGTAGTGCTGCTGCCAACACAACATTAAGAGTGGTAATACAATTAAGGGGTTTACCTGATTTGGAAAAAAAAGTTTTTCTACCTGTATTGTTGTGTATATATATATATATATATATATATATATATATATATATATATATATATATATATATATATATATATATATATATGAATGTGGAAAAGACCAAAGACACCAAAGAGATTATGGCAGATTACAGGAGAAGTCATTCCCAGCATACCCAACTGAACATCTACTGCGCTGCTGTGGCCAAGAAGGCCTAATCTCTCCTCCACTCCACTAAACTCTTGAATAGCTCCATTCATGAGGCTGTCAGAAGACTGAATTCTTTACTACCTCCCACCTACCCCCCAACACACTCTCACACAGTAAAACTTGACAGTACTGCTTTTCTCAGTGTCTTCAGACAGCATAAGCAGTGGCGTGTCTAGAAAATTTTTGTTGGGGGGGCCAGGTAGGGGCACAGATTTGGAGAAGGGTGGCAGATTTAATTGGCAGATAATGTTTAAAAAAAAATTCTACCAACCCTTAACCATAATTCAATAATCCTATAAACCTAATAACCAAATGCACTTTTAACTCTTATTAGAATGAGATTTTAACCACTACGGTGCAAAGTTTTTAGATACTGCGTTGATAAAGTACAAGAGATACAATCAGTGCTTTGTCAGTGCTTACTCAGCATTCAAGGACATCAATATTTGCATAGCATTTTTACTGACATGTAGTGCACATATGTTTTGGGCAAAAACATTTTTGAAAATTAAAATACGAACATTTGTAACAAACAATTGACAAATTAGCCAATGCCAATGCAAAACTTTATCTGCCTGTTAAAAAAAGAAGATAATCTTCTCACAAACTGGTGTTTGATTTTGAAACAGGAAAAAAGTGGGGAAACAAATGAAAAGACTAACATTTGAATAAAACCTGAAAGCAAGTAAATACTTTCTATGCTGCCTTATGGTAAACTTTGGTAATATTGATAAAGAACAACACTGGCTGATGATGAAATACAGTCAGCTGGCATGGTGACACTGCCAGTATTAACCTGCAGGGCTGGACTGGGACAAAAAAATTGGGCATTTTTACTACAGACCGACCCACCAGGTATTAAAGCCATAAAGCCTTTGAATGAAAACAAATGCTGTTGTGACAGTGATGTACAGTCTTTTTGGTATATGTATGATTTCTATACATTTTACGTCAGATAAAAACTTTGGTTGTAAGATTTAGATAATTATTTAATAAAAACTAGGTATTTTAAATGAGAATAAGAAAGAAAAGTATTTCTTTGTGCCCACCTTTCCCTGTTAATGCCCTACCTGGCCCCCTGGCAAAACTTTGCTAGACCCGCCCCTGCACAGTTACCAGCTGTCAGCTACATAAAAAAGGATCCTGGTGTTATTCGTCTCTCAGAAACAGTTCATAACTTCAACTCATTCATGTCACCTAAAAGGTAAACCTGTTTCTCCATCACCTGTTCAGCTCTGATGATTCCGTAAGGACATCTCCTGGTTTCATCTTCATGTTTCCCTCTCACCACATATCTAAACAGACATCATGACCAGCAGCTTTACAGCTGTGGCTCCAGCAAACATCAGCTGATACTAGAAATTAATATTAAATACATTCTAACAACAGCTGATCAAGCTTAAACGTGCTGCTGTTATTTAGCGCAATATCCGCTGGTTTCCTCTTTCTGGCGCAAAGTGGGCAATAAACAAACAAGAGAGAAAAGCCGATCAGCTGATCATTGATCAGTTTCATGATTGAAGTAGCAACAGGAGAGGGAGGGGGAGAGAATGAGAGAAGAAGAGGCAGCTGTGCAGCATAAAGACAGAATAAATCCAGCTTTGTGTCTTTTTTCCATTCTAGCTAAAGTCCGGGACAAACTGCGTCTCTTCTCAGCTCAATACGAAACGCGTAATATTTTCTCTGAATGAGGGACCATCCCATTTTTTTAAGGAGCCGTTGGCAACTCTACTAACCTTATGAATAAAATAAAGTTCACTATCAGTAACATCATAGCACCCACCCAGCTGTATAAAAACTCCGTCAAACTGGCTAGAACGCAGTATGAGTTATTGCAACTGACAGTAAAAAGTCAGCAACATGAAAATAAACTCCACCTAAACTTGGTTTATATCTGACCCAGATTGCAGGTCATAACTTCTTACCTGAAGTTCAGTTCACCTGACACTCGGACTGGTGGCTGCTTCGGGTCTCTCCTCCTGCCTCCCCTTCCCTCATCCACCTGTTGCCTCTGTGGAAGCCCCGTCATAGCCACCACCAAACAACGGAGTTATTTCTACACATCGACCTGCATCTGGCCAATCCACCACCTCTCATTGTTCATGCCATTACAAAAAAATAAAATAAAATAAGTCACCGGGCACATGCCCGGTATGCCCGATGGCCAGTCCAGCTATGTTAACCTGCAACCAAATCTGCAGCTCCATACAGCAATGTTACGACTTAGATTATATCTTATAACTCATAACTCTTATGTTAGCTGCCCTCAGTAGCATACTGTCTGAAATATTCCACAGCTGCAATAATTCTTTAAGTGTAATTTTTTCCTTGGTATTCTAATTTCACCGAAGTTTACTAAATTCAACAAACTTGATATTACTTACCGGGACATTTATTCTGTCCTCATTTTCTTTCACCGAAAAATTGTTTCCTGCAGTGACGTCTTTCGCGCTTGGCTCTCCTACCTTTGCTAACGTGATGCGCATAGCGCAGAAGCGATGCTGCATTCACTTACACTCGGATATCTGAGCGTCACCGTGAAAACATAATCGGACATTTGATATTTGATTGAATTTTATTGTTTTGCCTTTGGGGTGGCACCTGGGGTGGCCAGTCTGGTTTGGGGGGTGGCCTGTGCCCCCCCAGGCCACCCCGCTGGACACGCCATTGAGCATAAGGCCTGCAAAACCTTTGAAGGCTTTCTGTAATCATCCAGATTTTTCCAACATATAGATTGAGTTCACCATTAAAACATACAGGACCACATTTATGAGTGATAAACTGATGCAAGGGCTACAACCTCTGTGTATTTATTTTACATTTAATGATCAATAAGAGGCTACAGTCAGAGACCTATATCAAAATAATAGCAACTTAAAAAAAACTTCATATTTATTGTTGTAGGCAAATAATTTATAAACAATTTTCATATGTCCTGTTAAAATATTTTTATAATGACCCCAAAAAATATTATAACCAACAAACTAACAAAAACAATAACTTTTGTCTTCCCGGAGCAGATAGAGACTTCACAAATGTTTCATCTGCAGGACAAGAAAAGATAGACATTTTTTTCTAGCAGACAAACACTATAAACTGCATGCGAGTAGGCATTGGCTTTCAGCACTATTGGAAAAATGATAGATTTTTATACAGAGAAAAAATCTTTCACTCTTTTCCTTATTGTATAAGTATAATGTATAACAGTATTCTTTCTTAATAAAGCACAACAGTGAATTTAATACTTACCCTAAAATGGAAATACAGTTCAATTTTTCTTATCATTTGGGGAAGTGTTCTCATACACATGTTCTCCTGGTCAAAAAATAAGATACAGTAATTTTATTTATACTTTCTTTATTTTGTTATTAAAAATGTGAACGTTAAATAGTCTGTATTTGTATAGCGCTTTACTTAGTCCCTATGGACCCCAAAGTGCTTTACACTACATTCAGTCATTCCACTCACACACTGGTGATGGCAAGCTACGTTGTAGCCACAGCCACCCTGGGGCGCACTGACAGAGGCGAGGCTGCCGGATACTGGTGCCACCGGGCCCTCTGGCCACCACCAGTAGGCAACGGGTGAAGTGTCTTGCCCAAGGACACAACAACCGAGACTGTCGGAGCCAGGGCTCAAACCGGCAACCGGGGCTGCCAACTGTTGTGTGTAAGCCGTGAGACCAGTTTTCCCGTGATTCACTCGCGTACGTCAGTTTGAAGAGGAAAAAGAACTCCACGGGACTCCGATGTGAAAAGATGTAACAAAAAATTTATTCCACGGTTTTGCATCTTACAGGAGTGGTCAGGTTTAACTTGTCCTCAACAAAATAACCTACTACGGTAGGAAAACCGTGTGGCTCTGTTCTACCCTGCTGCCCCGTATAGCTTATGCCGTGTTAACTCCTTTTCTCTCTCTCTCTCCCCTCCCGCACCGCATGCACTAATTTGCATACATCCGTGATGCCCGGATTTTACTATAAACACGAGTCTTTAAGGCACATGTATTCATGGTACTACATAACCTAGTTCCACCATAAACATGCATCTATTTCCTAAAATTATTAATTACACACACGAGCTTAACAACAGCGAAATATAAATACTAAAACATATGAACTATCTTAACTTGGCTCCCACATACCGGCCCCTAATTGTGACCCTATTACACAATTACCAAATTACACTTGTGGAGCCAAGGTACACAAACTTCAGTCTCTGCAGTTGATTACTTCAGTCCGATTCCTGCAGAAGGCAAATCTTCGTAATGGGCCTGTCCAGTACACTCGCGTCTTGGTTTTGATCCTAACCTGCCGCACCATTCCTGCCTTGTCTGAGATAGCATGGATTACTTTCCCTGTAATCCAAGAGTTGCGTGGGGCTGTATCGTCAACAATAAGCACAATGTCTCCAACCAAAAAGTTGCGAGATGGACGGGTCCACCTTTGCCTCTCTTGAAGTTGTGGTAAATATTCCCTTGCCCATCGTTTCCAGAATATTTCCGACATGTATTGCACTTGCTTCCATCTTCTTCTTGCGTAGAGATCTTGCCTATCGAACAGTCCGGGAGGAAGAGATGGTTTGTTCCTGAGCAGCAACAGGTGATTGGGAGTGAGTACTTCCAGATCATTTGGATCACTGGACGCTTTGGTTATTGGCCGACTGTTAATAACGGCCTCCGCCTCACACAGAAGTGTATGCAGGCCCTCTTCATCCAGTGTCTGCAGCCTCAAGGTAACGTTTAGGATTTTCTTCACTGACTTGATCAATCTCTCCCAGACCCCTCCATGATGGGGTCCTGAGGGAGGGTTGAACGTCCACTGAATGCCTTGTTGTTTTAGGTGGTCTTCAATTTTGGACACATTCCATTCAGCAATGGCTCTTTTAAGTTCACGCTCTGCACCAATGAAGTTAGTTCCATTGTGAGAACGAAGGGTCTTTATCTGGCCTCGTCTGGCTATGAATCGACGGAGAGCATGGATGAAGGAATCTGTGTCCAGCGAGGCTGCCATCTCCAAGTGTATTGCACGAGTAGTTAGGCAGGTGAAAATGACTCCATACCTCTTCACCGTACTTCGACCACGTTTGATCTCGAACGGACCAAAGTAGTCCACTCCGCAGTTAGTAAATGGAGGGTCATCTGGCAGAACTCTGTCTCGGGGTAGGTCGGCCATTTGCTGCTGTCCTGCAATTCCATGCTCACGCCAACAGGCAATACACCTAGCGAGTATTTTTCGTACTGCAGAGTTGGCACCGGGTACCCAAAACTTTGTTCTCAACTTGGAGATAACATGATTGCGACCACTATGAGCCAAGTTCTCATGTATTTCTCTGAGGATAAGCTTCGTGACGTGAAGATCCTTGCTCAGGATTGCTGGCCGCTTAGCCTCCTCGGGTAGTGCTGCTCTGCTGAGTCGCCCTCCGACCCTAAGGATGCCTTGTTCAAGTACTGGACTCAGTTTGAAAAGACTACTAGTCCTCTTCACCCCCTGACCTTTAGAAAGTGCGCTGATCTCCTTAGGAAATGTCTTTCTCTGACAGTAGCGAATGATTGCTTCTTCAGCCTTCGCAAGGTTCTCTACCGTTAGCTTGTTGGTGTCCCCTTGAAACAGGCTGTCCTTGAAACCTTCCATATCCCTCTCGACTTCAGGTTGTGTTTTAACAGCACACAACTCCTTCCTTTTGGGACACAATTGCAGCAGAATGCTCTTGACTTTAAGCATCCATGCCACTGCCCTTTTAAGTTTAAACCAGGATGAGAAGTACTGCAGGAACTCCAGCACTACATCTTCACATTCCTTGATTGTACTAGCACACACCAGGTTACCCTTTACCTAGAGCTGGGCGATATGAGATTTTTTCATATCACGATATGTTTTTTTCATTTCAGGCGATAACGATATCTATCACGATATAAGCCAAATAACTATATTTGTAAGATTTAAATGTGCCGTTGCTCACAAGTAAAATGTGAAATAATCAGCAGCTTATTTTGATTTAAATATTTATTTCCCATAATAAGTTCAACAGGGTAGATGTACTTAAGGAACATGAGACTTTTTCAGATAAATAAAGGCAAATATTGCAAACTATACAAAAGGCAGCCGCTAAAGCGTTTAAGTTTCAAAATAGAACAAACGAAACAGACTAAATTGTCAATTCCACTTAGAAACAAAATATTAATTCTAAAAATAAATCTTAGTTTGTTTTACAGAAGAACAGACAAAACTGGCTAACTTTTGTCAATATCAAATAAACTGAGAACTAAAAGGAAATTCTCAATCTCTCCTTGTTGTATAGCTTAGCTTTTCAAACAGTTTTAACAGTTACTTTAGTCTGACAAAAGCTGAATGACGAATTAGCGCTTCCAGTCAGAGACTGTGGCTACGTCCACACGTACACGGGTATTTTTGAAAACGGAGATTTTCCGTTTTCGTTTTAAAAAATAATCCCGTCCACACATAAAGGCAGAAATGAAGGAAAACGCTGCTATGAACATGCCAAAGCAGCAGGTGGCGCTAGATTCCTAACCGTGCAGAAATGTTGGCCAATCAGAAGTCTAGAAGCCTCGGTGGGAAAAAGTAAACAAAGCTGCGGCATAGAAGCAGAACCGAGTCGTATGTGTGGACGGACAGTAACTGTGTGTATATGTAAGCATTTAAACACTGCAGAGAGTAGAATTAACAGTAACAGTATTGTAGAAATTCATTTCACCGAAACAATAACGTGGCGCACAGTGTGACGCATGCACCAGTTTATTGTATTTCCAGACTTGCTTTCGGCACAATTTACAGTGCACGCTACTCTGTTTTTTGTCAGACTTGAAATAGCTGAAATACCTTCACACTACGGAACTTCTATGGCTCTTCCGTTCGACAATCTCTCCGGCATTGGAACCATCATCGGTTTTCTCTTCGGTCACGCTCGGTTGATTTTTCTAGTCGGCACACTCATTTCCTCCATTACGCGCTGGCTCCATTACCCGCTGGCTGCTTCCCAAACAAACACACGTGCGGCTTGGCACTTGTGCTGTACGTAACAAGTCACGCGACGTGACGCTGCGGCTGTGATTGGTTCGGCTCTGCGCTACTTAATTTGGATTGGCTAACCTTTTTTTTTTTTTTTTTTTAAGAGGACAAGAGCGGCTAGGTCTATCGCGATAGCTTAATTTCTCTATCGAGTAAAAGTTATATCGCGATACATATCGTTATCGTTCTATCGCCCAGCTCTACCTTTACCTCTGGGTCATCTGTAGTCAGGCCTTCAACTGGGTGCACCTCTTCTGGCCACTCTTCCATAGGTTTGGTGAGAAAGTCCGGCCCCTGTAACCATGTGTGGGATTGCATGAAGCTCTCTGCTCGGAGCCCCCTTGATGCAAAGTCGGCAGGATTCAGTGAGGTGTTGATATACCTCCATTGCTCTGGACTGGAGCATTTCAAGATGGCATCCACACGGTTAGCAACAAAGGTACGGAATCTACTTGTTTGATTTCTGATATACTTGAGTACCGTGGTACTATCTGACCAAAATACAGATGGTTGGAGCGGAAGCTGCAATTCAGATGTCAGAACCCTGTCTATGCGTGCTGCCATGGTTGCTGCGGTAAGTTCCATGCGGGGAACTGTAATGGGCTTAAGTGGGGCCACTCTTGCCTTTCCCAACATGAATGCGCAGTGGACTTCGTTACGGCTGTTCCTCTGTAGCAAGTAGCTTACTGTACCGTAGCCCTCTTCACTGGCATCAGCAAAGTGTTGCAGCTGATTGTATACTGACTCTCCAAAGCCCACAGGTTTAAAACATCTTGGAACGCTTATGTTCCCTAGCTGGCGGAGCTGGGTCTTCCACTTGAGCCACTTGTGAGCTAGGTCTGCAGGTATGATGACATCCCAGCCAATCTTTCTCCTGCAAAGCTCTTGCAGAATCTTCTTTGCTTGAAGCGTGACTGGTGACAAGATACCCAGTGGGTCGTAGACAGAACTCACAGTGGACAGAAGGTTTCTCCGAGTGGGTGCCTTGTCTGGCATTACAATCTTGAACCTGAAGCTGTCAGATTGAATACACCATTGGACTCCCAGCGCTCTCTCAATGGGGAGTGTGTCCTGATCCAGATCGAGATCTTTAACCTCCGATGCCCTTTCTTCTTCTGGAATAGCAGACAGAACTGCTCTGCTATTGCTTATCCATTTTGTGAGCCTGAATCCACCCCTCTGACATACAGCTCTAAGAGTGTGGTATAACTGTATGGCTTCCTCTTCTGAGCTCACAGCCTTCAAACAGTCGTCCACATAGAAGTTGTGCAGGACTGTGTCAACCGCTTGGCTGTTGGCTGGATCTCGGTTGTCTTCAGCACATTTACGCAGAGCAAAGCTGGCGCAGCTTGGTGACGAAGTTGCACCGAAAATGTGAACCGCCATCTTGTACTCCACCATATTCTGAGTAATGTCACCAGATGTCCACCACAGGAACCAAAGAAGGTCAGAATCCTCATCAGGCACCTTTACTTGGTGGAACATTGCTTCCACATCTGCCATGATGACCACTTCTTCTTGTCTGAACCGGATAATTACCCCCAGAAGGGTACTGGTAAGATTTGGTCCTTGTAACAGCTGGTCATTTAAGGTGGTGCCTCTGTACGATGCTCCACAGTCAAAGACCACTCGAAGCTTGTGTTTCTTGGGATGGTAAACTCCGTGGTGCGGTAGGTACCAAACCTTTCCATCGTCACGATCAAGGTCCTATTCTGGCACTTTCACTGCGTAACCGTTGGTTATGACGTTACTCATGAAAGCCGAGTACTCTGCGTGGAATGAAGTATTCCTCTCCAACTTCCGCTTTAGGTGTAACCCACGTTGCTCAGCCACTTTGCGGTTGTTGGGCATCTTAATGCGCTTGTTCCGCAATGGCAGAGCGATGCTGTAATGTCCGTCCACAATAGTAGCTGACTCTGTCGCTATCTCCAGAAACTGCAAATCCTCTCTTGACATTTCTTGTTTCTCGTTTCTTTCACGCTCAGGGAAGTCACTTTTAAACTGCTGGTCCCAGAGTTCATCCAGTTTGCTAACTGATATTCGATTTGCTGCAACCTGAATCAGTCCGCATGATGCCCTTTGTGAACTGCTTCCTTGGAGGGGTTCGCTGATGGTCCAACAGAGCCTTGTCTTCACAGCATATGGACCGCCATTCTCGCTGGCTATAACTTGCCAAGGTTCAACAGCTTTAGGTGGATTAGCCCCGATTAGCAGTCCAATCTTTGCTTCAATCCTAGGTATAGACACCTGCTGAAGGTAGGTCCACCTGTTCACGTAGTCTTGAGAAGGAGCATTGTCGGCAGACGCAGGAATGTCACTGTGACTGTACATTTCTGGCAACTCAAAGAAGTCATTGCTGTCTAAGCTGCTTATTTCCAACCCAGACACAACGTGGCTACCGACGACCTTTTCCTCTCCCATTGTTTTCAGCAAAATGTTTGTCTTCCTGCCAGACAAGTTAAGCTCATGCATTAACTCTTCAGTACAAAAGCAGGCAGTACTGCCAGGGTCCAGAAAAGCATAAGTGTGTGTCACCTTTTGTCCTCTTTTAGGTTTCACTTGTACTGGAACTATTGCCAAAATGTGCTCTGTTTTCTCTGCAGCGTGAGCAGGTGCTTCCATTTCAACAAATCCATTCACGATTGACTCTGTTTGGTCTTCTCTTTCTAATGATTCCACTTCAGAAGCTACCCTTTTGCTTGTAGCACTGGGCTTAGTCTTCATGTGTAACACTGTGGGGTGCGGTTGTGCACAAACCTGACAACTTGCCTTTTCTTGGCACGAACCACTCATGTGTCCCTCCTTAAGACAGCTGAAGCATAGTCCTTTAGTTCGCATGAAGTCAATCTTTTCCTTATGAAGTGACTTCTTCATCCTCTTGCACTGTTCCATGGTGTGCTCTTCACCACGACAGAAAAGACAGGGTTTGGAAAATGCACACACTTGCTTCCCGCTGACCTTGTTCCTTTCTTTAGAGGGTACGTCCTGTGTAGTGGTGATAGTTGCAGCTGCAGTGAATCCTTTTCTGTTTCCACTTCTCCTTTGCAACCTCTCATCCACTTGCCCTCTAACTTGGACCTTTAATGTGCTGTCCTTTATATCACCGAACAATGGATGCAAAACTTCTTTGGCCTGCTTATTGACAAACTCCGCCAGATCTGCAAACGTGACTCTGTGTTTTGCCTTGTCTAAGACCCCACAAGCATATGTTCTCCACCTTTCTCTCAGCTTGTACGGAAGCTTGGAAACGATAGCACGCATGTTGGCCGTGTTATCCAACTCCTCCATGTACTCCACATCCATCATTGCATTATGACATCCAGTAAGATAGAGGCCGAAAGCATGCAGAGCCTCTCCATCATCTGACTTGATGGTTGGCCAGTTAAGAGCCTTGTGAATGTATGCCACTGATATCTTGTAGGCATTTCCAAAGTGCTCTTCTAACAGTCTCTTAGCCATTTGATATCCATGTGTATGTTCCATATGAAGACAACTCCGTGTCAATTCTCGTGGTTGCCCACTTGTGTATTGTTCCATGTAGTACAATCGATCCTTGTCGCTCTCTGTTCTGTCCTCCACACCATGTTCAAAAGCTCGCATGAACAGCCGATACTCTAATGGGTCCCCTTTAAACACAGAAATGTTCTGCGGGGGCAACGTAGCTAACTTCTGTTGCTTAGTTAGCGCTTCGACCACATCCTGTAGAGCACTTGGTGTCTGCGATGGCTGGGAGGTAACAGTGTGTGTTTGCTGTGCGTTTTGGAGAATGTTCTTCTTCTGCGCTTGTCTTTCTCGTGTGGGGGATGGGCTATTTGACTGCTGTGAAGTAAATAAATCTCCAACCTTCTGCGATGCCACGTAGGAGTTCATTCCATCCCGAGTGGATACGCGACTGGATGCCTTGGATGCACGACTTTCGTATTCCGATAAGATCTTGATCTTTGCCTCATTTGCTGCAAGAGCTGTTTGTATTTCTAGCTCCTCCTTTTCAGCTTGGAGCTTAGCCTCCCTTTCCTCCAGCAAGCGTTTCTGTCTTAAAGACGATGCCTTAATCAATAAGGTAGCTCGCTCCACCTCTGCCTTCATGCGTGTGGACGACACCGATG
This sequence comes from Maylandia zebra, assembly GCF_041146795.1. NCBI lineage: Eukaryota > Metazoa > Chordata > Actinopteri > Cichliformes > Cichlidae > Maylandia > Maylandia zebra. Next base: position 25,568,357 of record NC_135177.1, read on the forward strand.
ACGAAGCGCAGGAGCCGCGTTCTGACAATGCCTTATCACTGTGTTTTGAGACAGATACATTAGATATGCTGTCAGATGGATCCACATCTTCATTGCATTTTTCAGTCTCCCCAGCGCGCATGGCCATCTTGTCAATCCAAGCCGAAGCTGTCTCAGCAAAAGCCTTAAAGGAATCAGCCTTAGGTTTAAACCATTTTTCCTGGTCTTTAGTTAAATCCTCCTCCGGCGTTTGCTGGAGCACCTCTTTAACATTTGTGTTCAAACCACAAAACTCTCCAAACCGCTCATTAAAATCCTTCATTAACTGTGTTACTTCTGTTAGGCTGGTATCACATTCATTTTCCATCAGCTGGCGCACTTGTTTCACTGTGCCTGTTAATTTGGCTAGCTTGGCCTTCTGTAAATTGATAACACGTTGCAGCCTTTTCTCCATAGCTTTAGGTGTGATTTTCACCGCCCTAGCTTCCAATTCTGCTACTGTGTCTTCTTCTTCGTTGTTCATGCTATTAATTTCCCGAATAGCAACACCAAAATCCTTATTTTATCATCTAAAAATCATGCAGGTTGGCTACCACACAGTTCAGCATCCACCATGACTCAGCAATTTTTCCTCGTGAATTAGCTCCACTTACTCACGTTTGTTGTCGCTGCAGCAGCTCAGGTTTTTTGCTTCTTTAGTCGCGTCAATTACTCCACAACGAGCAGGTTTTCCTACAAATGTGTAAGCCGTGAGACCAGTTTTCCCGTGATTCACTCGCGTACGTCAGTTTGAAGAGGAAAAAGAACTCCACGGGACTCCGATGTGAAAAGATGTAACAAAAAATTTATTCCACGGTTTTGCATCTTACAGGAGTGGTCAGGTTTAACTTGTCCTCAACAAAATAACCTACTACGGTAGGAAAACCGTGTGGCTCTGTTCTACCCTGCTGCCCCGTATAGCTTATGCCGTGTTAACTCCTTTTCTCTCTCTCTCTCCCCTCCCGCACCGCATGCACTAATTTGCATACATCCGTGATGCCCGGATTTTACTATAAACACGAGTCTTTAAGGCACATGTATTCATGGTACTACATAACCTAGTTCCACCATAAACATGCATCTATTTCCTAAAATTATTAATTACACACACAAGCTTAACAACAGCGAAATATAAATACTAAAACATATGAACTATCTTAACTTGGCTCCCACATCTTGAGCCACGATCGCCCCCAATATTTTAAATGTATATTAAAAATATTACTCACCTGTATTATGTGTCTGTGGATTTTTGTTGGTTCTAAATATAATAAATGAAGCATTATCAAAGTCTTTCCACAAAGTTACACAAAACTGTAACACTAAACATTTATATTTGTTTAAAGCCAATCTTAATGATAAATGATAAAGACTTGTTTGTTCAAACAAACAGTGCACTGAAATACTTGCACCTCTGTGGTTATTTCATGAAATGATATGATGTTAAATTAATTACACATAACATTGCTAAGTTAAGCACAAGCATATGCTTTTGCTTATGTGTTTAGAAGTGGATTGAGTACACAGATTCAGAGACTAATAAGATCATTAAGAAATGATCCACCTACCTTCGCCTATAAAAGTAGTATCCTACACCACAAGCAACAGCAACGATGGCAAAACATGCGATTACAATCCCAGCGATACAACCTGCAGCACATTCTGATGATTGATCTGGGGAAGTTCAAATAGAGATAAAATAAAGATGACACAAAGTTGTCTCACCATCTCAAAACTCTCCAATAATTTCTCTCTTTGTTTGATTTCATAATTGAACAGGTTTCAGAGGACTTTTGGTCAGTGCATTGCTGTCTTTGTCTGGAGAGCACTTGTATTTGTCAAAATGATGAATGCACTGTGTAGTTTCAGCAAATATTTTGCTGAAGATTAATGTTTTGATAAAGGGTAGTTAAGTGTTAGGATACATTTCCAAAATTTAGTTCATGGAAAATATTAAAACTATAGGCACACTGCAAAATCCAAGAGTATCAGAGCACACAGTTACCTTTCACATCAAATCCATACAATGCTGATGATGATGCTCTCTCAGTTACATTAATCCATCTTTGAGAAATGTGCTTCACTCTCTTAGAAAAGAGCGAGTGATGCTTAAAAACCTCTATTTTTATGTAGTCACCCAAATTGGTAATGATCTGCCCCATTTTTGATTCTGCCAACAACACTCTCGACAGTTAACTCATTCACTGCCAGCCATTGGCAGTGAATGAGTTAAACCCATTGACTCATTCACTGCCATTGACGTCTATAGACGTCAATGGCAGTGAATGAGTTAATTAGGAATTGCCTTTTTCAGCTCAGAAATATCTCCCAACTGTGAACTTTGTTGTCTAAACCTGAGTTAGAAATAGTTATTCATGCTTTTATTTCATCTTGCTTAGATTATTGTAACAGTCTTTTTCTTTGTTTGAGCAAAAGGAATCTTGACCGTCTCCAGTTAGTCCAGAATGCTGCTGCAAGGCTTTTAACTAAGACACGAAAAAGAGAGCATGTTACACAAGTTTTACGTTCATTACACTGGCTTCCAGTACATTTTAGAATTCATTTTAAAATCTTGGTACTGACTTTTAAAGCTTTGAATTGTGATGCCCCTGCCTACATTTCTGATCTTTTAGAACCCCACGGTAGTCCCATGAACACGTTTTAAGACCAGAGGAGATAGACCTTTTAGAGCGGTGGCCCGCAGGTTGTGGAATCCTCTCCCTCAATCATCGCATAACCTTGATTGTATTTATTCTTTCAAAAAGTAGCTCAAGATTCTTTTAATTAGATTTGTGCTGAATGTTTGATTGGGCTGTTTTATATGTATATCTGTTCTTATATTATTGTGAAGCACTTTGTGGTTTATATCCTGTGACGAGTGCTATATAAATAAATTGAATTGAAATAAAGAATGAGGTAGATCTGGAAGATTGTGTGGATTTAGAAGAGCAGGTCAAATTTAACCCCTCTGTAAATTTACACCTTACTGCAGTTTGTATGTTACAGTGATCCTGCGTAAGGGATTCTGACAACATCTATGATAGCAGAAATAAGCATTGAAATAAATAAGCATTTGAATAGGATGACTCCAGGACTCACTGGAGAGATTATGTCACTTGGCTGGCTTTCCCCAAAGGACCGAACACTATTAAAACTAGATGAACATGAACAGTTGGATAGAAGTCAAATTTAAGGTGTCTTTAATATTGATATGGATATTTTTTGGAACTTCAATTTGAAAATGTTCTGGTCCATCTGAAGGACACCTAATAAAGTAATACACACAATAAATGTGTTCATTGCATTAAATTAAAAAAAAACAATTGCAATGATTGATTAAATATATTGTCAGTAGTGCCAATATTGTACCTCAATATTATATAACCATACGTGTGAACAGTTAGTGTGAACTGAACAGCATGTTACTTACAGTTAACAATCAGAACATATTTAACTCCATCACTGCTGACAGGGTTGCTGATATTACAAAAATATTCTCCTTCATCTTTCCTCTTCACACTGTTAAAGGTCAACACTCTGTTATTGTCAGAAAGGGTCATGTTGTCAGTCAGGGTCAGTTTGGAGCCATCCTTCATCCAGTTTCTGGTAAAGACTGAGCCGGAAGCCTCACAGGTTAAGTTGACAGAGGTCCCCTCAGCTGGCAGGTTTGTTGAAGATTTAAGCAAGATTGAAGCACCTGATATTTTCTCTGTTTGCCAGGAGACAGATTTTTGAGAAAGAAAATGCACATACAATTCTTTACATACAGGTTAGAAACTAAGAGATAAGAGAGTTTTATCTGCTTGCTGGTGATGCAGACAAGACAGAACATACCTGTATGATCCTCTCTCAAAAAATGTAACGGTAAGTAGTGCTAAATACTATTATTTTTAATATTATGAACATTCTGATGATATGGTTCTTTAGCTTAACTATGTCGTAGCAATGATGACTCCCAAAGCTATTAAAATTAGCTAGTGTTCCTATTAACTCATTATTAATCTTCAATGAGCAATTATCCCATGGTGATTAAATATATATTTAAAACAAGTGGATAACAATTTATTCATGCTTTACTTAATTGCAAATAAAAAAATACCCTCAAAAATGCCATTCTTTCAACCTGAAACCATAAATGAACCGAATAATGTTTACTACTTGTTAGCATGTCAGAAATGAACTGAAGACTTTTTTGCCGGCTTGTACAAATTGTGATAATGTTAGGCTAATCGCATAAAGCTCACAATATGTAATGAAATCATAACCAACGTTGTTATCATAACAGCCACATGTTAAACAAAGAAGAATTTATTTAACATGTGGCTGAGAATCCAGAGAGCAAAGAATGCATGAATCTTACATTTTTTAACAATAAATTTGGCTCACCCAGCACAGTGATGGCTGAAGGCTGAGATGTTTGAGATCTCAGAGTTTTGCTGTTAAAGGCCTGACAGCTGTAGTTTCCACTCTGACTCATCTGAACATCCATCAGTCTGAGCTCTGATCCAGTATCAGGCAGCTGATCTCCATTCAGAAACCACTTAAAGTGGGCAGGAGGTCTGGATCCAACTGAGCAGGTGAGGCTGATGTCTGACCCCACAGCAAAGTATCCTTGTGGAGGAGATGAGATCAAATCCATATTTTCTGGACCATCTAAATGTAGAGGGGACATAGAAAAGTTACGTTGGGTGGATGAAAAATGTAAAAGTATGTTACATTCAGTTTCTCTTGTGAAATCGTAAAATTATTCACAATTCACAATTATTCACAATTCACAGAAAAAAGATCTCATCCATCTTTTATTCAGCTTATCGGACATATCTAATGTTCTGAAATCTAAAATGATATCTAAACACCCTGATGCTTGTGTGCAGATGTTTTCAGATAAATTACTGAACATTTACTTTAGTAACTCACAGCTGATGGAGAGGTTTACTGGATCACTGATAACAGTACTGACAGGATTGGACACACGACACCTGAATGGTCCCTGGTCAAAGCGGGTCACAGTGATTATAGTCAGACTGGAGCCTCCATCAGTGAGCTGAACTCTGTCACTTGCTGTAACCTCAGAGCTGCCGTTCAACCAGAGGAAAGAGAGAGAGGGTCCAGAGGCAGAGCAGGACAGAGAGACAGAACCACTGAACTCAACCAAGTCTGTGCTGCTGGAATTTACCAACACACTGGAGACTTTCTCTGTGAAAAAACAAAAAAAAAAAAGTAGTTGTATTTTTTGGCATCAACAATAGAAAATAAGCATTAAAATTACAAAAAATCTGATTCCAGCGAAACTTAAAATAGAAACAATATATTTATAATTAAACCTTAAAAGAAGTACTGTACCAACCAAATGCTTCAAATACTTGAATTCACATAACTGACGATATCAACTCCCTTTAAGTGACTATTCTGAACAGAATCAATGAGATTAATTGAGTTCTCAGCTCGTTCTTTATCGTATGGGGGTCAATAAAATAAATAAACCATTCAGTTTCTTTCAGCCACTTTTTAAAGTCTTTAATATCACAGTCTTAAGAATAAGACGAGTTATTACAAGAATGCATTACTGCAGTGAGTAGAGATGTAACAGATATGTACTAATCATTACAGGTATTTTTACATGTTCAATATATTGTAAACTTGCTTAAATATTGCAAAAACACTTAAGCTGTTGAATTTCTACATCTGCTCACCATGTATCACCAGAGTAGTACGTCCATTCAGGATTGTTCCATCGTGTACAGCGTTAACAGTGTATTCTCCAGTGTCATCCAGAGTGAGACTCCTGAGCTCCAAAGACGCAGTAGATGGGAAGAAGGTGATCCTGCCTTCATATTCAGGTCCAATAATGTTTTCTGCGTTAATTACGAATACTATTATAGGTGTAGATACATTAAAACTCCAGTTCACAGATGAAAACGGTTTCTCTGTTGGAGACATTGTTGTAGTGAATATCATTGTTCCTCCTACAGCTGCATTCAGACGATCATCAGGCAACACACCAACTCCTTCAGTGAAACCTGCGGGAGAAGAATAGAAAAGTGCTGTTGTTACTCAAACATATAAAACAGTTGTGCAATATGTAAAGATTAGAATGAAATATGGCAGGTCTGAAGAGTTTGAGTTATTTTCATTAAAGTCTAATGTCAGCTTTTCCAGATAATACTGCACATAATTCTGATCGAGTTTCAGGAACTCGCTCAATAATCGCGTGGTTATTAAAACAGTTAACCAGCTGTTGCTTATGGTGACTTTCTGCTATTCTAAGCCCTTGGCGAACAACCAAAGGAAAAAAATAACTTTTTGTAACGAGACCATAAGTTCTGCTGAACATCTTAATTTTGAGACTTACTTGCAAATGCCACAAAGACAACAAGAAGCTGTAGTAACAAAGCCATTAATTAAATATCCTGGAGTGTGCAGTTAGTAATGTTCAACTATCAAACTGACCAAAAATCTACTGGCTCAGTATGGTGAATGAAACTCTACTTAACAAGATGCATTTTCAGTTTCATGCGCAAAGAGAGTCGTAGATTTTAAAAAATGTTTTTTTTTGTAATCTGATGTACCAGAAAACTTGCAGGATGCCTCCCTCATGTGGTGCAACTGTGTTAGTGCAAGATGTAAAACTTGAAATGTTGATATAAAAACTTTGATGTCCAGTCACAGGATGTTTTTCCGATTATGCCACACAGTTTAATTGATCAACAGAAAACAAACCATATGCAGTAACATATTCCTGCACCAGTCACATAAAAAAACCAAAACCTTCAAACAGTTTAATTGATCAGTAAACAATAAAGCACGTCTGAAAAGTTAAAGTTATTTTCATTATAGGTTTCATTGAAAAATAGAAAAGAAAAAGAAGCACACACAGCAGGTTAAATCAAGAAAAAAACACTGACACTGACAGATTCACATACAACATAATCTAGAAACAGGTAGCCAACAGGGGAGCCAGCTGAAGCAACCTGATCAAAGGCTTCCCATATTTCTCCTGTCTCCTCTGTCCTACATCTGAAATCAGTCTTGAGAAAGGTGTCCCAAGTCCTGCATCCAGAGGAGAAAGGAGACAAGAACTATAGGGTTTAATTGGAATAGATTTAAACTGAGATTCAGAAGGAAGCACTCAACTTTCTTTTAAATGTCTTTTGTTTCCACTCTTCTCTCTCTATATTCATGAAGAACAAATTAGAGGAGTTAAGAGAGTTAAAGTCGCATGATGAACAATTAACGATCAATGAACAACGACACAAAGGACGAGGAAAACTAAGCATTCCTAGAGAAGCCCTGAGAGAATTATAAGGATCATGGCACTGCTCTCCTACTCTCATTTAAAATACTTTTGTACAAACCTGCTTCTTCTCTGCTCCATGTTATCTGAGCATGAAAAAACAATTTCTGTTTATAATATTCAGGTTACACATGATTAAAATAAAACTTTAAAGTCAGTGTGAGCAGACAGTTTTTTTCTGCCACATCAAGCAGTGAGAGCTCACCTGAGATGGACCCAAAAATGAAGAAGTATATCACAAGTGTATTAGAAAATGTTCCCATTTCTAAAGCAGTCCTCCTCTCTTTGCCTTTTCCTTTGCTAATACCGGTACATGAATGTTCATTCAATAAGGAAGTCATGTTGTTATTCTGAAAGGTTAAACTTCACGAACTTGTTAATCATTAACAAACCTTTCTACTAAATGTTTGTGTCCGATTCTGTTTAGTCACATTAAGCTTTCCTTCTGTACTGTAACAGCTAGTTACAGAATTCAACAGGATTTATTGTCAGACAGAAATTAATTGATCTATTTTGGCAATTAGGCTCCAATGACCCATCACAGCAGCAGTGTTGGTCAAGTTACCTGAAAAAAGTAATCAGTAACTAATTACTGATTACTTCCCCCAAAAGTAATCCCATTACTATACTGATTACTTATTTTCAAAAGTAATTAATTACTTAGTTACTTCGTTATTTCGTTACTTTTTAAAGACACGATTTAGAACCTGAATAGGTGATAAAGCGATAGATCTTTCAGCCCAATTCTACTTTTTCTGCATAATCCATCATCCCAAAAGTCTCTTTTTAAATCTTCTATTATTAGTTTTAATCTTTTAACTTTATGCATCAAGCAAAGATTAAATAATATGCAACATTCTCTGACTGGAAGAAATTTGTTTAACATTTAAACCCATTTTCTGCACATTCCAGCACATAAAATAAAATATTTTTTGTGTTTACACTCAGTCTTTCAAATAGATGCAAGTGAAACACAGCAGAAAATAAATAGAATCAAAGACTCAGCGGTCCTGTTGCTCTATTTTCACCTGTAAAGCAGGCGGATGTTTGCCTTGGTGCAGGTGTGCCCAGCGGTCAGTGGAAGAATCCGCGAGTGTCTGTTGATTTCTGTTGATGCTGTCAGTTTTTGTAAAAAAAAAAAGAAAAAAAAAGAATAAGAAGCAAGTTTTAGCAAAGCAACTTCTATATTTATCAATGCATGACTCTCATTGTAAAAATGACTTTTTCAAGAGAGATCAGGCCAAGAGGGCAGGAGAAATTGAAATTGAAAAATGAGCAATTTGCATGTGGTTGGTTTGTAGTGCACGTTGTCTTCTGGGAAGATACTGTATGTAGGTCCCGTCCTCTCAATCTTTGTTTGAAATCTCCATTTTAAGTGTAAGTTGTGAAATAAAGTTTCTGATCTTGCCTTCTGTGATGGTGTCTTGTTTTCGGTTCTCTGACATATCACAACTTGGATTATTACAGTATTGAGCCTCTTACCCTGGGATAGGTGGGATAGGAACAAGCTCTGTGACTCTGTTGGATAGTCGTTATGATCCTGGTCATAATTTTGTGTATTGTGGGGGTGGTTTTATTCATTTTCTTCACTGTTCTTTTGCTTATGTAAGTTCCAGGTGGAAGCTGACCATTGGTTTGGGAGACTGAATGAGGCTGGCTATTAATTGGGACCCATCCAGACCAGCTGTGCCTTGCCCATATGTACTTCCAGCTTCCAACAAGGCTTTGTGTGATTAGCTGTGTGTTGTTGTGTGACCGATTTTCTGCTCTTAAACAAAATAAATAAAAACAAGATTATTTTGTACATATTTTAAATGTTGCAAATGTTGATCATTCTGAAGAGAACAGACGTGGTAGCTGAATTCTTTTAAAATGTTTTCTCCTGTTTAGTCTAGGGAGGCAGTTAAAAGGCCTATATTGTAGGGGTGGGTTTTGATAATTGATTTATCGATTAAAATCGATTCTCGCTCAGATAACGTGTTTTCGATTCATTAAAATCCTGAATCGATTTTTTAATATAAATTTGTTTTGCCTGAAATGCCAGAATCTCAGGTTTTATGTTTCTGCGCTTTGTGATTATGCCCTTTTTGCGCTGATTATAAAGCTGTTAGTCTCTCTCCAAACAATACTGACTGAACCAGCAGCAAAAGAAGATCCAAACGCTTCACATAAACATCATCTTGGATTCCCAAAAAAAATAAAAAAAAATAAAAAAAATCTTGGATTCCCTCTGACTTTTGCTGTTTTGCTTCTACCACGATAAAATCACACTTCATGCACAGCTCTCTCTCTCTGTATACTTCAAGAACAGTTTCCCGTCTAACAATCTGTTTTCTGCATTATTCGCTTGCTTGTTACGCACAAGTCTACCGTTGTTTACAGCGCTGTCGGCCGCTGTTTTTCCCCTTTTACTTACTTCCGAAAAGAAAACCTAATTTCTGTCGTTCAACTGAACAAATTTAAACTTTTTAAAATTATGCAAAATGCAAAATGCTTAGCTGTGTCTCTAATAAAACCGCTGTAACTTCAGAGGTAATGTTCATATGTTGATTAATGGTTTTCTTTCATTTTTGATGCAGAATATTTTTATAAAATCCCAGGCCAGGAAAATAACCTTCATGTTTTTCTGTGTTTTATCTTCAGCTACTTTGACACAAAGGCATCTGCTGTGATGCTCACACCTTTGATGAAGTCTTGCAAGTGTCAGCTTCCTTTTTATAGATACAAAAATATGTAAATGTACTGATCTGAATTATAATATTTCTGACTGTCTGAGGCAAAATTTCCCAGATTTAAATCGAATCAATTGAATCAGTGACGATACCCAGCCGTACTGTATTGTGTTTGTTGTTTTGGTTATGCCCGCCCTGAAACGCTCTACCTCAAAAGGAAAATAAATGATTCCGTTTTTTTGAGATAGACATTTATTCTTCTTGGACTCAGGCCATGCAAGACACTATTTTGCCTTGCTTCACCGTCTTACTCAGAATTTTAAAAACTCAAAAACAGGTATCAAGATTTTGGCTCAAAGTTTGCAATAAATGAATTGTTTCGACATTGGTTGCATTCTGTTTATAGTTTTAGGTCATTTGGAAGGTTATAAAAAATTTTCAGTATCTTTCTGAGTATTTTTACCTAAATAAATAACTAGGGCTTTGGCATGCAGTGCAGGAATACGTTACTGCATAGTGGTTTGTTTTCTGATGATCAATTAAACTGTGTGGCATAATCGGAAAAACATCCTGTGACTGGACATCAACGTTTTTATATCAACATTTCAAGTTTTACATCTTGCACTAACACAGTTGCACCACATGAGGGAGGCATCCTGCAAGTTTTCTGGTACATCAGATTACAAAAAAACAACAACATTTTTTTTAAATCTACGACTCTCTTTGCGCATGAAACTGAAAATGCATCTTGTTAAGTAGAGTTTCATTCACCATACTGAGCCAGTAGATTTTTGGTCAGTTTGATAGTTGAACATTACTAACTGCACACTCCAGGATATTTAATTAATGGCTTTGTTACTACAGCTTCTTGTTGTCTTTGTGGCATTTGCAAGTAAGTCTCAAAATTAAGATGTTCAGCAGAACTTATGGTCTCGTTACAAAAAGTCATTTTTTCCTTTGGTTGTTCGCCAAGGGCTTAGAATAGCAGAAAGTCACCATAAGCAACAGCTGGTTAACTGTTTTAATAACCACGCGATTATTGAGCGAGTTCCTGAAACTCGATCAGAATTATGTGCAGTATTATCTGGAAAAGCTGACATTAGACTTTAATGAAAATAACTCAAACTCTTCAGACCTGCCATATTTCATTCTAATCTTTACATATTGCACAACTGTTTTATATGTTTGAGTAACAACAGCACTTTTCTATTCTTCTCCCGCAGGTTTCACTGAAGGAGTTGGTGTGTTGCCTGATGATCGTCTGAATGCAGCTGTAGGAGAAACGGTGATGTTCACTACAACACTGTCTCCATCAGAGAAACCGTTTTCATCTGCGAACTGGAGTTTTAATGTATCTACAACTATAATAATAGTCGTAATTAACGCAGAAAACATTATTGGACCTGAATATGAAGACAGGATCACCTTCTTCCCATCTACTGTGTCTTTGGAGCTCAGGAGTCTCACTCTGGATGACACTGGAGAATACGGTGTTAACGCTGTACACGATGGAACAATCCTGAATGGACGTACTACTCTGGTGATACATGGTGAGCAGATGTAGAAATTCAACAGCTTAAGTGTTTTTGCAATATTTAAGCAAGTTTACAATATATTGAACATGTAAAAATACCTGTAATGATTAGTACATATCTGTTACATCTCTACTCACTGCAGTAATGCATTCTTGTAATAACTCGTCTTATTCTTAAGACTGTGATATTAAAGACTTTAAAAAGTGGCTGAAAGAAACTGAATGGTTTATTTATTTTATTGACCCCCATACGATAAAGAACGAGCTGAGAACTCAATTAATCTCATTGATTCTGTTCAGAATAGTCACTTAAAGGGAGTTGATATCGTCAGTTATGTGAATTCAAGTATTTGAAGCATTTGGTTGGTACAGTACTTCTTTTAAGGTTTAATTATAAATATATTGTTTCTAGTTTAAGTTTCGCTGGAATCAGATTTTTTGTAATTTTAATGCTTATTTTCTATTGTTGATGCCAAAAAATACAACTACTTGTTGTATTTGTTTTTTCACAGAGAAAGTCTCCAGTGTGTTGGTAAATTCCAGCAGCACAGACTTGGTTGAGTTCAGTGGTTCTGTCTCTCTGTCCTGCTCTGCCTCTGGATCCTCTCTCTCTTTCCTCTGGTTTAACGGCAGCTCTGAGGTTACAGCAAGTGACAGAGTTCAGCTCACTGATGGAGGCTCCAGTCTGACTATAATCAATGTGACCCGCTTTGACCAGGGACCATTCAGGTGTCGTGTGTCCAACCCTGTCAGTACTGTTACCAGTGATCCAGTAAACCTCTCCATCAGCTGTGAGTTACTGGGATTTGTTTTTTTGTTGTTGTTTTTTTAATTATTAGGTGATTTAAATTACAGTTTAAATCACCTAATTCACAGTGCAGTTGTCATTTAGATGGTTTTGTTTTCATACATTACAGAGTAAGTAGATTTTTTTATTGTGATATAATGTGGAATGATCTGGCTAATAATGTCACAGTTTCACAATAAGCCAAACTGAGTGGTATATACCAGGGTTGTCATACAAAGCCTGTGGGCCAGAATCAGCCTGACAAAGATTCCCATCTGGCCCATTGGATGGTTTTGGAAAAGGTGAAAGAGGACAGAAATTTTGGACTATTAACTGTTATTCTTTTTAGGTTTTACACCTTTTTATTTTGATAAAGAACTCCTTCAAGGGCATTCACAATACCCCAAAGTAATTAAATGACAGATTTCTGTAATTTTACACATTACTTCTTACATTTTAAGCCCAGACTCAAGCCGACAGATGTCTTTAATGTACTACGCTTCATTTCTTTATCATGTGAAAAATCTTAGACATCCTGTTGAAAAAGCTCCTTTTTGTCTTATACTACGACAGCTCATTGATAAATTGTGTAAGTAAATTTCTCGACACTGGCTGAAATTGGAGTTTCACTGGTTTGACCCACCTAAGAGCAAAGTAGACTGTATGTGGCCCACAATATAAAATAACTTTGAAATACCTGCTATATACCTTTAAATGTTTCATACAGTTAACATTAACTTTTCTATGTCCCCTCTACATTTAGATGGTCCAGAAAATATCAATTTGATATTATCTCCACCACAAGAATACTTTGCTGTGGGGTCAGACATCAGCCTCACCTGCTCGGTTGGATCCAGACCTCCTGCTCAGTTTAAGTGGTTTCTGAATGGAGATCAGTTGCCTGATATTGGATCAGAGCTCAGACTGATGAATGTTAACATGAGTAACAGTGGAAACTACAGCTGTCAGGCCTCTAACAACAAAACTCTGAGATCTCAAACATCTGAGCCTTCAGCCATCACTGTGCTGGGTAGGTTTGATTTATTGTTAAATTGTGTGATTCATGCATATATTTTTGACTAGAGCTATATTCAGATAATGATTTCACACATACACAAATATTTGTGGAGATAAACAATACAGAAAAACAATTTTCAAATAAAATGGTTTACTCATATACTACAGGCTTTTGACATATTTTCTCATGTAGAAAAAAACTGGAGCTGATAGAAAAAAGAAATTTACAACAAATCACCATTTAACACAAGGAAAATATAATGAAAAAGCTATTATGCACTTTTTTCACTGTAGAGCAAGTGCGCTTTGACTGTGATGATTTTTATTTTAATTCAATTTCTTGTGAAGTAAAAAAAAAAAAAAAAAGGTAGATGCTAGCAGGCAGGGCATACATGGAAAGTTATAACCAAGTGTCCGGCATAGTATACAGGAACATCTGTATATGTACAACTATAATCTCAAAATCCTGAGGCCAAATTGGGATACCTTCCTTAGGATATTTGAGAATAACCAACTAAAGATCTTGTGGGACCTTCAGATACAGATGAACAGGTGATGGCTAACCAACTGGACAGACAAGTGGTTGACAAGTAGAGGAAGACAGCCGTAGTGATAGATGTAGCAATACCAAGTGATAGCAAAATCAGGATGAAGGAACATGTGAAGCTTGAGAAATACTAAGGGCTAATAGAGGAGCTAGAGAAGGTGTGGAGGTGGAAGGCAACAGTTGTCTCAGTGGTAATTGGAGGACTCAGGGCAGTGACCCTTAAACTGGGCGAGTGTGTCAAGGCAATCCCAGGGAAAACATCCAAGAGCTCTATCCAGAAGATCACAAACCTAGGAACAGCATCGATACTACACAGGAGCCTCAAGCTACCAGGCCTCTGATAGAGGACCCAAGCTTGAAGCATATAAAACCACCCACAGGGGCGAGAGTTGACTTTACTGTATTCATGTTATAATCTTATCACCCCTGCCTCCAACTCCATATCTTCATGAACCTTCTTATAGAAGTAGCATCCTTGGCACCACAAAAAGACATAAATAAAAAGTTGTCTCTCTTTGTCGTTGTCCTCGTCATCTGCTCACAAAACATCAGTCATATTTAAATAGGGTAAAAAAAGTGTCTGGTATCACTTAGTATTAAATTGGTATTGGAGAAAATAGCCAAATTAAAAGTGTCCGGCAAGTTTAAATTGAATATTAGATGCCTTGACCTTGAAGGTGAAGTTGTATGAAAATGTCAAACAATAATAAATATTTTTAGTATTAGATAATATAACTCTAATTTAGTGTTGATCACTATCCTGCACATTATTCTACAGAGAATTACCATACCATATCTCAAGAGTTCTCCTCATCTCTGTGGTTTTCTTTGGTGTTTTTAAACTCATTATTTTGAAATTTTCAGTTGTTCTTCTATTTCACCATCACCGATTTTAGTGTATAAATTTGGCATTCAACTGATCATCTACTTTTGTTCTTGTTCTTGTATTATTTTTGTTCTTAATTATTATTTTTTTGTCAAACAGAGGAAATATCAGGTTCTTCTGTCAAACCATCAACAAACCTGCCAGTTGAGGGAACCTCTGTCAGTTTAACCTGTGAGGCTTTTGGCTCAGTCTTTAAAAGGAACTGGATGAAGGATGGCTCCGAACTGACCCTGACTGACAACATGACCCTTTCTGACAATAACAGAGTGTTGACCTTTAACACTGTGAATAGGAAAGACAATGGAGAATATTTCTGCCAGATCAGCAACCCCATCAGCAGTGATGGAGATAAATACATCATGACTATTAATTGTAAGTAACATCCTGGTCAGTCTACACTTCTTGTTCATGCATACAGTAAAATAATTTCAAACTTTAAATGGTACAACTAATATGATATGTAGTCTAGTGATGCAGAAATTTAAAAGTAACGAACACATTTATTATTTTTACCTGTTTTTCAGATGGACCAGAAAATGTTCAAATCAAAGGTCCAAATGAGATAAATATCAAAGGCACCTTAAAACTGACCTGCTCTGCTGAATCCACACCAACTGCCAGATTCACCTGGTTCTTTAATGGGACAGTGAAACTCACCAATTCAGTTGAGTACATTAAAGAAGAGGTTGAACTTTCTGACAGTGGAAACTACACCTGTCAAGCCTGGAATAATATAACTGAGAGAACATCATCATCAGTGGTGCATGGACTGACTGTAACAGGTACCTGCATGTCTTGGATTTTTTAGATAGCTTTAACTGTCATGCCACTAATAGGCTTCCTAACATTTTCTTAGAGATCTTTGATACTAACAAGATTAAGATGAATTAATAATTAATCTTTCATCTAATAAGGTTAAGATTCATTTCAAGCTCATGAGACAACAGTGTTTTTAAGTACAGAACTCCATTTAAAGATAGTTGTTTGTCAAGGCCTCACGGTGCCTCAACAGTCAGTCTATCTCTATCTATCTATCTAGATTAGGGATGGGTATTGATAAGATTTTAACGATTCCGATTCCATTTTCGATTCTGTTTAACGATTCAATTCTTTATCGATTCTCTTATCGATTCTTTTTTTAAAAAAAAAAAAGGAGAACACTAAGGTCGATTAGCTCAGAGCTTTGTTTTATATCTTCTCTTTGAACAAGATAGAAATTTAGGAGTAACATGGCCTTACAAACCCAACAGTGAGATCTTGAGAGATCCAGCCTACGGCTCTTCAATGGGGTGTCACAGGGTCCCCAGGAAAAAAAAATTGTAAATGTAAAATAATAAAATAAATATTCTTGTGAGACATATCACATATTGATGGGGTCGGGTTATGTTAAAAAGTATAAATTGTTATACTTTGTTCATTGGTTCAAAGGTACCCCACACTTCTTTTTTTGTTTGCTTGTTTGTTCTGGTGTATTTTTCATTTGAACTGTTACTCTGCCAGAGTACTCATATTTACAAGATGGCATTGAACGCCCCATTGGTGTATCAGGAAAACTATTTTGTACGTATGTTCCTTGAAGGGGATTGAAGTCGTTCTTTTTTCCACCGCAGCGAAGGGCTAGGAGTAGGAGAGGAGCTGCTGTATGTTTTTGTTATCGAATCGATCTGATTGTGAAATAAAGCATATGCAGTGAGAAAGCAACTCCAGGAGTCATCCCTGCCTTAAAGCTGCAACATTCTTCTGTAGCAATAACAAAGTATAACATAAATTGTTCTGTGGCAATTACACAAGAATATCCAGTAATGTCCCTGCCTACAATTAAACACATTCACTTACCAAAAATCGGGGGCATCTGCTGTGGCAAATGGGTGCAAGCCTTTGACCACAAACTTAGACACTGCTCGGTGACATTAGTCTATCCTGGCCTGAAAGGTAGTGATGGGCAGATGAAGCCCCATGAAGCACTGAAGCTTTTCATCCAATTGGTTCACCCCAACGCGAAGCTTCATGAAGCTTCATTTGCTCTAGCAGGACACCTACTGGACGTAAAAATAATAGCTGGCATGAATTTGAAGAGAGTGGCATTTTGCACACAGCCTGTAAATGTCAACAACAAAAGGAGTGTGTAAAACATGTATATTGTAGTGATGGCAGTATACTGTGTATATTTATAGTGGCAGTATGGAAAATGATTATTTGGAAATGCTTGAAATGGAAATGATCATTTACTGTGAGGTGAGGTGTGGTTGGGGTGTGGACAGTGGTTGTGCTTTTGTAACGTTGAGGTATGGACAGCTACACACTGAGGCTTTGAGCCTCAGTCCTGCCTGTTCACATTTTATTCTGTAAAAACTAAATTTTCACTGCTTTTATGACCTTTTTAGTGGGGAGAACATAGCTGGGATTTAATGATTTAACAAATCTTTTGAATCCTTTGTCCTCCACAATGCTAAATGGCTGGGAGTCCTCAATCACCATGCTGACCAGGTCTTCATCTATTTGAGATTGTTCTCCTGAGGAAAGACAATAAAGATAAAGCACAAATATAAATATCACACACGTAACTTATAACAGTTGTATAATATTGTTATATCATTTAGTAACATTACTGCATCCTATATTATCATTGCATTTGATGGCTCACCTGGTCTTGCTCCACAATCGGTGTCCCCCTTATTCTCATGCAAAGCTCTGTAGTGCCTAAGCATGGATGAGGTGTTGTTGTTATATCCCAGCTCCCTGGCACATAGCAAACACTTCACCTTGTACAAAAGTCAAGACAGCTCAACATAAATTGTATTGCAGCATCAGTATTATGGAAATACATCTTCTGTAGAAATTTACATACCTTGTTGGGAGGAATAAGATCAAAATGTTCCCACACAGGGGAGGACATCCTCCTCTTCTTAGCTGGCTCCATTCTCTCCTGACTTTCCTCACTCTCATAAACCTCCAAACTGTCTCCAAACTCTCACTAACAACTCTCCATCAAACACCCACATTTTTGAATGAAGTCTGAGGGGTTTATATCGCTGTCATATCTCGCGGCAAAGTTCGAACCGCTTCATGAACCAGTCACGTGGTACAGCCGGGCAGCGAGGCTTCGGACGTCATCATTTTCAGCTCCTCCCATAAATGAAGCAAGCCTCGATACGCGCTTCGCGGAAACGCCCCCTCCATTACTCGACACACGCTCCGAAGCCTCGATACAGAACGTCCCATCACTACTGAAAGGAGACGCTACCGGTAGACTGCAGCGACAACTGCCAGCGAGCGCCAGCCAGACTCTGTCTGTCTCTCTCATCATGGTCACCTACATGTACAGTAATGGCAGGTCTTGTAATAAGGCAGATTGCGCTAACATAATATGCACTGTTAGTTGATTATTTACCTGCCGCATTAACGGGAGAGGACGTGCAAACGTTACCGCTGCTGCTGGGCTGAGAGTCACGAGAACGGAGCGGAATTAAAAACGCGTGTCATCGCGTGTTTTGTGAGCAAATGCTTTTGCATATTCGTAGTGTTTCCTCCCTTAAATGAAATATCTACTTTGCAAGTTGCCCTGTTGTCATCGGTTCTCATAAAGTATAATCAAACTTTTGAGCGTTTGAGCCGCTTAGGCGCCATGTTTCCTGCCAGGTAAATGACGCTCCGCAACGTGGTGACGTCATTCGGGGCGACTGGAATCGATAAGGGAATCGTTTGCAAAAATGGCAAACGATTCCAAGGAATTGAAACAGTGGGAACCGGTTCTCAACAAGAACCGGTTTTCGATACCCATCCCTAATCTAGATAGATAGATAGATAGATAGATAGATAGATAGATAGATAGATAGATAGATAGATAGATAGATAGATAGAACTTTATTATTCTCTTAGGTAGCTTCCAATTTCCAGTTTCCAGTAGCAGAACACCGACAGAACTTTGTAAATAATTACAGAATTAGATAAATAAAGGGGAATAAGAGAATATGACAGCTTAGTTGTCCACACCCTCCTTTGTGCTCCTGTTTCCCCTCCCTCTCCTTTCTAGTGAGGAGTTAAACAGTTTGATGGCATGTTTGACAGAGAAGTTTTTAAGTCTATTTGTCCTAGACTTTAGGAGAAGCAACCTGTTGCTGAGCAGACTCCTCTGGTTGTTTATGACCATATATAGAGGATGCCCTGTATTGTCCATAATGTCCTGCAGTGTCTTTAATGTCCTTTAATGTTATAACAGAACATTAAAAAATTACAAAATGTTCTCCACGCAAGGAGTTCAGCAGCTCTGCTGTGTAATAAATTGACACTGAAACTTGACCAGTTACAAATTCAAAGGAAACTATTAAGTGACTGTGAGATGATGGAGTAATTCCTATCATCCAATATTTATTGCTTTTTGTACATTCCCAGGAAAATCATCAGGATTATCTGCCGGTGCCATCGCTGGAATAGTAATTGCATGTTTAGTCCTTGTTGCTGCAGCTGTTGGTGGTGGATACTACTTTTATAAGAAAAAGTAAGTTGGAAGCAGGTGGACATTTTTCTAAAAGTGCACCATTTTCTGAATGTGCATTGTCTGTGTGGTTTTAATGATTACTACAGCTTTAATTTGACAAGTCTTTATTGCTACTTCTTATGGGGACACCGGAAAATTGTATTTGAAATTTTTTTTAAATTGATTATATGTGTTATCAGTATTTGTTATAAAAATGTCAGTTGAGTAAAACACTTGAAAAACTTGAAATAAAAAATAGTTTGGACTTACTGATTATTATTTGCAAAGGTGCAAATATATGATTAATATTTGCACCTTTTGAACAACAGGATAGTGTGACATGCTTAAAAAAAGGGACTAAAAGTATAAAAAGAGTCAAACAGAAATTCAATTTCTAGTAATGTTGATAATATATTGATTATTGATATATTGATTATATTAATACTTAATATATATTGACTATATTATTGTTATTTGGCAAATTTTTATATGTGTAGTGTAGTCATGAGTCTTTATCTTTCTCAACAGAGGACCTCTGAAGAAATCTACAACAGGTTAGTGTGTGTGTGTGTGTGTGTGTGTGTGTGTGTGTGTGTGTGTGTGTGTGTGTGTGTGTGTGTGTGTGTGTGTGTGTGTGTGTGTCTGGATCAAGGGTATTTTGTAGTATTGGCAGCTAGTGGCTCAACAGATAAAGTGGGTCATCTGCTAATCAGAAGGTTGGTCATTTAATCCCCAGCTCTTTCTGTGTGTGTTTGAGTGGTAGCATTAAAGCATTAGGCAAGGCAAGGCAAGGCAAATTTATTTGTATAGCACAATTCAACAACAAGGTGATTCAAAGTGCTTTACAGAGACATTAGAAACAAAAACAAATAAAAAGCATGATTTAAAATTGATTAAAACAAGCAAACAAACAAACTAACTAAACACACACATTTCACACCTGTTCGCGCGATTTGAACCCTTATCGTAAGGGGAGCTACCAGTCCTTCTGTGGACGAGCTACTTTCTATTTTAAATTCCCTGAATTTAAAATACTCTCTAGACCCAGTCTAGACCCAGCTGGGGAGCTACCCAGAGCTCTAAACCCACTTAACAAACAAACAAACAAACAAACAAACAAACAAACAAACAAACAAACAAACAAACAAACAAACAAACAAAACAGTATATAAAATCAAAACAACATTAAAAGACAAAAATAATGACAACAATAATAAAATGGTATATGAATCAGTTAATGCAGCCTGTACTAAAACTGTACTGGTTGTATTGGGATCAGTTTATGGTGAAAGTTAATTAATTTACATGTCTTAATTTACATGCTGTGTTAATCTCAGTTTTTTTTTAGTTAATATTACCCCTGCTGAGTACATGTAAAGGAATTATTGCTTCTCCCTACATTTAACTCCTGTTATTATTATTTGTTGTTGTGTTAAAGGAGGCCAGGGAACTGCAGCTTCCTCAAATCAGGTAAAAGTTGCTAATTCCTTTAAATTCACATGAGTATTTATATACCTGAGTATATGTTTAAGGAAACAATGTTTCATCCCTAAACCCATTACTTAAATCATTCACAGAAACATCAGACGAATTAAAACCAATATTCCTCAAATCAACTATTTTCTTATGTTTATAAATTTTGCTAGAAAAATTATCACAGATTCATAATCTTGGAGTTTTGAGACACACTTATGGACTATAGCTTAGTCCATATAGTTTATATGGACCGATTAACAGAGTATGCCTCCTAACACTAAGACTAAGGCTAACACTTGTGTACCTTAGGCTCAGCATCAAACTTTGAACCTTGTCAGACTTTGAGTTAAACCCAACTTAACAGCTGGATACAACTGTCGGGCTCATGGTTGTGTTTTTCGTAAAAAATTAGCCATATATGTGTTTAATATTTAATTTATTGCAATGTAACTGAATGAAAGTTGGATCTTAAAGAGTCTAAAACAAATACGATAAGACTCCCTTTATTTCACAGTTATAATCTTATTCTACTCTCTGTTTCCTCTGTAGGAGTTGAACTATGCAGATGTCAGGTTTTTCCCAAAGAGAAATGATGGGAGAGTTCAGATGGGGGTACAGAATGAATCCTCAAATTATGCTCAGGTTCAAGCGAACAGCAGGGCTCCTGCAGCATCCTCCCTCCCTACATATGATGCTCACATGCACCACGTGAGGAGGCCCGCCCCTCAGCCTGATCCTAATGCTTCAGAAACCTATGCTCAGGTTCGCGTACGCTGAGTGTACTGGATGTGATTCATATCCAAGCCGGCCAGAAGCAGTCAATCTCACTCCATTTATTGTGGGCTAGCTTGGACTTGAACTCGTGAGTCAAAGCACTTTAAAAGTAGTCAATAATCAACCAGCTCTGAAATTTATTGCCATGGGAACAATGTTTCCTTATTACTTTGAGTAAACGGCATATCATAGTGTTCCTGTTCTTATGTTCAGCATTTTCTTTGTACAGTGCAAAGTGCAGTTATCTGAGCAGTGATATTCTTTTTATTTGATTCAGATATTTATCTGTCACTTTTGTCATAATATATTATCATGTGATTTCATACAAGATTCTTATTTGTGGCCAATAGTGAAGTAGTAATTTTTTAAAAGCAACACTCCTGGATGCTACTTGATGATCAGTGTGACAATTCATTACTTCATTATCTTAGTGAACTGTAAAGGTGCAGCAATTTAAAGATTTAAATGAAATCTGCTTTATCGTCCCTGCAAACGAAAGGTCAGCAGTGACAATAACTAATAATGCTTCTGTTTAAAATCATTTGAATGACTCCAGACTTTCAAACATTTTCTGGTGCTATTGGGCAGGTTTGGGGAAATCATCCGTTGCACACTAGACAATAATGTGGATCATATTTCAGAATAATACTACATCTTTTTTCTTTTTTTTTACTTACCCTGATAAATAACAATAATTGCTTTATATAGGCACGCTTTATCTTTGTCAGGGTTTATATAAACATGAGGGAACTGTAGATGTTTTCCTGGGACAGGTGAACCTGTGTGATGAGTATAGTTATTGATATGTATCATAACAGTGAGCTACTTTATCATTTAAATCCCTTCAACATGCCTAGATGACTTCATCTTCATAATTGTCACCATGTTTTTTATTAAGATGTTTGCTAAGTAATGTATAATGTGCTATGTGGGAATTGCAGGGCTGATTTTTTATTTTATTTTATTTTTTTACTTGTTCCTGTTTTCTATTCTTTTCTGTCTGTGCATTTCTATTTGTGTCTGAAATGTTTCTGCCATGTTAATTCTGAAAAACCCAGAAAAAATGTCTACACAAAATTGTCCACTAGTCATTCATGCATGTTTGCAGGCTAAGATAGCAAGGCATTTGCCTCCTCTGTCAATATCTATATCTCAATAGTGCAAACATAAACAGCGCTTAATGATACTGTAGTGTGCGATGTTTCAGTAAAGGCATTAGATACAGTAGAACTGCACACATTTTAAGGTGTCTTTTTAATAAATCAGAATATCCCACTTGAGAGTAAAATATGATCAGAGAGTTTTACTACAGATTTAAAGTTCTTTCTTCTTTTTTTTAATGTTGAATGAACTGAAAACTGTTGACAGTCAATAACTGTATGACTTCAGTTTAAGGGTATTGTAAATAAAATGAAGACATCATATAACAAAACATCTTTTACTTTGTTCTGTGGCTGCTGTGGAAATATATAATATTTTTTAGTAGTCTTAGTAGTGTGCTTCATGTATCAAACTAATTCATTTGCAAGTAGGCACTGGATCCTGGCAGGTGTTGCTAAGGATTGTGTTTGAAATCATTCAAGCAATAAATGCGTGACAGAGATGGCACTTGTCCTTTTCTTAGTGTGCATTTGGTAACAAGGAGTTATGGTAAATGGTAAATGGCCTGCATTTGTATAGCGCTTTTCTAGTCCCTAAGGACCCCAAAGCGCTTCACACTACATTCAGTCATTCACCCATTCACACACACATTCACACACTGGCGATGGCAAGCTACATTGTAGCCACAGCTGCCCTGGGGCGCACTGACAGAGGCGAGGCTGCCGGACACTGGCGCCACCGGGCCCTCTGACCACCACCAGTAGGCAAACATGGGGTTAGTATCTTGCCCAAGGATATTTGGCATGTAGCCAGGAGGCAGCCTGGGATCAAACCACCGACCTTCTGATTAGTGGTTGATTAGTGGCTCTGCCACCTGAGCTACAGCCACCCCCATGTCTATTTAAAGAACAAGGCTTCAATTAATAAATAAGAGTAGTTTGTCTTAACTCTTGCTTTAAATTCATTGAATCAATGCCATTCATTGTTTAACTGTGGACCAACAACACTTGTCATTCACCCTTTCTATTCAATTCACTTTAGTTCAAATCAAATGTATCAATTCTGACTGTGTGTGCAATCTGTACTTGGGTCATTGTTGGTCTTCTGTGTAAAACAATAACGTTAGTTTAGAGCACATGAAACCATGAGAGAAGACTCCCTCCCATCTTCAGTGTTTGTCTAGTGGTTATCTCAGTCAGCCCTCCCCCCATTAGTTACCCATTACTGAAGATCAAGCTACATGTGCATTGTCCCTGTGGGTGTTTTATGTCCATTGAAAGGTGATGTCATTTTTTCTGCCACATGCCGAAATTAAAGTTAAATAAATGTGTAACCAGTTTGCACCTGTTCACTCAGGAGTGCAATGATGTTATTTTTTAATGTATTTGTAATAATATACTTCTTCAAATGAATATAATAAAATATGTTTTCAACTACTGAGTTTACAGAGCATGTTCTGCTTTAGTGACACTTTTACTTCTGTCTTAAAATCCATGCATAAGTCACATGTGTCTTTTTGTTTGTTTTTGTTTTTCCAGAGACGAAATGACACAGTAGTTGATTGTTATCTGTTGTTTAAAATTTCACAAGAAAGGAACTGTAACTGAAAAAATAAAGAAGTTCAGAACAGGAACATAAATATCTTCTTATTCGCAAGACCCAAAGAGGGCTGCAAATGAAGGCCCATTTATTATTGCAACTATACTGTTGAAAGTTTCTTTGGTGTTTGTTTACTTAGTTTAAAGTTAAAACAAAAGACGGAGAAACTATTAGAAGTGGAACTGCAGGAGGAAGTAGTTGTAGCCTAATTATACAAAAATAAATTTAGTTCCAGGAATGAAACTCTTAACTGCAACTGCATTTTAACTGCAGCAATAAATTCAAAGGTCATTGTGCATAAAATACGTTGCCGTGCCAACCTAATGTCATCACAGCAATAAAATCAAATAACAGTGCAGTAAAAGTACCTGTTAATGAACACATGACGTCTGTTACATATTACACATCGACACATGTGCTTTTACTTAAATTTGAAAATAGAATTATACCACAAACTGACAGATTACTGAGTCTTTTACTGTTTGCCCTTTGTTTCTTCTGAAAAGTGCGACCTATTTGAACACAATATTTAATAACTTCTCTTAGTGTCTGACAGCTGGGAAGACTTCTCTACTAGTAACAGAGAACTAAAATAATAAAACACCCAAAATAATAATGACAATAATAAAACATAGAAATAAATGCTAAGGTTAATATTTTAATTAGATGTGTTTGCTAGTTTGTAGCTTATCGTTTATGTAATTACATATACATATATATACATATACTTACATATTACATATACTTACATATACTTACATATCTATATTATTGCTAATATATATTGTAATATATCTATATCACTAAGCACTTCTGGATGGATGCAAACTGCATTTCGTTGCCCTGTACCTGTGCATGTGCAATGACAATAAAGTTGAATTCTAATTCTAATTAGGCTTAAAATTCATAGTCATTTAGGGAAATAATGCCTCACACATACAGACACACACAGTGAGGATTAGAGAAGTAAAAAGGAATACTCATTGAGCAAGATTTGCGAAAAGAGGAAATATAATGTGAGCTTCATTACCGTATCAACAACAGTGTCAGGTTTACTGATAACTCTTTATAGTCAGCAATTCAGGTCATTTTCTGGTCACTACTTTTTATGAAGACCTTATTTAGAACTAGAGGGAACCACAAGTAATAAAAAAGACCCATGTGTGACAGTGCCATCTGGTGTTTTGAGGAATGTGAATAGCAGTTGTGCACTTTCAAGTGCTGTTTCAACCTGTACTTTTAATGACTGATAAACACATGGATCTTGTGCTGATACCAGGAGGCTCATTGAGAAAATATTTAGCACATTCAGCTCATATTAAACAAATACATGATAAATAAAAATTAATAACAACTAAGCTGACAGGAGGATTAAAATGCAACACAAATAATAACACTGCATGCAAGAATTAACCTGGCCAAAGAAAGAATATAAATACTTCCCTGTTTCTATTAATTTTTATAATAACCACAGGTATTTATTTGCTTAATATTTTTCCTGTAATTTCATACTTCATATATTTTTGCGTGATCAAGTAAAGTAACAAGTTTGTGCACGGTTAAAAATAATATTAGAGTTAACGGCTTAGTTTTAGAATTTAAGTAAAATCATTGTCATTATGTGCTGATAATGTGTCAGTAGAGCCAAAATGGTAAACCTAACACAAGCTTTAATAAAATAGCCTGTTGTTTTCATTTTGTATGTTAAATGCACTTCTCAGTTTATATCACAGAGGTCACGGTATCGGAATCCAAGTCGGGACCCCTCAAACTTTCCTATATGACGATATTCAGTGCTGCATTTGTGGTGCCTATTGTGCTCAACTTGACTTTGTCCAAGTAAATTAGATTATATGCCACAAATGTTTGTTTAAATAAATATGGCTTCTACTGTAAATAATTTACTAACAGGAACAAGACCTGAAGGGTCCAATGAGCATGGACAATCCAGCAGCAGCACATGAGGAAGTATCAGTGGACCCATGGAAGGTAACATTAACTGAAGGCCACATACTTTTAACCAATTTAATAATGAGTGAATGTGTTTTGTCAGTGAAGTCTTCTGGTGCTTCCTCCACATGAGGTGAAAATAAACAGAGTGAGTGATAATGGTACAGATGAACACTGTGCTCATGTCTCTTGCATTTCCTACAGATGCTTTATAACACAGAGAACCGTGGCAGCAAGTGTCACATTTACTGTGGCTGCTGCACCCCTGTATCTGCAGAATTTGCTGCAAATTCTGAGGCTTCCTCCTCCAAAAACCACTGAATATTAACTTTCTTATTATCAACATACTGTGTTTATGGAACAAAGTCTCTAGTGATATAACTGGATTTGGTGACAAATTCATGGTACTGGTTAGCATTGCAATGTTATAATAAGTAGTTATAATACTGAAGGAACAGAGGATACTCTGTTTATTTAAAAATAAATACTGGTGGATTCTAAAGTTCGAAACTTTATTTCTTTGTCTGCATCGATGTTGTTGTCATTTCAATTCAGTTTTATTTATACACAATACACAATAACAGCTGCCTTTATATTATAAGGTAAAGGTCCTACAACAATACAGAGATAACCCCAACAATCACATGACTCCTTTGAGCAAGCACTTGGTGACAGTTGGAAGGAAAAACTCTAGCAGAACCAGCCCTACTATGTCATTGTAGGACTTAGCAGTGGTGGACAAGCTGAGGAACTGATAGATGTAGTGATACCGAATGACGATGATAACATCAGGAAGAAGGAACACGAGAAGCTGAAGAAGTACCAAGGGCTCAGAGAAGAGCTTGAGAAGATGTGGAGGGTGAAGGTAACAGTGGTCCCAGTGGTAATCGGACCACTCGGTGCAGTGATCCCCAAATTAGGCGAGTGGCTCCAGCAGATCCCAGGAAAAATGTCAGAGATCTCTGTCTAGAAGAGCGCAATCCTAGGAGCAGCAAAGATACTGCAGGACCCTCAAGCTCACAGGCCTCTGGACCTGAGCTTGAAGGCTAAAAGGCCGCCCACAGAGGCGAGAGGAATTTATATATTTAATAGTTCACTTGAAATAATTGAACATCATAATTTGAAATAGAGAAATTAATGTATCATGTGAGTTTAGGTGATTTGTAAAATTTCAATTCACATTTTCTTCAAGAGTGTTGTACAAACACATTTTCACCACAGGAGGGAGACGTGTTCCAGGTTTTTAGAGAAAAACTGAGGCCTGCAGTAGGCTTGTAGATATTCACTTATGATAGGGGGTGTCAGGTTAGGGGTCAGGCTGACCTTTGAACATTCATCTTCTGTACACCTCATGAAGCTTTAATTAATGGCTAAATGACTTCTGACTTTCATCATCTGTTAAAGTTTTCATAATTTTCATCATCATTTAAAGTTTTTCAGTAAAACTGCGTCAAATTTTTTAAGCATGTCACATTATCCTGTTGTTGGCCAACAGACCTTCACTCTGGAGCACAGACTGTATGACTTCAGACTATTTTACAACCACTAACATCTGTTTTTTAGCCTGCTTCTAGGGACAACTAGAAACAACTTATCAGCTGACGTGAGAGTTCTATTTGGAGTATTTTTAGTTAACAGATCAGACGTATGATGGAGCTAATCCATTTAGAGATTTAAAAACAAGCAATGAAATCTTAAAATCAATTCTACAACGCACTGGAAGCCAGTTTAAATGAGCCAAGACTGGGGAAATATGGTCATGTTTACGAGTGCCTGTCAAGAGTCAGGCTGCAGCATTTTGAACTAGCTGAAGATGAGAGAGCAGAGCATGGCTGATACCAAAATAAAGACCATTACAGTAGTCAAGCCTGGATGAAATAAATGCATGTATCACTTTCTCGAAGTGAGCAACTGACTAATTGTTCTTAGTTTTTGCAAGGGCCCTGAGCTGGAAGAAGCTGGCTTTTACTACAGAATTTATTTGTTTCTCAAATGAGAAACTGCTATCAAAGAACAATCCCAGATTCTTTGCAAAGGGAGTTCTGGACTTTTCCAGAGGACCAGGGTCAGTTTTTTGGTCGTTTACATTGAAAAAATGTAATGCAAACCACGATTTAATGTCATCAAAGCAGTCTAGCAAAACCTTCAGAGAGTCTGTAGAATTCTTTTTAAGAGGAAAATAAATTCGAGAAACATCAGAATAACAGTGAAATGTTATAAATACTGTGGTGGGTGGCTTGTTGCATGTAGAATTGTTATCCCTTTAAAAAATAAACCATAAAGTAACTGACTGACTGAATGTGACTATTATTATGATTGTTATTATTGTTGTGAGTTATTCTTTTTTCAATAATTTAGCTTTATTTGAAACATAAATGTTAATTATAAGCAATAAGGAATTTAATCAAACATTTGGTTCTTTTGTTTAACTGGCAGTGTAACGTTGTATACATGTTGTCACGGCTGCGATGGCAGGCGTGTGGAGGTGAAGTAAGGACCCAAGTGCAGGCAGAGGTTGATATGAGAGTGGAGATGGCAAGGACTGGAACTAAGAAATAAACTAAAACTGGGAAAGCCTAAACACATGGAAATGAAGTCAAAACCCTTAGGGTGATCACAGGGAAACAGACCAGCAGCTTACAAAGGCAAACACAAGGCTTAAATACACAGAGGGATAACGAGGGAATGAGGCACAGAAGGAGAACACAGCTGGGAGTAATCAGAAATGATGAGACCGAGGGGAAGCAAAACTAGACACATTCACATAAGACATGCACCTTCAAAGTAAAACAGGAAATGCACAACAGACACAGAGATCCAGACTAGACACTGAACTTAACAGACAGATTCACGAGGAGACACTGTGACATCATGGACAGACAGAGGGAACACAGAGAAGTGGGACCAGGGCAGGCACAGAACAGAAACCTAACAAATGGCAAATCTTAATGAAAGACATAACCAGAATAAACAAGAACATAGAATATTATAAGGAAACACAAAACACTGAGTCGTCATTTTATTAAAAGACATGATGTTTGTTTGTTTGTTTGTTTGTTTGTTTGTTTGTTTGTTTGTTTGTTTGTTTGTTTGTTTGTTTGTTTGTTTGTTTGTTTGTTTGTTTTGTCCTGTCCTGTGTTTGTCCGTTATATGTCACATGTAGCACCAGGGTCTCGGAGGAACGCTGTCTCATTTCACTCTGTACTGTACCACTGTATGGTTGAAATGACAATAAAAAGAAATGCAGCAATCATAAAGCATATCTGTGGTAACACTCAGAGAGGAGGAAATGAAAGAAAACATGTTACTCTCCCTCTTGCAAAAAGAACTTAGAAGGATGTAGTTCAGGTGTATTCCTAAATTTTTATGCTTTTTTTGTTTTTCTGATGTTAGTGTATTTGATATACACTCAACATAAGGTTGTAGCCAAACAATGCAAGATTTAGAGGAATGACACAGCATGAAACTGCAGCAATAAATTCAAAGTTCAGCCAATAAATTATATTCCGGTTATCCAACCTGTTATCACAACAATGCAATAAGATAACACTGTACCAAAAGTACCGGTAATGTGTTGTGACAAAGCCTGCTAAATTTACTGACCACATTGCCAAATATATACTGTCAAGGCAAAAGTGACAGTTCACCAAGCAAACAGACTCAGAGATGTTCTTTTGGAAAGTTTTCTAAAATGGATGACTCAGCTTTTCTTGTGCTCTTCTGAATAGAGACCTCTGACATTGTGCCTGGAATCTGCTGGAGCTAGTCCCTCAAGTTTAATGGTCACAGCTCACAGTATTCCTTTTACCTCTGGTACCACTGTGGACACACATCCCACTACAAAGTGCTGGATAGTCTCCAGGACATCTTTGCACAGTCAGCCTATTTAGTTCTGTCAGTTGTGTTATACTCCTGCCTCCATGGATCTGGTGCTGAGGGCCCATCATTGTGCTACCGTGATTAGTGCCTCTGTGCTGTCCTTTCCCATATGGAAAAGATATATTCAAATTCAAATTCAAATTTTATTTGTCACACACACACAACCATACACAGTATGACATGGGGGTGAAATGCTTGTAGCTGTACAATGCCCGACCATTAAATGACAGAAGAAAAGTTTTACAATATTTACAATTTACTGCAGAATTTACAAATTAACTTAGGAATTTACAGTAAAGAATGTGCAAATAGCAGAAGAGATTATAAAGATTATAAAGATTATAAATTATAGGAATTATAGGATTGGGGATTATATATTATAGGATTATAGGATATAAATCTTATAAAGTTTGTATCTGTCTTGTGTGAAACTTGTATGAAAAGCATATAAGAGTGAAAACAGATATAAGATCCCTTGAAAAATTATATAATGAAACTTGTATGTTTTGAATACTTACTAAAACAATATATGAAAGTAATGAGAAAGTGGCCACTTTCATGAGTAATCACATATAAGTTTTTACTGTTTCTTTTTCATATGGGTTAGGCCAACCTTTTTTAGCCACTGCTTGGATTTCCTGATGTCAGCTACATCCTATGTTATCATTGGTACATCATATCCAGGGACTTGATCATCCATGATTGTTTCTCCTCATGTTCCTCATCACCATTTGCCTTCAGCCACCTAAAGTACTTTTGGAGAAAAATTCTCAGGGAACCAGATGAACTTCTTTAAGAACTTCTCCATCATCCTGATCATAGAGCCTCAAGGTGCTGGACTTCAGCTGGACACCCCAGTTGTGTCCAGCCCCATTGTGAGGAGTTTTGGTGTGTTGACATCAGTGACATATATCCTCTTCTGTGCCCATCTCTGACCATTAGGATGTATTGAAGGCTTGGATCTTATCCCTACCATTCCACTGACTTCTCAACCATTGCCTTACATTTTGGAAGTATTTTGTTGTGGTTGTGGTGTTTTTCCAGACTTGTGCTGTCAGGCCTTCATTGAATAATATTACTGTAGCTTCTTCATGCCTGAAAGTCAGTGTTAGAAATCTGCCTTTGTGATGTTCTGATTGTAACACTTGTTATTTTTGACATTTTTCCTAGATTCAACTAAAGAAATGGGAAGAAATTATGGGTTTGTGACTAAGTGTCTAAAAGTAGAATTTCTGATTGGTTCTTTGCTAAGTGTAGACAGCTTGAGTTAGGTTCCTCATAATGCTGAATGGTTTTTAATTCAGTGGATTAAAAAGTAAACACTCCTTTAAAAAAAGGTCAGGTACAAGAATTGAAGAGCTCTAAAAGACTTTCAGAAAGCCTGGACCAAGACCACTTTTTAAAAAAGGACAAGACAGTTTGACTTTTTTGGAAACAAACTATAAAGACGTGAGGGATGACTCAAGATGTTGGCACAGTACTGTCTACATGGCATAGATTACAATGTTTTTTTCTATTGTACTTATACCAGTAACAGACTGACAGCAACTTTTACTGCTTGTCTTTGCCCTTGTTTCAAAAGCCCCACCTATTTGAGCAATGATAATTACTGAATTATCTTAGTGTGTGACAGCAGGGAAGACTCAACCCCTATGTCATCTGACATAATAAAAAGCTTATCGTTGTGCTGCCATCAGAAGTTAAATTAGGTATATTTCATAATTCATACTCTATCTTCTATGTAATCACGTTCAAAGTGTCAATCACAGGACTAATGTTTTAGATTCACGAGGGCTAGAAAAGATAAGATAAATATAATATTAGCTGAGAACAGAAATATATAGTTGGATGTTGCATTATTGTGTCACTACCCATCTGCAGGCTTGTTGAGAGAAACCAAAAGGTCCAGGTATTTCTTGGTGAATACTTTTAATGCAGAGGTTATTTAGAGAAGAAGGAACCAGAATTAAAAGACTCCTGTGAGACAGTGCCATCTAGTGCTTTGAGGAGTGCACTATAAACATCTTCAATTTCACGCAGCTTTTGACTAGT
This sequence comes from Maylandia zebra, assembly GCF_041146795.1. NCBI lineage: Eukaryota > Metazoa > Chordata > Actinopteri > Cichliformes > Cichlidae > Maylandia > Maylandia zebra. Next base: position 25,600,420 of record NC_135177.1, read on the forward strand.
CCATGCATTAATACAAATAAAAACCAAACAAAAAAATAATACATGCAAACAACAACAACAAAATCTAACCTATTCTTTGAACTCTATTTGACCTCTTTCCTCACTTGTTTCAGGGAACTTCCACCTTCTGCTGATTTCATCATCACGTGAATTCCAGTATTAAACAACATCAGTTGTGAAATCAAAGTGACTGTAATCTGCACTGTTTTAACAGATTTAGTAAATGATTTAAAACTTCCTCCCAGTAACTCACAGCTGTTATAAAAACAAAGAAGGTAAAGCAACCCTACAGCAGAGTCAAACATGGCGAGTGTTACTGTGACATCCTGTTGGAAGAGTCTTCTGCTGGTGGCACTTATGGGTGAGAACATTTCATTTGTGTTCACTGTTATTATTCTTTTAAATGCTGACTATGAACATGAATGACAATAGTAACAAAGTAAGTGATACAACAGTTAATAAGAGGCTCAAGAATAAGGGTCTCTGTGCTTTGATTCAGGTTTTATTTTAGCAGATGTTCATCACATTTATCCCTACATCTTCTGAGTGTAAAGATTTTTCCTCGTGATTTAAGAATACATGGAATGAATTAACTGAGTAAGGATTAACCCTCTGATGCATAGTGGTCACTGGAGTGGACAGCTACTAAAACGTACATATCTCTTTAATGCATTGGTTTCTATGGTGGAACTGCATATTAGCCTCTAGAGTGCTCTCTGCTGCCATGCTCCATTGAGGTCAATTCAGTGTTCAGTTAGTGCAACTGCAAGTAAATTTCCTCTGAATCAAAGATGGCAGACAAACTGTCACCCCTGCCGACCACTGCTGGCATATGCTGTCAATCCTTCTATGCTAAAAGAGCCCAACAGGTAAAAAAAATATGATGATATGCAGTAACATCTAGGGAAGGATATTATCTGTTTGGAATAAGAAATTGTTATGTCTAATATGTAGAAAACTACGATTAACCATGTGTCCACTGTAGTGGACATCATGCATTACCCACTATATTTTTTTAACATAAGTCATAAATTGTCTCACTGTTTTTTGGGACTGTTTTGGTTATAAGTAAGCATATAATTGTTACATTTATAAGCTACTCATTTAAAATGTATATTTCTGTGCAGATCAGCTGTAGTTTGAGTTACTATAATAATTATTTTATCATATTTTGTAGACTTCAAATGCAGCAAAGAATAAGGCAGCGTACAGAATAGTCCAGGAAATTCCATCCAGCTCCAGTGATGATGATTTCATTGATGAGTGCAGTGATGATGAGTTCAGTGATAAGTCCAGTGATGATGAGAGTGGCTGCCAGAGCAGAACAGAGACATAGGAACTACGGACAGCCTAGGTGTGATGAACACAGAAGTGTTTGGAGATGCAGAGACTAAGATGTCAGTTTGTGTTTTCTTCCAGCATGCTACTAAGGGCTTGGTAATACTGTCCTGCATCGTTATAGAACTGTGTAGACTCAAAAATGTTTCTCTTGTTGGAGATAGTTTGCCATATTCAGGTGTAGGATTCACAGCTAGGACTGTTGATTGGTTTTGTTATTTACGTCTAAACATTGGGGCCTTATGAGTTGAAAGTTCCAAAAAAATTGCTGAGATGTTTTTCAAAGGATACAAGCAAACAAGTGTTTGTATATTTACAATAGAACACAAGGTAATTAATTTTTATAGTAAATTCACAGTATTTCATGCTAAGTGCTCAGGCGCATGTAGTCCACTGGAGTGGACAAGTTTATAACTTTATAAAAAAACATATTTTTGGGGGAAAAAGAGTTGAACATTTTTTTTCATGTCCTGAGAAGAATAAAAGCACTTAAGAAAAAAATCTTGACCAAGGCTTTCATAATTCATGCATCAGAGGGTTTTAAAAAGTAGCTTTTTCTTTATATTATGTGATCCTGTTTTTGAGGTTGTTGTGCCCAAACTGTGCAACAGCCTTCCTCAGTCACTCAGGTCGGCTGACTACGTTAATTCATTTAAGTGACTGCTGAAAGACAGTTGCTTCTTTAACTTCTGTTTTCTTAAATGTAAATTATCATTATTATTTGTATGTTAGCAAAGTTTATATTTGACCATACATCTGTGGACAGCTTTGAGTACCTGCTGATACTAATATAAGTCTTACATCATTTTTTTCTCACACTTAAGTTTGTCTGGACACACGTCTGAACTCCTGTTTAGTTAACTGATACTTATGCAGATAGATATCCATTATGGAGTAATGGATTATATATTATTTAATTCTCAGATTGAGTTATTTTGTGCTTTTAACCAGTATTGTACCAGTATTGACACAGAGTGGCTTTTACTGGTATGTGTTACAGCCATCCTGACTGCTCTGTCCCTCAGGTTTACCAGGTTTGGGGACCAAGGTGCAGATTTCTTGGACTGGCAGGGTGACAGCTGGTTCCCCCACTACTTTCACATGCTCATCTAATTGTTTTCCAAACTGCATCTACACCTGGTCCTTTAAGGCCAGCACAGTCGACGGGAGCACATTAACTTGGACACCAGATGGACTGGATGATACAGTGAAACTGCACTGCACTGTCTTCAATCCACAAACAGGAGTCTACACAAGTACTGACACCATTGTAGAAATTACAAGTGAGTACATCAAGTTAAATGTCACATTAAATAGTGGAAAGTAACAAAGGTACCTTTTATTCTGTACTTCTAAAATGTTTGCCTTGATGACAGGAACAAGGTGAGTGTATGAGTTACACATAATTAGGACACACTACATGGACAAAACTACTTTGCTACCTACAGATTACACCTACCCTGTCATGAGGCCCTGGGCACGTGGTTTTTCAGCTGATGCTAATGCCAAAGGAGGTTTAAAACTCTGCAGTTATTGAGTCAGGAGGGAATATCTAAGAGGAAGGAAATTCCACATACTGATTTTTATCAATGGTGGCATGTTATTACATCTCATTCAAATTCAGTGATATTTATAGAACAACACATTCTTTCACAAATATTTGTAAAGGCAGACTGCATGGCTAGGTGCTTGACTTTACACACCTGGGACAACTGAATGCAAAGATTAAGAGGTGTGGCTTAACACTACTGTCCATATTTTTATTCTTACTTTATGAATTAAAAACGTATTTTTTCTTTTTGTACAGATCAAATATCTGTACAAGTCAGTCCGCTGAACACTGTACCATCTCTCAACCAGTCATTAAATCTCATCTGCCATGATGCCAGATTTGGTGATCCACAAGGTCTATCAGACCTGGTCTGGTATAAAGATGGACAAGAGGTGACCCTGCGTGAAAATATGTGGCTTCAGCAAAACAACCTCACACTTCATTTTGACTCCCTGCTGCCCTCTGATGCTGGTTTCTACCAGTGTCAAACGTATCTGCCTACATCACAGACAACAGTTGTCAGCCTGGGCTATCTACTCAGCTGTAAGTACAAGGATACAGAGGTTAAACCAGAACAAGAAAGGCTGTGTTTTGTCATAACTGCAACAAGCTTTCTAATCTTTTGCAGATGATCAGTGGAACGTCAGCATTAGCGGACCTGACACTGTGTTTCCTGGTCAGTTAAGTGAGTTCACCTGCCTGACTAGCTGCACCTTAAATGTGGAATGCACCGTCAGGTGGGAGTTCAGGGGAGGTTTCCCTGTTGGAACCTACTTTTCAGTTCATAAAAATGAGGTCAGGTGGACTCCTTCACTACCTGGGACTTTTCAAAATTTCACCTGCATTGCAGAGAATAAAGCTGCTGGACGTTCTGCTGAGGCCACCAAGATGGTAGAAGTTAAAGGTACGCACTACTCCTTAGCACTTGCTTGTTTCTATTCTTATTGCTAAATAAATTTCAATTACTTTCTTTTTCTCTCAACAGATATCCCAATCTCTGGATCGGAGGCGATGCAGCTTAGTGGACTTTTTGCAGGAATCCTCAGTCTGGGAATGTGGGTCCTCTTGGGTTGGGCTCTAGAAACAGTATACTTATATTCACTTTAAAGAGACAGTTCACCCCAGCATTAGCTTTATGCCCAAATAAACACATGACTACACCATGGATTATCACAGAATAGTTACTACAACTAAATGCAGCTGATATCTACAAAACTTTTCAACTCAGACTTACACTCCAGAGAAAAACAACATAAATTTGATTTGGGGTTGAACTGTATCTTTAAGTTTTAGTGTGAATATTTTCCACGCTATTTATTTCTGCAGCAGCTTATTCTTTTTATTATTATTCGTGGAAAAGAAACATATGTGATGTCAAATGTTAGAAAAGTAGAAGCAGTGTTTTTTCTTATGAATTTTTGCAAAACATCTGAACTCGCATATGAAAAATAAATTATGTGCATGAAGTCACAGTTGGAGTTGATTCCTATTTAACAATTAAAGTTGACACATGATTTCCTTTATGCTCCTTTATAGTGTACGTTTTAATTACAAGCCATTTGTAATTAAAACGTACACTGTAATTAATTTAATTTAACCACAAGGTGTCACTAACAACACAGAAGCACTGGATTTCAAGGACAGTGGAACATAAAATGTAAAATATTTCTGTGAATGATATTGCAATAAGATATTGCAATAAGATATTGCAATAAGATATTGCAATAAGTACTCTGACTGTTTTGTTTTTTTCAAAAACAAACCTCAAGATTTATTAAAGATTCTTTCGCTGGGACGTAACTCCTTCAGTGAAAAATTACTTTTGTAAAGCCAGCTTGATAAACAAACTGTGTGACGTCAATCCTGCGCATGTGGTCAGTGATTCAACAATCTGTTTCATGTTCCTTTGAAAGTGAACAATTAATGCAGAGAAGACAACCACACTAAGCAAACTGAGAGAGACTGAGGTTTTTACCTTTGTTTTTCTCTTTTCTTCTTTTGTCATATCTCAGTTGCTTTATCAGGCATAAGAATAGGTGGGAAAAATGAAACTAAAACATCTGCTTTCATTTTGTTGTAAAAGAAACCAACATTTGCATGTTAACCTCATTGTAGTTTCAGTTGAAATGCTGCAATCTCTGTAGTATATGTATATATATCCTGTGTTTAATTATAAACTAGAAAATGTAGGTTGGTGTTTTATGTTATGTCTGTTATGTACTTTCTCTTTTAAATTATTGAAACAAAAAGATATTCAAAAAAAGATTAATTCCAAAATGGACCAAAATGGAACTTTGTGGCCAAAATGCAAAACGCTATGTGTGGCGGAAAACTAACGCTGCACATCACTCTGAACACACCATCCCCACTGTCAAATATGGTGGTGGCAGCATCATGCTCTGGGGGTGCTTCTCTTCAGCAGGGACAGGGAAGCTGGTCAGAGTTGATGGGAAGATGGATGGAGCCAAATACAGGGCAGTCTTGGAAGAAAACCTCTTGGAGTCTGCAAAAGACTTGAGGCTGGGGCGGAGGGTCACCTTCCAGCAGGACAACGACCCTAAACATAAAGCCAGGGCAACAATGGAGTGGTTTAAAACAAAACATATCCATGTGTTAGACTGGCCCAGATCTAAATCCAATCGAGAATCTGTGGCAAGATCTGAAAACTGCTGTTCACAAACGCTGTCCATCTAATCTGACTGAGCTGGAGCTGTTTTGCAAAGAAGAACGGGCAAGGATTTCAGTCTGTAGATATGCAAAGCTGGTAGAGACATACCCTAAAAGACTGGCAGCTGTAATTGCAGCCAAAGGTGGTTCTACAAAGTATTGACTCAGGGGGCTGAATAATTACGCACACCCCACTTTGCAGTTATTGATTTGTAAAAAAATGTTTGGAATCATGTATGATTTTCGTTCCACTTCTCACGTGTACACCACTTTGTGTTGGTCTTTCACGTGGAATTCCAATAAAATTGATTCATGTTTGTGGCTGTAATGTGACAAAATGTGGAAAAGTTCAAGGGGGCTGAATACTTTTGCCCCACAGGGAACGGTTCTGGCTCTGTTTGTCTTCACCATCTACACTGCAGACTTCTCCCACAACTCCATCTTTTACGGTGTGGTCTGCTGAGGTGGCAAGATCTCTGCCGGGGACAGGAAGAGACTGAACAGGTTGATCCGCAGGGCCAGCTCTGTTCTAGGATGCCCTCTGGACCCAGTGGAGGTGGTGAGTGACAGGAGAATGGTGGCTAAGTTGTCATCCCTGTTGGACAACATCTCCCACCCCATGCAGGAGACTCTGACAGCACTGAGCAGCTCCTTCAGTGGGAGACTGCGGCACCCACGGTGTGGGACGGAGAGATTTCGCAGGTCTTTCTTCCCCACTGCTGTCAGACTCCACAACAAAGACTTTTGCAGCTGATCAAACACACAAACCCACACATGTGCAATAACACCAAGTGTAATACTCTTTTCTGACAAAGTTGTATTTTTACTCAGTTGTATATAGCATTTGTATTCTATTTTTAACCTATTGTAGATATTATTTTATTTTATTCTATTGTATATAGTATTTTATTTTAATTTATTCTATATTCTGTGCAGTTGTGTACAGTATATTATTCTTATTGTATTCCAGTGTTCAAATAAAGGTTATCTTATGTTATCCTAGGTTTCCTGCAAGACCTGAGGCATGACTGTAAACAAATATTGAATCTGACTAGGTGTGCCCTCCAAGGATCCATGATCTGCTCACACCTGCTCACACTGAAGTTTTGTTTTTTTTGTTGAGATGAAGTCAGGCCTCCATCAAATGTTTCTGTTTCATTCCCTTCTTTCCCTTCAGGCTCCGTGCCAAGTAAGGAAGGATGACGCTACCTGTTTATGGGAAAAGTGATTTCTGATAATATGGGTGCTGTAATATAAACTCCTCATATGAGGGTATCAAGCAGAAGCTCTTCCTCTTCCTCATTAACATTTTATTACCATTTTCTACTTATTTATTGTTGTTTTTGTTGTTCTCATTCTATTTACATGGTCTGACATTTACTTTGTTTTTCAGATGTATCATACAATATACTTGTTTTAAAAAGTACAACAGAACTTTGTATATGATGAATTCAAAACATATTACACCAGATATATTAAAGTCACATGATGACAGCGATGTTAAAAATATTAATGCAGAAGTCTGACAGGTAGTTCATACTTTATTCAAACCAAATAGTGAAACATGATTAAGTACCTAGCTTAGCTTTTAATTCCATTACATTTGATTGATTAGCTAGCTAACTATTGGCTATTGGTTATGTCAAAAATTTGTAGATTAAACTACAAAGTATTGCATTCACTGGCTGAAATTAGACCCACCATTTCACCCTTAGCATTAAAATGATGTGTACAAAAACCATTATCAAATGCAGGATGCAGCTATACTACATCATATTTGTTTGTAAAAAAAAACATAAGGTTTTTTATAAAACTCTGCCATGGCTCATCAAATGTTGTTTTTTCTTTTCTAGGACTGTGAATAGTGATCAGCAATAGGGAACTAAAGAGTTAAGACTATAATTTCATGTCAACAGGGCCCCTCACACTTACCTTTAAAATCTACAAATGACCTATACATCAATCACATCTTCTGTTTGTCCAGTATACACAGCACAGGTTTGCTCAGATGCTGAACTTCGTCCCGTCATAGCTCAAACAATACACCCGCTGTTTACTCAGTGCTATTGAGAGGGGCATAATGGTTTGCCTGTGCTTCACATCCAACGTGGGAAAGAGTATTTCTTAGTGTGTGAAAACAATTGGTTGTCTGAAATAATACAGTTTTCTAAAAATTGTATCACCTTTCTGAGAAGTTTGACAAGCATGAAACCCAGATGATCTATACCACCTGCAGATAAGAAGCAAGTGGAAGCAAGCAGGAAAGTTCCTCATCCTTACTTGGCTTGGCCAGGTTGCGGTTTTTACAAATCACAGTAGGAGGGCGTCTGTCAACATCCTCATTGGAGCGCTCACCCTTAGATCCGTCACATCTGTCCCACAACTTAGGGTCAACACTACCCTTACAGTTTTAGGTGAGAACAGATAAGTAAGAGCTGATGTTCAAGGTTGGGAGAACCATTTTTGTAGAATTTCAACTTGTTTATTAATAATGGTTTGAAGTTGGTAGTTTCTCACCAAACATTATAACTGAAACACAAGCATTTAAGGTAAATGTGAAAGCATAAAGTCTCAGGGAAAGGTTGGGAAAAAATATAAGAGCTTTTCCTAAAGTGTTTTTTTATTTGTACTTTTTAGTATTAGCATAATTTAAAAAAAAAAAGTTTATCATTTATTCTGAAACATTTCAGCAAGTCACTCTGACACTTGAACCCTTCACCCTGGCTTTCATGCATTATATTTATTACTCACTTTTTATTTTGGGAATGCTGAAGCATGCTTTGAATAAACTGTGATCAGTGTTGAGTAAATACTATGAGATGAAATGCATGTGGGTTTTACAAAAAATGAAATCATCTTTTGTGGAAGTCCAGTTTCTGATAATGTTACGTAAGGAGAAAAAAAAGAAAAGTTATCTAACCTTAAATGACTTTAAATTACGCAGCAAACTGTGTAATGTGAGGCAGAACAAAGATAAATCCCATGAGCAAATAAAGGCACCATAATGAATGACATATTCAAAAAGCCAAAGCAAACTTAAAAGAAACTGTGAACACTGGCCATAAATTCTTACAGTTCTGTAAGGTGACCAAAAACATTTCGACACACTGAGGGTAAGCGGGATGGAAAAACTTTAAAAATATGCTGATGGAAAAACTTTAAAAATATGCTGATGGAAAAACTTTAAAAATATGCTGATGAATTGTTTGCACTAAACACTTTACTGGAACAGGTTTCTGTTGTAATGAAAAATGATCCCAAAATAATATTGGAAAAGGTTTAATGGAATTCAGGAGGCCCCTGTCTCGTGGTATTTGGACTAACAACCAGCAAAGAGAAAAACAGCCTGTTCCTTACTGTATGTCTACGTGCTTTTGCCGTTTGTTGTTTTTGGTGTGCTGTTCGTCACGTTGCAGTGTCATCTAGTTTCTGCCTGCCCCCGTGTCTGTCCAAAGTAAGTAAGTATGTTAGTATGCTTCTTTTATCCCAATCGTCATTTCCAGTGTTGAGGAAGTTATATTGAAAAAATAATTAATTATAGTTACTAGTTATTTCTTCAAAAAAGTAACTGAGTTAGTAACTGAGTTACAAGAATCTAAAAGTAAGTAATTACTTGAAAAGTAACTATTGCTTTACTTTAAAAAATGTTTAACCCCCTGGGATCCAGGGTATAATTGGCCATTTTTAACCACATTTTACCTTTAAAAACTGTTTACTTTGCCTTGTTTGGTATCATCCTTTTCAGCACAACCTCACGTGTCTGAATTTACAGTTATGTTTTCATTTTGACATACTGTATTAACACAATTGATATGCAGTAAGCCGAACACAGCTTCAACCGTCTGTTTGTTGACAAATAGTAACGGACCGCATTTTCTTGTTAGCAACTGTAACGGCGTTGTAACGATACTCGTTACTGAAAAAAATAACGCCGTTGCTTGTAACGCATTCCCATCACTGGTCATTTCCATGCAACAAGGTTAATGATACGAATCTGCTCAGACCGCACCTTTTATTTGAATTTACATGTTGTTTGCATCTGGTTATTTGCAGGTGCTCTGGCTTCGTCCCTCAGTCCAAAGATGCCTATTTGGTTAATTGGTAATTTTAAGCATGGGAGGGTGTGGTTGTCTGCGTTGTTATGTTAGCTCTGTCATGACCGAGGGTGTAACCCACCTCTAAGTGAGCTGGGATAGGCACCAGCCAGAACATGGATGAATAAAGCAGAGAACTTCAGCTTGTCACATTGTTTCTGGCTTTTTGTCGTAGTTTAAATGTTCAGATAAAGCAATTTGAGAAACAATGTAGGGTATTTAGACCAAAATATTTTGATACTTATGGCAGGGATTATATATAATATTTTTTTATTAATTATTTTAAGGTAATTAAAGCACAAAAACAAATAATCAAATAATAAAAGAAATATGGCTAAATTCGTGCGTAAAGTTTTTGCTTTGTCTGTATTGTATACTGTCCTAAAACGTCATGGCTAATGATGGTATTAGTTTAGGAAACAATGATGGTGTAAAGCACAGTCATCGTTTAGTTATATTAGTTATATATTCAGATATATTCAGATATTTATAAGTACTGTTTGTAAGTACTGATGTATTTTATCATATTTAATAATTAAAATTAAGAATAACTAGAATTAATATCCATTACAATTAATACACTTTAACTGTATGCTTACTGCAAAAACTCATTGTTATGAAGTACATTTGTAAACATTTATTTTCATCTGTTTGGCTACCACAGAATGAATTATGTGCTGATCAGTGTGAACCTAAGAGTCTGAATGAATTCCGCAGCTCATCAATCATCAAGTGCTCAATTTTATTCTCCTTCCAATCTCTTTCTTTTGGATGAACAGCAGCTTTGAGGTTACTTCCAGTTACAGAGCTCAGCTCACTGATGAAAACGCTCTCTGTGATCAGTGTGACCTGCTGTGACCATGTAGTAAACTTTACCATCAGCTGTGAGTTGGGCAATAGCATATTCACTACTACTGCAGTTTTATATACTAATATAATCATTGAGCTTCAATACACAGTTCTTATTTTTCTGTATGTCTCTCGTCTGCCTAATTGTCATTGCTTTTCTGAGATGGACGAGATAACATAGCGCTCAAAATGAACGGACCGAACATTTTTCCTTTTTAGCTGGATCCAATCTGTCTGCGGTCTGTTCTGCATTCTCCAATCATCCAGCTCAGTTTTAGTGGGTTCAAAGCTGTTACATGTCAGCAAGTGGTCCATATTGCTGTCTGGCCTTCAACAATCACGCCAACATAAGAAACGACATCACCGCAAATGTGCTCATAGCAAGTGCATTTGTTACTATTACAACAGCAACATCAGTACTTCTTGGTTTTGTTCCAAACTAACTTTGTTTTGTTTTTTCTCAACACAAACTGTGTTCACTGTGGAGCACTGCCTCCCTTTGCTTTTCACAGATGATAGCACGTTCACTGTGATGGACCGAGCAGCGAAGGAAACTTAGGCACAGGTTAAAGGGAAAAAAAAAAAAGAAAGGATTTTTTTATTGAACCCCAATAAATAATTGGTTAAATCATGTAAAAAGAATCAAAATCTTGGGCCCATAAAAGAGGTCAAAATAACAGAACTCTACTCAAAGTTGACAAACCATACTGATAACTGAAACAAACTGAACTAACTTAACGAGACAAAGGGGAAACTTAACAATGGCTGATCACCCACAAAAGCACAAAAAGGGGTAAAACACACAAAACCTAACTCCAATTACCCCACATGGTCCTAAATTATGAAATGAGCCAATTTGCAGCTTTCCATCAAGGCTTGTTCTGCCCCTTTTCCACCTGTTGGCTCCTCAATCAAGGGACGGGAGCAGCTCCAACTAAAGTAACTCAGAAAACAAAAATTAAATCATACATAACAGTGTAAACTAAAATGTGCACACTTATTTTAGAATACTGTGTTATGTGGATATGTGAACTAATTCTAAACCAAATCCAGTTATTCATTGTCCTGTAAATTAATTCCTATTTGAAGAAAGACAAATGTGAATGTGATGTTATGTATAAGCCTCTACACTAATATGGTGGCTATTACCACTGTGTGGCTGTAAGTGCAGCCATCACCATTATCTACTAGAAATACTGTCATACCTAAATTAGGATGTGACCTCAGCTAGTGAATGCAACACCCTTGTTTTTTATGTGTAGCGTGATCATGTCTTTGTTTGCCATTTCCTTGCTCTATCAACCCTATTATTGGTTTATTTTCACTTAAAATCGATTCAATGTTTATAGCCTTTAACACCACATGTTATTAGGTGCTCCAAAAAAAGAAAAGCAGATATCGTGTATATTGAAAATAAAAAATTGAGCTGATTGTGAGAGGTATTTGTGAAACTTATTTATTTATTTATTTTTATTCTAGTCTTATGGGGGAAAGAAAATTGTAATTTTGTTTACAGATGAATAGTGCATTTATCCCGTGTCTCTTTGGTTACTGTAAACAAAGTAGGAGAAGGAGACGATCCAGTATAGTGGGACAGAGAGTCCATTGTCCTCTACAAATTCTTTAAGTTTTGATATTCTGGGTGCAACTCATAACCAAATAATCCAATAAGAAGGCATTTACAGATTTGGATGGATCATCATAGCTGAATCTGCAAATGCCTAACCCCAAATTTGTTTTTATTTTGTCCAATTCAGTGGTTTCCATCTCTATTGTGGGAGGAAGTGACTCATCTTTTTTATGAGAATACTAAAATGACGTTCAGAGACCAAGATTCCACAGATTTGGTTTGCATTCTAGGTACAGAGTCACGTGTTAAAATTATAAACGCTCTCCACATGTTTCCTTGGTTGGAAAAAGTTGCAGAACAACAGTATACAGTAAATGGACACTCATAGGTGTGCACCTGTAAAGCATCAATATAAAAGGGTAAAACAAGGTGTGGTCATGACTTTGAGGTGGTATGATGATGGTGAAGGCAGGGGAAGGCATTTGCATCAAGAACACAGAGAGCTGCAGTGTTACAGAGTAAATATTAGCTGATTTGAAGGCAGGTAGCAGAGAATATCACAGGATTTTATTCATCAAAGCCAGATTCAAGTTTAGGGAAAGGATACCAAGGAGCTTAATGGAGTCTCCAGTGGTGTTCATCCTATTCTTGGCTGCAGTAACTTTCACAGGTAAAACTGAATGATAAGTGAAGTTCAATGAGTTTTATTGCCTATTACAATAACTACAGGGTCAGAGAATTAGACAATTTATAGATCCTAATATCAATTAAAATTCTTTAAATATACTACTTTGACATATATCAGTACTTTTGTAACTACTTCTGTCCCAGTGTGTGGATGACAACTACGTGGTGACTGAATATTTTACTTGCTTTCTCTTTCTAGATGTGACATGCAGTCAGACATTATATGCCTCTGAGAACCCTGTCGCAGTGGGAAACAATGTTACCCTTAGCAGCAATTACACTGTCAGCTCAGGCGGATGGCTATTCAACACCCGCCAAATTGTGATAATACTAAATGGGGGTTTTGCTATTTCCAAAACTTGGCGTGACAGAGTATCTTTTAACCAAAGTACTTCATCACTGACCATACACTCAGTAAAATTGGAAGACTCTGGAAACTACGCACTACAGGATCTAATCAATGAAATTTCTTCTCAGTTAACACTTTCAGTTGAAGGTAAGCGCTCTCTCATTTTTCTTGTTTAGTCACCAGCACAGATTTCAAGAAGATTTCACTTCCTACATTATACTTCTTGCACGATTTCTGTATCATTGTCATTATTATTATTATTATTATTATTGTTGTTGTTGTTGTTGTTGTTATAATTAATTAACTTTGTTATGATTTATGAAAAGAGGCATTGTCAGAGTCTCTTGGTTCCATTATGTTAAGGAGAAAAACAACTCACACTATCACATTGTAGACATATCTATCTAGAAAAAAAGGGAAAACAATCACACTATAAATTTAAATAACACTATCAAAAATATGTTGATCTTGATTTTCAACAATTGTTACAACAAAGGTTTTACATCAAACTGATAAAAGTCAGGGTAAATACCAACTCAGAACACGACATCACACCAAGTCATTGTTTAACAAAAATTTTAAGAGGTAAATGCAAATTAAAGTATATCCTTGATGAACCAAAGAATTGGACTGACAAATCAACAGACCAATACTGTCACCCAAGGAGGCCATTTTGTATAAGACTGTTTTGTTTTTATTTGTTTTTATCTTGAACCTGACTTTATTTCAACATATGGGTCACATTTTCATATATATTTGGTGGAGGACACATTTGCTTAGATAAAACATGACAAATGCCTTGCTGTTTTATTCTCCGCAGAGTCTGTTTCAAATGTGACCGTTCAGACAAGCACAACCAACCTGGTGGAGTTCAATGACACAGCAGTACTTATGTGCAGTGTGTCCAAAGGTACATCCCTGTCTTATCAGTGGTTCAATGGGAGCTCAATGATCACGGCCAATGAAAAAGTTCAACTCAGCAGTGGAAACACCATTCTCACTATCATGAACGTGACCCGCTATGATCAAGGACTATACAAGTGTAATGTGTCTAATAATGTCAGTAATGACATCAGCGCCCCTGTGAATCTGACTATCAGCTGTGAGTTCTAACCAAAAGACACCAATACATGCATACAATCTATAAAACAATCTGCTGTCCCAACAATAACCTCTAAAACAATTTATGCCCTGTTCTGTCACCAGACGGCCCAAGTAACACGGAGATGACAGTCATGCCCCTTATGAGTATATACAAAGGCGGATCTAATATCACACTGTCATGCTCAGCGGTGTCCAGTCCTCCAGCAATGTTCCAGTGGATGGTTAATGGAGTGTACCTAAACAAAATTGAACCAAAGCTTGAACTAGAGAAAGTTAACGAGAGCATGTCAGGAAATTACACATGCCTAATTCACAATAATGTCACGTTCAGATTCAGCAGCCAAACAGCAACGATCCTGATTGTGGGTAAGTTTGGTTTGGTATCTGTTTAAAAATGTATTTTGTTTTATTTTTTACTTTGCTGCTTAGATCTGCTGAGCTGGTAGACCATCAAGACCAAAAAGAAAGAGTTGTGATTTGTGCCTTTTCCTTTGTACAGTGCAGAGGAATTATCTAGTTGAACATGCCATATTTTTTCAGGTCAAATATTTGAGTGAATTTAAATTACTTACTAAACTCCAACAGATCCTGTGAAAGCAGTCGTGGTGAATCTTGCCAAACCAGCAATATTTGGTGAGACATTCTCTTTGAGCTGTGAAGTGATGGGACCTGTTGACATCATTCATTGGTGGAAAAACGATCAACTTATTTCTGCTGACAATAAAACAACGTTTGGCACGGGCAACAGGACACTGACTATTAGTTCAACCCAGCATTCAGATGGTGGAGATTATCAGTGTGAGGCTTTTAATTCTGTAAGCAACCAAGCCAGCGACCCCTTCACAGTCACAGTTTACTGTAAGTATTTGTATCATTATTAACATAACGATTATCACTGTGATGTCAGTTCTGTATTATCTGAATGTTTGTAGTCACATAAGCATTTTTCAGTGAAAGTAATTTGTGGTGTTCTTTATGTGTTTAGATGGACCAGAGATAGCAAATGTCATGGGACCAAATTTGGCAAAGGCAGGAGACTACGTCACATTCACCTGCAATGCAACATCTAATCCTCCCAGCATCTATGAATGGTACCACGAAAATGTTCTGGTCTCCAACAAGTCAGAGTATGTCACACCGTCTCTGACAACCAGCATGAGTGGAAAGTACCTCTGTGTGGCCTTCAACAGCATCAGTGGCAAAAACAGCACTGCCGACATAATGCTTACTGTTATCGGTAAGACTTACGTGACCATTTTTTTTGGTGTACACAAAATAACTTTTCATTCATAAAAAGGAGACAGGTGCCTCGGGGGAGAACTAAAGAGCTATTTTGTGATTTGCTTTGTTTGCAGAGCCGCTGCAAAACATAATAGTAGAAGCACCAATGATGCCTGCCAAAGAAGGTTACTCCTATAATTTAACATGCAACCCAAATGTACCTGCTGATTACATTTACTGGATGAAGAATGGGGAGCCACTGGATGAAAACAACAGAATAGTTTTCTACAATGATAACAAAACACTTCACATCAGAATGGTGCAGCGCTATGATAATGCCAATTATGAGTGTATGGCTGTTAATGCCGTTTCATATAACAAGAGCACTCCTTACATGCTCTTTGTCAACTGTGAGTATAATATTTAGAGATTTTATGCAGTTTAGTGTCATGTTTAAATGAACAATTTTTAAGTTTTACATTTATAGTTGTTTAGATATTCATCTATCTCCTCTTCTGTTACAGATGGACCAGAAACACCTTCTGTTTATGGGCCAGCTTTTGCTGAAACAGGACATCAAGCTGTCTTCAGCTGTTCTGCCGAGTCAGTGCCTCCCAGTACGTTCTGCTGGTGGTTCAATGGATCCATCGTGGCCAATACATCAGATTACACAACTGATGTGTTGTCTTTAGGCATGAGCGGAGAGTACAAATGCATGGCCATTAATAATGTGACAGGAAAGAACAGCACAAACTCCACGACACTCACCGTGATTGGTATGAAAACTTTAGGATTCAGAGGAATTAGATGAAACATTTTTAACATATGACTCTGGCTGCTATTGTGTTCCAAGAATAAAGAACACTAAAGACATCTTACCCTCTCAACTCTCATGTTCTGTGTCTACAGAGGCCATAGAGTCAGTGATGATCAAAAGCACGACAATTCCAATCAACACTAAGAACTTTACTCTCACCTGTGATGTTACTGGGCCCTATGACACAATCTACTGGATGAAAGATAACGTGACGCTCAACATGGACCCCTCTAATGACTCACATATCTCCTATAACATTGAAAACAACATGCTGAACTTCATCCCAGTGACAACGTACAATGAAGGGATATATCAGTGTGTTGCTACCAATAAGGCTGGCCAGCAAAAAAGCCTCCAGTACAGACTACTGGTGAATTGTGAGCATGACAGAAAGCAGTGAAATGTGTTTTTTCTATTTTTTTTTTTTGAAAACTAGTTTTATTTAATTTTGTACTCATTTTCAAATGCTAGACACAAATTGTTTTAATATCTACATCCCTGAGAAAATGTTTGCTGTAACAAAGATCCAAATGAAGAGTCATGATATGTTTTTAGCAGTATTTAGACATTTTGGGGATTTAAATACTTAACAAAACAGCCAACATGTTTTTGGGTTGATGCAAAAAGTGTATTTAATTTATTTTCCTTCTTAGAAAGAGGAATGGCAGCTAAATAGAGAAATTAAGTGTTATGTGGTTTGCTTTGTTTGCAGATCCAATCCAAAATGTAAAACTAAATGCACCAGTGACCTTTGTCAAAGAAGGTTACGCCTATAATTTAACATGCAATGTAACTGGACCTGCTGACTACATTTACTGGATGAAGAATGGGCAGAGACTGCATGAAGACAACAGGACTTTTTTCCACAAGGATAACGAGACAGTTGAGATTAATCCAGTAAAGCGATATGACACTGGAAACTACTACTGTTTGGCTATTAATGCTGCTGGAAACATGCCCAGCGCTATTTACATGCTCGTTGTCATCTGTGAGTTTGATATTTTAAAGATTTACGCAACTGAGTGATATTATTTTAACATTTCAAGATAATTGTTGCAAGTCAATTATCTGGAGTTCAGATCATTTCAGTTATGTGAAATACCAAAAGTTCAGGCACAGAAAAATTAATTACAAATACATAAAACATATCAATATCGTATGAAACTTTACAGAAGGCAGTAAATAAAAGACAATGCACAGATGTTAAATTATACTTGCATATCTATGTGCATGTGTGTTGTGTGTTTGTCTCATTTCTTCATGCTTTGCGGGTTTTGGAAAAAAAAGAAAGTGTTCCATAGCGTGCCAGTGTGTGATTTATCAATGTTATGTCTATAACCAGAGGGCATCAGGGACAATAGGCTGTTGTGTGGCTGCCGTGGGCCATTTAAAACTCACCGAGATGCGCTAAAGGATGGTGTTGCCTTTGCTAGTGCGGTTAACATACCAGTTTTGGAGTATTTGAGGGCTCATACTAAAGGTTAAATGTGGGCACTGCTGGACCTTTTTAACAACAGCTTTGATGTAAGTTACCTTTGTCATGTCTTTCTGACTAAATGACTGTTGTGTTTGTTTTGTTTGCAGATCAAATAGAAAATGTGGAAGTAAAAGCACCAATGATGCCGGCCATAGAAGGTTATTCATATAACTTAACATGCAATGTAACTGGACCTGCTGAATACATTTACTGGATGAAGAATGGGGAGATACTGCATGATGAAAACAGAACTGTTTTCTACATGGAAAATAAGACGCTCCACCTCAGTATGGTGGAGCGCTATGATAATGGAAACTACTGCTGTATGGCTATTAATGCTTTTGGAAACAAGGCCAGCCCTGCTTATAACCTCATTGTCAATTGTGAGTATATTAGAATGTATAGAATGTATGCTACTAAATGGTTCAATGTCAATGGTGCATCACCTTAAATTAGGTAAATCCATTGTATTTCGGTTCTTCAGTTGGGGTGGCTGTAGCTCAGGTGGCAGAGCCACTAATCAGCCACTAATCAGAAGGTCGGTGGTTCGATCCCAGGCTGCCTCCTGGCTGCATGCCAAATATCCTTGGGCAAGATACTAACCCCATGTTTGCCTACTGGCGGTGGTCAGAGGGCCCGGTGGCGCCAGTGTCCGGCAGCCTCGCCTCTGTCAGTGCGCCCCAGGGCAGCTGTGGCTACAATGTAGCTTGCCATTGCCAGTGTTTGAATGGGTGAATGACTGAATGTAGTGTAAAGCACTATACAAATGCAGGCCATTTACCATTCTAAAACATGGATTCTACAAAAAGGGTCATAATGTTCATAATGTGCAGACTTGCTTCTCATATGCCTAACTACGATTGCCTGATTGATCACTTTTACAAAAAGTGCACCTCAATTTGTATTAGCTTCACATTAATTATAGATTAGTAATTTACTTAATGCAGCAATTTTACAAAGTCAGCTTTCATTGAGAAAGCACTGGTGTTACATGCTCTGGTGTGGATAGCAATCACACTACATGCTGAACCGTACCCACACAGCTGTGAAAAACATGATGACTTGACACACAGGTGACCAATTTCATGATAAAACTATCAAAGAGTATTTTAGTGTTGCAACTACAATGTCTCTTAAGACACAGGAGTCAACACAATAAATATACAATGAACTGCACAGCTGACCAGAACCTATCCAAATTTGGATAATACTTTACCCAGCTCAAAAGACAAATTTGCATGCTATATAGTCAGGTAGGCTACTCTTTTGCATTAAAGGTAGGACTATGAAATTGCTTCATAATGTTAAATTGCTCGGTGGTAGCTCATACTAACTCAAAGTGTTATCTTTGCCTTATAATACTTATTACTTACTTACTAAGTATTATACTTACTTATAATACTCCAGTGTTGCTTGTTGCTCAAAAGTTTAGACAATAAATTTCCTCAGGAGCGGCACAGATATTCAAAACGTCTGTAAGAACATTCATCAGGGACAGGTGTGTCAGTCTCTTTTGCATCATGCTGATCCATCACCACATTTTTAACCGCAAGTTGAAGAAGGATACTTGCACGAGTCCAACATGGGCACAATTTAAAGAACTTTGTAGTTAACAAAAAAGTTAACACTCTAGATTCTTACTGTTAGAGTCACCTATCCTCTTTTGCTGTTACAGATGGTCCAGAAAAGCCCATTATTTATGGGCCAGCTTTTGCTGAAACAGGACGTCAAGCCGTCTTCAGCTGTTCTGCCATGTCAGAGCCACTCAGCCAATTCTGCTGGTGGTTCAATGGATCAATTGTGTCCAACACGTCAGTGTATGCAACTAGCCTCTTGTCTTTCAACATGAGTGGAGAATACACATGTATGGCCATTAATAATGTGACAGGAAAGAACAGCACAAACTCCACTACGCTCACAGTTGTTGGTATGAACACTTTAAGATTTTTGGGAAATTTGTTGCACATGTGGCTCTGAAACTGATCAAATACAAATTCTTATTGTGTTCTTAAAGTCTAAATATTTCATGGGGATGTACTCCAGTCAAGATGTCATGCTCTTTTGTGTTTAACACCTTGTAATTTGTGTCTACAGAGGCCATAGAGTCAGTGATGATCAAAAACAAGACAATTCCAATCGACACTAAAAACTTTACTCTCACCTGTGAGGTTATTGGGCCCTATGACACGATCTACTGGATGAAAGACAACATGAAGCTTAACACTAATCCCTCTAATAACTCATATGCGTCCTATAATACTGAAAACAACATGCTGCATTTCACCCCAGTGACACTGGACAGTGAAGGGACATATCAGTGTGTTGCTACCAATAAGGCTGGTGATCATGTGAGCCCCCAGTACAGACTGTTGGTGAACTGTGAGTGTTTATTGAGAACTAGTTCTGAGTAATCTGCCCAATATTCTTTTGAATTGTGTGCCAAGGAAACACTATTCATAATTTTGCAGTACATTATTCAAACGAAATCTTTCTTTTTCCAGATGGCCCAGTCAGACTGACCATTTCCCGTGCAAGTATGTTCATGCACGTGTCCCTGATATGCCAGGCTGATTCTCGACCAGCGTGTGACTTCTCCTGGTTCTTCAACAATCTGTCAACACCTCTACAGAACACATCTACTATTGTATTCCCTGCAACCAGCCAGAATTTTGGGAATTACATATGCAAGGCATGGAACCCCGTGACTGATATCACAATGTACCAAAATCTTACCGTCACAGGTGAATAAACCACACATCTTATCTCTACTCATTTTTCTTTAACAAGTTCTTTAGTGTTGTTGAGCAACGGGTATTTTACTATAACCTATGACCTCATAAGAAAATTACGGAAGCGTAGAGCTGCCACCCAGGCAAAAGAAAAATAGAAGTATGTCACGTTATAACGTGACATACTTCTATGTCACGTTATAACGCTTCCGTAGAAAAATAGAGGTGAAATGTACAAAAGATTTTGAGACGTTAATGCCAAACGACGTCTTTGTAGTGTGGAGCATTTAAAGAAACTATGATGATCGCACCCATCTTTTAAAATTGGCCACAGGCAGTGCTATAAATTTGCAAATATGCTTTAAGCGTTTTTCTTTTTCAGTCCTAACCTCAAACGTGTCTCTTTGCTTGTCATATTTTCCACCCCCAGCTCACGCCCCTGCCATCCACTTCCCATACCAAGGCAGCCTGATGATGATGGTTCTGTTTGCCTTTTCTGCGCCTGTGTTGTTCAACTGAGTTCTCCACACTCTTAAGTCTTCTGAGAATGAAAGGCTTCTTTCTCGCTCCCTGTTTTTTGACAACAATCTTCCTGCACAATGATTAAGAAAACATAGCGCAGTCCATAATCCTAATGTTAGACATACACATTATTTAATTAGTGCAATGCCTATTTTTTATGTTCAATATTATATCTACTAACAGTAAAATGTAGTTTCGCTAGTTTTAATACTGTCATTGTAATCACTCCCCTGGAGCTAGTTCAGTGAATAGTTTCATAAAAGGAAAGCAGGGAAAGTGTACTCCTTACAAATTATAATCACTGTGAGCATTTAACCATGTTAATAATATATATACGTAGATGTTTTATTATACCTTGATTCACCTTATTTGATTGATTGATTACTTTTTTAAAAAATGAATAAAAAAAGACAACATAATATATTTTTTGGAGATTTTATTAAGTGGGATATTTAAAATAATAATGGTCCCATTCAGAAAGTTATAGTGAGTTCAAATTCCAGTGATAAAGTTTCTTTTACACTGCATTTGTAAAAAGTATCATGTGTATGCATAGAAAATATGATTGGCAATGAGTCTTACAAAAGCATGCATGTGTAAGAATAGAGGGCTTCTTTATATTGCTCATATGGGCACGGAGGGGTTGAAGGATTTATTAATCCTTTGGCATATCTTCATGTTCTTGAACTTTTCCTTCTTGCAGTGTTTTTTCCCTTGTGGTTTGAATGAATCCAGAAAGATAAAGCAATTGGACACAAAAAAGAAAATTAATGAAAAAATGAAATGAAAAAAAATGTGTAACTTCTATCTGTAATCACTCTTCAAAGCCATGATAATAAAGAGAATACAATAATTGATTTTATCACTGATTTTTCTCATCATTTTATTCCTTCCCTATTCCAAAAATCTTAGAAGTTATAGGCAACTTACACTTTCCAGTATTCAAGCAGTGGCAGGCTTTGTTCATCACACCCATTTCCTTCCCTGAGTGACATATAATAAAAGAAGAAGAATGGGTTAGAAATACTGTATTTTTCTAAGAGAGAGGATGTACTTACATAAAAGCGATACATGTAAATATCTATACATTCTTTGGTAAAATTCTCATGTCACCTTTACAGGTGCAAGGTCTTTTGTCCTGTCTTTGGATGACTGGACGTGCAGTTGTAAGTAGTTCTTTAACAGCAGATCCTGTAGCACAGTTTATTGTAGAAATAACTTTAAAAGATTTATAATAACAATTTTAATAAAGTAAGTATTTAGATACAAACCTGTAACTATCATTAAGGAGCTGGTCTTGTCGAAATGTGTTTAGAAAATAATCTCACATACCGTCAGTGAATGCGCTGACAACCAGGCTCTGTTTCTTTGTCTCATGAACACCTTTAACAAATGAAAAGGAAAATAATAGAGAAGGAGACTTCAGAATAGGGTGCAAAGGATACAAAAAGATTTTTACGAAGTATCATACTATACCTTGGATGCAATCAGTTAATATTACCAGCCCAAGAGCCAGCGGCAAAAGCACCCTGGGTCCCATGTTGGAGAAAAGGCAATTCAGTGAACTCGGGGAAAGAAATCCTGCTTGTGCACTGACTTCAGTCCCAGAGAAGAAATGATGGGGTTGGTGTTCCGGCTCTTTATAAAGGATGATGGTGATGAAATCATGGCTGCAGCACATTAATCAACTGGCTGAAAAAACAATTTTACGATATGTGGCAGTGACTGACAGAATGATGTACACTTGCCAACAGATAGTGGTTTTGAGTAATGGCTTTTTGCTTTTAGAGAGATTCACAGGGTTACTGAGATGCGGTAAAAGAGCACTTGAATGTCAGATGTGCCCATTTGATAGCCTCTAGTTAAACTTTCCTGATGGGAACCTAATACATCAATAATCTTTTATATGCATTTTATCTTTTTGCTGCCATTCACTAATTTGATAAAAATTGGGATCAAATTCTGTCTTCAGGATATATCTGTTACTCTCGTTAAAAAACTGGCTGGCGGTTATCACTTCTGTCAGCATGACTGCAACTGATACATCACTGTCAATATTAAATCGTGTTTGCTAATGTCAAGAAGAGCTGTAAGTGCTCTGCTTTTGTTTCATGTGTGATGACAGTTGGAGAAAGGATCAGATTCGTGGTAAAACTCACAAATGGGTGGTATGGACAAAGTTAGACTTGTTCACCTTCCTCAAGTTTCTGAAACGTGCCTCTGCTCACAAAATATGCGTGAGACAGGAACAAAACCAGTCAAGCAAACGTAATAAATCTCTTTTACACATCTAACAATCTATATGTACTCTTGATGAACCCAAGGCCTAAACATGTAGCTCTGCATCAGTGGTACTCAACACACAGATCCAATCTTGTTTTGATATTTAATGCATATCTTTCATCACTTACACAGTTGGCCATCCAATTGTTCATGTAATGTAGCACAGTCGTCACACAAGAGGCCCAGAAGCAGGTTAGTGTGAAGTAAAGCCTTTAAATATTTGAAGGAGCCATTACAAAAGACTTATCTCAATTCACAGACATCTAGATATATCACCACAGCTTCTCGACCTACTCAAACACATCTATCCTTGCAACAAAACAGTCTCTCATATGAATACTCTGTTGCTGTTATGGATAAAGGAAAAGATACAAGGGCATTAATGAGATAACATGATATGCTGAAAAGCAAGTAAACTGTAACGGTCAATTGTTTGCAAGTGCAGACAAGCAAAAAAAAAAAAAAAAAAACCCCAAAACACTTTGGTCCTTCAAATGAACAGGTACAAAAAAAAAAAAGAAACCAAACACATCAGACATCGCAATAAAGCTATTGCCAAATAAAGGTAACCTGAAGAACAGTGAAATCGAGATGATTTACAAGGATCTTCTAAGAAGGGCAGTTTTTCTATCTTGTATACAGGCATATTTTGGCTTAAACCTGATATATCCTGCATCCTTTTCCAACAAGCTCCTGTTCCTAAAGTTCAAGAAAGTGCAACCTGTTTTTGTGTGTGAAGGATTCATGAGCTATAGCCAAAGGGATAAGATCTGCAGCACAGCAAGCCTTTAACAAGGTGCTGCATTCAGCAGTTTGACCTACAGAATGTCTTCCTTAGAATATAAAGCTGCTGCCTACTTTTGAAATTTATTCATGACCACTGAACATCTGGACTGATGTGTGCTCTAACAGCCATCTCTTCACGTATCGTTAAAGGGTGCTTTATGGTCAGCGCATTAGTCGTGTCATTTGCAAACAGTGATATCACCACAGCAGTCACCATTAATACTGGTGCTTAGGGCTCAGTTACCCGCTACAGCATTTTCGAAAACAAACTGTCATCACTGAGATAAAACCTCCACATCAGCCCTCTTTAAGAGTAGAAGAAGCTCAAACCAGAAGCTGAGTTTTTAAGAAGTCTTTTTGTCAAGCTGTTGCAGCATCTCCCTCTGTATAATTTGGGAATTACCGGCCATGGTGCCAATGCCACCCACACACAGGTAAAAAAAATTGAGAGGTGTGTGACCGGCTAAAATGACACAAAAACTTGCACCGGTGGATATGACATCACTTTTAGTGAGCGGTGCCAATCATGAGGGTGATAATGGACAGTATAATTAGCTCATTATTATTCTCTTAAACCAGAGGGTCCCTGGATGACAAACAAAATTGTCCAATTGTATTGATTCTTTGTGTCAGAGAAGCTAATGGAACAGGTGCAATATTGGGAATGGAAGTAGGGATTTGTCAATTCATATAAACAAAAACCGTATGGTCACATTGTCTTTAACAGTGGTCACCAACCAAGGCCTTGAAGAGGTCTTCCACAAATAGTTTATGCAGCTCTTAGCCCTCAATAACTGATTCTATCCATCATTACACATCTTAATAATATAAGTGCAATGGTTTCTTGAAACAGGGACAAGGACCACTGTGGTAGTGTACTTTTGTGACCTAGATGCTCAGTTGTCAGTAGGTTCACCTAGCAGGGCCTTGAGATGGGCATGCAAAGGTTCACATACAGCTTGATATCCTTTCGGGGTCAGGTGAAGGTAGTCGTACATGTCCTGGTGGGAGATGCTACCATTGGAGTGAACAAAGCCGGGGTCTACATTGAAGAAGGAGGCACGGGGAAGGGATGTTAAGGTGTCCTTTACTAGCTCGTTCACCTTGGCATTTCTCTCCCGTAGAGGGTTTGGCATTTTTCCTCTGGGCAGTAAACTCTGGAAAACAAACATTAGCATACTTATTTTTAAATGTTTCATATTCCTTATTTCATATGCGTGTTAGCTGAATTTCCAATTAAGTTTCTGCCCCTAGTACATATACAGTAAATTAATACAGTTAAACTTCAGACCTGTCTGAAACAAGTACAGCTTTTTGGCCCCCTAACATTCACCTGACCAGGCAGAGACTCCTCTGGTTTACTTTTAACTACATATCATATAGCACAAAACCTTCTGATCCAAACAATCTAAGATATCCATTTACATACAATACAATATAGCATCAGTTGATTTTCAAGCAGATTTTCTAAGCCGTTGCCGTTTCAGTTTAGTTTTTATTGTCTGAAAATCTCAGTCTTTTTTTAATTACCAGAGTTAACCAGGTTTGCAGCACTTTTTCTAATTCTTCTTTCTGTATTTAGTGGTGACTTGAACAAAATTCTACTGCGGATCCAATTTTCTTAAACCATTAACTTACATATAGGTGACATACATTGAAGATAGCACATGAAACAAACGAAAACTATTAAGTCTTTTTTTAAAAAAACCATAGATGTTAGTGATCTGATGTTAGTTTTGTTCAGACTGGCCAACCCCGTTAAAGAGATCATTATAGCAAGATAAAAAATTCAAGAATTTTGGAATAGTTATTAGAATACATATAACATGTCCTAAATACACGTAACTCATCCCAGTCTCAATAAACATATTCACCACAGGCTCATCAGACAACTTGCATTGATAGATTCTACAAAATTGGCAAAGACTCAAGCTGAAGAGAGTTCCTCTGTATTTTCATTTGATATTAGTTTCCAAGGTTCACCAAAAAAGGTTGTTCCAGTTAGCATTAAATTTTCAAAAGTCTCGTTTTATTCTAAGTACCTAAAATATTTCAGTTTCAGTCTCTAACTTTAGTTGCAACAGCATCAGCAGCAATTGCAGCTTCTACACAGCTCCCATCAAGCTGCTATTCTCTGCAGACTCGTTGAAGAGCATGTCTGTAGAGTGTGTGCTGCACTGTTTTTCCAAATGGGCCTCAGAACAAAATACTTCCAAGCCCTTATTCTTATGAGCAATGTCTGCAGTGTATATTTAAAATCCTTGAATATACTACATGAAATGGCTCACAGATAATCAAAGTTCCAGCCTATGAAGAAGCATCCATAACTTTACACTTCACCTCATTTCAGATAGCTAAGATGCTGCTAAAAGGGGTGACATCGCACTGTACTTTGATGGTTGAATTAACTTCATTAGTCATTTTCAAAAAACATGCGGGTGAGCAGATTAACACCTGATACAAGGAATGCTTTAGGAAAAACACGTACAAGTACAAGCGTGTGGGCATTGGGAAGCTTGTTCTTGATAACTTGGATAATAGCCAAGATGCCTCCACAGATCTGTTCAGGAGTGTGACCGTGATTGTTAGTTCCTACCCACAGCACTACGACCTGCAACAACAAACGACAAAGCAATGCATGACTGAACACATGTCACTGATATTTTGACCCAATGTACCTGGAAGTGGGATTTTAACACAGAGTTGAGCACAATCAGTCTTTTGTGTGAATAAACAAGCATGATCATGTTATCTATTTCTGGCACTGTTTTGAACCTTTGGGCTGATGTTATCCAGTTCACCGTTGCTCAGTCGCCACAGCACATGTTGTGTTGCATCACCACCCACCCCAAAATTAAGGCAATGGAGAGGTGAGAACAACTGACGCCATATCTGCAGACAAACCACAATAATATTGCATTCACATGTTCCACAACAAGTTTTCACACTTTGAAAACATTTATGAGAAAACGTAAATCAGTTACATAATGGACAGAGGCACACATATCAATGCAATCTTTGTTTTACCCCAAACTCGTGCATGAGCTGAACAAGAGAGTCTCCAACAAACAGGACATCAGGTTCTTTGTCTTTGCTGTCGGACACAAACCGATTGTGCTACAAAAAGAAAATGTAAAAGATGTATATATATTTTTACTACAGTACCAACCATTGCACAACATCCGCACATATTGCAAGACAAACTTTTTAAAACCTTGTGTTTTTTTTAAGAATCAGCATGGTATGTTTCTTTTGATTTTCTGGTGACTACTGACATTTGTGTTCATTTAGAGACATCCTTTAAAATAACTACCCAAATGAATGCCCGATGGCAACGCCAAAAGGCTAACGAGTGGCGAGTCTACTTTCTAGAAGCACTTTGATATCATCACAGTGCAGTATTGAATGTAACACCAGCAATTTCATTTTTACATGGCAAGTCCAGGTACAAAAATGTATTTAGAATGCGCTGTTATGTGGATAGAGAAAACATTTTCTAATGGGTTTTTTTTAATCAATTAATGAAATATCTATGCATATCCCCATGTGTCTGAAAAAATACTAATTTGCCAAGACTTTTCTCCTTTCTTTCACAATCAATTGCAAAACTGCACACCCCTCACAAGCCATTGCATTTTCATTTATTAGACAGGTTTAAATAATTTATGAAGGCCATTATTGCAACAATATGTACTACAATATGTTAGTAGCTGGCTCTTTTCAACTATGAAGCTTCCCTTTATCTTCACTGATTGCAGAACTAAACATCAGCAACGATGCAAACGGAATAATATAACACCGTACTTTATAAAACCTAAAAATAATATAAAAGTCACACACCATAGACATCCATCGTCCATCTCCCTGCGTGTCTTCACAGGGAGTGGGTGTGGCGGCTGGGTTTGGTTCTCCTGCACTCATTCTGCTTTACCTGTGTTGGGAAAACAGTCGCATTGAGTTCTTCACACTTTCAGCAATGTATACAAACCAATTCATAAATAGCCCATAGCTCTGTTCGCTTGAGAGATCTGTGGAAGCTAACAAAGTTAGCTACAATAGCTAGCTCAACATGCTGGAACACATAAGAGATGTAGTTGAACAAAGATAAGAGAAATTGTGAAATTAAATAGGCCTGTGCTCTGCAGAATGGAAAAGGGTAGAGATTAACATAATGACTGCATTAAGAGGTATAACTTATCATAGCATACCACTAAATCAAAAACACTGTTGTCCCCCCGAATCACTTTCCGGAAGTGAGGTTCAGCACAGCAGAGCGTACCATTATCATGAGTAGTCAGCAACATGTATGGTTTTAGATATTTTAATTTTCCGACGTTTGAACATATAAAATTGTAGTGTGCAAAATATGATATGAGAATGTAAATAATAAAGGATTACATAAGTAGAGAAATGGAGCAGAGTTGATACTGTGTAACCCCTCGTTTTGTGAGGGTAGTTTCGTCCAACTCGTGGGCTTTCTTGGGCGTTATCACTGCGTGTAAAAAACGCAACGGCTGCGTGTTGCCGTGCAACGACACATTCGGTGTGCGATAAAATTAAGCGGTTGTTAACGACTTTGGTAAGTAGACACTATGTTTATTAACTATTTTTCCTTTTCATTTATTTTTTTCTCATGTATTTACGGTTTTAACTGATTTACAGTTTGCTAAAGTTGGAAATACTTTTCGCTTCTAAGCAGCTACAGCTTGGACTTCATGCACCGCGTGTCACCTTAACTTAAATTACACCTGGGGATAGTAGGTGCTTGCTAATCTCCAAGTTAGTTTGCTGACATAATTCAGTTAGTTTGCTCGTTTTAGTTAAGTTTTCATTAAGTTTCAGTATTAGTTCGAGCTGATTTGTGTTCAAAATACCTGGGGGTCAACCATCCAAAGCAACGAACAGTCCACACAGGAAGTGGTGAAGAGGTTGTGGACGAGGTGGAGTGAGTGGGCACTAGTGTCAGGTGTGATTGGCGACATAAGCATAGAAGAATGCAAAAGGAAAGTTAAGATGTTAGTAAGACTTGCGATGATGTATGGTTTGGAGACGGTGGCACTGACAAAAAGACGGGAGGTGGCGCTGAAGATTCTAAATTTTTAGTTGCGAGTGACTAGGAGGGACATTGAAGCAAAGTTGAAATGGCTTGGACATATGGTGAGGATGGATAGTGGACACAACGGGCAAAGCATGTTAAAGATAAAGCTGCCAGGCAGAAGGAAAAAGAGGATGATTGCAGAGGAGGTTTATGGATGTAATGAAAGTAGCAGGTTGGTGTTACAGAAGTGGGATGGGGTGAGATGGAGGCAGATGACAGACTGTAGGAATGCCCAACAGGGCAAACAGAAGTATAAGTTCTAACTTTTTTGTGTGCATACAGGATATTGTCCGGGGCTTTTCCCCCCCAGACATTCAGAGTAGAAATAAGTACATTCACATATATTATAAGCAGTACTTTTGACTTGCAGTCATCTCAATACTGCACATATTTTTATTATTATATTTTTTTAATGTTTTTATTTTTATTATTATTATTTTTTTACACAGGGTTAACAGCAGACCATATGAACTTGACAGGCAACTTTGATGGGTGTAGTCAGCTCAACTCACCTTACTATTCAGTATCTATACAATTACAAACGTTATAAATAATTACAACCATGCATGCACAGAGAAATGTAACCACAGCTATAAAACTGCAAAAATATCTGAAGGGGTACTTAAAGTGCTCAAAGTCTGACTGCAGTTGGCCCATCTGCTCAGTGTCTCTTTTTCGCCCATTTATGTGAAATGTTTTTCTCGAAACCTAGTTTTTAGTGTGTACAGCTGCACATATATGGTGAAACTCTTGTGATTGTGGAACAGGTCAAATAATACATTATATATTGGAATGATTTTGTGTCTGTAGTTTAATATGATTTTAAATGTCATGCAAATTAATTTCCTTACAATTTGTACTGTACATGAAATGATCCTCACTTCAGGGTTTAATTGCACAAATAATGTTAAGGTAAAGGAGACATTTTTCATACTTTATCTATCTCTGCTAAACTATGGCAAGTATGTTACATGCTTTCTTATTATTTTTATGAAGTGCTTAGAAAGTTGTATTATGTGTGGTCTACATGTTCAAGTCAAAGCCCACATTCAAATTTATATTTAGTCAGTTTCACTGAATCATTGGTAAGTTGCTCTTAATTTTAATACTAGAGTCGACCTCAATGAGGTACAACCACATCCTGTATTATCAAGCCTGCTTTACTAACTGTGGTTATTTTTCTACAGAATAGAATGCAGCATGAGCCATGTGTGTGGCAGGACCTCTATAAGAAGGAAAAGTCAACAATTTTCAACAAGAAACAAAAACAACAGATAAAAAGTGTTGCTTTGCAAAAAGATTCAGTGCTCTTCCCAGATATTCAACCCACTACAGTAAGGCAAATGAGGAGAAAAAAATGAAACGACTGAAGACCCGCAAGGAGAGGAGTCAAATAAGAGGTGGCTGGAAAGAGATTTCAAAGATCAAGTCAAATCACCATCATCATCACTACCGTCATTGCCAAAGCAACATAGACATGGCACATTTGCATAACTGCTGTTGTGCTAGTTGCCATTGTTCTTCGAGGAGAAATCCACCATTTCCAAGTGTTGTGCGCTCTGTGCAGGAGCCCAGTATCATCACAGACGGCCGCCTGACAGGACACCATGGCCTGTTTAACCATGAGGTGAAGTCTATTGATTTTGAACGCTTGCTAAGTGAACAGCCAAAACTGGAGGAACAAAGAAAAGAAAAGAACACTGTAATTTCACATTCATCTTCAGCATTGCACAATTCTGCTTCACTGTCCACTGATGCTTTGTTGGGAGCTGATACAGATGTTGGGAGCTGTGTGCCATTCAGAAAAAATACAGACCCTGCTTCAAAAGCCCACACTGACTGCCAAGAGAAGGAAAAGAACAACATCCAGTTTGAGTCAAAGCAGTCAGATGTCACAACAGAAGAGAAACCACAACAACAACTCCCTCTTTCATGTGAAAGTTTTCAAAGCAGCCACTGGTCTAAACACAGCTTCCTCGATGTACTAACAACAGAAACCAAGTGGGCATGTGTCATGTCTGAAAACAGCAGAGAATCACTGCTGACTCCGGTTGTTGACAGAGACAATATTAAGTCTTTCAACACAAATGTAAAGAAACGTGTGATTTCTACTCTTGTGCAAACCCCAAAGAACCAGGAGCCCCCTGTTCAGCAGTTTGTCAGTGCAGTAGCAGCACGTTTGTGTCAACGTTTGAAGCTTCCGTCGATCAGTAGGAGAAACCTGCTGTCAGAGAGCAGGGAGGTCCTGTTAAACTCTCTGAGGGAAACACATGGACCGTGGCTTCAAGAGAACCTCCTTAGACTTCAGCAACATCGTAGCTTTGCTGTGCATCCCACAAAGAAAGACCAAGATCATGATCAAGAGCCAACCAGGAAAAATGAAGAGAATCTCTTTGCCGCAGGTGAGCATTAACCTCTTGAGACTTGAACTCTTCCATGGCATGCATTTTTATTTCTTTTTGATATTTGGGCTCATTGGGACCTGATGAGTGTAAAAACAAAGAATTGCCAGATTTTCTTTACCTGATTTTTGTTTCTGACAAAAATGAGACGCACATATGAGGATATTCGTTTAAAATTTCAATTGAACTGTGGCACTATAATGTCATCGTAAGTGGATATCAGGCCCTTGTAGAGCAAAATTTAGTATTTTGGTCTAGAGCTTAAAATACATGTCCCCCATAATATAAAGGAAAGCGCAGATTTGTTCAAGCTCAACGGTTTTTTTTTTTTTAAAGTAACAACTACTTGTTATACTTTATCTATCACTATCATAGGGGAGATATTCTGGTGCAAGTTTTTAACTGATTATGTCTAATGATCTCTGTTTGACCACAGCCATGCTGGTTGACATGGTAATAATTTCAACTGTGTAACTTCCAGCTGATCAAACATCTGTTTGATAGATGTTATTACATTGTGATACAGATTATATGCTCAAAATTCGTTATTTTAAAAGTGTTTATGGACTATCTTTGCATTCATTGTTACTTATAAGTACTTAGTATAAAAGTGATTGTTAGTAATATATTGCCAAGCTGATTGGTAAGAAATATTTAAGTTCTTACATTTACTTTTGTTTGATAGCTTGAACATTTACACTGTCTTTTTATGTTGGTGTATTTTAACCATTTAGTCATTCAGATTAAATTGAACTAGTAATAGTGCATGCTGCATCCTGTAAGCTCACACACATTATTTTGTTCTTATGCACACAATACAAACACAACTTAAATACACTAATTGCGAATTCTGCACAAAGTGTTTCCCTTAGAGACTGACCATGACCTCCACCTACATCACGTTTACCTGTTGTCACTTTTTCTTCCCGTGTCTTTGTGCTGTCATGTACTATAGAATTTACCGTTGCAGTAATTGTTACTCCCCCTCAGCCTTGTAGACCTTGTGTATTTGGTTCAGATTTAACTTTGGCAGAGAGTTATTGGTACTCCAGCTAGGACCAGCTTCTCTACTATCAGACTTACAGATGTTTAGTGTAAATCTGCATCTGTCTATCTATGGTTTTAGAATAATTAACATTTCTTGCACTTCAATCAGTTGTCATTAACTCACCACTGTCCTCTCTTATACTTGTCTGTCTTTGTGCCACCTCTTCCTTCTGTCAAACACGTGCAAAAACAGTTACGGAAGAGAAGTGAAACACTGAAAAAAACCTTTTTCCCCTTAAAGAATGACTGGATAATGCCTTCTGTGCTAAAATAGTTTTAAAGGTTTATTTACTGTTAAATATCTTTAAACCAACATTTCTGCTGTTTTTTTGTTTTGTTTTGTTGTTTTTTTAAAAGAGAAAACATTGATCTTAACTCCATGTATTGCATGATGAGGAAGATTTTTTTTTTTAAAAAATACTTTTTTTTTTAATAGGCATCCATTGTGTGAAGATAGGTTTGGATTTTTTGACCTATCCTAAAAAGTGTTTTGTGTTTGTTTTATGTCAGGAGATTAATTTGTGTAAAGAATACAGAAAAGACACAAACCATCAATTTGGTTTTACATCATTTTATGTGGTTATTTAAAAAAAAAAAAACAGAAGTAGGCATGACATACCTACATTTTTTCAGTTTTGTTTCCTTATTTTTAGATATCTCTTTTAATATGCCAGCAAATAGCCATTCCAGCTGGAAGACCAGTCTGCAGCAACACTGCAGTCAAAAACAGGTGAGGCCCTCAGTTTACATTGTCACTCTTAAGTTATTTTCAGATTTCTATAATATAAGATTCTCTGATAATAAATAATGATTCCTTATGTTAATTGTCAAGGTTACTGAGTGGCTGGCGAGCCCTGCGGATATGGCTGACAGTGTTTTGGATGATATCCTCAGACCAAGTCTCTCTCCTCCATTGTTCATGAACCTTCAGACCTGTGAAGCTCCAGAAAGCATTTTGTTTGCTCCTTCTACCACTTTATGCCAGAGAGAAGGGGCTTCTGTACCTGAGAACTGGCAAGATGGTTTAAACTGGTCAAAGAGCAAAAATTCAGCTACATTTGGTTCTTTTGAAAATGGCTTCATGGACCAATCCAGCTTACTTGGAAATCAGAGCCTACAGTACTCTGACAGCAACTCCCAGCCCTCTTTTCCTTACCAATCGCAGCTGCCAGAAACATACGCAGGAGAGCCAATGCACTTTGCCCAGCAGGAAGACCCATTTGGAACTGATATGTACTCTTGTGTTCCCTCTTTTGCTGCCCCAGTTCACCATCAGAGCAGCCATTTCCAACCTTCAAACCAGTTCAGTCACGCTTCAGCTTGTTCTCTGAAGTCCCAGCACACTGATATTATGCACTACCCTCCGTCATTCATTCTTGAGAGAGACCCTTCACCTTCCCTTTCTGCTTTCCTTAGCCCTGAGCCGTGGTCCTTCCCTCCTATGAGACTGTACTAATGTGTGGTAAAGCTCTCCATACAAGCATGTGGATCAATATTTCTATGACTGATTAAAGTACAATTCTCCCTTAATTTATGCACTCCAAGGTTTTTGTTTAGTGAGTGATAAACATGTTATGTTCCCATATTAATATAACCATAGCATTAAGCATAGATGCAATAGCTATCCTCTGAAGAGTAACCTGTCTTTTTCTATTGTCCTGTTTTTGCTGAGTTAAGTAGCCTTTGATTATGCATCATTTTCAACCTTTTTAAGCATTTATGTTTATTTTGGACTTCTGTACAATTAAAAACACATGTCATAATGGAATATTATTTGTTTGTGAAAGTTGCGCATCCCTTTAAATGCAAAACAGTAATTTAAAAGACATTTTTAGAAATTGCATATATACATAAACACTGCAAAACATAAAATTAACAAAAGCTGCTCTTACATTTATTACACATTATATTGCATATTTACAACATAACTTCATCACAGATAAACACATTTAGACTGAAAGGTTAATTGAGTAAAACCACAAATCACACATTCTTATTTTCTTTCTAAGGTTGCAAGTAAAAGTTTTCATCAGATCTCTCATCCGTAAAGTCTTCAGCTTCTTTGCTCTCACGAGTTGCAGAATATTCTTCTGTCTCTAGTCTGGTCCCTGTTTTTATTCCTCTACGCAGCTGATTCCAGAACAGTTCCTGCGCCTGTGTTGGGTTAGTACAGTCTGAACCAGGCCACTGCAGGTAAGTTTTTTTTAACATAACTTTCCTCATGCGATGATACGAAGACAACTGCCTCTCAGAGATTGGCTCCAGAAAAACGAGCAGGAGAACATCTCTGTGCTCATCAAAGAGTCTGTAACTGGCAAGCTGGATTTCCAGAGAACACCACTCACTTTGCAGAAAATTCCTGCTCACCACACAAATGGTTTTCCGGCTGCTGTATACAGCAGAAACAATATTGTCCACAATATCACGGCCCAACTCAAAGTCCCTGTGGTGCAGGCAAAGCTTAAAAGATGATCCGCCTCCCTCCAAGTTGGGTAACAATTGGTCCATGACCCATTGTTCATCAGATGAGTTATAGGAAATAAATGCATCATATTTACAATTCTCCTCCTCCTCATGGAATCTGCTCCACTGCTCACTAAACCAGGCCCGAAACACATAGTAGCTGTACTTCATTTTCCAGTAGAGTTTAACATAGAATAAGGGAATGATTGTAAACAAGAAGATTGCAGCTGATGTGCTAAAAAACAGGTACATTCCTATATCTCCGCGACAAACTTTAGTGTCAAAATTGTAAAATTTGAGTTTTGGATTGTGTTGGCATGACAGGTTGTACAGGTACACCACCTGAACATCTGTGTTATTCTTTGTATAATTTTGCAAAGGCCCGTTGTTGCAGGTGCAGCTTACAGGATTATCTCGTATGTCAAGGTAACGAAGCATAGGTAGACTCATTAATGCGTCTACAGAAAGAGTCTGCATGGCATTGCGGTTGAGCTGCAGTAAACGTAACTGTGTAAGATTCCCAAAAACCTCTTTAGAGAAGTTCTGAATGCCCATATTTTCTGCAGCCAATCTGGTCAAATTTCTTAAATTTTTAAAGACCCCTGGTTCTAATTTTTTCACCCCAACACAGCAGTTATCCAGTGTGAGGAAACTTAAGTCTGTTAGGTCATCAAAGGTATCAGGAGCAAGATGGTATATGTTATTGTTGGTGAGATACAAAGATTTCAGCGAGTAGAGGCCACGTAGTAAAGTGCGTGGTAAAACGGTGAGTCCGTTAGGTCGCTGCCGATCTAATTTCAGATCAGTCAGTCTGCTGAGATTCATGAATGGTGACTCATGAGTTTCTGTTATGAAGCAAATCTGATTACTCTGTAAATCTAGCACAGTGAGGGTGTCTTGAAATGCACGATATAAGAAAGGGTCAATTTGTTTTAGCTGGTTTCCATCTAGATAGAGCTTGGACAGGCTTTTTAGTCCATCAAGACCCGATCGCTGAAAATGGGTAATCTTATTACCTCCAAGATCCAGTGTATTTAAAAATGTCAGGTTGAAAAAAGTCCTATTGAAAATGACAGAAATGCGGTTGTTGCGAATGTTAAGAATTTGCAAACTGACCAGATCTTCAAATGTGACACTGAACAAATCAGTTAAGAGGTTATTGTCTAAACGAAGTGTCTCGAGCTTTTTTAGTCCCTTGAGAGCGTGTATATGGAGAAATGCAATACTGTTTATGTTAAGTTGTAGCGTCCTGATATTTGGTGTATGATAAAAAGCATGAGAGTCAACTTTTAAGATGCGATTGTAACGATAACTCAGATTTTCCATTTTTTTAAATTGAAACATTTTTTTACAGTATATTAGGGAGCTGAGATGGTTGTGCTCTGCTTTGAAGTCTTCTATGTATACATGTCTTCTAAGAAACTCAAGGCAATATGCACTCTTTAGGTTGTTGCGGGATAGATCCAAAGCCCCTGTGATATTAGGACAATAGGACAGTGTGTTATTTGTAAGTTGCCTAATTGCATTATTACCCAGGTTCATATTTTTAAGATTTTTCTCTTTCAGCCTTTTTTTCAACAGTATGCATAATTCTTTGAGCATGCTGTCATTGTTCAGTCCTGTACCAGAGAAATCAACATGACTTGGATTGATGTTGCTAATGTTTAAAAACTCCACTATTGTTACATTTGTTGAACGCAAATGCAAATAATTTATAGTGCTCAAATCAATTTGATCAAAGGCTTTTGTAGGCAGCTGAGAATTGTATGACAAATCTAAAATGTTGATAAAGCTGAGAAATGAAGGCTTACATCCCAGCGTTAATAGATTATT
Source organism: Maylandia zebra (assembly GCF_041146795.1). Taxonomy (NCBI): domain Eukaryota; kingdom Metazoa; phylum Chordata; class Actinopteri; order Cichliformes; family Cichlidae; genus Maylandia; species Maylandia zebra. The sequence goes on from NC_135177.1 coordinate 25,637,308, forward strand.
ATGGCAAACATACAAAACAGTGAGGGACTGGGGCAGTGACACATTTGAGTGTCTGAGGGAGGTCAAATTGTTAAAGCAAAGATCCAGTGTCGTCAGATTTGTCAGATGTGCCACAGACTTAGCAATGCCTGAGAAATCTGACAGAAAGTTTTGTCTCAGGATTAAAGTGTGTAGCTTGAGAACAGATGAAAAAATATCCTCGGGCAGCCGCTCCAATGCATTGTTGGCCAAAAAGAGGGAGGTGAGATTCTGCAGGTCCTTAAACAGAGAAGGGTTGAGCGCTGATATTTTGTTTAATGACATGTTTAGATTCTTCAGTTGATACAAGCCTTGGAAAGCTAACTGACGGATGGTTGTCAAGGAATTATTATCAATTCTGAGGTGCTGAAGGTCTACTAGGTTACTAAAGCTGTTGTTAGGAAGGTCCGTCAGAGGAGTTCTTAAAATGGTGAGATTGATGGCAGATGGTGGCAGGTCACTGACAATATCAGAAATATGCATTGCATTCCGATGCATGCAGTTGAAAGTTTTCCCATCAGAATCTGCTTCTGCAATGCAGTTCCTGAAACTGTAACTACTGGTGAGTTGAACAGCTGCAAGAACAACTGTAACTGACAGCAGCTGATGGTTTCCCATTTTGTCTTCTTGCAGTGCAAAGAAATAGTCCTTTAAATAACTTCTGTTGGCTCCTTTTTTTTCGTTTCGTTTGTTTAAATATTAAGTTGAAAACGTCTAAAGGCCTCTGTGTTTTTTCATCAGGTGAATGCAGGGATCTGAAAAGAGAATACTTTCAAATCAGAAAAAAATTCTAATATCAGATTGCAAATTCTCGCTTTAGGTATATCATTGATGTTTTCAGCTGTCTCTTAAAATCTGACAATAATAATAATGTGCTTTTTAAGACCCTCAAAAGCGCTTTACAATTCCACTATTCATTTACACACTGGTGGAGGTAAGCTACAGTTGTAGCCACAGCTGCCCTGGGGCACACTGACAGAAGCAAGGCTGCCATATCGCACCATCAACCCCTCTGGCCATCGCCAGTAGGCGGTAGATGAAGTTGCCCAAGGACACAACGACCGGTTTGAGCTGACTGTCCGAGCTCAAACCGGCAACCTTACAATTCGAAGACAAACTACCAACTCTTGAGCCACGATCGCCCCAAGTACAAGTACATTTAAACATTATAAAGACGTAAATTGACAAACTAGCATTGTATATCTGATAGATTTTTAATCATTTTTAAAATATTGTAGAAACAGTATACAGGACACTCATCATGGTTATTGGAGCCTGCTGCCTTCAACTGACATTTTAATTTAGACTAAATATTTTTATAATTACTTTACTAACCCAAGCTCAGATTCTTACCTTTTCTTGTTGCTGTTACCGTTTCTTATTAGAAGCAGTTGCGAGTCTCTAGGAATAGTCTCAGCATAAAAGAATCTTCTAATCCTGAGGTGTGAGGAGCGTGTCCCCGAAGAAATTTATACGATGAGAAAAACTTTGTTCCTCTTTTCTTATGTTTTCACATCCACTTTCAATATAAATGAATGTTTGCCCTTCTCCTCCTCTTTAGGGTTTCTCACACGTCATTGCGGTCCACACAATGCACAATGTTGAAAAGCAACGAATTCCTAATTGAATACTACAGGAATACAATATATGGCAAAAATCACGATATCAATAATTTTAGAACGATAAAAGAAATGCATAGAAAGAGTTGAGAAATAATTTGGTTCTTTCCTATGTATAATGTTTAATTTTCACCCTTTACAAACATAAATTCTTATGATTTTGCAAATAAGATAACGTTTATTTCCTATCCTTAGACGATCCCAAGAAAACTGAAAATGTCATGATGTGTGAAGTTAATCTAATTTGTACTTACTTAAATTAATGCTGTTTATCCTGCCTTCTTAGACAGCTTTGTTTTTGGTGGCTGCAAAAACATTGAGTCAGAAAGAGGAAGCTGTCTATAAAAATAAAATGTATAGAAAGAGTTGCGAAATAGTTTTCAGAGAGTTTTTTATATAATACGTGCCACTTTTAAGATTCACCCTTTATGAGCATAACTTTATAATATTGATGTCATTCCTCAAACCTCCCCAGGAAAACTGAAAACATGTCCTGATAGTTTAAAGTTATAAGGTACCCTAATTTGTACTTACTCAGATTAATGCTTTTCGCCTCACCCTGTGCCTTTAGACAGCTCTGAAGTACATGGTCAGCCAAAAATAAAACAGTCAGTCAGAAAGGGGAAGATGTCTCCAACGTATTCTTCTTCTTTCATAATCCTTTACAGCTGTGTTCAACTATTTAATCACAACACATTAATTCCAATAGTTTTATTGAAATATTGTTTTTGAGTGGATATACAATTTGCATTCACACATCTATAACTCACGTATTTTTAACACAATTATGTTAAACATTAAAAAAAGAAAAATATAAAATTGTGAACATTATTGAATTGTATTGTAGGTAGTAAAAAAGTTCTCAGAAATGATGATGATAGTTATTTGAGTTTACCACCATAAACTGGTTGATTCTTTTTGTTTTGTTTTGTTTTGGGGGGGTTTAAGGGTGGTTAAGAGTTACTCGTGCTGCAAATTCCCACATATCCGTCAGATTTTTTCACTGATTTGTTGCACAAACTTGGTGTCAGCACAATGAGTCGCTGTTGAACTTCGAGTGAAAGATACGGGGGTTTTAAGCCTTATTCTAAGACTCAGAGCTCACATTTAAAATATAACAGATATACTATGTAATCCTATTAAACTATAGAATAAACAAGGAAAAACAAGAAGAAATTGTCAGTTTAGTCCAGTTATCTGACTTTATTTCTTATCAAATCCTTTAGCTTTACTACAATATGTCTATGCCATTTTTTTAACATTTTAATTTAAGATACAGAAACTGAAGAAATACACTTTCACATATTATATTACTTTGATACTTTGAGGATATCATATATTGTATAAATTTTCAGTTTCCTCTTATCTTCTGCTCACGTGCCATCTGACATAATCCACATGCTGGAATGCAGGCCATGACTAACCAGTCGTCACACACAGAGCCCTGAGGAAAAGCACAGTCACAGTAAACTGGTGACAAACATCATAGTTTGTTTTTTTTACAGAACCATATTTAGAGTGCTGGGATTTCAAAAATGTAATATAAAACACCATCTAGATTAGAATTCTAGAGAATTTTCTGACTTCATGATTGAATTCATGATTAGAATTCTAGTCTTCTTGTTTAATAAATGATTAGAAATCTGCACCACACTTACACCAATATTGTATCTGTTGCGTATGCTTGTCCGTAAAGCAATCAGGGCGCCGGGAAGGCAGGCCAGACAGCAGCTTTCATCGCTGTCCTGAGCCACCTGACAAGCCAGGATGCAGGGAACGAATGTTCCACAAAGACCTGGAGGTGAGAGATGTTTTATCATATTTCTGTTATGTTACACTGTTGGTAAACTTCAGCATGTTCCCATAGAACTTATATAGACACGTACAGATGCCGCAGTCTTCACAGCAGTCGCATGCATTTGTACTCCACTCTGACGACCCACGGGAGACCGTGTACTGTGTCACAGTCACCTGAGGTTGTGCATTTATCACATTTGTCTGGTATTCCATGGCTGCAAGAAGAAGAAAAATAACTTGGAGCAAATTAAACATGAAGGTCACTTACTTTACCAATTTACTTTCTTGTTTATAGAACCTTTGAGACACTTTTACACAGTTTCTTTATAGCAAATGTTATATATCCAAATCTGTGTTGTGAAAGCTTCTTAAGATTTTATTCCAACCAAAAATTATTAGATCTTTCTTGATTAAGAGTTTACCCCAAATCAGATATGAAGAAAATCAGTTAGTAGGATGAGTTTAAACTACCTTGATTTGTAGGAAAATTTGCAGTCCCCTTCAACTCTTGAAGTTAGTATCTGGCTCCTGAAAGCAAGGTCTGAAATTGAAGACTAGGATAGGGTTTACAACCACAGCTCTTATACCCAATGACACAGTATGCATAGGTTGTAGTTCAGTTTCTATGCTGATATGAGATGGCAAACAATGACCAAGTAAACAGGGCTGAATGCCTTGTAAAGGAAAAAAGGAAAAAATGTTTGGTTTTGGGGCGTATCACACACCTAAAATGGTGCACCTAGAATTATGTGTGTGTACATAACAGGGGACAAGCTGAAAAAATTGAATGAACTGTGACGCTCAAGCGCATACTCTGTTGACTTTATAAAGTGGCACTCCGTATGTAAATACCAGTGACTCAAGAAAGTACTCAGCGCAGAAACATTATACTTGTTTAATACAATTTAGCAAAGTATTTCTGACTTCTAGGCCGTTCAAATACCACTTTTGTTGTTATTTATGGCTTTTTCAGTTAAAAAAAGCTAACAAATCATCAGTTCAAATGTATAGTGCATTACATTCAGTTTTAAATATGACTAACTTATCTCTGTTAATCAACTCTATACCACAGGCCTTCAATCTGGCAGTAATTAAACCACTACTTAAAAAGCCATCACTTGACCAGCTTTCTTGGCTACTTATCTCCAACCTTCCTTTTATCTCAATAATTCTTGAAAGAGTGGTTTAATGGTAATGCTAAATGGCTGATTTGAAGAGTTTCTGTCAGGTTTCATAACTTGGCAAAGTACAAAAATAGTGTTAGGGAAGGTTACAGAGGCGGAGGTGTAAGTGCCTGCCTCAAAACAGGACAATTTAGCTGCATTTAACCTTCAGTTAATCTTTATATAGTTAGGTAGGAGTCAGAACATGTTTCTTTTTAGCTGAAAAACATTACACCAGGTAACCTGCAGTTTTGAAAACGTGTTTTCCGACGATGTTTGCTACCCTACAATCCGTCCTACTCTGTAGTAAAATCAGTGACATTTGACAGTCCTGTTGCTCCCATTGAAATTTCTATAGCCTATTTAAAATCTAAAACTTAAAATTGTCCGTAGCCTACTGTTGTTACCACTGTCCTGGATGCCCATTAACCTTATAACTCCTGTTGTGTGTGTGTGTGTGTGTGTGTGTGTGTGTGTGTGTGTGTGTGTGTGTGTGTGTGTGTGTGTGTGTGTGTGTGTGTGTGTGTGTTGTGTACAGAGAGACAGCCAGGTTCATAATGGATATAAGGAGGTTTTTCAAAAAAAGGTGTAAGATCAAATGATCCGTCAATAAAGGATAATGTTGGATCAATGTTTCAATATTCATATCTTTTATTAGTGGTACATGTGGTTTGGTTATTTTCCTTTTAGTTGAAAGTACACTGAGAGAGGGCTTTTTTCATATTAATGTAATTTTTTCATCTAATTGAATACAATCTATTTGTGTATGATTGTCAGTCCAAAGAGGGAGAGAGGAAAGAGGGGAACGTGAGGAGAATGGTCAGGAAGAACCAGGTAAGAAAATGGACAGGGAATAGTGACAGGCAAAACTGAAACAGATAAACTGCTTGAGAGAGTTGATCACCAAAAAGTGACAGACAGATTTGCCAACCTCAAGGTGAGGTGACATCTGCAGAGCCATACTAGTATCTGCAGTAAAGATCGTCTTGATGCATTCTCAATCATCCAGGAAAGTAAATCTCCAAAAGTCGATTCTGTTCATCTGGACGTAACGTTTTGTGGGAGAAACGTTTCGTCACTCACCCAAGTGACTTCTTTAGTCTCAGCTGACTGCAGGTTTCCCCAATCTTATAAATTTGCAATTCATTATGCAAATGTACTATAAGATTGGGGAAACTTGCAGTCAGCTAAGACTAAAGAAGTCACTTGGGTGAGTGACAAAACCTTTCTTCCACAAAACGTTACGTCCAGATGAACAGAATCGACTTTTGGAGATGCAGTAAAGATCGTTTCATAGATAGTATACATTGTACCATAGGCAAAGTTGCCTCCATTTTTAAGATTTAAGTTTGTTTTTTTTTATTAATATTTTGTACATTTGTACATGTGAAATGCACTTCACACACGTACACACACACACAGTTGTTTGTCGCCAGATGGCACGTTTATTTCTAGTTTTCATTTGTTATGACCGTCCACAGTCTGACAGCTCCGGTCTCAGCTGATTTCCAGCTCTCCCTCTGCTCCTCTCCCGTCTCACTATAAAAGGGGAAGGAAACCATCATCAGTCCAAACGCCATCAGCTGTTCTCACCTGCGTCTCCAGCACCGCCCCTTTGAGCTCACTGCACCACTCCTCCCCTGCAGCCGCGCCCGGGACCACATGGGCGATCGTGGCTCAAGAGTTGGGAGTTCGCCTTGTAATCGGAAGGTTGCCGGTTCGAGCCCCCGGCTTGGGCAGTCTCGGTCGTTGTGTCCTTGGGCAAGACACTTCACCCGTTGGCTGTCCTAAAACTGGTGGTGGTCAGAGGGCCCGGTGGCGCCAGTGTCCGGCAGCCTCGCCTCTGTCAGTGCGCCCCAGGGTGGCTGTGGCTACAATGTAGCTTGCCATCACCAGTGTGTGAATGTGTGCTTGAATGGGTGGATGACTGGATATGTAAAGCGCTTTGGGGTCCTTAGGGACTAGTAAAGCGCTATATAAATACAGGCCATTTACCATTTACACCTCCGCCACAGTACATTTCAAGGACTCTTCTATTTTTGGAGTGTATTTTTGTGTATCTGTAATATATTATACATACACATTAAAAGTGAATCTCTGTCCACTCAGTTTACTTCTTGCTCACTATGAACATCATTCATTTTTCTTCCCCAGTAATTAAGGTTAGGATATGTAATTTTTTTTTAAAATTCCAATCCATTCTTCTTTTGCAGCATTTAAATAACCTTTATCAGATTTGATGGTTTTGTTACAGACTTTTCAAAAAAGTGTTTTCCTTTTTCACAAATGTGGGGATTAAATTGTGTTAAAATGTACAAAACAGTCATGTTTTGTGATGAGGACCCAGGCACAGAGAGACTTGATGAATTTAAGAATCTTATGATTTAATAAAGAAATTTGCAGACTTGCATAGAGATGGTAAAATTATGATGACTGATAACGGAGACGAAGACAACAGATGACGAGGACAGGGAGGAACAGAGGTATAAATGCACCAAGGAGACAGTCAGAGAGAACCTGGGATAACTGGAGACATTAAAGGATGCAGGGACTGACAGAGACAGGGAAGAAGTCTCATCGTGACGAGTAAAGTTTATCTTGTCTGGCTGGGCAGCTCTCTGGGTGCTCCACACCCCCAAAGCTCTGATCCTAGAATCCCCCCTGGTTAAAAATGATCTTCTTATGGCACCTGACAGTAACATCATCCTTTTGCTGTCAGAGGCTATACTTCAGTGCATCATTCATTGTTGACCACAATATTTTATTAGAGACATTGGGGCAAGCATTAGGTATTTAAGGCACTGCTATGCAGTGGTTTGAATTTTATCTAGACTCCAACAGATTTTATGCTAGGACCAGTTCTGTTTACTTTGTATATGCTATCATTAGAAGGCATAGCATACATTTTCACTGCTATGCAGATGATCCCCAGCTTTATCTAGCTCTGAAGCTAGATAACACACACCAGTTAGTTAAACTGAATGAATATCTTAAACACATAACTACCTGAATGACTTCTAACTTTCTGCTTCTAAATTCAGGTAAAACTGAGCATATTGTACTCAGCCCTAAAAATCCTAGAAATATGGTCTCTAACCAGACGCTTTCTCTGGATGACAGTGCCTTAGTCTCCTGTATTACTGTGAGGAATCTTGCAACTGTTCTTGGTGAGAATGTGTCCTTCAATGCGCATATTGAACAAATATGTAGGACTGCTTCCCTCTCCTTTTGTGCAATATCTTTCAAATTAGAAACGTCTGATCGTGATGCTAAAAAATGAGTTAGTTGAGAATTACTTTCTGGCTGGACTATTGGATATCATTATTATCAGGCTGTCCTAAAAACTTACTGAAAAGTCTTGAGTTTATCCAAAATTCAGCAAATAGAAAGAGAGAGTGTATTTTTCCTATATTATCTTCTCTTCATTGGCTCCCTGTTAAATCCAGAATCAAATTTAAACTCTGTCTCCTCACATACAAGGTCTTGAATAATCGGGGCCCATCTTACCTTAATGACCTCATTCATACACCACTCTGCATTTAATTATTAGCTGTTATTAATCTCAGGTTCTCTTCTACACTCTGTCTTTGGCCTGTTTTTCCCCTTCTCCCTCCCAGCCAGTCGAGGTAAGTGGTTGCCCCTCCATGAGCTTGGTTCTGCCAGTTGTTTCTTTCCATTAAAAGGACATTTTTCCTTCCCACCATGTGTAAGTGCTTGCTCATATGGGGCCATCAAATTCTTGGGGGTTTCCCTGTATTATCATACGGTCTTTGCTATCTTACAATATAAAGTGCCTTAAGGCAACTGTTTTTGTAATTTTGCACTATATACATACATTAAATTGAACTGAATACATTAGTTGACTTGATGATTCAATGTGGAAATACTGAAACAATATTGTCTCTTCATCACTGACAAGTTTATTTTTAGCACTTTGTAAAGTCATTGATCTGCACTTGGACCAAGAGGTTTTTGTCAAACCCCTCTCATCACATCAAATTTTTCCCCATACATCCTCATCCATTACACTGAACACTGAATCTCTTTGAGGTTGCTTCTTTACATAGCGCACACCAGTGACTGTACAGCTGTCCACTCATCCAACATCATTGTTTAATCTGCTGATGATGCAATTGTTGTTGAGCTAATATCAGGTGAAGGTAAGTCACCATACAGAGATGAGATGTGCCCATCAGCAGTAGCGGTTTTTGATAGGGGCGACATGGGCGGTTGCCCAGGGTGGCATCGTGGTGGGAGCAGCATCACGGGCATCTCCAATAAAAAAAAAGTTGCTCGTACTCATGCTGCCAGACATCAGCCAGTGCATTTTGGAGATGGCATAGGCACCGGTCGGTTTTCTGCCGCCCATTTGCTGGGAGTAAAGGCGCCCTCCGTTTGCGACGTGCGCCTGCTGCTTGCGGCACATGGAGGAGAGGGCGGGGCGGCGGAGGATTCACTGCCTGGAGCAGCATCTAATAACCAGCTCGCAGAATATAACAAAATAAAAACAAACCAACAAACACGAAACACCAGACATTATGATACAGTCTTATAATTTGTTTGAAAAAGGTTTTTTTGGGTTTTTTTTTTCGAAATTCTATAAAGTGAACGTGAGAGCCCTCGGTGCGCCCGTTTGCTGCTGTGCTGAAATCAAAGTAAACTTTATTGTCATCTCCGCTACATGCAGTACAGTATACAGAAAGACGAGACGACGAGGCTCCAGTTACAACAGTGCAAGTAAAAAAACAATAAATATAAAAAGAGTAAAATATATATATATACTTTAGGACTAGCAGTAAAGGGATCAATAACAATTTATAATTTACAGTTTGATGATTTAAAGTCTGGCACACAAAGTGTCGATAGGGGAGGGGGCGGCTGCTTCCAAATAGAGCACATTTCATTCATAATGTGGAAATCCAAGCCCATTTTGTATTCCTGGTCTGACTCCTGGGTTGTGCGAAATCCCAGAAATAAACCCTAGACAAAGCATATCTGTGAACTAAGGTGTAGGTCTATTAGGTTATGTTGTGGTGATCCTCGGGTTGGGGGGTGGATGTTCATACTGGAGTGCAAAATTAAAACCAATGGAAGGTGGACAAGAAAAGTTCAAAGCCATCAGGTGCTCAGTTTAGGAAAAAAGAGAAAAGAAGAGGAGGAGAAACGAGCAAAAGATACAGGTAAGCAGATGTGTCATTGGATAATGGCAGGTCATGTGTCCTGAAACAATCAGAATCAGAATACTTTATTAATCCCTATGGAAATTATGTGGGTTACAGTTGGTCCAAGAAGAAATTCTAAAAATAGTAACAGTAACAGACTAAACTCCAAACAATACATTGTGTTACAGATTTTACACATTTGGGAAATAGCACTAATATATACAGATCACTCAGTTATAAATATCAAGAATTAACAGAGGTGATTATAAATAAATATCAACAAAATTGACAAGAATATTCCAGAGTAAAAAAGAGCGTGTGTAAAAAGGGTGTAACTATTGCAGCATTTACAGTGTATTAGATGGAGGAGTTGTACAGGGAGATGGCCACGGGCAGGAATGATTTCCTGTGTCATTCAGTGGTGCATTTGGTAATCTCAGTCTCTCACTGAACGTGCTCCTGTAACTAGCCAGTACTTCATGGAGTGGGTGGGAGGTATTATTCATGATTGTCCTTATCTTGGACAACATCTGCCTCTCAGACACCACCCTGACAGAGTCCAGCTCCATCCCCACAACATTACTGGCCTTGTGGATCAGTTTATTTAGTCTGTGGGCATCTGTGACCCTCAACCTGCTGTCCCAGCATGCAACAGCATAGAAGATAGCACTGACCACAACAGAGATACGACAAGATAACATTAATTAGTAGGGATAGTGAAAATGTCTGTTTACGTTTGTTAGCCACTTGGCTATAGTAAACAGTAGACACTGATGTAGCTTACTGAATCTTTTGGATTGTGTTCAGCACAATATTAAGGTGCATTAGTCATCGTCAGTTATTGATTTGTTCCAATAACAGTAAAATATGTTATTGTACAATCTTTAATATATTGAATGTGTGATTGAGGGGTGTGGGGTGGGGCGGGGTGGAGGGTGCGGGGGGCGGGGTGGGCGGGTGCCAGAGGGGGTGTTCCAGGGCACCAAACAGGCTAAGACCACCACTGCCCATCAGTGTGGTGTTCAGTGAACATAGTAGCTTAGAATACCTTTAGGACTAAAGAGTTGATACTGAAATACAGGAAAAGCTTGACTCAAACCAAGCGTCATTTTGTATTGACTGTGGAGAGCTTGTGAGTTCCTCAGTGAGACTCCACTTTCTGCTGTTATAACATAATTCACATCAGTGTGGTAGGCATGCTGCTCTGTGGCAGAAAAAAATGGTGCTGCAAGCACTGGTGGAGAAAAAACCAGCGGTTGCTATCTGTCAACCCTAGAGAACATTGCCACCTCAGACCACAAAACATCATCAGGGGACTGCTCTCTTTCCAGTTAGGGACTTATTCTTCGTCTAAAACATGCACCTCTAGATTGTGACACCCTTTCTTTCCAAAAGCTATCTGTGTTCTGAACACTTGCATCCACCAATAAATAAATGTGCCGATAACTGACTCATGCTGCAACTTTTTTATTTCAATAAAGCTACAAAATGCAAGTGTAAAATGTCACATTAATAAAACACTAGGGTTGAGTTTTTGTTCACATTGGGTAACATAAGAAAAAGTCTGAATTTAAACATGGGAGCATAGTGTTTGAGGGGCTGTCAGAAGACACAAAAACATGTATGATGTTACACAATAGCTTAATTTTCCAGGAGACCTTCGGTTGAGACAGATGTAACCACAACAGTATTCAGTTCCTCTCAAACGAACTGCTTTTCAAAAATAACACTTGTACCGTGAGGGGATATGGCTCACTCAGACTATCCAGCCTCTGTCTAGTTTATGACTCATTTTTTAACTGAATTTTTCAATTTGCATTTGAATGTTCTTGAACCTCACTATGCAATTATCTACTGCTTAAACATACCTTTTTTTTATGTGTTCACCTTAGTTTCAAACTTGTGGACTGACTGTCTTTTGGTGTCATTGGTGCCCAAACCTCATAAACTTTTAAAGTTTTTTAAAGTCTGCATAGAGACATCGTCTGCAGGAAATCCTATCTACCACATTTCAAGCAAACGATATATTCTGATGTCATCCTCTTAAACCTATGTTTAATTTAACCACAAAGATAAACGCAAATAATGTCATATCCTGTCTTCTTTAAAGCCTGCACAATCATAAAGCCTTCAGTATCTCTTTCACCAGCCTTCATCAGCTTGTATCCTGTTTTTATAAAAGTTCAGAAGGTAAGTCTTGTTTGCTCTATTTATACATATATATATATAATATTTTAGTGAGTTGACATGGCTCACTCAGTTAATCCAGCTTTAGTAGTTTTAACTGAGTGACTTTAATTAAGTCGCCCACTGCTTGCTAACACGCTTTTTAAAAATTTTTCATCTTACCTCAATTTAAAATTTAAAATCTTTTAGTATTTAGTACACTAATTTAGTAAAACAGTTTTAGCATTTACTTTTAATTCACTTCCGAGAGCCTTTGAAGTACCTCTAACATTGCTTCTGCACACAGCTTATATCCTGTTGTCATCCTTTAAACCAGACGTGGGGGAACTCGAGGCCTTAATGGCCAGTGTCCTGCAGGTTTCAGATGTGTCCTTGATCCAACACAGCTGATTGTAATGGCTAAATTACTTCAACATGTCTTGAAGTTCTCCAGACTTCTGGTAATGAACTAATCATTTGATTCAGGTGTGTTGATCCAGGGTGATATCTAAAACCTGCAGTACGCCGCCCTTGAGTAATATGTAATGCATGTTTATAGAGAGATCTTTTGTTTTCAGTGAGGGATGTTTTTTTTTTTCCCCCCAGAAATCTTTTATGTATTTTTTCATTGCCTCCCTACAGGTTTACATTTTGCCAGGAATGTCATTGCTAAAATAAAAGAAAAAAAAAAGAGCACAATTATTAATCTCACTGAGGAAAACACTAAATGGATTTAACCTCTATAATCTAGCATGAAAATACTGAAAATACCACAAAGCTAATAAACTTTGTTTTATGCAAGAACGCACTCTTGGCTGAAAACCTGAAGGTTGACATAGCTCACTTCCAGGTGCAAAGTTCCAGGAAGACAGCTCTCTGTTTTTCTTGCTTATTTTTTTATTATAGAAAACTGCATGTGGCACCATGGTGAAGTGGTTCACACATACTGGTGGTGGTCAGAGGGCCCGGTGGCGCCAGTGTCCGGCAGCCTCGCCTCTGTCAATGCGCCCCAGGGCAGCTGTGGCTACAATGTAGCTTGCCATCACCAGTGTGTGAATGGGTGAATGACTGAATGTAGTGTAAAGCGCTTTGGGGTCCTTAAGGACTTGAAAAAGCGCTATACAAATGCAGGCCATTTACCATTTGCCTGACATGCAAAACCTGCTCAGTATGTGCCTAGATAAATGGTAGTGCATCAGGAAGGTTATTTGCCATAAAAAAAAACCTCTGCCATATTAAATATCACATATGCAGACCCACTTTTTGTGATGAATCTTTCAGAAATAAGGGAGCAGCTGAAAGTCAGATCTGTTTTACAGGGAACTTCAGTGGCACACAGTTTGGAGCCAGGTGGTCCGAGTTTGACGACAGAAAGAATTTTCACAAATGAGTGACTCATTAGCTCTAAGCCATTGCAACACAGCTGCACTTGCAACATTTACTTGAGGCACACTGTCAAGTTTAACGCAAGATTATCTGTCAAGATAAGAACCTTAACCTTCTTAAACCTCACTGGTTGCTAAATGTAAAAATGCACTTAGAGGTAACCGTGCATAAGTCAACAAATATAGAAACTGTAACTAAGACATCAACTCTGATATTTCATGAGCGAAATCCAAAGTCACCAATGTTTGAAATCACTTAATAAATCTTGTAATGCAGTCCTGCTGAGCTCTAAACTGTTTTATATTTTCACATTCTATAAATTGACAAAAACAGGAAAAAAAATACTCCTGAAGAAACAAACAAACAAGTTCCTACATTGTAGGTTGAGTGAAATGCTTGATATGTCAAAGCAAGTTGAACTTGCAGCAGTGGCGAGTGTAAAATTTGTGCCAACAAAGCACTTTCACTTCTCCTTAGTTGTGGAGGATTTCTTTGCAAAAACAACTTTCTGCTTTTTAAAACCTGACAACTTACAGTTTTTTACTTTATGATGTGTAATCAATTTGTGTTTTCAAAGAGGATGCATTTTCTTCTAAGTTTTCTTGCAATGGAATATTTTTCATTTTTCCGCACAGTAGTCATGCTCTGTCTGTCTGGCTGACGCTTACAACTAGGTGGAGACACAGATTAAAAATATGTGTAAAAAATTTCCTGAAACAGTCATCAATTCCCACTTTAGCTATGTTTTCATCTGTCTAAAACTGAAAAAAAAAACAATCAGTTCCTGAAATTCTTACTTCTTCTTTCTGATCCTCTGTCATCTGGCTAAGGCAAGATGTGAAAAGGGATGTTTGGCAAACGTGTTTATGAGAACAGTACTCTCATCTCCCTTGGAAGGTTTTAGGTCTTCTGCTGGCTCGCCGTCCAATCCCAGATTCAGCCATGTCAACCACAGACAATATCTGGGTGAGTGGATATTTTTAAAATTTAGTTATTAATTTAAATTAGTTATTTAGTTGTTATGCATAATTGTTCATTAGGAAACACAAAGTGTTACCTGAACCTTATCCAAAAGCAAGTCTTTTTTTTTTTTAATTACCCAGACATTGAAAGACATTGATGAGTTCTGTATCTCTGTCTTCTCACAGGACTATGATTATTATGGAAATACGACAGAAGCTGTTGCAGCCCCGTGCTTAGAGGAAGACATCTATGGTTTTGCAGAAAAGTACTCCCCTGTAGTATACAGCCTGGTGTTCGTCTTGGCAGTTGTTGGCAACGTGCTGGTGCTGTGTGTGATCAGACGCTACAGAATCTCTCAGAGTAGTGGAGCTTGTGCCTTTTCCTTAACAGACACCTTCCTCCTTCACCTGGCCATTTCAGACCTTCTTCTGGCCTTCACTCTGCCCCTGTTTGCAGTGCAATGGGCTCACCACTGGATGTTCGGCTTGGCTGTTTGTAAGATCTCTGGTGCTCTCTTCTCCCTAAACCGGTACAGTGGCATCCTCTTCCTGGCCTGCATCAGCTTTGACAGATACCTGGCAATCGTTCATGCCATCAGCTCAAGTTGGAAACGAAGCACATGCCATGCTCAGTTTGCATGTGCCATCATCTGGGCAGTCTGTCTGGGCTTGAGTGGAATTGACATTTACTTTAAACAAGTGGTGATGATAGACCTTGTCGGTCAGCAGAGGGGGCCCGTGTGCCAGGTGTGGTTCACTGAAAACACTTTACAGTGGCAGGTGGGGCTGAAGTTTGTCAGTGTAGTGCTGGGCTTTGGGGTTCCCCTCCTAGTTATGCTCTACTGCTACATCCGGATCTTCAGGTCTCTGTGCAATGCCTCTCGCCGCCAAAAGCGCAAGTCTCTCCGCCTCATCATCTCCTTAGTGTCTGTATTTGTAATCTGTTGGGCTCCATACACCTGCTTCCAGCTGGCAGATAGTCTGCTAAGGCTGGGTGTGTTAAGTGCATCCTGTGAGCTTGGCTATGTGCTTGACGTTGGAACTCTGATCACTGAAAGTCTGGGGCTGTCACACTGTGCCCTCAATCCTCTGCTGTACGGCTTTGTAGGAGTGAAATTCAGGCGGGAGCTAGTCAGAATGTGTAAGGGGCTACTGGGACAGAGGAGCTGGCTGGCAATGGAAGGGTGGCGAGAGCGAAGGCTTAGAAAAGCCACGGGATCGTTCAGTTCTGCAGAGAGTGAAAACACCTCGTATTCTGTCATGGTGTGATTTTAGTCAGAGATACATAAAGAGAAAGGAAGATGAAAATATATTTTTGTGGTTTTGGGTGTGAAGCTTGTATAGTAAAGTGAGGTGAAAACTGAAATAAAATGTTCTCAAAAATATTTGCTACATGTTATTGGTGCTTTTTTGGAAGTGTGCAGTTTGTATTCTTTTGATTTCTTTTGTGTGTGACACGAGCAATGGAGTAAAACGATTGCAAAATGCTGATGTTGTCACAAAATATTTCTTGCTAACTTACTGTGAAAATTTTTGATTTCCACATTTCTAAAAAGCTTGATCAGCAGTATTGGGTAACGTTTACGTAAGTACTCAGAGTCAGATCTCATGTATTTATTCCCAGTAGATTGTAAATTTTTAAAAGATTTTAAATCTGTATATGTTATAATTTATGTTGTAACATGTATAAATCAATCATCCTATTTGTGTCCTTTAAAATGTTTTGTGCTGCAAAAGATGAAATGGCTATAGTGCTTCTTAAATTTTCTATGTATCATTGAAACGCAACCTTTATTTTGACCGATACTGAATATTTTTGTATTAAATGTTTTAAAGAAAATGATTATTCAGTTGTCTTTTATGTATTTTTTCATTGCCTCCCTACAGGTTTACATTTTGCCAGGAATGTCATTGCTAAAAAAAAAGAAAAAAAAAGAGCACAATTATTAATCTCACTGAGGAAAACACTAAATGGATTTAACCTCTATAATCTAGCATGAAAATACTGAAAATACCACAAAGCTGATAAACTTTGTTTTGTGCAAGAACGCACTCTTGGCTGGAAACCTGAAGGTTGACATAGCTCACTTCCAGGTGCAAAGTTCCAGGAAGACAGCTCTCTGTTTTTCTTGTTTATTTTTTTATTATAGAAAACTGCATGTGGCACCATGGTGAAGTGGTTCACACATTTGCCTGACATGCAAAACCTGCTCAGTATGTGCCTAGATAAATGGTAGTGCATCAGGAAGGTTATTTGCCATAAAAAAAACTCTGCCATATCACATATGCAGACCCACTTTTTGTGATGAGTCTTTCAGAAATAAGGGAGCAGCTGAAAGTCAGATCTGTTTTACAGGGAACTTCAGTGGCACACAGTTTGGAGCCAGGTGGTCCGAGTTTGACGACAGAAAGAATTTTCACAAATGAGTGACTCATTAGCTCTAAGCCATTGCAACACAGCTGCACTTGCAACATTTACTTGAGGCACACTGTCAAGTTTAACGCAAGATTATCTGTCAAGATTAGAACCTTAACCTTCATAAACCTCACTGGTTGCTAAATGTAAAAATGCACTTAGAGGTAACCATGCATAAGTCAACAAATATAGAAACTGTAACTAAGACATCAACTCTGATATTTCATGAGCGAAATCCAAAGAGCCGTTATTAGACCCAACATTTGTTTTTATAAGAAGCAAAAGTACCAAAAGGTTTGGAAGCTCATTATGTTTGATAACATCATTAATTAAAAAACCTATTTATGTCAAAAGTATTCATGTAGTTGAGGTTTAAATGTGGACAGATCTGACCTTAAAGTAGCTTACTGCAATGAAAATACTTTGAAGTAAATAAAAATTGGACAAAAAAACAAAAACATTAGAATCTACTTGAGAATTACACATTTCAAAGTCAGCAAACTTTATAGTGGTATTTAGTATACTGTCTTTATGTCTATTATTTGAAGTTAATTTAAATACTTAAAAAATAAGAGCTGAGTTGTGAGACCTCCTTGTTTCTACGAAGACAGGTGGGCTCATATTACATTACATTGATCAACTGAAATGAAACACAACACATGAGTGCTACATTAAGTTTAACTGTATGTTTACAATAGATGTCAGACATGTCAGACAATGTCTAATGTAAAATAATACAATAGAAAAAACACATGTAAAGTCTGATTACATGTAAGAGGATTGCCCTCTGGTGGAATCTGATTAAAAGACAGTGTAGATTAAAATAATTTGCCTGGAGATTCAATAATATAAACAGTGGTGATTATAGAGTCTTATGGAGACCTAAAAAAAAAATCACAGCACGTCCTTTCATCACCTTTACATTACTGTGTAAAATTCTTGAGCCTTTGCTTCCAAGGAGTCAGATTTTGGACATGTTTACTCATTTTTCATTTTTCCGTACAGTCCTTGTACCTGTGTCATGGTCTCCTGGTCCTTCTCCAGGTGCAATGCAATGATTTGGCAATCTCTGTTGGGCTCACTATGGTGAGCAGGCTACTACTGAAGAGGTGATTTCAGATTTACCTGCGCTTTCTCTTTTCACATGCCCACTGCTGTCAACAGAAAGAGTTGTTTACGAGGGTGAAGTCAGGAATCAGCTGTTTCGATAGAATTTGGAAACAGAGTTTCAGAGGAGACAGACCCACCAAGAGAAGATCACTCACCTGCCCCACTGACAAAAGCCTGACGTATGCTAAATTACACAAGAACTGGACTGAAAATCAGTGGCAATAGGTCATATTGAGTAGGGAATCCAAATTTTAAAACTGTGGTTCAAATTACCATAAAGTAGCACAGTCCAGCTTTCAGGTAAGATGAAGCACATTTACTATCATATCACTCAGATTTGTTTTTCAAAATCAATGCCTTTTGAAATTTCCAATGTGAAAGCCTTCAAAAGTCTTCAGGTCTTTGAGTGTGGAAGAACTGCAATATTTACTGACTTTTATAAAGTATTTTAAACTTCTGTTAAAATACTTTATAAATGTTTTATTTGCAGCAAGGTAAGTCTTTTTGCAGTCTTTTTGTATCCGTTTGGATTCCTATGCGTGCACATTTACTGGAAACAGTTGCCCTGAACACTTCTGATTTTATAGAACCTTTGATAATTACTTCACAAAGAATAAATAGAAAACCTGTGAGACTGTTTTATAGATTATGAATGCCTATATTCTACCTAATCCTGCCTCACAGTGCCATCATCAACACATTCTGTTGGGTTTATCAAGAACTCACTTGTGTCATAGGACACACAATGTGATGTCAAAATTATAAAAATTGCATATGGTTGTAGGGATGAGCAATTAATGTCCCATGGGGCTACATGAGAAAATGGGGCTGCTATGAAGAGCTGCTTGAGTAAGCTGAACTCTGTTCTGCGCATTATTAAATTTATCCTTTATAAGTTTATTCGTGTGGCCTTGCACAGCAGTTATGTAACACTTGGGGGAAATCAATTGCTGAGCCCTGTTGGCACTGCAGAAGTTACATTTTTACGTTTATATTTTACAGGCAATTATTGTATTTCTTGGATTATAAGGCGCACTTAACCCGTTTAATCCCAAATTTTTCACTGCAAAATAATAAATTTTGTAAACGTAATAGGGGGTTAAAATGGCAACAATTGTTGCCTGTGGGATTAAATGGGTTAAAATCCTTTAATTTTCTCAAAAATGACAGCGCACCTTATAATCTGGTGCGCCTTATATGAATTAATTCTGGTTAACGTGTTATCCGTGGATATCTGCATTTTAGCATTCCTCTTTCAGATGCTGCCTTTAGTAGTCACCACAGCAGAACATTTCCCTCCAGCTCACCCTGTCCTCTGCATCCTCCTCCGTCACACCAGGCCTCTGCATGTCCTTCTCACTACATCTATGAACCCCACATTTCTCTTTTCCTCCTGCCTGACAGCTCCATATTCACCATTGTTTGTCTAATACATCCACTGTCCTCCCCCTTTGTGGACCTTAGTTTGCCCACTGGTGTGCAGTCATGTTGGAACAGGAAGGGGCCATCTCCAAATTATTCCCAGAAGGTTGGGAGCAGGAAATTGTCAAAATGTCTTTGGATGCTGAATTATTAAGATTTCCTTTCACTCGACTTAAGTGGCTGAGCCCTGAAAAACAGCTCCACACCATAATCCTCCCTTTACCTAACTTTACACTTGGCACAACACAATCAGACAAGTACCACTGTCCTGGCAACCGCCAAATACATCCATTGGATTGCCAGGTGGAGAAGCGTGATTTATGATTCCAGAAAAGACATCCCCACTGCTCTAGAGTCCAGCGGTGGTGTGCTTTACTGTACTTTGCGTTCACTTTGCCTATGCTGAGTGTGTGAAGAGTTTTTAAAAAAAATTAATTATAAGAATTTTGTAGCAAGAAAAATCTAAGGGTGTTTTTTTTAAGAAGTTTTCTAGGAAAAAGGGTGTAGCCATGGGTAGGATCAACATCCTCAGGAAATCCTGTTATTTTCAAAAGCAGTCTGGATGTTTACATATTAACAAATCCAACTTAATACACTTGGGTTACCACATAAGACAGATGGAGACATGTAGCATTCCTATTCAAACGATCACTTTCAGTCAGAAATCTCTGTAACTGTAACATTAAATTCTGTACCAATGACTTCCTGACTATGTTGTTTTCTGCTGACTCTGAGTTTGGTATTTATATTTCTTAATTTCTTGTTTTAGTATGTTAGGTCCATGTCCTCTTTCCATGTCACTGACATCTATCTTTGTGTGGACCTCTGCTCTTTTCTACAGTGTCTTTTTTCATGCCACTCTTCCATAAAAGCCAGATTTGTAGAGTGCATGAACAGAGTGCTCCCGCCATGAATAATTGTCCTGTGAACAGATTCTCCCACTGCTCAGGTGGATCTCTGCAGCTCCTCCACAGTCACCATGCTTCTTGACTTGTTCTCTTCGCCCTCCTGGCTGCCAAATTAGGTTGACAACCATGTGTCGGCAGGTTTGGAGATGTGTCACACTCTTCTTCAGATTAATAAAACAGTACTCAGTAAAATTTGGGATATGTTTCCATAACCTAACTCTGTTTTAAACTTTTCCACAACTTCATCTCTGTCCTGTCTGGTGCTTTCCTTGATCTTCACGATGCTGTTTGTTCACCAGTGATCTCTAACAAACCTCTGAGGGCTTCAAAGAGCAGCTGTACTTAAGCTGACATTAAAGTTCACACAAGTGGACTCTTATTTACTAATTACATGACTTCTGAAGGCAATTGGTAGCACTGGATTTTATTAAGGGATATTGGAATAAAGGGGGTATAAATAGTTTTTTAAGAAGCTGCTTACTCACCATTTCTTCTGCTTTCCATGTTTTCCTTGCTTGTTTGTTTGTTTCTCACTTTGAAACTCACTAGAATTGTACAAACTCTGTTTTTGCCTTGTATGCTGTATTTACATTGACATGTCTGCACAGGATTCAATTTATCGCTGTTTACCTTTACTTCAGCTCCTACATTGGTCTTTGACTGTGAACTTAATGTAATTAGGTTTACTTAAACAGCATCTTGCACCCCACTTGAAAAGGGATTGAGTGGAGTCAGGATTCTGCTTCAGTTTTAGGTTTGTCAGTCCTGACCCGCCTCCCCATCTCACAATTTTACAATATCAACAGCTCCCTCTAGTGTTAGCGGCTCTTATTGTAGTGCTTTGTCAGTTTTGTGCCCCTCAGTTTGCCAGGTACAGGTTGTTAGAAAGAAGCAACACTGAAGTGGGTTAACAATAAAGACATAGGTCTCAGAGACTGAGCCTGTATAGAGCCCTCTCTTTTTTCAGATTATCTTTAGTGTTTTTAGTTGAAGCTGTTGCAGCAAGATCTTTTCAGTGAAGCAGTGAAGTTGTTTTTGACTTTAAGTTAAGTTTGATTAAGATTAAGTTTGACTGTGCTCCAGTATTTCCGGTTGAATCCAGATCCTTGGCTGAACATGCAGAACAGGGTCATTGTATTTAATGGGACGATAGCAACATCCTCTGAGCATTAAGACACTCATAGGAAGACGAGGGGATAGCACAATATTTTATCTATAAAAATTAATTTAGTCTTTAAGATTGAAAGTAAAATCCTCGTCTAGGGGTCCTTTTGAAAGTATTATAAAATCAAGGCTATAGCCTCGTGTGGGAGAAAACCTGTTTTGGTTTTGTTTGGTTTTTTGTTTTCAAAAACAGCCTGGATGTCTAAACGGGAACAAACTTAACTTAGTTAACCTGGTTCGACACATAACTGGATGAATATAGCATTCCTACTCAAGGAACGGCTTTCAGTCAGTCAGAATTCTCTGTAAAAGCACCTGAAGCATGAAGTTTTTAACTGCTGTTCAAGTTAACTACTTAACTTGAACATTAAAAATTCTTCTGCAGCCCCCACCTCCTCCTTTGTTTTACTTCATCAATTTCTACTATGGATTTTGAGTTATGTTTTTCATTATGTTCATCTGTAGATATTGTCAAAGGTTTGTGTTTTATGCTTGTGTTTTCTTTTCTTGGTAAATTTAACATTATTTTCACCACAAAGATGATGACAAATCATTTTTCTGCCAACTCATGTCATCTTACCTCTATTACAACACTTTCCAGAAATCAGAAATATTATAACCTGCCAACAAATGCAGGTGTGAGCCCGAAATAGACAAAATTATTTTTGTCCTATCACGTTCAACTACTGATGCACTAGGAAGTACAGAAAACAACAAAATAAACGGTGCTTATTGCAGATTATCTCTAATACAAGCATACTTTGTATGTGTGGATGTTAATGTTTTTCTCTTCATGTCCATTTACATGCTATTTATTACAGCCATCCTCAGATAACAAGGGAGTTGCAAGTTTCTATGTTTGCTTGAGGCTCCCTGTCAAGCTTAATGGAAGAGTAATTGCCAAAAACCACTGATTGCTAAAATGTAAAAACACACAGCTGGGAAATAATGAACAGAAAGTTTTGGAAACACCGGGTTAATCTTGTGTTTAATAACTGCATTATTTTTTATCTAAAACATTGATGTAGTGCCATGGTCCTTGGTCTTTGACCCAGTGTTTCGAGTTTGTTTTTCTTTGTCCTTAGTTAAGAGTAGTCTTATTTAAGATTTCCTGTGTTTTCCCAGGCTAATTCCTCTCTCCTTTTTTATTTCATGTGTTTTTAAGCTCTCGGATTTCCATAGTACTTGGTTGGTTTTACTTCTGTCTCCCATGCTCTGCTCTAGTCCTGCTGCCAAACAACTGCATATTACATAAAGAAAACAAAGGATAACACAATGGAGAGCTGAAACTAAAATAAAATAAAGCTTCACTTTCTGTTTTGGACCTTGTTAGAAATTCCAGAATTTTGTGTCACTATGGCAATTTCTGACATAAAATAATGAATTACATGAATGACAAATAACAAATATTAATAATTGGCAATGAAGTGGCAATTTTGAGAAGAAGTTAAAGTGGTTATAACTCTTTCTGTGCCTGAGGGGCTTTAAGCTACCAATCTGCAAATGGGGTGTGTCTGTGTTAGGGGTTTCCTATGGGGAGATTTCAGCGAACTGGCTTCACTTTCTCATATACAGCTTCTGAGGCACTGATGTATTTTTGTTTGTTCTGTTTTTGTCTCCACAGTATATGGACATGGCACAGCTGCATGTGGATACTGGCGGAATCTTAAAGGAGTCGGATGACTATTTGGAATATGGCAGGAACAACACCCGTGATTATGATTACGATGCAGCAAATACAGTGAATAACACTACAGTGTTTACAGTGTTTAACAGCACAGTGGATAATGTTCCTGTGGAAAGAGGCAGTGAGGCAGTGTGGGTCCCTGCTCTGTATGCTGTAGTGTTTTTTGTTGGAATCCTGGGAAATATTATTCTCCTGAGAGTTCTGGTTCAAAAAAGGAGACAGTGGAGCCTATCGGACACCTTTATTCTCCACCTGAGTTTTATGGACATCCTCCTCCTGTTGATGCTGCCCTTCTGGGCTGCACAGACAACTCAGCTTTGTGACTCGTTTTGGGGGATTTTCAGCCGGGTCTTTGGGGTCGTTTTCAAGGTAAAAACCAGATGTTATGTGAAACAGAGACTGAAAGTGAAAACAAGACATTTTCAGTGAAGCTGTGAGAAAGCTGAACAGAGTCATTGTATTCAACAGTATGATAGTGACATCCACTGAGTATGAACAGAGTCATTGTACTCAATAGACAGTGAGTATTTAACATTTTCAAAGAGAACACGCTTAGAACAGCAGTTTAGAGTAGGACAGAAGTGAAAGGGAAGAAATGAAGTGTAATTTTTATAGATGTTAGAGGTTTGTGTCTTACGCTAAAAGTTCTCCCTGTCTTCTTCTAGCTCAACTACTACTGTGGGATCTTTCTGCTGGTTTGCATCAGTCTTCAAAACTACCTCTCTGTCATCCATGGCATCCAGTTATATTCCCACGGGAGGCACTGGTTAGTTCATATCAGCTGCCTGTCAGTCTGGCTTATCTCTGTCCTCCTCACTGCACCTGACTGGATTTTCCTGGTGGGTAAAAATAATTACACAGAAGTTAATACTTGTGTTAATATCTACCCTCAATCTGGAACTGACTGGCAGTTGTGGTCACGCCTGCTCCACCACATATTTGGCTTGGTGCTACCTGGACTCATGTTGATGATCTTTTGCTCACATATGCTACGGCGGCAGTGCAGCTGTAATGGCCTCCCAATCCCGAGAAATGTCACCGTCATCCTGTCTCTGGTGGTCGTATTCTGTCTGTGTTGGATGCCGTACAACTTCATACTTGTTTTGGACACTCTCCAGAACAGACTTCGGGATCCTCCTAATGATTCACAGGAAGGTTCTGAAAGTTCACTAAAAACCCTTCTCACGGTCACCTCTGCGTTAGGCTGCCTTCACGCCAGCCTGAGGCCTCTGCTGTATCTCGGCCTGTGTGGAAACTTCAGGCAACACTTACTGGCCATGCTGAGATGTAGTAAAACTGAACCAAAAGGCTCACTCTGGGATCTTGGTGTAGACCAGAGACAGCAGCCTGATCACGGTCAGGATCAACAGGAAGAGCTGGAACGGATGATGGCTGTAGAGAATCTGTTAGCTTGTTGAAGATGAACAGACATAAATACCCTCTTGTGACTCAGATGTGAGCAAAATATTGTTACACTCCTGACTATGGATTGACAATTAATGAATTAACACTTTAATGGCCACACCAAGAAAAACCATTGAAACTGTTTTTCTTTGTATTTTTTATTCCTTTGACCAAGAATAACAATAATTCAAACTGAATTTAAATAGACGCCTCTCCCAAATGGTTACCTCTAATCAACATAATCGATGTAACACATACTCACCCTATCTATGTTTTCATCTTCTTTTACTTTTCCTTTCAGCTGGGTCGCCAGAGCAGATTATCTGCTTTCATTTTCACCTATCCTCAGCATCCATCACTGTCACACCAACCCTCTTCATCGTCTTTTTCACTATATCCGTAAATCTCTTCTGTGGATTGCTCCTGATTGGCATCTCCACATTCAGCATCCTTTGTCCACTATATCTCCAATCTCTCCTCTGCATATGTCCAAAGCATGTCAGCCATGTCTCTCTAACTTTGTCTACAAACTGTTGAACCTGGGCCATCCCTCTGATGTACTCATTTCTAGTCTTGTTCACTCGAATGAAAATAGGAACATCTCCAGCTCCTTTCCTTTAGTCAGTGCTGCGGAGTAGCCTTCAGACTGAAAGTAAAATCACCATAAAGGAACATTTTGACTTATTTAATTGTTAATTTGTTATTTTAATTTTATTTTTGCTTTTAAGATTTTTGCTTAAAATGTGTGTTTATGTCTAAAACATTTTTTATAATGTTCCACATGTTCTTTATACAGCTAAAACTTTTACATCAGCAAAAGTGCCATTTATTATTCCCTCATCAACAATATACAGTATTTCCAAACTATGTACATTATTTTCCACCAATTATCCATATAGTTGAATTTTTTTAAGAGTTGGTTTTAAATGTGGCAATTTTAAGAAGTGTTTGAACATGCTAAATGAACTGTGTAAATCTCTGTAGATTGTAAATTTAAAACTTTCTTAAAAACTCTTTAAGAAATTTTGTGAGGAAAAAACTGCAATGAATTTAATTATTTCATTAATTAGCAAAAATGTATTTATCTCTTAAAATTGAAAGTAAAAATCCTCATTTAAGAGTGCTTTGGGATCCACATCGTCTGGAAATCCTGCTATTTCCAAAAGCAGCATGGATACAAACTCGGTGTAATACACTTGAGTCCCCGAATAAAACAGATGGAGTTGTATACCAGTCTTATTTAAAGGACTGCTTTTATTCAGTCACAGTTCTGTGTAACAGAAAGCATTACAACATTAAAACATTCAATTTTGTACCAGTCACTAGGAAACTGTTACTTACTCTGTACTCTAACTTTGTACTGTCCACTTTCTGCTGTAGCAAAACAAATTTCCCACACGTGGGACTAATAAAGGTTATCTTATCTTATCTTACTCTCATACTGATCAGTTGGCCAAACAATAATCAAGCCTGAAAGTTACAGTGTCTTGAAAAAGTATTCATACTCTTTGAACTTTTCCACATTTTCTCACATTACAATCACAAACCAAAATGTATTTTATTCAGATTTTATCTAATAGACCAACATAAAGTGGTGCAAAATTATGAAGTGGGAGTAAAATGATACATGGTGTTAAACATTTTTTACAAATTTGAAACACGTGGCATGTATTTGTATTCAGTCCCCTGAATCAATACTTTATCAAACCACCTTTACAGCTGCAAGTCTTTTCAGGTATGTCTCTACAGACTATATTTTTTGCTCATTCCTTTTTTCCAAAATAGCTTCAGTTCGGTCAGACTGCATGGAGAGCCTCTGTTAACGGCAATTTTCTAGTCTCACCAGAGATTCACAATAATAATTACATCTGGACCCCTGTTTGAGTCATAATCCTTTTGCAGCCTTGAACAGGTTGAACATCATGTGGCTGCCACCACCATGTTTGATGGTGGGGATGGGGTGCAGTGTTAGTTTTCCACCACACAGCATTTTGCAAGTAGGCATGTCAAGCCTGTCAGTTTAGGTGGATGAGCATGCCTTGGTAGTTTGCAGTTGTGCCACACTCTTTCCATTTTCAGATGAGGCATTAAACATTGCTTTGTGAGATGTTCAGAGTTTGGGAAATGTTTCTATAACCTATCCCTGCTTTAAACTTTTTCATAACTTCATCCCCGTCCTGTCTGGTGCATCCCTTAATCTTCATGATGCTTTTTATTCACTGATGATCACCAACAAATCTCTGAGACCTTCACAGAACACCTGTATTTAAAGTGAGATTAAAGTTCCTACACTCTTTTCATTGATTACAAAACTCCTGAAGGCAAGGATTTTATTAAGCAGTAACAGCATAACGGGGATATGAATGCTTTTTTATACCACTGCTTAGTCACCATTTGTTCTGCTTTCCTTGTTTTTACTTTTTGTTCTTAAATGTTTGTGCTGTTGATGTTGTTGTATAGATGTTTTTAATTATGTTTGTTTACATTCTTTGCCAGGTTTGAGTTTTAGGCTTTATGTTTTATCTTTATGCATGTAATAATAAGGCTCTCTTTTTTCAAATCTAAGAATTTTTTTCACTGCAAAGATAATTAAAGACTAATTTTTCTGTCAAAAGAAGAAAATTGAGCAAACCAGTAGACAGGCTTCAAGTTGCAACTGAAACCTGGAGACCAGTAGACCTCATCAACGAAATTTACCGGCTGTAAGATGTTTTAAATGGCTTGTTTCTAAAGCTCTTTGCGCATCAAGTAAAGTAATTTAATTAAATACTTTTGGTCCTGTGGGTGTATTGTAATATTGGACACAGAATTTCTGATTATAATTAAAAATATTGCTCTGGTCTCGGTGTGTCCCTAAAAAGCCTGAAGAAAGTGTACAAGAGAAGGCCTAAAAAAAATCTAAATCAAATGAATATTATCCATGGAATTATATTTGTCATGATTTTTTTTTTTTTTTACGCCAGTGAAATTATTTCTGTTCTCGGCCGCAATTTAATTCCTCACGTGTAACTCAGTTTCCGCAGTACCCTGAAGTGGCCATTAAAGTGACCAATCACATTAGGACCCCGTCCTCCTTTGGGCTTCGCGTCCACACAGTCAAAAGTTGTTTTTTCGCGAAAGCAGGATTTCTCGCAGAGAGCTATGCGAAAGCATAAAACTGGCGTAGCGCATGCAAATCAGACAGTCTCCCGTGCGCAATGGCTTCTTTCTGCACGTGGCTGCTGAGTACTAAACGTTAAATTTACACGCAAGGGATTTAATTGCACCCGTGAAATGAAATTATTTGCTTGGTTTATTTGTTTTGGGATAAATATAATTCCATAGAAGGTCTGGAGAGAGAAACAACAGTGAATATCTACAGCCACCTGTAACATATATTTATCATATTGGTACATCAAACAGCTAGACAAATGATACGTGATATGGGAGAAAATCCGCAACGGATATCCATCATGTAATGTATTTTGTTGTTTTACTGTAGCTTTGTGTGACATATAGTGTTGTGGAAAAGTCTTCAACCACATCTCATTTCGTATATTTTGCTGCCAGGGAGCAACAGAATTGTGTTTTTTGAAATGTTCTTATCTCTTAGTTCTCGCATTTTGCAACATATTTCTCTTTGTATCGATCAAAGTTTGTCTTTGAAACTTTTTTCAAAGGAATGCATTTTTTTTAAATTCAATTAATCCAAATTTGACAATCTTGATTAAAATTCAATTCCTGGAACGGGTGAAGTCAAGTGGCTGTTAAAACGACTGTGCCCTTGCCCTGCATCCCATCTCACAAAGTCATGTTGTCAACAGCTCCCTCTAGTGTTAGAAGCTCTTTATGTGCGGTTTTGACGGTTTTTTTGCCCTGCATTCTACGTCAACCCAGGCAAAGCGAGAAACATCCGACCAGTACTGATCCTTTAACACTGGTTTACTTGGAGTTGAAGCGGTAGGACATACTGAGGTCCTGCTTTTAGTATCATACGCGCAGAAAGCTTCTCAAACTCTGCAGCTGAAGCTCTTTATGTGAAGTAAGTGCATTTGTTTGCATATATCAGCCCTCCTACAATATGTCTTTTAACATTATGAACATTTTACTGGCAGCCATAGAAGTTACTGATAATTCTGTCTACTTTCTGTTTGCAATAACTGTGTGCGCAAGCTTAGCTGGTTTTGTAGAAGCTTTATTTTAACAACGGTAAAAAGGAAAGCTGGGAGGCAGTTTTATAGATTAAAAATGTGTGTGTGTGTTTGTGTGTGTGTGTGTGTGTGTGTGTGTGAGAGAGAGAGAGAGAGAGAGAGAGAGAGAGAGAGAGAGAGAGTGTGAGAGTGTGAGAGACTAAGGAGAACTGTACTTTCTGTCTATGTCAGCCGCACAATTGCTAAATCACAACATGTGAGTTGTTGTATGTTTTGCATTCACTATAAGCTGGGCTTACCAAAGGGAAACGGAGTACTGTACTTTCCTTTTATGTCCACTCCACGATTGCTACATCACACCATATGAGTTGTGATGTGTTTGTGTATGTGTTATAAAGGCTCATCTGGGCTTCCCAAAGGGAAATGTCAGGGAACTGCCTTCACTTTTACCCAGAGAGAAAGAAAGAGAGAGGAATCTATTTTGACATAGAGCTTCTGAGGCACTGCAGCACTTTTGTCTTCTCTCTGTGTTTCAACACATGTGTTTTAACTTTTTGTTTTGGTTCAACAGAACATGAATATGAGTACAGATGATCTGGATGTGTACAGTGGAATTGACTATGACCCTAACATCACCTACGACTATCCAGGGGATGAGTCTTTTGTGAAAAGAGGCAGTGAGGCAGTGTGGGTCCCTGCTCTGTACTCCATAGTGTTTTTTGTTGGAATCCTGGGAAATATTATTCTCCTGACAGTTCTGGTTCAAAAGAGGAGACTGTGGCGCATATCGGACACCTTTATTCTCCACCTGAGTATCGCGGACATCCTCCTCCTGTTAATGCTGCCCTTCTGGGCTGCACAGACAACTGAGCTTTGTGAGTGGTTTTGGGGGATTTTCAGCTGGGTCTTTGGGGTCGTTTTCAAGGTAAGGACCAGATGTTGTGTGGAACAGATAAAGACTGAAAGTGAAAGTAATACATTTTCTGTGAAGCTGTGAGAAAGTTGTTTTGGCTTGGATTATATTTGGCTGCACTCTGTCATTTCCTGCTCTTTTGCAGATTCTTGGCAGAACATGCAGAACAGAATCATTATACTCAACAGGATGACACGTGACATCCTCTGAGTACTTAAAACATGTTTAAGATGAGAACAAGATTAGATACAGAGGTTTAGAGTAGGACAGAAGTGAAAGTGAATTAGAATTAGAATTAGAATTAGAATTCAACTTTATTGTCATTGCACATGCACAGGTACAGGGCAACGAAATGCAGTTTGCATCCATCCAGAAGTGCTTTAGTGATATAGGTATATTACAATATATATTAGCAATAGTATAGATATGTAAGTATATTACAGAAATGGGTCTATTATGGTATGTTATAATGTACACGGTATGAAGTATGTTGTGAATATTCTATAACTAAGTATGTACAGGCTGTAGTGAGTACAAGCTATGTGCAGGCTATGAACAGGATATAAATATGAAAAACTATACAGAATATGAAATAAATAACTTTACAGAAATCTGAGATATACAGCTATACAGAAATGGGAACTATGCAAGTTGTAAACAGTTGTAGGATTAAAGATTATTGAATGTACAGAATGATTATTTACACAGAGCTATACAGTAGTGCAGTTAAGATAAGTGAGGGTGTAGATAGTTTCTACAGAGGCTATATAAAGTGCTAGTGGTTGTGAGTGGTGGTTCACTCCATGTTATTATTATTGTGTTTGAGGGTACAGTTGTCCATTGTGGGGGTGTGTATGTTCAGTCCATGAGTTTAACGTGGGTCAGATGTCAGGAGGCAGAGTTCAGGAGTCTGACAGCTGTGGGGAAGAAGCTGTTCCGGTACCTGGTGGTCTTAGTCCGGAGGCTCCTGTGGCGCCTCCCAGAGGGCAGGAGGGTGAAGAGTCCATGTGATGGGTGACTGGGGTCTTTGATGATTTTCCCAGCCCTTTTCAGACACCGCTTCCTGTAGATATCTTTTATGGCAGGAAGTGGTGCTCCGGCGATGCGCTGGGCAGTTTTCACGACCCTCTGCAACGCCTTCCGGTCCGAGGCAGAGCAGTTCCCGTACCAGACTGTTATACAGTTGGTCAGGATGCTCTCGATGGTGCAACGATAGAAGTTCACCAGGATGTCTGAGGACAGGTGGTTCTTCCTCAGAGTCCTCAAGAAGAAGAGGCGCTGGTGAGCCTTCTTGACCAGCTTGGAGCAGTTGGTCGTCCAGGTGAGATCCTCGGAGATGTGGACTCCCAGGAACTTGAAGCTGCTCACACGCTCCACAGCCGTCCCCTTAATGTGGATGGGTGGATGTGGGTCAGCATTCCTCCTGTAGTCCACGATGAGCTCCTTGGTCTTCTCGGTGTTAAGCAGCAGGTTGTTTGTGTCGCACCACTCAGCCAGACGATCCACCTCCTCCCTGTAGGCGGCCTCATCGTTGTCACTGATGAGACCAATCACCGTGGTGTCATCTGCAAACTTAATGATGGTGTTGGAACCATCAGCAGGTCTGCAGTCGTGGGTGAAGAGGGAGTAGAGGAAAGGGCTCATCACACAGCCTTGTGGTACACCGGTGTTCATTGTGATGGTAGATGAGCAGTGGTTATCCAGCCGGACATGTTGGGGGCGGTTGGTCAGGAAGTCCAGTAACCATTTGCAGATGAGGGAACTGATGCCCAGGTCTGTCAGTTTCCTGATGAGTTGTGAGGGGTGGATTGTATTGAACGCTGAACTGAAGTCTATAAACAGCATTCTGGCGTAGGTGTTGTTGTTGTCCAGGTGTGAGAGGACAGAGTGCAGTGCGATGGAGACTGCATCCTCTGTGCTCCTGTTCTGGCGGTATGCGAATTGGTGGGGGTCCAGGGTGGGGGGGAGACAGGATTTGAAGTGTGCTAGGACCAGCTGCTCTAAGCACTTAGTGATGATGGGGGTGAGTGCTACTGGGCGGTAGTCATTGAGGCAAGATGGAGTCGAGTGTAATTTTTATAGATGTTAGAGGTTTGTGTCTTACACTAAAAGTTCTCCCTGTCTTCTTCTAGCTCAACTACTACTGTGGGGTCCTTCTGCTGGTTTGCATCAGTCTTCAAAACTATCTGTCATCCATCCGTGGAATCCAGTTATATTCCCACGGGAGGCACTGGTTAGTTCACATCAGCTGCCTGTTAGTCTGGCTTATCTCTGTCCTCCTCACTGCACCTGACTGGATTTTCCTGGTGGGTAAAAATAATTACACAGAAGATAATACTTGTGTTAATATCTACCCTCAATCTGGAACTGACTGGCAGTTGTGGTCACGCCTGCTCCACCACATATTTGGCTTGGTGGTACCTGCATTCATGCTGATGATCTTCTCACATATGCTATGGCGGCAGTGCAGCTCTAATGGGGCCCGAATCCAGAGAAATGTCACCGTCATCCTGTCTCTGGTGGTCGTATTCTGTCTGTGTTGGATGCCGTACAACTTCATACTTGTTTTGGACACTCTCCAGAACAGACTTCAGAAACATCCTAACAATTCACATGAAAGTTCTGAAAGTTCACTAAAAACCCTTCTCACGGTCACCTCTGCGTTAGGCTGCCTTCACGCCAGCCTGAGGCCTCTGCTGTATCTCGGCCTGTGTGGAAACTTCAGGCAACACTTACTGGCCATGCTGAGATGTAGTAAAACTGAACCAAAAGGCTCACTCTGGGATCTTGGTGTAGACCAGAGACAGCAGCCTGACCACGGTCAGGATCAACAGCAAGAGCTGAAACAGGTGACGGTTGTAGAGAATCCGTTAGCTTATTGAAGATGAAAAGAGAAATATGCTCTCTTCTGACTCAGATGTGAGCAGCATGTTGTTTCACTCCTGAGAGGATATGAATTCAATCTCATGTCAACGCATGGAGGACTTTATTCTGTGTAACTGACAAGTAGATATTTATCTACAAAAACTACTTTCACATTTCACTATAATGCTAAGGTTTTGGAGATCCATCACGGTGACTCATACTAATCCAAAAGCACAAAATGTAGCTCTTTCTTATTATTTTAAATAAAAATATATAGTTTTTTTTTAATCAATAGTGAAATATCTGTGCTGTTAGTGAACTGATTTTAACACATTTATCATTAAGCTAACGCTGTAATCATTGAAAGTTGATATACTGCAAACTGTTATCTGTGATAGTATTACTGACTTCTTACATTAAACAACACATAAACACTTTTTGTAACTTTATTGCCATAAACATAGTTTCATGTTTCTTTTTATGTCATTGGTGGGCAACTCCAGGCGTCGAGGGCCGGTGTCCTGCAGGTTTTAGATATCATCCAGGGTCAACACACCTGAAATTAATGATTAGTTCATTACCAGGCCTGTGGAGAATTTAGCCATTTAAATCAGCTGTGTTGGATCAAGGACACATCTTAAACCTGCAGGACACCAGCCCCTCGAAGCCTGGAGTTGCCCATCCCTGTGCTCTGTTTTGACTCTGCTTGAAACGGTGAAGATGTCAATTACTTTTTATTCAGCAACATTATTTATTTACATTGTTTTTTTGCACCCAAACACACACAAATACTTTGGAACAGCCTTTTAACTAAAAGTAAACTTAGCATTTAAAACCATATTTACTCATTTAAATGTTAATTTTACATTTTTATCAGATTTTGTTTTTGTTTTTGCTGAAGTTTATACAAGATGTGTGTTTTATATTTAAAACTGCATTGTTTTTATGATGTTACAGATGTGTCAACAAACGTTTTTCACTTTTTTCAAACTGCTAAATTTGTTAATACAGCTCATCAGAATTTAACAATTAAAAAATCACTAACATGCACCATAAACACTTTTTAGATCAGCATCAATGCTTTTTCAATAAGGAGAGATCACTTGTAAGGATTAAGCATGATTTATTGAGATGGAGAAAATAATGTATTTGGTGATTAGAGTCCAATGACTCATCATGGCAGAACCGAATCCCAGTGATTGAGTTTTTAACAGGATCCCCTCAGAGTCTAGACACTGGTGGAGGTGGTGAAGATGAAAACTGAGGGTTGAGTAGAGCTCTGGCTAAGGTGTCTGAGGTGTAGCTGGGGAGGAGGTGAGTTGCATAAAAGAGAGTCTGAAAGGGAGAATGATGGAGTGGACAGATTTAAACCGAAGCAGAGGCTGATTGGCTCAAAGAAGGCGAGTGCGAAGATGATTGGACTAGAATAATGATGTCACTTGTGAGATTAGCAGTGTGGAAAAGCAGTAGACACACCCAGGAAAGCAGGCAAGTGTGTGATTACAGATCTTCTGTATTGAATTTACACATAAGCTTTATTACTACAGCCCTAATGGTCTTCATTATCACCAGCAATACACAGCATTTCCAGAATACATGCATTTGTTATTATGCCACAAATTAAATAGAAAAGCTTTTACAGCTTTCAGCCCTGCAGCCTGTGTTTTTCAATTTTCATATTCATAAAAAACCCTAAAAATCTCTGGGAGATTAATAAAATAGAACTGTGCATATGTGCTTATTTACTACGCTGAGAGCTAAGGAGAAAAAACTGATCATGGTTAAAATACAGAATTCAGCTACTTGGTGAATACTTTGACCCAGGATGAGTGAATACAGATCTTCGTTATTGAACTTGCACATAAGCTTCATTTGTATAAACTAGTGACAGAGGAAAAAGTGGCCATAATTTCACCACACGTCATTTACTTTCTTGCAGTATGCACTGTAAAAAAAAATCTCTCTGCATGACTTATATACCTCTAATATATCTTCTGCAGATTTGTTTTGTTGTTGTTTCCATATATACCAAAATGTAGCAAATATCCATATTGCTTTTTTATCCATAGTTATTTTGTCGTAGTTTGTTTTAAATAAAGCATTTTTGAAGCACAATGGAGACATGTTAAAATGAACTGCGCATAGTAAATTTGAATTTTGAAAGATGTTTTCACTTTTACGATGCTGACTGTATGAAGAGTTTTTTTTAAGACAAAATTTAATTATATGAAAAATAAGCATTTTGTCTATGAAAATGAATTTAGCCTTTAGTATTGTAAGTAAAATCCTCACCTGATGACTATAAAGGGTATAGTCCAGGGTGGGATCGACATCCCCTGGAAATCCTGTTATTTTTAAAAGGATGTCTAAAAATGAACAGACCTTAACTGAACTCACCTAAATAACACAAGTGGAGATGTACACCTCCACTTGTGTTATTTGGAGACGTTCAAAGGATTGCTTTCAGTCACTTAGAATTACAGCAAACCCCAATTTGTACTTTTCTTCATCAGTTTCTACTCTGGATTTTGTTATATGTTTTTAATTATGTTTGTTTGTACATATTTTTACAGGTTTGAGTTTTAGGTTCGATGTCTTACATATATGTGTATTATCAAGTTATTTTTTGTAAGTTTTAGGTTGTTTTCAACAAAAAGGTGAATGAAAGCTAATTCATCTGCCGTCATTCCTCCAAATAAAGTAAATCAAACAAACTAGAGGCTTCAAACGGGACCTGAATCATGGAGTACACAGAGGAATTTACCAACTGTTCTGTGTTTTTTCAACTGTTGTGCACTGTTTTGATAGCTGTTTCCAACGCAATGGTTTTATCAGCAAGTGAGTCCAATTTCATAGAATGATCACCAAAGATTCCTTTAATTAGTCTGTTGGCTGTGTGGGTGTACTTTAATGCTGCAAACAGACTTGATTGTGCTAGGTTTATGTTACACTGCTAATAAATGCAGTGTAACATACAGAAAACAAAGTAGCCACTTCTTCTTTCAGGTTATATAACACAAAAAATATACAAACATACAATGGATGTGCTGATGTTTTTGGCTTCGTGTCCATTCATGTCCGTTTTGTAGACTTGATAAGATTTGTTTGACATCAAGGAAGGGGATGGGGGGTCAGATTGACCAGAACACAGAGACCTGGGAATGCTCAGGAGCCGATACCGGAATTCCACACCCACGAAGGCATACAGAATCAGATGCTGTGACTGAACAAGCTTTGTTGCTTGTGTCAAAATGAAATGTTTTCAGCGTGTGATATTGTACAGCTTCCAACAGAGGAAGAAAACCACAA
Organism: Maylandia zebra; assembly: GCF_041146795.1. Classification (NCBI taxonomy): domain Eukaryota; kingdom Metazoa; phylum Chordata; class Actinopteri; order Cichliformes; family Cichlidae; genus Maylandia; species Maylandia zebra. Next base: position 25,672,909 of record NC_135177.1, read on the forward strand.
TGCCTGCCATAATAATCTTAAAAGCTTTCTGCTTTTTAAATCCCTGGGCACCACGCCACAGCTGATCCATGCTGCAGGAGTAACAGAAGATCATGATGGCCGAAGAAAGCATTTAGACCACTATTTCATAAATCAATGTGATTCAAGCGTCCAAGAATCTACTGCCTGTTGGCCAAACTTGGGATAGCTGTGAACACACTCTTCTCTACCTCGTCTTTCATCCAACACATCTTCTAAAAAATCCAGTCAGAGAAAGGAAGAAGCATCGACTGGCCTGAATGACCCAAGGCTTCTTTGGAAATACATCTAGTGTGGATGATCGACAGGTAGCAGTCAGGACTGTTTCAAACCAGGAAACTCATAATAGAAACTGATCTAAATGTACCAAGAAATAAACGCGCCCTCTGCTAAATGATACAGGTACAGATCCAGGCACTTTCAAAGCATCTTCACTCCAGCACAATACTTACTGTAAAAATTGTTCCAATGACATGTTTCCTATTGCTACCCTGCAAGTTTACTCCAGGAAACCCTCACACAGTACAGTATGCAGATGACAAGGTCATTTACCATAAAATGTCATTGACAGAAAAACACAATTATTCATTTCACTAATAAAATGTAGGAAGAAGCAGTAAGGTGTTGTTAGTGAATGGCATCTATTTTGCTGTTGTCTACTTGGGGGGAGGGGCAGCATCGGTGACAGAGATGCCATCAGGATCAAGAAACTAATCTGCAAGGCCGCAGTCATCATTGGTCTGAAATTGGAGGTGTTTGGAGTGAGGAACACGAGGTCACTGAACAAACTGCCCTCCATCATGGACAGCCCATCACAACAGCTCCACTCCTCACTTCTGAGGCAGCAGAGCTCCTTCCCCCTCAGACTGATTCAACCTCGCTGCCATAAAGAACTCTACAGGAAATCACTCCTACCGTTCTCTATGAAGCTCTTCATTCTGTGACACGTGATCACACCTGCCAGGCACAAAAGCCCAAACATATTTTATATTTTACTTTCATTCAGCTGTTCTTCTTATATTTACTGTATAAATATTTTTTATTAATGAAATTTGCACTTCTCTCTTACACTCTGTCAGTCTTACCTTCACTGTTTTTTACTAACTTAATTTTTACTGTTCTTTGGTTTTTATCTCTGTTGTAAATGTATTAATTCCTACTCTATCTCACAGTATAAGCCTGTTACCAAGAGGCACTTTTCTATAACTGTGTTGTTTATTTCTTGTGAATTGTAGACTGTACTATTTTTTACTTTTTATCATGTTGCTGTAACACAGCAAATTCCCGTGTGGGATCAAAAAAACATCTGTCTGTCTGTGCAAATAAAAAAACATTGTTTAAGCTGAAAACTGAGCTCACTTGCAGGTGTGACAATAAATCCCAGGTGTTGTTGGATTCTTTATTATAGATAACTGCATGTGTCGCCATACTGTAGTGGTTACCAATTTACAAAAGATTTCCAGTTTTTTGTCTGTCCCCAGCCTGTATGGGACAGGAGCATCAGGAAGTGCATTTAGAATTTTATTAAAATAAATAAACCAAACAAAACTGCCATATCAAATATGCAGATGCACTTGTCGTGATGACCCTTAAGGAAATAAGACAGTGTGTGAAAGTACCGTCTATATTATAGAAAATTTCACTGACACATACACTGTAAAATTTCATTAGTTCCCAGAACTTAAAAAACTATGCAAACTCGTTGCCTCAAAAAATTTGAGTAAAACTTACTTAAGATGACTAAGTTAGGGCAACTAATTGGTTTTGAGCAGTTTGGCGCTGAGACGGTGTGGGTATAATGATGGAAAGAGAAACCTTTTAGTCAAGAGTGACTCATGACTAAGCCACTGCAACACAGCTGCACGCTTACTTGAAGCATCCTGTCAAGTGAAACGAAGGATTAACTGTCAAGATAAAAAAAAAAATCGTAACCGTCAAAAACAATACAATGATTGCTAAATGTGAAAACACAGACTTGGAGGTAACCATGCATGAATCAGCAAATAGGGGAATCTGTAACGTCTTTCTGCCTCACATAGTTCATGAAAGAAATGATTCAAACTCCAAAGAGCAGTTAATAGAAGAAGTAACAATCCAGAAAGGTTTAAAAAGACCTGGTTTATTCCGTTTAATAACATCGTAATTTGTATGGAAAATATTTATTTTAAAAAAATCTGCATGTAGTTGCTGTTACGATATTGCTTCAGGGAGCAGACATGACAGTCTTTTAGGTTTTGCCATCACTTTTTATTATGCGCTCAACACCACCCTCCTGTGGCTTCCACATGAACTGCACCTTAAACAACAACTTCACGCATATCATGACAGTTGTCAGGTCTAAAATATCTGACTTAAAAGTGTTTTAAACTAAATAAAAATACTTTGAAGTACATCAAAAAGTTCCAGAGACATTATAATGACTACCTAATAATTCCTGAAATGAAATCTATAAGAGAAGTTCAAAGGACAAAGTCTGCAGACTTTTTAAGGGGTCCCTAACATGCTTTTTTTGTCGATGGCCATTATTTAAGGTTGAATTTAAATAATACTTCAAGATAAGTGCCCAAATAAATCAAATGATAACTGATTTATGATAATTACTTTATTAACAGATGTCTTTGAGCCAGTGTTTCCTTAGGACTTTTCTTATTTATGATTTCTTGTGTCTAGTTAGATCTCCCAACTGCCCACCCCATCTCACAATATCACAATATCAACAGCTCCCTCTAGTTTAGTAGCTCTTTATTCGATTATCTTTGTTTGCTGAAATCTAGTGGATCAAGCCAGGCATATAAACTAGTAACACGGAAGTGACGTTACGTGGTTTTTCGAAACAAACCACCTGTTTTTTCTTATTAAAGCCGGATGTCACAGAGGCTGAGCCAGTGTAACGCGTCTGTATAAGCGCTACTAAACCGCAGAGCCTCGTCTTTTTGAAAACGCATCTTTCTTTGAGATTTTTAGTCGTAGGCCTATCTGTTGCAGTTAAATTGTTATAATGCAATATTTTATTGTGAAAAACAACGAGGTGAGGCGTGATGAACCACAATATCCCAGTGGAATAGAAGTTAAGGTGTTTATAAGTCCTTTCTGTGCATGAGAGGCTTTAAGGTACGAGTCCGCATCGTCTGCATGATTGTGAGTGAAGATTCTTTGCTGAGCTCAGCTTTTCTTATCGTCTCGTTTACCATGACCCTTGTTTTTTATAGATTGAGTACTCAGCACGTGCGAGTTTTCTGTATTACAGTTTTATGATTCCTAAATTTTGAGCGCAAACGCAGCTTCTTAAGAGATTTCAGAGAAATAATGTATCTCTTCACCTGAAAAAGCTTCCCAAACTCTGCAGCTGAAGCTCTTTATGTGACGTAAGTGCATTTGTTTGCATAGATTAGCCCTCATGCAATATGAATATATTTTGACTTTTGTGAAGTGTTTTAACGTTACGCACATTTTCTTGCAGCAATTGAAGCTGCTGATAATTATCAGGCATGTCCCTTTCAGTTTCTTTTTGTATCAGCTTGCAAAAACTGTGTTGGCTGGCTTAACGTTCCTAATCTTTAACTCCTGACTGTCCATTTCAACATCACTTAATAACAAAGCTGCGAGACTTTCTTGTAGATTTTAAGTGTGTGTGTGTGTGTGTGTGTGTGTGTGTGTGTGTGTGTGTGTGTGTGTGTGTGTGTGTGTGTGTGTGACAGAGAGAGAGAGAGAAAGGGGGGGAGCGACAACTGAGTACTGTACATCACACAGAACGAGAGACAGAGGAATCTATTCTGACATACAGCTTTTGAGGCACTGCAGCGCTTTTATCTTCTCTCTGTGTTTTGACTTTTTGTTTTGGTTCAACAGAACACGAATATGAGTACAGATGGTCTGGATGTGAACAGTGGAATTGACTATGACCCTAACATTAACTATCACTATCAGATGAGCCTTTTGTGAAAAGAGGCAGTGAGGCAGTGTGGGTGGCACTGATGTATTTTCTTCTGTCCTGTTTATGTCTCCACAGTATATGGACATGGCACAGCTGCATGTGGAAACTGACGGAATCTTAAAGTCTGATGACTATTTGGAATATGGCCAGAACAACACCCGTGATTATGATTATGATTACGATGCAGCGAATACAGTGAATAACACTACAGTGTTTACAGTGTTTAACAGCACAGTGGATAATGTTCCTGTGGAAAGAGGCAGTGAGGCAGTGTGGGTCCCTGCTCTGTATGCTGTAGTGTTTTTTGTTGGAATCCTGGGAAATATTATTCTCCTGAGAGTTCTGGTTCAAAAAAGGAGACAGTGGAGCCTATCGGACACCTTTATTCTCCACCTGAGTTTTATGGACATCCTCCTCCTGTTGATGCTGCCCTTCTGGGCTGCACAGACAACTCAGCTTTGTGACTCGTTTTGGGGGATTTTCAGCCGGGTCTTTGGGGTCGTTTTCAAGGTAAGGACCAGATGTTGTGTGGAACAGAGACTGAAAGTGAAAACAAGACATTTTCAGTGAAGCTGTGAGAAAGCTGAACAGAGTCATTGTACTCAACAGGATGACAGTGACACCCACTGAGTATTTAAAATTTATATGGAAGAGAACAAGCTTAGAACAGCAGTTTAGAGTAGGACAGATGTGAAAGGGAAGAAATGAAGTGTAATTTTTATAGATGTTAGAGGTTTGTGTCTTACGCTAAAAGTTCTCCCTGTCTTCTTCTAGCTCAACTACTATTGTGGGATCTTTCTGCTGGTTTGCATCAGTCTTCAAAACTACCTCTCTGCCATCCATGGCATCCAGTTATATTCCCACGGGAGGCACTGGTTAGTTCATATCAGCTGCCTGTCAGTCTGGCTTATCTCTGTCCTCCTCACTGCACCTGACTGGATTTTCCTGGTGGGTAAAAATAATTACACAGAAGTTAATACTTGTGTTAATATCTACCCTCAATCTGGAACTGACTGGCAGTTGTGGTCACGCCTGCTCCACCACATATTTGGCTTGGTGCTACCTGGACTCATGTTGATGATCTTTTGCTCACATATGCTACGGCGGCAGTGCAGCTGTAATGGCCTCCCAATCCCGAGAAATGTCACCGTCATCCTGTCTCTGGTGGTCGTATTCTGTCTGTGTTGGATGCCGTACAACTTCATACTTGTTTTGGACACTCTCCAGAACAGACTTCGGGATCCTGCTAACGATTCACAGGAAGGTTCTGAAAGTTCACTAAAAACCCTTCTCACGGTCACCTCTGCGTTAGGCTGCCTTCACGCCAGCCTGAGGCCTCTGCTGTATCTCGGCCTGTGTGGAAACTTCAGGCAACACTTACTGGCCATGCTGAGATGTAGTAAAACTGAACCAAAAGGCTCACTCTGGGATCTTGGTGTAGGCCAGAGACAGCAGCCTGATCACGGTCAGGATCAACAGGAAGAGCTGGAACGGATGATGGCTGTAGAGAATCTGTTAGCTTAGTGAAGATGAACAGATTTTGACTCAGATGTAAGTAGAACAACTTTACACTCCTGAGAGGAAGTGAATTCAGTTTCATGTCATGAGTTCAAGGGCTGGAGGATGTTATTCTGTGTAACTGACAAACAGATGTTTATATATAAAAATGACTCTCACATTCCACACATGCATCATAGTGACATATGCTCACCCAAAAGGGTTAAAAGTAGATATCTGTAAGTATCTGTATGATGAAGACGACGAGCTGAAACAGATGATGGGTGTAGAGAACCAGTCAGTTTAGGGAAGATGAACAGAGAAACATACTCTTTCGTGAGAAAGCTCAGATGTGATCATGATGATGTTACTGTCATGGTACTGGTTCATTGACCCACAGCTTTGAGTTTATTTAGGTCCATGACGTATTTTGTAGAATGTGTTTTTGCAGTGTTTGGTCTTGTTCTTTCTTTATAGAGTTATTGCTATTCTTATGTTCAGTTTGAAGCCCTGATGTCTATTGATTTTTTTTTTTTTCCTTTCGGGTCCTGTTTGCCTTGGTATTGCCTCTGCGTGTCCTCCTCAGTATCTCCTGCGTCATTTTGCCACCCAGTGGAGTCTGTCTTGTCTTGTTTATTTGCCCGTTTCCACAGGCATGTGGGCATCTGTGTGTGTGTCTGGTTTCCCTCACCCTCTCTGTCCCTCACTCTCTCACCCTCGTTCTGTGTCTCCCTAGTCGTGTCTCTGAGTTTCGTCTCCCTTTGCTTACATGTTCTTGCCTGGGTCTCTATGTGAGTGTCACTTGTTGTTTTATTTTGACAGTACCTTATCTCATGTGTGTTATGTTCAGTTTGGCTTCCCTTGTTTTGTCAGATTTGTTCTTGATGTCTTTCCACCTGTTGTCCATCCTCTCCTAATCTGGTGTATTTAAGTCCTCAGATTGTTTCTGTTTGTTGTCCGTCTTTGTGTTGGTCCTCCTGTCATGGAGCCTGAGGGGCAGCACTGATAGTCGCCAGTATTTTTACATCTTGATTTCACTGTTGTAGCATGAGTACTGGGAATGTCCAGACAGGAGACCGGATGACAACAGCATGTAGTGTTGTTTGTTTTTGTTGGCAGATTTTAATCCTGCTCTAAATGTGTCTTATGCTTAAAACTGATTCACAAATATTTTAAAAAGAATTATAGTGGAATAGTCTTTAACCTGACTAGCAATAAAATAAGTTTGCATTTAAAATGTTTACTTTTCTTTTGTTTACATAGCAGATTTTTGCTCAAAATGTGTGCTTATGTCTAAAACTTTTTTCCAATTTTGCACATATTACAGTGCACATTTCTAAGATTTTATATTTTTTTAAAGTGTTAAGTCTTTTGTTTGTTTGGGGTTTTTTTTTTTGTTTGTTTGTTTGTTTGTTTTGTTTTTTACAGCTCAGCAAATTAAGATTCAGAAACTCACTAACATACAACCAAAACACCTTTTAGATCAATAATGGCATTTTCAAATTACATGCATTATTATTATTATTATTATTATTATTATGTCACTTAAAGTAAGTGGAAACGCTGTTATGTGCTTTGTGTTTTACAACCCTACATTCTTGTTTAAGATAACCTCAGAGAAGCTATAAGTCAGGGAAGGTAGCTGTCGTAGCTGTGTTTGCACGCTGCAAAGTGGCTCTACTTTTAGCATCACACCTGCCACCATTTCCTTCAGAATGCACTGTCAAGATTCTTTCTGTGTCTCTAATATATCTCTTATATCTTCTGCAGATATGCTTTGATGTTAATTATTTTCTATATACCAAAATGTATCAAATAATAATAATTGTGAAATAAAAGGAAAAGGATACATAATGTTCAATGTGTAATGTGTATTTCTTTTCAGGGTCCACAACCAGCCTGATAAAACTGTGTTCTTTTAGCTGGAAACAAAGTAAAGCTCTTTGTTTTTCTTGGTGAATTTTTTATTTTAGAAAATTGCATGCGTGCAAAAGAGCCCCAGGTTGGTACTGTCCCATGCCTAGACACGATGGGACAAGTGCATCAGGGTATTTGGCATTTAAACAAAACAAACAAGTTTAAAAACAAAAACAAAAAACAGCCATATCAAATACGCAGATACACTTGCTGTTATGGCCCTTTAGGAAATAAGAGTGTGGGAAAATACCATATATAGTGTAAAAAAAACTCCCTGACACAAAGTTTGGAGCTGAGATGTTCTGGGTATGATGATGGAAAGAGAAACCTCAGAAGAGGTTGTTATTTTTTTTAAATCTTCTGTACCTTGTAGCTGACATCAGGTCTGGCTTGATTACAGAATTATGTCATTTTCTTACACCTCAAATTATTTTTGAGGGGATTTCCTTACTCTTTTACTTAGAATGGTGAAAGTGTAGTCATACAAACGAGGTGGAGGAGGGTCAAACATTACAGTAAGAAAGTAAAGGCTCAGACGAGGACGTACCAGCTTTTGAGCCTGAAAAGAGGGAACACGATGGCCTCCAAAGTCCATTGTGGGTAAGAAGTGGTGTACAAGCTAGGGCTCTGAAGTTGTGAAATTTGGTTTCTCAACTGGCATATACGCACTGACCTGTGCAGGGAGTCAATCCGGTTTAAGTGTTGTTGAAAGTTAACTGACAAAGACGGGAGGCTCACAATTCAAAGCATTTTTATCATATATCCTATTAATCAAAAAGGATAAAGAAAGCGTGTGTGTGTGTGTGTGTGCGCGCGCGCGCACGTGCCTGCGTATGCGTGCATGTGAGCCGTACAATTAATACTTGTTATTATGGATGGTATGGGTGGCAGCACATTGTTCATGCTAAGGCACCTTAAAAGCTTATATGTCTTCCTCTGAGCTTTCACCTTCCTGTTCTGTCTTGCCTTCCTCTACCTCATGACAGCAGTGAGTCTGACTTCCCTTCCACACTTTCAAGTAAAATCTGCTTCACCCTGCCCTCTGCTTTCTGAAGTGAGGACATATAGGTTGGAAATGGTGGTACATTTCTGAAATCCTACACATAACCACTAAGAGTTTCAAATTGAAACAATTTGAGTTTTGGCAATAGAATCATAATATCAGCAAAACAAGGTATCTGTTTCCCATCTGGACATAAAATGTGCATGCTGCAATTCCCATCCTTTTGAAAAGAAAGTCTATGTAGTCTGTTAGCTCAACCCCCACAAATGTGTTGTTAATTGAAAGCCCTAGATATCACATTGACAGTGCAGCAGGACTCATAAATCATATAAATGTCCCCAACAGAGGACAAAAATTAAATTCTGGGTTTCAGAGGATAATAAATGTGAGCATAATTTATTCTCAGAAGCCACTATAAAGTTAAGAAGACAAAGGACCACACATTGAACAACTGAGATGAAACACACTGAGTGCTGCATTGAGTTAAACTTAATATTTACAGTTAAGCTGGGATTCCTGTTTAGGACCTTTCTTTTAGAAAAAAAAACAGACCTTTGTGTCAAAATAGCAAAGTCAGATATAAATCCTGTAAAGACCATGATACTACATACGTACTTACATGTATGGAACGCCACATGCACATCATCACGCATCGTTTGATTGCAATGGAGCGCCCTCTGCTGGATTTGGGTTAAACGGCAGACATCTAAACTTTTTGTTTTTAACCTTACACGTTGTATAAGTACGGAAGAGGATTAGGGCCACTGGGGGGAAAAAAAGAATTCTGACTTTAATCTCAGAATTCTGACTTTAATCTCAGAATTCTGACGAGATTAAAGTCAGAGTTCTTTTTTTTCCCCAGTGGCCCTAATCCTCTTCCGTATATAAGCATGTTTACACATTGACTTATTTCCTATTTTTCCAGAAAAAAAATTAAAAACGAAGGACGGCTTGAAACTTTTTCAAAGTATTGCATGTTATAAATATTCTGACACCTGCACCAACAAACAACAGCTGCATTCGTCTTGGCCACAGACTGCGGTAAACGACTTTTGAGCAGGTCATGTTAAAAATCAGTTTAATTAAAATAACTAATATGAAACTTACATTAGTGTCTCTTTCACAATTAAAGTTAGATTGGCATCATTTTGATATTTAGCTCTCTACTTCATTCTAATTATCTGCTACACTCTTAGGTTTGTTTAAATAGCAACATCATCACTTTATGAGTGGAGTTAGGTAACTCCAGCCGGCCAACCCATCTCACAATCTCAACAGCTCCCTCTAGTTTAGCAGCTATTTATGCGACGCTTTGTCTGTTTTGTTTCCTTCTTTTCAGAAGTCCGAATCAAGCCAGACGTCTAAAGGCGAGACACGGAAGTGAGTTGGGGGCCACCTTCAAAACAAACCACCTGTTTTTCCACATTAAACACGGAGGTCACAGAGAATTAGCCAGTGTCGCCACTGGAAGGTGTCTGTCTGAGCGCCGCAAAACCACAGAGCCTAGTCTTTTTCTTAAATTCTCTTTCTTTTGGATTTTCAGTCGTATCCGCTGTAGTGTAATTATTATGCAGTATTTTATTTTGAAAAATAAAATATTGTATTTTCGTGTATTGTATTATTTGACTGAAGTGGCAATTTGCGAGCGAGGTGACGTGTGATGAACCAAAACAAGTCAGTGGAGTAAAAATTAAAATGTTTATAATTCCTTTATGTGCGTGACACGTTTAAAGGTAGCAGTTTGTGTGCGGGGCGTGTCTCCGATAAGCGAACTACTGTGGTGAGCTCAGCTTTTTTTTTCACCTTCTAAGTTACGTCTGCTCGCCGGAGCGCTTATGTTTGTGGATCTACTTTCAGCGTATTGTTCTGTAATTACAGTTTCATGGTTCTATAATCTAACTGTGTTTGGTAGCTGTAAAGAACGCTATCGCGCCTTTTTCAGTTGTACTTGACAGGCGTCGGACAGCTGCGGGAGTTCGTCTGTGCTCCCTCCAAAAACACCCGACCGGTAGTCACCCTATAAAACTGAGTGACCCGAGGTTGAAGCGGTAGGCTATGTGCGGGTCCTGTTTTTAGTAACATCGACCTACAGCGCGCAGAAAGCTGCTCAAACTCTACAGCCGAAGCTCTTTATGTGAAGTACGTACATTTATTTGCATATATCAGCCCTCCTACAATATGTATTTTAACATATGAACATTTTACTGGCAGCCATGAAAGTTACTGATAATTCTGTCTACTTTCTGTTTGCAATAACTGTGTGCGCAAACTTAGCGTTCCCTATCCTTAACTCTTGACTCTTCTGGTTTTGTAGAAGCTTTATTTTAACAACGGTAAAAAGCAAAGCTGGGAGGCAGTTTTATAGATTAAAATGTGTGTGTGTGTGTGTGTGTGTGTGTGTGTGTGTGTGTGTGTGTGTGTGTGTGTGAGTGACTAAGGAGAACTGTACTTTCCGTTTGTCAGCCCCACAATTGCTACATCACAACATGTGAGTTGTTGTATGTTTGTGCATTTACTATAAGCTGGGTTTACCAACGGGAAATTTCAGGGAACTAACATGACTTTTACCCAGAGAGAAAGAAAGAGAGGAATCTATTCTGACATAGAGCTTCTGAGGCACTGCAGCATTTTTGTCTGGTCTCAGTGTTTCAACATTTTTGTCTTCACAGTTCACGAACATGGGTGATATAGATGTGGATCTCGATGGAATATTTAAAGAGAATGACACATTTCCTGAGGAGGACTATGAGTATCCAGGGGATGAGTCTTTTGTGAAAAGAGGCAGTGAGGCAGTGTGGGTCCCTGCTCTGTACTCCATAGTGTTTGTTGTTGGAATCCTGGGAAATATTATTCTCCTGACAGTTCTGGTTCAAAAGAGGAGACTGTGGCGCATATCGGACACCTTTATTCTCCACCTGAGTATCGCGGACATCCTCCTCCTGTTAATGCTGCCCTTCTGGGCTGCACAGACAAGTCAGCCTTGTGACTGGTCCTTGGGCATTTTCAGCCAGATCTTTGGAGTCGTTTTCAAGGTAAGGACTAGATGTTGTATGGATCAGATAGAGACTGAAAATAAAAGCAAGACATTTTCAGTGAAGCTGTGAGAAAGTTTTTTTTGTTTTGCTGTACTCCATCATTTTTCTGCTGAATTTAGTTTCTTGGCAGAACGTGCAGAACAGAGTCATTGTACTCAACAGGATGACAGTGACATCCACTGAGTATTTAACATTTTTAAGGAAGAGAACAAGCTTAGAACAGCAGTTTAGAGTAGGACAGATGTGAAAGGGAAGAAATGAAGTGTAATTTTTATAGATGTTAGAGGTTTGTGTCTTACGCTAAAAGTTCTCCCTGTCTTCTTCTAGCTCAACTACTACTGTGGAATCTTTCTGCTGTTTTGCATCAGTCTTCAAAACTACCTCTCTGCCATCCATGGCATCCAGTTGTATTCCCACGAGAAGCCCTTCTTTGTTCACATCAGCTGCCTGTCAGTCTGGCTTATCTCTGTCATCCTCACCGTACCTGACTGGATTTCCCCAGGGACTAAAAAGGACTCCACAGAAGAGAAAACATGTGTTCACATCTACCCTCAATCTGGAACTGACTGGCAGTTGTGGTCACGCCTGTTCCACCACATATTTGGCTTGGTGCTACCTGCATTCATGCTGATGATCTTTTCACATATGCTATGGCGGCAGTGCAGCTCTAATGGGGCCCGAAGGCAGAGAAATGTCACCGTCATCCTGTCTCTGGTGGTCGTATTCTGTGTGTGTTGGATGCCGTACAACTTCATATTTTTTTTGGACACTGTCCAGAACAGACTTCAGAAACATCCTGATGATTTACATAAAAGCTCTGAAGGTTCACTAAAAATACTTCTTATGGGCACCTCTGCGTTAGGCTGCCTTCACGCCAGCCTGAGGCCTCTGCTGTATCTCGGCCTGTGTGGAAACTTCAGGCAACACTTACTGGCCATGCTGAGATGTAGTAAAACTGAACCAAAAGGCTCACTCTGGGATCTTGGTGTAGGCCAGAGACAGCAGCCTGATCACGGTCAGGATCAACAGCAAGAGCTGGAACAGATGACGGATGCAGAGAATCCGTTAGCTTAGTGAAGATGAACATACTCTCTTGCGACTCAAGTGTGAGATGAGCAACTTTACACTCCTGAGACGAAGTGAATTCAGTTTCATGTCATGAGTTGATGGGGTGGAGGACTTGTTTCTGCGTAACTGACAAGCAGATTTTTATATATAAAAATGACTCTCACATTCCACACATGCATCATGGTGACATATGCTCACCCAAAAGGGTTAAAACGGATGTCTGTATTTTATTTTTGAATTATTTAAAATAAAGGTATTTAGTTTTTTATGATTAGTAAAACATTTGTGTTGCCAATTAACAGTTTTCAACACAGTTTTCGTAAAGCTAATATCATAATCTTTGAAATTCAGTGTAATGCAAGTTGTTACCTTTGGCAGTGTTATTGACATCATATGTTAAACAGTCCCAAACAGTTTATAACTTTAACACCATTAAAACAATTCAGTGTTTAAGCTTTCTCTCTTGTGCTCTCTTTGACTTGTCTTGAAGCAGTAAATCCCGAGATTGCGTAATGACATGTCAGCGTGTGATTGCTTTGCAGTTAAGGAATTTCCCCTCAAGCCAGTTTACTTAACTTAAAAAATCATTGTTTCTGGGAATGTACAAATGTGACACAGGAAGAAAAGAAAAAAGTGGTGATGTCATCAGTCAGGTGACAGAGCGCGGTGGAGGAGGGGTGCTGCACCCTTTTCGTAGCTTTCTATTTACAGTCATCTGAAGACGTGTCTGTGTTTAGTAGGAAGAACTGTGTGAGGCTTTGTGAACAGAGCCAGCTGACAGAAAACCAGCAGACCAGTATGTGGGAGAAGAACGCACGTTAGAGAAGATAAAAACTTATTGTGATGATAATAGTCTGTGTTGTGCTGCACACACACACAAAAGCCTGTGGTTTTATGCTTTCACACTGCTCAGCACGTCGTGACCTGCCATGCTTGCCTGGTTTCAAATCCTAACAATCTTGAGAAATGTAACTATGTTCAGAAATAAATGTACTTTCGGTACTGAGTGTTCTTCTGAAAACTCGCTGTGCAGTAATTTCACACTTGAAAATATTCAGTTTCCTCGTTTCGACGCACTCCTTCCTCTGTTTAGTGTTTTGTGAGTCTGTAAGAGCGCATGATGCAATAAAAGAAATGGTGGCTGTCGAAAGCAGCAGAAACATTCTTCGTGTTTAAGATGTGGTTTACAGTTTTCAGCTGCACCTCAAGCATTATTTCCTGCTTCAGCTTATCTGGCAACTAAGATAGAGAAAACCAGCTAATCAGGTCTTTTGTTTAATGAGTAACAAATCTGGTATGAGCAAAGAGAAAGTCTTTGTATACAACTTGATCAAATGTAAGCACATTTAGCAAAAATACTAAATGATTAACACAAATCCAGGGCTAGTTGACCCTGTTTGGCTGTGTTTGCAGACAGTGTCTTTAATCCACCTTACTCTCTGTTGCTTTACTGAAATGTTTATAGTGTAGACATCCTGACTGTGGTTGGGATGATCTTAGCACTGCTGTCATCAGCCTGCTATTGTCAGATATTTGCCTTTCACGTAATTATGAAAACAAAAGCAGTCGTGTCATTGTCCACATGTTTTTCTGAATGTCGATCATGTGGATGTCATTTGTTTTGGAGAAGTGAGTCACATGTCATATTATATCTCATTGTTTCCATCTGTTACGTAAGATCTCTGTCACCGAGCCAGTGCGTCTACCTTTCATTTTTATGGTTTCAGTTTCCAGTTAAAAGCATGTAAGCTGTTTTTACAAAAACTGCTGGATGTGAGTTTAAAATTTTCTCTATCATTCTTACATCCATTCTTCATCTGTTTGCCAAAATCGGTCGTGAACTTAACTTCTGCTCGGTTTACACAGGCCATTATAAAAATTTTATATATACAGAAAAAAAGAGGGAAGAAATAGACCAAAATGTTGCGCTGTCTTCTGTCACGTCAGTCGACATGTACTGAGTAAAGACTTCATGAGCAGAAGACAAACAAGTCACACAGTGGTTTCATAACGTGATTTGAAAGCTGCTTTTTTTGTTTAGATAATGTTTAAAGCAGGTAGAAATAAGCAAATAATGCATGTAATAATGCAGCTTTTTTATCTTTGCAGGCTCCTCTCCTGCACTGAACTCTATACTGTAAACATTAAATATTGGGAGTCGTTATAATAAGTAGAGTTATGGTATGTTGTAAACAGGAAAGTTCCCTTCAGCTCAATAAGATTGTAGAGCAGCATCTATACTGACAACCAATAAACTAACCAAAACAATAACTTACTCATTTTTTTTGTTCTTTTAAAAAATGTTTTTTACACGTTTATTTTGTCAGCAATTGTAACAGGTATTTCTCTGGTTTTACTTTTTATTTATTTAGCAACAAAATTGTTATTACCACAAATATAAACTCTGGGAAATAAAATTCCTCAAAAAAGAGCCAAAAGCTTTTACTGAGGAGTAGAATTTTTGATTTAACTACCTATAAACTCACCAACAAACATGTTCACTCATTTAAGTGTTCATTTTACATTTTTATTTTACTTTTGCTTTGAAGTCTTGTTAAAAATGTGTGTTTTATGTCTAAAATTGCTTTTTAGAAACGTGTTCTAACACACCTCAGATTTAGAATTTTCCAAACTGTTAAGTTTTTTTATACAGCTCAGAAAAACAGTTTGTTTAACATAAAAACATTAAAATAATAGAACGTTGTATAACAGTAAGAGTAATGGTGGCCTTCATTATGGTTTTAAAATCACCAGCGATAGACAACATTTCCAAACTGCATGCATTATAGGCCACAGAAATTATGCAATCCCACACACAAAAAAAGCTGAAGTAATTCTGGGAAGTAATTATAGACCTATGCATACATTAATTATACGTGTATAGGAGATATACGTGTATAGGAGAGCCACACAGAGTCAAGTCAGCAAAAGTAGCAGTGTCAATGCCTGTAATTTAAGCCTCACACCTCATCTTTCTTGCGGTGTGGACTGGAAAGAATTTCTCTGCATGTCTAATATATCTCTTTAAATCCACTACAGATTTGCTTTCTTGTTAATTAATTCCATATATTTCAAAATGTAGTAAATATCCATATTGTTTACAGTAATTTTGTAGGTTGGTTTTAAAATGCCATTTTGAAGTAATGTAAATAAAGTGTGTGTAGTAAATTTGAATTTTGAAAGATGTGGTGCCTGAATGTTCATTGGGTTGACTTTTGCTTTGTCGACTATGTGAAATTTTTAAAACAAAATTTCATTACTTTAAACATTTTTTGCGCAAATAAAAAAAATATTTGTCTGTAAAAGTGAATTTAGCCTTTAATCCTGAGAGTAAAATCCTCATCTCATGGTGCTTTCCAGAAGTATTCCAAGAGAATATATATTCCTGGGTGTAAATCCTGATATTTTCAAAAGCAGCCTATATAAACTGGAACAAACCCAGCTTAAAACGACTGGGTCCCCGCATAACACCAGTGGGTCCTTCCTATTTAAAGAACTGCTTTCAGTCAGTCAGAATTCTCTGTAACATCAACTAAAACTTTACACTTTGTATCAGAGACTACAGTTGTGATTGGAAGCTTATATAAATTCATCATGAGGATGAACTTGACAGTAATTTTGGACAGGGAGAGTTCTGGCTCCTAAAGAAAGAAAGAAGGAATCAATCAGTGGCCCTCATTTTGGAGCTCCATCTATTATCATGGGGTGAGCATGACCATGAGAAAAGGTGTAGGGGAAAGCGGTGCTCTACTTACACTGTATTTAATGAAGGTGGAGTGCTGCTGCCTTCAACTGAGGACATAGCCAGACTGTGGAAGAAATACTTAGAGGAGCTCCTTAATCTGGCTGACTGTTCTTTAGAGGAAGCACAGTCAGGGGGAACAATTCACCTATGATTTGTTTGATGATTTGAAACATTTAAGTCTGACATGAACACTGTTTCCCTGCTCAGGAGCTGACGCCGGAACTTCTCACTCACAAAAGCATACAGGATGGGATTGAGGCAGCAGTGAATGAAACCCACACAGGTGGTCACTGTCTTAATTTTCTCCAGGGATGTTGTGTCTGAACAAGTTTCATTACTGATATCAAAATTAAACGTTTCCACTAAGAGCGTGATGTTGTACGGGGTCCAGCAGATAAAGAAAACCACCACCACAGCCACAATAACTTTAAAAGCTCTCTGCTTTTGATGGCTCTGGGCACCACACCTCAGCTGATGCAAAATGCAGGAGTAGCAGAACATCATGATGGCTGAAGGAAGTGCAAAGCCAACTATGAGGTAAATCATGCGTGATGCCAACCTCCAATTATATACAGCCTCCTCACGAAATTTGTAATAATTGGGAACACACTCTCTTCTGCCTCGTCTATCATCAAACACATCTTCTAAAAAGATCCAGTCAGTGATAGAGAGAAGCAGGGAAAAGCACCACACCATCAGGCAGCTGGCCTGAACAACCCAAGGCTTCTTCCTTGAGTACATCTGTGTAGCATGGACGATGGACAGGTAGCGGTCCAGACTGATGCAGGCCAGGAGAAGGATCCCACTGTAGAAATTAATCTAAAGAAATCAATGAAAGACACTTCTGCTAAATTAATTGAAAGTACAGATTTTTTCACTGCATCTTTACTTCAGCACAATACTTACTGTAAAAACACTTCCAGCGATCTTGCACAGGGGAGTACCAAATGTCCATCCATCACTTTTGGCATACTGTACTGCCCAGATGGGCAGCGTCACCAGCATCAGGATATCTGCCACTCCCAGATGGAAGATGAATATATCTGTCGCACTCCAGGTCTTCCTACTCCGAGCCAGTATCCTCAACAGCAATCCGTTCCCAAGCAGACCAACAACGAACACCACAGAGTACAGAACTGGTATGAACACAGCTTCAAAATTCACAGTCTCAGTCAGGCTGCAAATATCACCCTCTTCATAAGAGCCATTCGAGTCTGAATAGTTATAGTTCTCATAGAAATCAGACCAGTCAAGGTCCTCCCCTGTCACTGTAATCTTTTCATCTTCCATCATCTGTGGACAGACAGAGAAAAGGATGCAAATTTTCACTTAGACTCTGACTTATGATGTGATTTTCAACCACATGGTCGATCATGTTTTCTGTATTTTTTGTTTTCCAGTTAAAGTAGTTGGAAACACTACTAATATTATCCAGGTAAAGAACACATTGGGTTTTTTTTAAATAGATAATATTTTAACAGTGAGGACAGGGTAAAAAAAAACAAACACAGAAACTGGATACATAAAGCTTTGCTTTGTACGGTTTATTTATTTATTTATTTTTATTAACTGAATTACTTGTACCAATCAACAAAAGACAGTGTCAACCATTTTAGTCATACTATTGGTTTATTTTTTAATTTCTTAATTTCTTTTAACTGTTTTGTATCTTCTTCTTCTTTTATTTATGCTGGTACAATTTAGGGAAGAGAAACTGATATACACCAACCAAGAGGAAGCATGTAAATTCACATTTTGCAAGAAATTAAGAGTCAGGTGGCTCTAGACATTAGTCGTAAACATAATGTCATAAACGTACTGAATGTTTAAAACAAAATATAAGGAAAATATCACTCGTCACGTCACATCACAGTTTAATATGCTGTAGTTTGTCACTGAGAACTGAAGGTGTGTATACAAACAGAAAAACAATCCTGTAAAGAAAAACATACACCCCTCTGCATCAAATCAATTCAATTTGTGATCATTTAGTAAATTCTTAAACGCATAATTAATTAATGTAAACAGAGAGTGGTCAATGTAGTTAAAATGCATAATAGGATGTTGACCAAAATTTAAGAATAATGACATACTCGTGAAAAATTAGAAATAGCCAGTATAGAATGATAAATAATTCAATAATTCAATAATAAAGGCATAAAATAAAAACATACCAAAGTAGAAGTCTCTAATATCGTAGATAATAAAAATGTGTCCAGAGCTCTACCTCCAGCAGTGCCGATAAAAGCATCTAAATCGGTTAAAGAGGAAGCTCACACAAAAACAAAACCAAAACAAACTCCTCCACCTTACTAGGCACATTATGAGCTAGCATTTGATGTTTTTATATAAAATTATTAACTTTGTTTTGAAAAAAGTATTTTTGTAAAAAATAATAACAATACTTTTAAATTTTATTTGTATGTTTTATTTTGTATTTATTCTTTTTTTTAAGATGCTGAAAATGTAGCTTACAACTGCACTTCATATATTTAAATTGTGCTTTTAAGATGTCTGGAACTAACTACAGCAGACATAACTGAACCCATTTACAAATTTGCTGTAAAGCTGTAAGATTTCCTCATTGTTGCCTTTACATTTTTGTTATTAATGTGAATATATGATATAAAATCTTATAGGATCAGTGTGTAAGTGGTGGTTCCACTGTCTATGTACACATTTCTGTGAAATCAGGCACAAAACCTAAAAACACTCATCAGATTCATTTTGAAGTTATGTTTCAGACTTTTTTAGGAATTAAAAGACTTAGAGTTTTAGTCTATAAGTGTTATCAATATGTTATTAACATTTGAATAAATTATTTTATTTAGATTTTTTTTCCCCTTTTTTTGCTTTTCTTTTTTGCTTTTTCTCTGTCAAATAAAGAAAATTAAACAAATTAGTCAACTGGTGTCAAATTGAAACTGAAACCTAGAAACTAGTTGTCCCAATCAAAAGAATTTAGCAACCGTTTGATGGGGGGGTTTTTCTAAACTCTCTTTTGGTTTTGATAGCTGCCCTTGTATGACTTTAACGATCATTAAGTCAGTAAGATTTCTTTAACTGGCCTTTTGATCCTGTGGGTGTACTGTATAAAAAACTATAAAAACTGACTTGTTTGTGTTATTTGGAATAATGATTCTGTATTTGAACACATATAAAACATAAATCAATGTGCAAAAAAATATATTATAAAACACATGTTGTATAAAACCTTTTTAAGGAGAAATAGTAGCTCTCTACAATAATAAAGCATGTTGTATGGGGGGGGGGGGGGGGGGGGGGGGTTGCCTTCATGTTCATCTACGTTAGTTTGTAAGCTCAGTCAGGATTTGTTTTATTGTCTTTTTCAGAGACACTATATTGCCAAAAGTATTCTCTCACCCATCTAATTTATTGAATTCAGCTGTCTGGTAGCTTCCACGGCCATAGGTGTATAAATCAGGCAGCTAGGCCTGCAGACTGCTTCTACAAGTATTTGTGAAAGAATGGCTCGCTCTCAGGAGGTCAGTGGACATCAGTGTGGTATTGTGATAGGATGCCACCTGTGCAACAAGTCAAGTTGTGAAATTTCCTCACTATTAAATATTCCACAGTCAGTTGTCAGTGGTATTATAACAAAGTGGAAGTGATTGAGAACAGCAGCCGCTGCAACACAAAGAGGTAACTCACCTAAAATCACAAAGCGGGCTCTGCGCTTGGGTATGGGTTCGTGAACCTTCTGCAGAGTCAATCAATATAGACCTACAAACTTCATGTGGCCTTCAGATTAGCTCAAGAAAGCTTCATGGAATGTATTTACACTAGTGTGAAAATATGTATATGAGTAATTGCATATGAGAGCATGAGGGTGGGAATGGATGTTTGTATCTGTGGGTGCCTGTTTGTTTGTGTCTATATGTCAGGTCAGGTATCAGACACCACCTCTCTAGGGACATCTCAGGCCCTCCATGGTATGGAGGCCTATCTCCCCCCACTACTTCCCCTGCCAGTGGCAGACGCCCTCAGACATTGGTGGTTCTTTGTGTCCGGGGATGGGTGTCCAGGTACGCACCGGCTCACTCCTGGTGGCTGCTTGCCTGGAGCATGGGGCTCACTCGGGCCCCTTCGGGGGTGGGGTGCCCTCGGCCTGGGGCTCGGTCACTCTGGCACATGGGCACGTCACAGCAACCCCCCCGGCTTCTGCTCCGCGGCTGCTGAGTGACCCCTCATCTGGGGCTCCCCTCAGCTCTTTCCGGGATAGTGGCGCCGCTGCCCCTCTGTTGGTCTTCCTTGGTCGCTTGTGTTCAAGGGGCCTCTGGATGTCTGGAGCCTGGATCTCCTCCATACCTGCTTCATGCCCTGGAGGACGGGGCTGTGGCTCCCCACACCCTCTAGCAGATCATTACATGAAGGAATCTTTTAAATACAAGCGCGCTCATGCTCACAGGTGTACACACGGGTGCTCACACACACAAACTACACCCTTTTTGGCTCCTACCTCAAAGCACACTGTGCGCTGTCGATCCTACGTGCTGCACAATAATATTTAATATTTAGTATTTACTGTTATATTCACATAGATCCTTCCGATAATGTTGTTTATAATATTGCTCTCTTTTTTTTTGCTTGTTTTCTCTTTTTTCTTTCTCAACAGGTGATCCAGGTGATTGATATACCGGTATGTATTTTTTGTCTATTTGTTTTGTTGGTTTTTGTTTTTTGCCCTTTGTCACATTCCTCTTCTCTGCTGTTTTTCTTTCCCTCTTTCTTTCTCCCTTTTTTTCTCCCCTGTCAAGTCTGTTCTGTATTTAGGAAGTGAAAATAAAATAAACAATAAAAGGTCAATCAAAAAGACCAATACGCCAAGGCTGGGATGGTCCATTTGGTAAAGTAAATCCGTTGGACATCTTTCTTTGCCTTTAGACAATAATTCAGATGGCAAAAGAACCAAACGGGACAGGCAAAAAAAAAAAAAAAGAATGGATATGATAAAAACCTTTACTGAATAAGTGTAAGGTTTACCTTACTTAGGTAAGGTTTACTTTCTGTGAACTTTTCTCTGAAATCAGAAACTAAACCTGAAAACAATCATCAGTTTAATTTAGTGGTAAGTTGTCCTTCAGAATTATTATTTCGTTTTTGCATAAACATTAGTTTAAAAATTAGTATATTTTAGTGCTATCTTTATAATTCTAATACATTGCAGTTACTGGGTAAATGTGTTCACCAAATAAATGAATGGATGAGCCATAATTTTCTTCAGCTTAATGCTGAAAAACAGAAGTAATCACTTTTGGTCCCAAAAATGAAAGTCAACAAAATTCAATACAACAGAACGATTTAAAATTGTTTAGCATAGTTATGAATGCTGATTTGAATTTGAATAGTCATATAAACACCATTATGCAATCCTCTTCCATCTTAAAATATTAGAATTAGAATTAAGAGTCTTGTGGCAAAAAAAGATAATAAATGCTTATTCATGCATTTATTTTTAGTAAGCTAAATTATTGTAATTGTTGTTTTTATTGGTTTTAATTTAATGTACATCCAAAATGCTGTTGCTACATTTCTGACCAACACCAGGAAAAACTGATCATATTACAACTAATTTTAAAATCATTGTACTGGTTTCGGTGTGTAAAGGGATTGATTGTAAAATACTGTTAACGGTTTATAAAGCATTGAGGGTCTTGGACCTAAATATATTGCTGATCTACTTGAAGTCTGTGGGGCTCCTAGGTCTCAGATCTAGAACCAAACCTGGTGAGGTTGTATGAAAGATGCTATATGAATAAATTTGACTTTGACTTTAACAGGGTTTTTTTTTTTTTTTTTTAGTCTGTGTTATCTGTATGTCAATAATATTTGTAACAACCCGTTCTATTCATATTTTAGGTTTTTGTAGTTTTCAGCACAAAGTCAAAAGAAAACTCATTTTTATGCCAGATTCCAGATGAGACCAGACTAATCAAAGGAAGGTCCCAACTGCTTGATGAACGGTTTTTGACACATTTCCAAAGTTTCCTGCATAGTTTTAACATCAATTAATTACATTTCACTGAATAATCACCCAAATTCCATTAATATTCCTGCAGGTCCTGTGGGAATTGTTATATTGGAAAGAGACTTTATCATACTTAAAAAATATATAATCGTCATTTTGTACAGAACATAAATCAAGATACAAAGAAAAAAGTATAAAATACAAGCTGTTGAATAGGTATTAATCTCTTTACTCTATTAATTCTCATGTTCTCATTACTTATTTCTATTACAATACTGCCCGGCAATTAGAAAAAAGAAATATTATTATTAATATTATTAATTCATGTTCAGCTATGGAAAATAACAACAACAACAACAACAACAAAAACACTGCCTGCATGTTATCTAACACAACAATATACAAAAGCACACTGTACATTCTGATGTTTATGTATTTCCCTGGTTTTGTCTTTCTCAGATAGCAAGGGAGTGGGAAGTGTCGGCAGACTCGGACCACATGGAGCTTCTCCTGTTGCTGACAAAAGACTGGATTTTTGCACTTGCCACTTTGCAGCCCAGAGACCTGAGGATGCTCATGAGCTGACGGCGGAACTTCACACCCACAAAAGCATACAGGATGGGATTGAGGCAGCAGTGAATGATACCCATACAGGTGGTCACTGTCTTTGCTTTCTCCAGAGATGTTTTGCCTGAATAAGTTTCTGTGTTGTTGTCAAAATGAATTGTTTCCACTAAGAGTGTGAAGTTGTACGGTGCCCAGCAGATAAAGAAAACCACCACCACAGCCACAATAACTTTAAAAGCTCTCTGCTTTTGAAGGCTCTGGGCACCACACCTCAGCTGATCCAGGATGCGGGAGTAGCAGAAAATCATGACACCGGAAGGAAGCACAAAGCCCACTATGAGATAAATCATGCGTGATGCCAACCTCCAAGAGTCTTCTGCGTTTGCATCAAATTTACGATAGTTATGAACACACTCTCTTCTGCCTCGTCTATCATCAAACATTTCTTCTAAAAAAATCCAGTCAATAATGGAGAGAAGCAGTGAAAAGAACCACATCATCAGGCAGCTGGCCTGGGCAACCCAAGGCTTCTTCCTTGAGTACATCTGTGTAGCATGGACGATGGACAGGTAGCGGTCCAGACTGATGCAGGCCAGGAGAAGGATCCCACTGTAGAAGTTAATCTAAAGAAATCAATGAGGGACAAGACACCTCTGCTAAATAATTGAAAGTACAGATATTTTCAATGCATCTTTACTTCAGCACAATACTTACCATAAAGACACTTCGACTGATCATGCACAAGGGAGTACCAAATGTCCATCCATCATTTTGGGCATACTGTACTGCCCAGATGGGCAGCGTCACCAGCATCAGAATATCTGCCACTCCCAGATGAAGGATGAATATATCTGTCACACTCCAGGTCTTCCTACTCCGAGCCAGTATTCCCAACAACAATCCATTCCCAAGTAGGCCAACAACAAACACCACAGAGTACAGAACTGGTATGAACACAGCTTCAAAATTCACAGTCTCAGTCAGGTCATTAATTTCATCCTCATAAATGCCATCATAAGAGCTGTTACAGACTGAGGTGTTGTCACACAAATCCTGCCAGTACTCCGCTGACAGTGAAATCTTTCCACCTTCCATCATCTGTGGACAGACAGAGGAAATTTTGTTTCATCGTTTGACTTGTCATATTTTTTTCTACCAGATGGGGGTGCCATCCAACTACCAGTGTTTTTGTTTGTTTTATTTTTGGTTACACAAACTAAAAGTAAAAATAATTTTTGTAATTTTCTGTATTTAGTTTAATCAATTCCAATAAATTTTCAGTGCATTTTTATTTATATAGCACCAAATTCACAACAACAGTTCCCTTAAGGCACTTTACGTTGTAAGGTAAAGACCCTGCAATAATGTAGTGAAATCGCCAAGAATCAACTTAAAGCAAGGAACTAAGTGTGCAGATAAGCCTAAACATAAATCCCATCTCAAAACCAAAAAGAAATTATGAACACACACTTTTAACTTTTCCGTCAACATTGTTTGTTTTTTTGTCTCTTTAATTTGTTTTACATTCTTTTTTTTCTATTTTTTTTATTTAGTCGCAAAATTTGGGGAAGAGAAATTAATGTGCACATCCAAGAGGTAGCACGCGTAAATTCAGTTTGCGAGAAATTAAGAGCCACAAGGCTCTAAACATTAATCTGAATTTTAATTCTCTGTGACTTAATGCTATATCATGAATTAATCGTACTTTTGTTAAAATAAAGGATCCAAAGAGTCATATCACATCCATTACACCCTCATCTTTGAGAAAATCTCAACAACCTCTTGAATGATAAAAAGGTATATATATATATTCTCGCAAACTATCAGGCTTCGAACCACCGCGCATTTTAACACGCCGTGGTCTATTACTGTGAACTAAAGGTGTGCCTACAAACTGGGAAAAAAAGAAGCAAATAATACAGAGTAAAGCAAGTGTTCATCCTCAAAAGTCAATTTGTGATCGTTTTGTAAATAGTTAATCACATTTATTTGTCCAGAGATGAGAAAGTGCAATTTAATCCATAATGTGATGTGTGTAAAGAAAGGAGGACAAACATGCTATAATATTGAACTGCACGAGGAATCAGAACTAACTAATATACAATGATAAAACAGTAAATAATTTTTTTAAAAGATAGGCGTGAAATGAAAACATACCAAAGTAGAAGTTGTTGATATTTTAGATCAGAGAAATATGCTCAGTGAAAAACACCTCTACCTCCAGCAGCACCGATAAAAGCATGTATTACCACTGAAGAGGAAGCTGACATAAGACAGACTAAGACAAAAGCCAAAAAAAAAACCCTCCCCCACCTTGCAGAGCACATTACACGTAAAAACATTCGTAAAATTGCATCAGGACTTTTGATAGTTTTACACAATCTTAGAGACACCATCACCAAAGGTGACCTGATAAAACATTTTGGTGAAGATAATCTCACTATTCATTTTTATTCTATTTCCTCTTTCTTCTTTTTTCAAGACAGTGAGAATAAATTTGATCCCTTATTTAAAATGTTACATATATTTTTACATATCTATAAAATAATCTCAATCTGTAATTGTTGCCCCTCTGTTTATGTTAGACCCTTTCACCAACATGAAGATTTGCATATGATAAGAACGTTTACGGGGTAAGTCTGTAAGTAAGGTGGTTACACTTTCTGCAAATGTTTCTGTCAAATCAGAGACTAAACCTGAAAACGCACATCAGTTTCATTTGGTTTTAAGTTTTGTTTCAGATTCTTTTGACATTTAAAACAGGTTTTGATTTTAGTTGACATGTGTCAAACTACATATCTGTATGTGAATAATGTGTGTCCTTTTTTATTCATATTTTAGGTTGTTGTTTTAAGTACAAAGATAAAAGAAAATTAACTTTCATGCAATTTCTCTGTCAGATAAAGAAAAATTCATCAAATTAGTCACCAGGCCTCAAATAGAAACTGGAACTTGGAGACCAGTACACCTCATCAAAGGACTGTACACACTGTCTGATGAACTGTCTTGTAATTTTGATATATGTTCCCAAAACTCCTTCCAAAGCTGTAAGAATAAGTATTTATTTCAATGAATAAGCATCAAAGATTCCTTTAATAGGTCTGTTGGTCCTGTAGGTATAATCTTAAAAAGACTTTATTATGATAATAAAGATTTATTGTACATTTGAACATTTTACACATAAAATATAAATCAATATGCAAAATAAATGTAGCATAAAATACATGTTTAAAACATTTTAAGATAAAATAGTAGCTCTTTACATTAATAATTCTCATGCTGTCATAACTTATTTCTATTACAATACTGCCCAGAAAACAGAGAAAGGAAATCTCATACACTGCCAACAAATGCAGGTGTGAGTTATTTCTGTCCTGTCACATTCAACTACTGGTGCACTAAGAACTGTAGCAAACAACCAGTGCTGATTTCAGGTAATGTAACACAAAAAATATACAAACACAAGTTGTATGTGCTGATGTTCATGTATTTGTCTCCATGTTTGTTTAGGTCAGTCAGATTTGTTGTTTTTGTCTTTCTCAGATAGCAAGCGAGTGGGAAGTTTCAGCAGACTCGGACCACATTGAGCTTCTCCTGTTGCTGACAAAAGACTGGATTTTTGCACTTGCCACTTTGCAGCCCAGAGACCTGAGGATGCTCATGAGCTGACGGCGGAACTTCACACCCACAAAAGCATACAGGATGGGATTGAGGCAGCAGTGGATGAAACCCACACAGGTGGTCACTGTCTTAATTTTCTCCAGAGATGTTGTGCCTGAACAAGTTTCTGTTTTGTTATCAAAATGAATTGTTTCCACTAAGAGTGTGAAGTTGTACGGGGTCCAGCAGATAAAGAAAACCACCACCACAGCCACAATAACTTTAAAAGCTCTCTGCTTTTGATGGCTCTGGGCTCCATACCTCAGCTGATCCAGGATGCAGGAGTAGCAGAAAATCATTACACCAGAAGGAAGTACAAAGCCCACTATGAGATAAATCATGCGTGATGCCAACCTCCAATTATATACAGCCTCCTCACCAAATTTGTAATAATTGGGAACACACTCTCTTCTGCCTCGTCTATCATCAAACACATCTTCTAAAAAGATCCAGTCAATGATAGAGAGAAGCAGGGAAAAGCACCACACCATCAGGCAGCTGGCCTGAACAACCCAAGGCTTCTTCCTTGAGTACATCTGTGTAGCATGGACGATGGACAGGTAGCGGTCCAGACTGATGCAGGCCAGGAGAAGGATCCCACTGTAGAAGTTAATCTAAAGAAATCAATGAGAGATGAGCAAGACATATTTTGAAACCTCTGCTAAATTAATTGAAAGTACAGATTTTTTCACTGCATCTTTACTTCAGCACAATACTTACTGTAAAAACACTTCCAGCGATCTTGCACAGGGGAGTACCAAAAGTCCATCCATCACTTTGGGCATACTGTACTGCCCAGATGGGCAGCGTCACCAGCATCAGGATATCTGCCACTCCCAGATGGAGGATGAAGGTATCTGTTACGCTCCAGGTCTTCCTACTCCGAGCCAGTATTCCCAACAGCAATCCGTTCCCAAGTAGACCAACAACAAACACCACAGAGTACAGAACTGGTATGAACACAGCTTCAAAATTCACATTCTCAGTCAGGTCGCAAATATCACCCCCTTCATAAGAGCCATTCGAGTCTGAATAGTTATAGTTTTCATAGAAATCAGACCAGTCAAGGTCCTCCCCTGTCACTGTAATCTTTTCATCTTCCATCATCTGTGGACAGACAGAGAAAAGGCCGTTAATTTGGTTTCAGCACAAATGTTTTCTACCACATGGTGGTGCTATCTATCATCTATCTATCTATCTATCTATCTATCTATCTATCTATCTATCTATCTATCTATCTATCTATCTATCTATCTATCTATCTATCTAGCATTTAGTTTGGTCATTTAGATATTCTTGATGATCACATTATAAGCAGGTAAAAAACACTGTGTTTTGTAAATAATGTCATAACTGTAAGGACAGAGTAACACCACATGAACATACATACATATATACAAGTTTTGTGATATTTTTTTTTAATAAATGGAATTTATTATATCAATAAACATAAAAGTAAAGGATTCAAAAGAGCTCTATCACATCTCATCTTTACAAAACCTGGAAACTTACTCAGTGACAAAAATATAATAGCAAACTATAACACTTCACACCACATCAGAGTTTAATATGCTGTGGTCTGTCACTGTGAGCTAAAGGTGTGCGTACAAACAGAAAAACAAATGAGCACAATGAAAGCAATGCAAACATCAAAATTCAATCATACGCAAATTGAATTTTTATGCAGAATTCATCGTTTGCATTGTTTTCAATACAAACCGATTTTAATTATTTCTTAATTACATACTTAACTGCATGCATTTGTGCAGAGAGGGGAGAGTGCAGTTTAAATGTTCAATGTAATGTGTGTACTCTTATGTAAGCACAACTGAAATTTTACAACAAGGAATGACAAATGCATGAAATTTAACTAGTATAGCCTGATTGAAAACAGCATAAAATAAAAAACATACCAAACTAGGAGTCTCTGATATTGTAGATCACATAAATCTGCCCTGCGAAAAAGAGCTCTACCTCTAGCAGTCCCGATAAAAGCATCTAAAGCTACTACAAAGGAAGCTGACATAAGACAAAGGCTCAGGCACACAAACCAAAAAAAAAACCCTCCTCCACCTCACAGGGTACGTTATGACAGTATGAAAACTCTCATAAGCTGTAAATAAGAAGTCTGATGATTTACAGAAATTTAATGAAATAATTGCTAAGACAGTTTTAAGAAACGTCTTACTTTTAAAAAGTTTTATTTTTTATTTCCTCTTTTTTCCGAGACGCTAAGAATAAAGTTTTATCCTTTAATTTAAAAAAAAACAATTAACAAACTTAAAATGTTAAACTATGTGTTTCAGATGTCTGAAACAAGCCTACAATAGAAACAACTTAACATATTTATAAATTCTCAAAAAAATTGTAAAATTTTCTTTCTCCTTGTCGCCCTTCTGTTTATGTTAAAGTAGTAGTAAAGGGCCTTTACACCAATGTGGAGATATGAATACGTAAAAACACTTTCGGGGTCATTGTGTGAGTAACGTAGTCGCACTTTCCGTGAACGTTTCTGTGAAATCAGAGACTAAAAATGAAAACACTCATCAGTTTCATTTGGTTTGGAAGTTGTGTTTCAGAATTTGTTGCCATTTAAGAGAAACACACGATTTAAAAGAAATGCATTGTGTTGAGTGCTGAATTTGTCATATGTATTTGACATATATTACATGCAAATATGCTCTGATCCTGGACAAGCTCGGGCACATTGTTTCTGGCCACTGATCACAAATGTTGATGGGGTTCTTTTTTTTAAGCTTTTTTTGGGGGGGTAGACATGAGCTTAAGCTCTCTGTCACCACCAAAGATCAACCATCATCATGCAGTTTGACCAGATTTATTTCAGTGAGTAGTGTCTGATTGTCTTATTTGTATATTTTGCAGTGTTTAACTTGTTATGTATTATTCATGCATGTGCACATGTCCTCACACATCAGTTGAAAGCTGTAAAACGCTCTCTGGAATATGTTACATTTATAAACTGCAAATTTAGATTAGATGACAATGTCATAGCACACAAGTAATGGACTTTGCATACATCCATTTAGTTTTGCCACAAAATTGAAAGACAGTGTCATAAAAGTTGATCAAATATACGTTTCTGTATTGCTTTAACTGAATTGTGCACCAGTGTTTTGTTGCATTTGTTTGCTTCAGGCCTGAAAACTTAAAAACAATTCTAAAATGTGCTCAAGCAATCAAGAAAAACTGCAATAAGGACAAGAAATGCATATAAAATAAACAACATACATGAAATCCAAATTTTAAAACAGTTTTCACAGCAAGAAATTACAACACAAATATTGTTGTAAATGCACTCTTCTTGTTACTCATGTCAGGGCGACACATTCACACTTATTTCTAATTTAGAAAAGAAAAAGTTCTCTAAAGTGGCAACAGAAGATATGCACACATAGAAATGCCTTTGGAGACCACTGATGTTCAAACCAGAAACCTTTGTGCAGTGAGGTGACAGTGCTAACCACTGCCCTACAGCACCCTTTTATAGGTCTAATTTATGTTACTATCATATTTTTCAAAAGCAGACTCTATGCAGAGAACATAAAACTGACTGAACGTGCAGTGAAATAATAGTGTAGTCATGCTGTGCATCTTTTTGTCTTACATGTCTGTTTACACAAACAAATCACACTCTGGTTTTATTAGAACAGTAGTAGTGAAGAATATTGGTGCAGAATGCATGCCCAGAGACACAGCAGCAATTCACACCATTCATATAAAGCTCCTGGACTACACAGTCTCGTCAAAATGAATGAAAAAAACAAACTGAAATTATGAATGAACAGCTACATGTTGATAGATAAGCTCCTGGCATGTCTTAACAAACCAAAAAAAAAGATAGCGTTTTATGACACTCATATCAGTGTTAAATCTCACTTTATATCATTTTCAAGATCAGCATTTCAAAGATTTAGTTACCTTCCCCCAAAACCTCAAGATATTTCTCACACCTTTTTTTTTTCACTGTATTGCTCATGCTTTGTACGCAGCCACCAAACATGCAAAGATGACACCTGTGACAGAACTTGGTTTCAAATGTCTGTTTCCCCTTACCATTTACAAAAGCTTCAGATCGTGTTCCTGTTGTTTTTCACACCTTTCCTCGGCTGGTTGTGCAGCTCTTATGCAATTCATCTTAGAGGCAAATGGAAATGTAGGTACCTGTCAGAGAAAGAGAGAAAAGCACAGCTAGAAAACAGTTCTGTTGTGACCCAGATTATACATTTTACAAAGCAGCATGCATGTCTGGCTTTTTGGTTCATTCTGCAGTGGGATGCAGCACGCTGGAAACAGTGGGATTTAAACACAAGTCATTCAAATCTAACATAACATGACAACATTCTGATACAAACAAAAATATATAATATAAACACACGAATACTACTTTTTTGTCTCTAAGAAACTAATTAAAACTTGTTTGTTCACCATAAAATCTGTGCTTCTAAACTGAGGTTTGTTTTTTTTAAGCTACAGTGAAACCATTGAGATGTTGTTTTGGGCAGTTTGAGGAACTGAGAGAAGAAAACTGGCAGTTTTAATTCCTAAAATCGTTTTTGTATTGCTAAGTTTTAGCAGTAGTGAATCATTTCCTATAGCACATAGGAATCACAGTTCCAGTTTACAGGTTCAATCACATCTGCTCACTGATGTAATACCATCGGCTTCGTGTGATGTTGATGGTGTGATTGGATGTAAGATAAGATTCACAGAAGATGAATAAGCCTCTTGGCAAGATTTTTCTTTAGCAACTGTTTGAACATTTGCAGAATGGCTTCAACTTGAACCACCTCTTCCTTTTGCTTAGGCGGTTAATTTGACCACATTGTAGGTTAGTGTGCCACTAACCTGTGCCACTTGCTGAAAAAGGTTTCCGTTGTAATGCATGACTATCTATGATTGACAGAAGGGTCGGGAAGGAAAGACATAGTTCATATTGGGAAATCTATTTGATAGCGTGCTTGTTTCGACACTTCATTGGTAAGGGGACAGGCTTAGGTACACACTCGCACTCTATACAACTTACATTTAACGATGAAAAGACTTCCTCGGATATAATTCGTCATAGGTGTGAATGCTACTTTGTTTTGTTTTTGCGAAACTGCTACCATTATATAATGCACCCAGAATAAACTATTAAAACAGTACTTGATTTTAAATCCCTGAGTGATGGCAAAACAAACAGCAACAACAAAAAAAATGTCACTTGTGCAGGTTCAACTTGTAAACAGAAGGAACTCACAGCACCTCTGTGGATTTCCTGTGTGACATTCAGTCTCAAAAAATATATTCACCCTTTCAGCTGTAGTTAAGTAAAACAGAGCTCAACAACAGTGCTGATGTCACAACAAATATGTACAGTTTATTTTGCAGATGGAAGCGTGCAAAATCCACCACCCTGTCACAGTCATGATGTATTCAGAAGTGAATTATTAATGAATCTCATTGCTAAATGTGTGGTTTTAAAGCTGCACCCTTAAAAACGCCCAACATTACAGTTACCATCAAATCAGTGCCATACACCCTACGTGATTGTCCATGATCATATGAACCATCTGAGCTGGCTGTCAGGGAACAATCATTAAACCTTAGTACCATCAGTCTAAGACACAGTACTAGACAACAGACAAAAAGAGTTGTAATGACCAAACAGTTAAAACTGGTTTGGTGTGACAGATAAGCCTCTTCTGAGCATTAATCACTTAGTTCTTCCATGGTGCACACAGGAAAATCAGTCCATCACACTTTACTACTCTATTGTGAGCAGAGTAACAAAGCTAAGTTGAGGAACTCCTCCATAACCTGGTGTTTGGTAGAGCACAGCACATTACTCTTGCTGTCTGCTCTTACTGATAGTCAGGCTTCAGCCTAATTGAGGAAGGCATCCTTCACCTGTCTGTGAACTTGGGATTACACGGAAGACAAAGTTTTGCAATGTCTCAAAGTATCATTTTCACAGTGAATAGTGGGAGGAGGTGTTCTATGTGCAAGCTGCACGCTCAGCTCTGGGGCATCCCAGGCAGGAAATACAAGGCGCTGAAAGGTCAGGTTGAGCTGTTTTCCTCTTCCCGAGCAGCAGGCAGCAGATTGGCAGGATTTTATAAAATTGCAGTGTTTGCAGTGATGTTTGTTCTATATTTGACCAAAAGGGCCAAAATCCTCTCATCTGTCACTGCCGTGCTTTGAGAGCAGCACATAAGGATCAGATTTGGTGCATTAAGCTGTGTGGCTGCTTCACGGCCACAACAGATTTCTAAAGTCTCAATAAGCATGTGCATCAAAGCCTCATGAGGCAGAATGTGATATCAAATATTTCCAAACTGGGGAGTGCTAAAAGTAAGAAGTTTTTCTCTTTATTTTTTGGTTTATTTTAGTTTTCCAAACAAACAAAATCATTTCAGGAGTTATAATTTTTCCCCTCAGAATCTATTTTTCATGTTTTTTCCTTAATTGACTGAAAAAACTAAATATTTCACATCTAGTTTTAATTCATGTTAAAAACCTTGCTGTCTATATAGTGTGCATTCCCAGTTCCTATTATTTCACCACATATTCAGTCAGCGCTAAAAGTTGGAAACTACTTTTGGTCTTTTCAAATTATGAGAGTTTTTATTAATACCAGCCAATCAGGACTGACACTGTGAGATTTAGGCTCAAACCCTTCAGGTTTAACTACTCTGAGGGCTTTCAAAAATGACAAACAACACTTTAGATAACAGTCTAAAAAAGTTGTTTAAAAACAGACAGACAGTAAAATTGCCTGTTTAAAAGTTAGATTTTCTCCAGTTCATCAAGTGATAAAGTAAAATGTTCTCTCTCAACTTACTCCCACACACTGATAGAGTGAACTTAGTTGCCACTAACTTGTGAAGGAGTTACTCAAGTGTGAGCTCAGGCTGGTATACTATCATGTGCATGTGCCAAAGGCGTGGTACCGTCAACTTCAGGTATCAGATGAGTCAGAATAGTTGCACGTCTCTCGTTGTCATTTCTTGTGGCAATGCTGTCCCGGTTGAGGCATTCCTTCTGATAGCACTTGAAACAGGTCATATCATCCTCATCCTCTGGAGTTCTGGCAAAGAGGCTGTAGCTTGAACTGATCGGTACAGGGTTTGGATCATCAGGTGGAGCACTTTGTCCATTTTCTCCTTTTTTCTTCTTCTGCTGGGTTCTGATGGTATTCTCAGTGTGAACGAGATGGTGTCTTGCATTACATGGCTGCTATGGCCTCCCTGTATGCCCTCTCTCAATGCCCTGCCCCGATCTCATCATCGCCTCAATCACAATCTTGATGTTTATGTAGGAAATTTGCTAGGACCTTTTGCAAGTGATGAGTCAAGACTTTTCTCTTGAGCTTCTCCTTTCCCTCTGTTCCAGCATTCTGCTTCATATTTCCACAGATGTAATGTCTTTTCAGTTTCTTTTCTTCTTTATTCTATGATCTATTTTTTTCCTTCCAAATAAATTAGCTCATGCTGAGTGTTCCTCTCTGTGGAGCCCCAAAGTTTTTTACCCAAACATACGTAACACTTATAGCACCATCACCATATTTTCCCCTCATATAAACAGCATCCACCTCTTCAGTCTTCAGTGGGATTTTCTTTACCAGACCTATCCCCATGCTCACAAATGCTTAATTGTATCTATCTGGCACATTAATTTCTATCAATGTCACCTCAAATCCAAACTGTCTTTCGCTACAACCAGGCAAAACAGTCACAACAGACTTAAACGTTCGGAAAACCCTTGTCCTCAATTTACTTTCCCATTGAGAAAGTACTCTTTGTTCCCTGAGCACTGAATTTACTCAGCCTTGTGATGACAAATCTCTAGACCAAAAGCGGGCAATCAGTTTTTGTGCGGGGGTTTTGTTTGTTTGTTGTCTTTTCCCCAAAGAATTATCACAATTTATTTCACATATCTGACCTCTGAGAACAACATTTCTGGATACACAATGGGAATACATCTAGGGTTTACACTGTTTGGCCTTTTTGTGTCTCAACTATGGAAGGTAAAGCTAAAAAAAATAGATTATTCCAGTATGATCTGTCTCTGTCCATCTCACACCCCTCATTCAATCAACCAAGGCGTCAATGCTGAAGCTTGTTATGGAAATCTGAAATAAACCTCAAACAGTCAGTTTGAGTTTGAATTTACTTTGCAAAGGGATCAGCCAACAGCACAGCATGCATAATCCTGTCATGCATACATGACAGGATTATGCATGCTATACAAAGAGGTATCGTAAGTCTAGATTATGTGTCTATCTGCCATGATCACAGTATAAAGTCAGTGTGCAAAAGATACTTTACAGCTCAACATGTGGTATATCTGAAAGATCACGCTGAGAAAGAATAAGACTGTAGGGAGCTTCTCACTGAGTAGGTTCAGCTTTACACAGGGAAAAAGAGAATCGTAAAATTTTCCATCACAGTATGCATTGGGGTATTAATAAAGTCTGTATGACTAAGCCCAGTAGCCCCTGGTTACAGTGGCTTAATATAACATACAGCAAACAAAACACTTTCTGAAGTTGCATCAGAAAGTGCTCGGACTCTTTCACTTTCTGCATAACTTGTCTTACAGTTTCTAAATGTCTCAAATGACTTGCATAAATGGCCTAAAATTCATGAACCATAAATAACAATGAGAATATTTTTTGTGTTTTTTATAGAATTGATTAAAAGTCAAAATATGAAATTGCTCACTTAATAAAAACTTAAGACCTTTAAATTCGCATATCTCAGAAATGCACACGTAGATTTGTGCAGTTTATCCCCACTCAGTGTGGTGCATGCTCTCGAGCCCTGTCAGAAATGTGTGAACTGGACTCTTCACAGATACTCTGGGGGGTGGAAACCTTATCTGAACCAAGTTCCTGAGGTTACTTCAGTAATATCTTTTGCTTTGGGTCATTAAAATGCTGAAAGCTAAACCATTGCCCTATTCTCAGATCACATGCACTGTGGGAAAGGTTTTCTTTGAGTACCTCTGTGTGGGACTACATTCATCTTTTCTTTAGTTCTGGGCAGCCTCCCTGTGCCTCTGCCGAGAAGCGCTGCCATACTACAGTGCTAAGGCTCGAGGATGGTGCTAGTCCAGGGGATTTTTTCCTTATGCGCTCACTTTACATTTAAGTCAAACCCTCACCACGGTCTCCAAGTAGCTGATTGCCAGAGGAAGCAGAGAAATACTGAACCTCTATTACAGCGATGCGTTGGGCTCTTGATCACCTCCCTGACTCAGGCCCTTCTTGCTTTATTTCCCATTTTAGCCAAATGGTCAACTCTAGATGGAGTCCAGTCCAGACACAGTGATTTGGTTATGCTTTTGTAAAATAATGTAATTTTCCACTGCATTCGGGTTCTGCCATCTGTTCACAGCTTTATTAACAGTAAAAAGTATTTTTTAATGTTGAGGTTGTCAGAAAAAGAGCATTAGTTTCACAGCAAATGCATGTTTGTTTGTTGGTTGGTTAAATGAGGACTTTCTGAAGCCTCTTTACAGTTTGTTGTCCAAAATACCAAACTTGCACTGAATTGTTGCTACTGGGAGCTTCACTGTTTTGGTTCCTTTTTAAAACGTTACCAAGATTGTTCAAAAGACACACATACAAACCAAACCACACATTTTCCACACGCTGTCACTGTCCTTCTAAAAGGAATTTTTCTCTTTTATTTGTTTTCTTTTACTTGTTGTTGCAGAATTCACAGTGTCTCTGAGTTTGGTAACTTTACCGTGCTCAGTGGTTTTCAAGTATTTTGAGGCAAAAACACACTAAAGGTTAAACTGGATTATTCACACCTGCCAAAAACAAAAAAGCATATCTTACCCACAGAAGAACAGTGTCATCAGTTCTTCTCTTAACTGTAAACACTTTTCTTAAAGCAACACCATCATCATCACTCCATCATCAAATTTTCTACATTTCTGGTAACGGTCTCTTTGTCGCAAACAGATGTTAAAGGCTGAGTTTAATTCATTTACTGACAAAGAGAGAAAACACACATTAATAAAAGTCAAAGATGTTTTCATTGGAAAAACTCTCCTTGTTATTTTTATTCAAATTTCCAGTGGATAATGCAGGAATATTCATTTCACCATGATGGAAATGTAGTAAAAATCAGATAAAGTGAAAGCTTTTGTTCAGCTCAAGCCTTTCCTTTGAGAAGCCAAGTTTCTCTCAGAAAGGATGGGTTAGGTTTCCTTTTCAGCTTGCTTGGCACCATGTCAGCCAACTTCTCCCCACAGTGGAGGCATTTAGGCTGAAACTATGGCCAAGCTAAAAACTCTGTAGTTAGTAGATTGTGTTGGCTGCTTGTGTTTTGCTTTAAAACAAAAGCAGTCCCCCACCACCACCACCACCACCACCCTCGCAGATTTTTGTTTTCCTCATCGACACCAGTGAGGGCCTTTGATGTGCACTAATGGTAAATGCAACTGCAGTTAAAGGGAAAGTTTACAAGATGTTGGTGATGGTTTGGAGATGATGGCACACATAAAACAGAAAGGAGGCAGAGCTGGAGTTGACAACTCCTTTTAAGCATTTTGGAGACAAAGTAAGAAAAGCAAGACTGAGATGATTTGAACTTGTGCAGAGGAGGAATAGTGGATATATTGGGAAAATTATCTTAAATATGGAGCTGCCAGGCAGGAGGAAAAGAGGAAGACCACAGAGAAGATTCATGGATGTAGCAACCCCTAAGGGGACCAGCTGAAGAAAGAAAGGTTTATGGTCAGTTGCAACGACAATTTATGGTTGAAGCCACATTTCAAGGGGCACACCTTTGGGGAACCACTCTTTAACAATCACCACTCAGAGTACGTCACGCAGTAGTGCTGCAGTGCCATCTGTTGGATACCCCGCTATCATCTCTCAGAACAGTGTTTTGTAAAACAAATCTACTGTATGATTGCATCAGTGACTAAAGGATTGATGTTCCAAATAACGCAAAGACTGTTTAATAAACTAAGATAAACAGAGGAAACCAGATTAAGTGCAAAATCCTGCTCCAGCTCTTTTATAAACTCTAAGCAGCAAACAGGAAAATGTTTTAGATTCTTCACTGGCAAGTAAAAATAAAGAGAAAATATACAAAAACAATGTGCTTGTGTGCTGCAGTTATGTATCTTCATAGATTATGCTTGCCTGGTTTAAGAATTGGTTAAGTCACCTTAAGTTATTTCTACTGCACAATGACAGCTGCTGTGTTATCTGAGCTTCCAGGGAGACGTGTTGGTACTCCATGATGTACATCAAAATATGAGGCAAAAGTAAAGGAAACACAAAAAGTAATAAAACCATCTCAAATAATATTTATTCATTGTGACAGCCTCAAGCGGCCTAAATGTACAAAAACTGTCATTGATTTGGGAAATGCATAGTGGGCATGCCTTTTTATAAATCTATGCCGTAGTTCATAGGTTTCATTTCTCCTTTCACTGGGGTGAAAACACCTTCTGTTTTATATGGGACCGCAACACATTTTTGTCCTTTGCTCTCCCCATACTGAAAAAATGTTCTACATTTTGATTACCTTTAATTTTTGAAAATCAACACCCACCGTAAGGGAAGATAGTTTTCTAAAATCTGCCTGCAAAAGCACCAAAACGTTTCACTGTGGGTCTCCTGCAGGCTAAAGTGTTATTTAGTTTCCACGCTGCAGCAAAGTGGAAAAATGTTTGTCACTGCAGATTTCAAAGGTTGTGCAGATTTCTTTGGAATAGGCTTTAAAAAAAAAAAACCACAAAGAGAAAGAAAGACAGCCACAAGAATTGCAAACATCCAGTGGGTGAAACTTGCTGACAGTACCTGGCACAGGGTTTTCCCCTGTGGTGACACCTATCTGTCAGTGTCATGAGAAAGCTGTCGCTCTGAAAGAAATGTGCTAGCAGATGGATGGATGGC
The DNA here is from genome assembly GCF_041146795.1 of Maylandia zebra. Lineage (NCBI taxonomy): Eukaryota > Metazoa > Chordata > Actinopteri > Cichliformes > Cichlidae > Maylandia > Maylandia zebra. Next base: position 25,711,268 of record NC_135177.1, read on the forward strand.
ACCATCTCTGAAACCTGAACTGAAATAACAGCAAGGAGCTCATATAAATGTTACTGGGACAAAATGGAGAATGCATGAAAGTAAAACTATGATCGAAGGAAAAGAAGAAACCTCATGTTCCTTTAATCGCTGGTCTGTTTCAGACCACAAAAGGAACATCGAGTCCCACCTGTCCAGCAACAACACACGAGAGGTGTGGCAGGGAATGCAAGACATCATCAACCACAGAGGCAGCACTGCGAAAACAGAAAACCCGAATGGGCAGCTGGCAGAGGAAATAAACAGCTTCTTCGCCCGCTTTGAAACACCACAACAGCAACACTCATCTGCTTCAGCCCTGCTCCCATCCTCATCCTCACCTGGTTCCTGAGGGCTCCATCCACTCACTGTAACGGAGCACGATGTCAGACGTGTGCTCCTAAAAGTGAACCCCAGGAAGGCGGCCGGTGCAGATGGAGTACCTAGCAAGGTACTAAGAGCATGCGCACACCAGCTCACCCTCATCTTCACCAGACTCTTCAACCTCTCACTGGATCAGGCAGCCATCCCATCCTGTCTAAAATCAGCCACAATCATCCCAGTGCCGAAGAAGTCTCCCATCTCCAGCCTGAATGATTACCGCCCTGTGGCCCTCACACCGGTAATCATGAAATGCTTTGAGAGACTAGTCCTTCAGCACATCAAGGATTACCTCCCCCCAGAATTCGACCCCCACCAGTTTGCATACCGTGCAAACAGATCCACAGAAGACGCCATCGCCACAGCCCTCCACGCTGTGCTGAGTCACCTACAGTAGAGCAGCGGCAATGCTACGTCCGAATGCTCTTTGTGGACTACAGCTCAGCCTTTAATACGATCATCCCGGACATCCTCATCACCAAACTGGTCACTCTTGGCCTCCCTCCTCTCACATGTGCCTGGATAAAGGATTTCCTCACAAACCGGCCCCAGACTGTAAGACTCGGCCCTCATCTCTCCTCCACTCGCACACTGAGCACCGGCTCCCCACAGGGCTGTGTGCTGAGCCCCCTCTTGTGTTCTCTCTACACCCACGACTGCAGTTCGACCCACAACAACACTCTCATCATCAAGTTTGCTGATGACACCACGGTAGTCGGACTCATCTCGAAGGGAGACAAGGCAGAGTACAGAGAGGAAGTCCTGAAGCTGGCAGCATGGTGTTCAAAAAACAACCTGGCACTGAACACTAAGAAAACCAAAGAGCTCATTGTTGACTTCAGGAGACACAGCACTGACTTGGCCCCCCTCTACATCAACGGGGAGTGTGTGGAGAGGGTCCACACTTTCCGGTTCCTTGGTGTCCTCATCTCTGCTGACATCTCCTGGACAGGAAACATCTCAGTGGTCATCAAGAAGGCTCAACAGCGGCTGCACTTCCTGAGAGTCCTCAGGAAGTACAAGCTGAACTCCAACCTGCTGCTGACCTTCTACCGCTCATTCAATGAGAGCCTGCTAACCTACTGCATCACGGTATGTTACGGCAGCTGCACCAAAGCAGATAGAGTGAGGCTTCAGAGTGTGGTCAAGACAGCACAAACGATCATCGGCTGCCCTCTCCCCTCCCTGATGGACATTTATTCCTCCCGCTGCCTCACCAAAGCAGCAAACATTATCAAGGACAGCTCCCACCCTGGCTTCAACATGTTCAGCCTGCTTCCCTCAGGGAAGCGCTACAGGTGCATCAACACAAAAACCCACAAACTCAAAAACAGTTTCTTCCCCAAAGCGATAACCACCCTGAACTCACACATGCACAGATAACACAGCCCCCCACTTCCCACTTCCTCTATATGGACCACCACTGTGCAATACCAATTCTACGTGCAACAACTCAACTGTATATACAAAACACTATTTATACTATTTATACCAATTCCATGTGCAATACTCAACTGTATATACATAACGCTATTTATTACATATTACTTACATATTACCTGTATATTGTACATTATATATATATATATGGTTTTTTCCCTATGTTAATACTGTCCATATGTACATAATGCTGCAGAACTGTATCCCCCCCCCCCCCCCCCCCCCCCCCCCCAGCATGTTTAGTCTGAGTAGGAGATGCTCTATATCTCATTGTACAACTGTATAGTGACAATAAAGGCATTCTATTCTATTCTATTCTATTATGGAATTTTTGAATGTCAAATTTCAGAAAAAATAAATTTCTTCACATCCTTTTCAGCACTAGAAGCGTGTCCCTCATTTTCCCACAAACAAACTCTTTGTCCTATATTGGGTTTGTTGGGATCAGCTCATCCTGCTCCCCACCAGATATTTATTGTTCCCTCCAGGACCACTAGAGGGCAGTGCTTCAAAAAACAGTGAGTAGATCTGCTTCCTGTATCACAAACACGGAAAAGGAGTTGCGGGAAGAAGTTGTTGAACTTTGTCAACGCAATGATAGTAAATCTTCGTTATTTTTTGCTTTCTGTTCTAATCTAACCAACATTTCGCCAGTTGATTTCGCCTAACCCACGGAGGCGGGTGGATACGTGTCTGTCTGCCTTTATTTGTCGATTTTCGCTGTTTTTGAAAGCGAAAGCAAATTGAAGCGGGCCTGTGAAGCCATGTCTGACAACATGGAAGAGGATGAGCCTTTACCTCTCCAGCAGGAGCTGACCTGCCCTGTATGCCAGGGCATATTCCGGGACCCGATGCTGCTGCCCTGCACCCACAGCTTCTGTCGGCAGTGTCTGGAGGAAAATTTTAAGTACAGCAAAAAGTGTCCCGTCTGCAGGGAGGAGTGTGAGAAAGACAAGGCCATCGCCAATCGTGCGCTCAATAGCACCTGCGAGTCCTTCCTTAAACAGACGAACAAACGACCGAAAACCATTCAGCCCAGTGACGCAGTCTGCAACCTGCACCTGAAACCCCTGGAGCTGTACTGCGAGAAGGACGAGGAGCCGGTGTGCGTGGACTGCGTCACTCTGCACAGCACCCACAGGCTGTACACACTGAGCGATGGGGCGCCCATGTGCAAGGTAAGAGTTCCCCTAACCAGTTTGTCAGATTCTTCTTGAGAAAGAAAAAAAGTGCTATGCAATCCTGTTTCCACCAGCAGGAACTGGTTTGTTTGAGATTTCTTAAAAGCTGACAAACTGTAGTTGCAGCTGCTCATTTAGTAATATGTTATGTAAAGGTGTTAACAGTAAGTTTACCAAACTTTGTTTAAGGCCAGTGCCAGACTAAAAAAGAAAAACTGAATGTGGATTCAAATTGGGGGCAGGGATAGCTCAATAGGTAAAGTGGTCGCCCCATGATCGGAAGGTCGGCGGTTCGAATCCACTTAACGGCTACCCTGAGGTACCCCTGAGCAAGGTACCGTCCCTACACACTGCTCCCCGGGCGCCTGCTTAGTGGGCTGCCCACTGCTTCACTGAGTGAATGGGTCAAATGCAGAGAAAAACAAGTAATTTCCCCATGGGGATCAATAAAGTATCCATTATTATTATTATTATTATTATTATTATTATTATTATTATTAAATTACAAATGCGTTTTTAGTTAGCGTTAATGTCCTTTCTATCAGCTATGTAGGCTCTGATATAATGTCATCAGCAGCAACGGTGGCAATTTTGGATCTTCTGTAAAAGGAGATAATCAAGAAGTATATCAGATGCCCGTTATCTGCCATCAAAGACAGAAAATTGTTCACAGGATTGTTATTGCAGTCTGTACAACCACCTGAAGCACCACAGTGAATGCTTGTGAATATCTTGGCCTGCAATAAACGTTGTCACCCTTTTTTGGTAACAGCTCTCTGGTAACTCTATCCCCCTACAACAATTGTTTTAAAGCACAATCTTTTGGGCAGCAGTGGCTCTGGTAGCAGAAAGGGTCAATCCCCAGATCCTACAGTCTGTTGAAGTATCCTTGAGCAAGATACTGATAGATGGATAGACATAGTAGGAAGAACTTTGAATGCTCATATTAAATAGAAGGCACTATATAAGTATCTCCTATAAGTACCAGACCATTTACAATTTGATATCCTGTCATCTGTCTAACATGTGTATATTTGTGTTGTGTGTGTAACCCTTGTCACTGGCCTAAAACATTTTGTGCTTTTTTGCAGAAGGAGCTGAGCGAGAGAGTCCACATTTTTGAAAAGAAAGTGGACTCGTACAAGAAAACATCTCGCAATCTCAAAAACGCAGTGACCTATATCAAGGTAAGGTGACTGACATGTCTCACGGTGTTCTTATTACATGAATAGTGATTAAGCTGGTTATTAATAGCAGCAGGACTGTTATTTTGAATTCAGACATCTTCAGTTTCTAAAGCGTGGCTTCCTGGGGCGATCTGTAAAGTACTTTGCCCCCTTATGTTAAACTGATCCGGTGCAGATTAAATAAATTAGAGAGGAATATGACTCAGAAACATCGCAAATACGTACAATGTTATCCACAGGCAAAAAGTAAGATACACAATTGTGTACAGTGATTCATGTGTAACTTCTGTGGACTCACAAATACATGCTTCAATCCACGCACTAATACAAAGCAATTTGACCACACGTGCACGGTTCTGTCTATTGAGAACAAGAAAAGACTTTTTCATTAAAAAAAAAAAGGTAATACATTAAAAAAAGACAAATACAGAGAGAAAGCCCAGATGTCTCCATTTCAGTCTGTGACATGAAACAAAAGTTACACACAAATCACTGTACACAATTGTACGCTTGTGGATCATATCGTTCATATTTGCAACGCTTTTAAAGCATATTTCTGTCCATAGGTTATGGGGTATTAATTTCACTGCTTCACGTTAATATTTTTCTGGCATACAGCACAAATGTACAGTACAAATCTGCTCTGTCTTAATACAGTATCAGGCTGAAGAAGCAGAAAAGCAGATCAAAGCAGAGTTTCAGAGGCTTCACGACGTGCTCACCGCAGAAGAAGCGATGCGTCTTAAAGCTCTGTCTGATGAGGAGGGGGAGAAGATCGCTGGCATACAGAAACAGATTGAAAGCACAGAAAAGGATGTTGTCGCTATGAAGGAGCTCATTGATACAATTAAGAAGGAGATGGGCAATGAGGATCTACCACTCCTCCGGGTAAAAAAAACAAAAACAAAAGTCTGTTATCACAATGTCGTTTTGTGTCTCACGAGCGCTTTACATGACTTGAATCAAACTGATTTCGGTCACTTTTTTTGTTTCAGAATTTCCAGAATTTAAAAAGACAGTAAGTCCCTGCAAAACTTGCTGTAATCAGAAATAATCTTTGCAAAAACAATCTCTGTTATAGATTAAATACATCTAAAAAATTCATTACAATGATGTTTTTGATAAATATTTGCACAATCGTCACATTACAGTTTTTTCTTTTATTTAGCTCTCTGCTGTCTTTTGCTAAGTTACAACTGTCTCTCATTAACTTTCCACATTGCCGTCTCTTGTCTAGAGCTCACTGGTCTCGTTCAGAGCCTCGCATTCCCTACGGATCCCTTTTGAACGTGGCCAAACACGTTGGTGGTCTGGGCTTCAACGTATGGAAGAAAATGCAGTCTCATGTGAAATATTGTGAGTACGTTACACGGTGGGATTTTGGAACAGTGGAACTGCCTTTATTGCCCGAAATATACACAAATTTTAGAAGACACACGTGCACTAGAGTGCATCTGATAGGCTAAACTTTATTATAAGAATTGTGAATGTAGATCAGTATTGCACTTCAGTCATTGCCTGAAAACCAGTGTTGTATGGACTGAGCTGTTCATCATGTATTTGTTATCATTTGACAGTGATCCAGATCCTCCATGAAAACTAAGCTTGAGCTTGAGGATGGCTATACTACAGTATTTCAGGACCGAATACAAAAATAACTAGTCTGTTTATTTATTTCAGACAGAAAGAAATGCCACTGAACCTTGGAATCAGTACATTTTAATACTAGTTAGTCTTTTCCTGCCAGCACTTAATAGTGGATGTTTGTAGTCTTGAGCTCTAGAACAGTACATGGAGATTGTACATGACTTTCCTACATTTAGTACATTTAGCATATCTCTTCACAAGAAATTTGACCCCCATTGTGGCTTTTCTCACCCTGTGTGTGCAGATCCAGTGCTGTTGAACCCGAACACAGCCTCGCCTTGGCTGTCTTTGAGTTCAGACCTGGTCAGTGTGAAGGAAAGCTCAGAGCGGCTGACCATCCCCGATAACCCACAGCGCTTTGATCCCTGCGTCTTTGTCCTAGGTGCTGAAGCTTACACCTCCGGGAAACACAAATGGGATGTCTTTGTAGGTGACAACCCCAAGTGGATAGTGGGAGTGTGCAGAGAGTCATTGCAGCGTAAAAAGAAGTTTACAGTTGCAACAAACCGCGGTGTGTGGGCCTTAGGACTGAGCAAAGGGGTGTATAATGTAATGACGACTAAGCGTGAAGAGCTGCAGCTTCAGCAGCGACCTGAAAAGATTCGAGTCAAGCTTAATATAGAAAAGGGAGAGGTGTCATTTTGGGATGGAGGGTTAGGGAAGCACCTGGTCACACTTACACACAAGTTTGAAGGTGCAATATGTCCTATTTTTGGTCCCGGCCTCCATAGCTCGCCCATGGCTCTGGTTCCAGGAAAAATAGCTATACACATGTCAACAACCCAAGATAAGGTTGACGTGAAGATGCAAAATTGAAAATCAATGATGAAAAACTTTTAAAAGCAAGAGAAACTCGACAAGCCTTTATCAGTCGATCAGGGGCAACGAGAACATCAAATAAAAGTTTAAAAGATTAAATCTGCCAGTAGATGAAACATCAGTTTAAGTATAAAGATGAAAATAATGACACTGACATAATGTTCGAAGCGTGTGATAAAACACAATGTCAGAAACACAATTTAGAGTGAAATGCCTAAACTTTAAAACATGCAAACCAGCCTGCAAAAGACAGTCAAGATGAAACGTGTTGACGGCGTGCAGAAGACAGAAACCAAGAAGTGATCAAAGGATGACACTTTGTGCCGTAGTGCCTTTGCTGAGAGAAACCGAATCCACTGATCTTTTGGCACCTTGCTAGTGACCGACCAAAGGAGGAAAAAGTAAACTGAATTTGGGATGTCACGCTATGTTGTATCGAAGATGATCGCCATGATCGAAAGGTTCTTGCTGTGTTAATATTACTGATATGATAGTCTCATAAATAATTAACAGTGACTGTGACATATGACACCACCAACATAGGTGGTGATATTACAGCTTAATGCGGGCTGCCGTTCAGGCTGTGATTTACAACCACAGTAAGGATGTGGTTATTTATATCAGAGCGATGAAATATCAGCCTGTGGTCCACACACAGACACTCACGCTTTCTGTCTCGTCTCTACTCATAGGTGTATTTTGTTATTTCTTTCTTTTTTCTTTGTTTTCACCTTGCATTGCATTGATGGAAGATTTCAGGCCGTATTGATTTGTTTATGAGTTCATGGAGTTGCCTTTACTTCACTGCCTTCACTGTTTGTTTTGCACAACAGTTGTCTGGCCCTCTGCACCTCCCTACCCTCGTGTTTTGAGCGTAGTTAATGTGGCCAAACAGAAACAAAACACATGACGAAAACAAAGGATTGGACTGAGAGCTTTATTTTTTTTAACCCTTCAATGAAATAAAGGCGATGATGGTGATTAAGTTTGAAACTTCACTGTTATAAAGTCACTTGCTTCTGGGTTTTAGGGGATGATATTGTAGTTGTTGTTAGCCTTTGATTCATTTGATTTCTGTGAGGAATCAGAAAATTTTCTCAAATATACACTTAAAAAAATGCGTTTCAAATGCTTTTGGTGATGCTGATGTTTTGGATTAAAATGCAAAATGAAACTGCTGATTGTTGGGATTGTTGGGATAGTTAAATTGCTATGCTGGCTGTCATTCACTATACTAAGTTCATGCTTAGCAACACTTTGTGATATAAAATATGCTACTGCAGTGTGTGTAACCTCTAAACATTAACACTTGTGTGTCGGTCTTCAATTTAAAAACTGTTTCAAATTAAATGTGTGTTGAGTTCTTTTCAAAACGTTTGCAAACAGTATGGGGAACTTTATTCAGCAGGGAGCAGATGAATTCAGCAGTGGTGAAAATAATAGTTTAACTTGTTAATTTGCAGAAAATCAATAAGTGCTTACAGATACACAAACAAAAAGCAAGAACATAAGAGGGAGAACGAGAATGACCATGGGACAGATGTAGCAGTGTAGATGCAAGGAGTAGAGGTAGTGATGGGAGATGAGTTTAAATACCTGACATCAACGGTCTGCACAAGAGCAGTGAAGAGAGTCCAGGATGGAGGATGGTGATGAGTCTGCATACCGGCAGGAAGTTGAGCGGCTGGTACTCTGGTGCAGTCAGCACAATCTGGAGCCGAACACTCTTAAAACTGTAGAGATGACAGTGGACTTCAGGAGACACCCCTCAACACTGCTCCCCCTTCCCATATCAGACAGCCCGGTGTCGACTGTGGAGATCTTCAAGTTCCTGGGTACCACCATCTCCCAGGACCTGAAGTGGGAGACCAACATCAACTCCATCCTCAAAAAGACCCAGCAGAGGATGTACTTCCTGAGACAACTGGGGAAGTACAGTCTTCCACAGGAGCTGCTGATCCAGTTCTACACTGCGGTCATTGAGTCTGTCCTGTGCTCCTCCATCACAGTCTGGTATGGTGCAGCCACTAAACAGGACAGGAGCAGACTTCAGCGGACTGTACAGGCAGCAGAGAAGATCATCGGCGCCCGCCTGCCCTCCATCCAGGATCTGTACCTCTCAAGAACCAGGAAACGGGTAGGGAAAATCATCGCAGACCCCTCACGCCCTGCACACAGACTTTTTGATCTGCTGCCCTCTGGCAGATGGTACAGAAGCCTGCAGACCAGGACCACCTGACATAGGAACAGTTTCTTTCCCCTCGCCATCTCCCTTCTAAACAGTTGACCTGTCACACTGCTCCCACTGCCAGACTGCAACTGCACCTTATGTACATTCTGTAGTATTCATTCCACTTCATTTCATTCCTGTATTTTATGCATATAAGTTTAGATTAGTTATTTATAGTTGGTTTACACAGCTTTGTGTATGTATGTGTATGCATGTGTAATGTATATATAGACACGTGTGCGTGCGTGTGATTTACATTGCTGTGCTTGAGAGCCTCCATCTACCGGAACCAAATTCCTTGTATGTGTCTGCACATATACTTGGCCAATAAACACGATTCTGATTCTGAGATGAGAATCAGGGGTAATTTGTGATGGAAAGAGAAGGTTCAGAATAAGGTAGTGAGACCTGTGATGTGTTGCTCTGACCAAAAGCACAGGAGGCAGAGCTGAAGATGCCAACATTTACAACTAACCAGAATGGACAAGATTAGAAATTAATTTTCGAGAAGAACAGCTAAGGCTGAGCAGTTTGGACAAGTGCAGAGGAGGGATTGTGGATTTATTGGACTAAGGACGTTAAATATGGAGCTGTCAGGTAGGAGGAAAAGAAGACCACATAGAAGATTAATGGATTTATAGTAAAGGAGGATATGTAAACGGCTAGTGAGACAGGGGTGGGGGAAGATACAAGTAGATAATCCACTTTATCCACAAATAAATGACATAAATAATGAACAAAATATTTCATAAACAACCCTCCGTTTGTGGCTTACACAAGATCCAAGTGTAAAATTTGATTGTCTCCGCTGGGTGGCAGTAGTGGGATGGGTCTTTGTGTTGGTCACCGTTGGTTATTGCTCGCCTGCCAAAAAGCACCAAAACACTGGCTTCTCACCACAACATGGTCCGCAGGAGTAGCGTCGATGCTTTTAAAACGTGTCGCTGATAGCTGCAAGCAGTTCTCCGAGGTGTACCATCATTTTGTTATTACATAATGAAGAATTACTCTCAAGAATGACTGATTCTGTTAGGGTCTGCAGCAACCAACGATTGCGCATCTGGATTTGGCCGAGCCGCTACCACTAGCTAGCGGACAGGCTAGCAGAGCAGAATGCTGTAGCGCTCTGCAGTGAATCCAATTTAGTATCGACTGGATAGCCAGCTGTCAGTTTGCAGCCCTCACTAGTTAGCTCGTGCAGTAACTGACGTTTAAAGGCCTGCCGAAAATGTAAACCACCATGCGAACAAAGAGACGGGAAATGGTAAGTGTTATTTTGAATCCATACCAACTGATGAGCTCAGATTAACTGTATTCCGTTTGCTACCTTAGCTTAGCTACCCTTTCGTTAGCTTTGTTGTGATAGCCTGCAGAGACCCTTGCTGCTAATTGTCGTAGGTTCATCCTTTGGCTAGTTTGTTGTAAGAAACCCAGATAATAAAAGTTAAACTGTGTTGTCTGCTATTCTAATGTAACACTGCAGATGTGGATTATCGTCGTTTCACCTTGATGTTTGTGTGGTATGATTTCTGGAGTCGTAATGTTTACGAGCTACTTCCCTGTACACGTTAGCAACATCAGCATAAGAATTTTTGCAGTAGCTTTTCTTGAGTCTGGCAATTTGTAGTAATCCTTGTAATCTGATCATTAAGCCTGATTGGTTGTTGCTGCAGGGTGAATGGCATTGCAGTTGACATATGACTCATAGCGCTTTAAATTGGACCCTTTCAGTGGCATAAGAGTGCTCAACGAGACCTGAGAACAACTAGGGGGGACGAAGATTGCGCTTTGATGTCCATAAGGCGTTCCCTTGTATCCAGATCGGATCGTTCAGTTGTTATATGTGGTCGATAAACGAACCTTAAGAGACTGGTCTTCATATGTGCTGCAAATGTTCAACGTTTGTTATTAGGACACCAACCGATTCCCACCTTGCTCTTTCCCTTTCCATCTTTCAGGCAGTGCCAGTGATGGCCTCCCCCCTCCCTGTCTCCTTCATCCTGGTCGTTCTCCTGTTGGCCAAGTCGCCTTTGTACCAGGCAGGGGACTGCAAGGGCCACAGGCAGGTTTTGAGGGGACCACCTGGCTATGTGACAGATGGAGCAGGAAACTACTCTGTCAATGGGAATTGCGAGTGGCTCATCAAAGGTGGAGAAAATGGTTTTTGTCATTATTTTTTGTTGTTTTCTGTGATTATTCAAAGTGATATTTATCGAATTCTTCATATCTTCCAGCTCCCAACAACAGTCACCGCATTGTCTTGAATTTCACCTTCATGAACACAGAGTGCACTTATGACTACCTTTTTGTGTATGATGGGGACTCCTACCAAAGCCCCCTGCTAGCCAGTCTGAGTGGCCACACGTTGCCCCAGCCCGTTGAAGCAAAGTCTGGCAAGGTAACCAAGAAAAGATACCACAGCTGAAAGGCCAGGATGATTCTTGAAACTTCATTAGCATTGAATTCTAACTTAATTTGTGTTCACTCTTAAACTGTGTTCCAGATGCTGCTTCACCTCTTCAGTGACGCTAATTACAACCTCCTGGGTTTCAATGCAACTTACACCTTCTCTTTGTGCCCTGGAGCGTGTGGCGGTCATGGTCGTTGTGATTCCTCTACATCAAAGTGCCATTGTCATCAGGGTTGGGGTGGGCCCTCATGTACAACCCCTCTGTGCACTCAAGCTTGTTCTGTGAACGGCCAGTGTGACAAGGTAAGAGTAGGGATAGGGACGATTAAATGAACACACATAAAAAATATATACTATAGTCGCACAGTAACGCGTTTCTCAACCTGATTAGGTTATTCATTTGTGTGCCGTGATGAAACTTTTCATATTTGCCTTCATTCATTTATTGATTTTTTTCAGAAAGGAGAGCGTTGTCTGTGTAAGCCAGGCTTTGTGGGTCAAAACTGCCAGCTTGGTCTCTATAATGACAGCGGTGCAGGGAAGTGGTGGCGTGTGAGTGAAGAAAACCCCTACACACCTCCCAGGACAGGTTCTGCAGGCGTGTACCTCTCCTCCACAGGAGCCATGTACCTGTTTGGCGGTAAGAGCAACACACAGTTAAATTCCACTGATACAATTTTTCTGCTTAGAAAAACATTTTTAACACACAAGACAACGGCAAGGTTTTTGACTTTGATTCTTTGGTATATGTTAATAATCATAACTCAACACAATTTGTTGCTGTGTTACATATTAACCATCAGTGATGTTGATGTCTTTGTTAGAGCTGAATGTCAATGTCTGAGTCATCAGTCTCATATCTCATTATTGGCTTGTTTGAATTATATTTTGCTTATCTTCTTTGCAGGATTTGATCTGAACAGAGCTCTTGGTGACTTGATCAAATACAATTTTACATCCAACCAATGGGAAAGCAGGTCTTATGGTCATTCACCTGTAAGTGAACATACACTCAAACATGTGCTGTTTTTCTTTCCTTCTGCTATTGCATTTGCTTTGTCATTCTCTATGCAAACAAGTGTCCAAGTTACTGTCAGCACTTTACAATAAATTGATCCTCAAAATGTCATGTAGGCAAGAAATGTAGTTTCCTTAATCAGGAGAATGGATTCAAAGATATCCATTCCAAGATTTTCTCTCAATGACTTGTCAGGCCCCAACTTATCCTCTGACAACCAGGAACTCAGGAACAACTCTGGAATCAGGATTTCTTTTTAAAATAACTTTAAAAGACAATATTAAAACTATAGAGAAGGATTAAAGCCAAAACCTATTACTATTACTTATAACTTATACTAGTTTAACCATTTACTTATGGCCATTTATTGCAATAGCCTAAATGCAAAATCTTAAAAAACAGAAACATATTACTAGCTAATGCAGGACTATACCAGTCTCACAAAGTTGGTCTCTACAGCTGTTTAATATCATTTGTAAAATTTTAATACAAATGCTCAATTTTTTCACTCCAACAACTCAGTTAATGCAGTCCATTATTCACACTTTTTAAACATTTTATTTTATGCTTCTCTCTGGTTACTGTCCAAACGTACGACCTAATCTCAACATGGCACAGCTGTTTAACCAGTTTCTGACAGTTAGCACCTCTTACACTTATTTGAAGTGTGGCTGAAGGGCACATGGTAGCTAGTGCTCTGTGATGCAGTCATCCAGTGGCAAAAGACTGGCAGACATGCAGACATCTGCACAGATCCTTAAGGTCACCATCTAGTGTTAAAATTTCCATCACTTGAATTTAAGTAGATCCTTGCATACTTGTGGATATCAAAACTTTTAACATGCCTTTCTTGCTTTCATTTATTTATTTATTTATTTTTGTTCAGTGCTGATTGACCGTATTTATTTAATGCCACTTTGTGGTGATAGAGTATTACATTCTACTGATTGCTTGTTAAAAACAAGGTAAATCGATAAAGTCAAGAATATTTGCTTATTTTTTTTGTAAATAATGTTGTAACTGTTTAAGAATTTATTTTTTAATTTATCGAACCTGTTTATGACAAATGTGCATTTTTAGTTTTTATAGAAATCAGTTTATTGCAGTGTATACTCTGCTCACTCATTTTTTTTTATATATCCTATTTGTTTGCACATGTAAACATAGTCGATGGGAATTCTAGCATTCTCATTTTTTGGTTTAACATCTCAATCGTATTCCTTTCCTTCGTGCTCTCTTTGGCTCTCCTACTCTGTCAGGTGGCTCGTCATTCCCACACAGCAGTAGAGTATATGGGTAAAATGGTTGTCTTTGGAGGAGAGCTAGCCAACGGCTCCCTGGCCAATGATGTGTGGATGTACCGGCCTCTCAATGATGACTGGCAACAGCTTGGCTTTTCCACTTCACGTGGTGCTCCTAAACTGGCTAATCACGCTGCGGCTATAGTAGACAGTTATCTCTATGTGTTTGGAGGTGGGTTCGCATGTATACTGTCACGTTGCACTTTGTCTTTTTTTATATCAGCATTTTTAATCCACTAAGAAACGAACAAACCCAAATTTGTTTCCCAGGTCGTACTGAGGAGGATATGTTTTCCTCGACTCTGTATCGGTTCGGCCTGCATGGCTCTGGACGGTGGGAGACGGTTCAGCCCACAGGTGGGAAGCCACCTGCCACTGCTGGGCACTCCATGGTCTTCCACGGCCCTTCCAGGACATTACTTGTCTATGGAGGGCACAGGCCTACCACTGCCAGGTGTGTACCTTCTCATACATTAGAAGGTAGAGGTTGAGAGGAGAGTGGGAATCTGTCTTTTATGTATAAGACCACATCACACTCACTTAAACATTGATTTCCTAAGTTTATTAATTATACTATTAGTTTAGTCTATGTTATTTTATCAATCCCTCCTGCTAGTGATGCACTAGCATCACTGACTTTTGCTGACATTTTGTGTAAGCAACACACAATCTGTTCCCTAGACAGGCTCATTGTCATCAATGTCCACTTGAGCTTTTTAAGTCAGTATTGGACCAATATCTCACCAGTGGATCCCAACATAATAAGATATATTTTATCCCAAGATTTAATTCTTTTGTGATAACTTGCTACACAAAGTTAGTTAAGTGCTTCAGAAAAATCCAGGAAGTGGGGACTTTTAAAAAACGGCATCTTTATAGACAATAGAAATATACATACTGTATATGTTTCTTAGGTTTAGTGTCAGGGTGAACAAAACAGACGTGTTCCATGTGGATCGACGATTTTGGACATCCTTCCGTTCGCGTTTCGCAGCAACTGGCCCAAGAGAGCGAGCTTTCCATTCAGCCACTGTCATCGGAAACTACATGGTTGTCTACGGTGAGTCCTGAGATAATTAGCAGTTTGTTTCGTAATCAGTCCAGCCATGTTTATATTTATCTCTGTTTGTCTTGCAGGAGGAAATGTGCACATTCATTTCCATGAGGAAAAGTGCTATGATGAGGAAATCTTTTTCTACCATCTGGGTTGTCACCAGTGGGTCTCGGCAAAGGAGAAACTCAGTGAGTATGAAAGTGAACAAAACAGCCGACTTCTAGATTGCACCTTCCTTGTTTTATTTATTTTTCTAACACATTATATTTTATTTGGTCTTGAAATGGTTGTGATTAGACAGCCAAATAAAGTCCACTTTGTATATGTAGATGAAATAAGCACTAAATGTCTTTATGCTCCACTGTGAGTATATTTGTACAAACCTAAGGGACAATCAGAAGATTTGGGGCTAAAATCCATTTGAGATCTGAGCAGGTTGCACAAATGCACAAGTTTATTTTCACTTCTCCTTTTTACTTCAACTTTTTTTATTTTCACCATCTTCAGTTTTTTCCTGAGTGGGTAGCCTTATGCCAGAACTCTGAAATGCGAAGGCACATGCAGTTTTTTCTTGTTGTTTTACATTTGTTTTTTTTATTTAAGGTCCATTTTAAACACCATCCATCTTAGTGATTGTTACCTCTGCATGTGAAGTGGTCACAGAGCTGTCATATTTTTCCAAGGTGGTGATGCTGTGAGGGGGCGTTACTCACATGTTGCTGCAGTGATGGAGGGACGAGTGTTGCTGGTTGCTGGAGGTTACAGTGGCATTGCGCGTGGAGACCTTGTGGCTTACAAAGTTCCCCTTTTTGTCAGTAGCGACCAAGGTGACAGGGTGAGTGAAAGCGCTGTAAACCAATAGTATTTGGAAGACTGTCTGTGGCTGGAAGAATCTCAGTGGTTGAAAATTATGTTGACTAAGAGCATCTAATGGTAATGAAATTGTTGTGTTTGTTTGTTTCATCATCAGGATGCTGTTTGTGCTGAGGCAGTAGATGAAAATATGTGCCTGAAGAACCCAGAGTGCAGCTGGTGTGAAGGCCGCTGTCGAGAGTACCAGCCCACTAACCCGGTAACGCTTCTCTCAGACTTTGTGTTAAATTGTAACAATGCCTGTTTTTTTTGTTTTTTTTGGGGGGGGGGGATCCATTTCTACGTTTTCAGAAATCTAATCCTTTCCTTTTCAGACTGTTTGTTTAGGTATAGCTAAAGTGCAAATTCTGTTTTCTGGTCGCAGTGTGGAAGTACTGGTTGCTTGGGCCTTGCTCGCTTCCTGTCTGACTGCCAGTCCTGTCTGGTGTTCAGTGGCACTCCAGCTTCTCTGGCCCGTGCCCCTGGTGAATTTGGCTGGTGTGTTCAGAATGAGTCCTGCCTACCAGTGTCAGGTGAGTCCCAGGGAGGGAGGAATGAGGGCAGACGAAAAGGGTCAAGACTGGAAAATGATGTTGGGAGTTGACATGGGAGGGACGTAATTGACTCGTGTTTGGTGTGTTTCAGAGGTGAAGTACAGTGACTTGGCTATACCCAGCTGAGACTGGACAGGTTCCTCAAACCACAGTTTGACTCGCCTGTCTAGTCACATACTTCTGGTGCAGTGAGGTCATTTTACTCCTTCAGAACACACGTCAAACAAGACTTACCAATTACATTCATTTCAGTACAGTAGTGCACAGTAGAAAGCTGCTGTAATATGAGATTTAAGAGGCCCGATGTGTGGGGGTATTTTAGGGGGTTTTTTTGTGCATGTGCTGACCTTTCCCTCTCGGTCTCACAGAGCGAAGTGCGTGCCGTGTGGACCAGATCTCAGGGGCGTACGGCTGGTGGGGGGAGCGTACCCTTTTCCTAACCTCCCTCCACTCCTGTCGCACCGAGAACTATGTCCCGGGACTGCACCTGCTCACCTTCCAGCACCCCCGCAACGACTCCCAGCCTGACCAGGTATGGAGTCCAAATGTTTTGACTTTACCAGTTGAGCCTGTAACTGCTTCCCTCTCTGCTTATACTTACTCCTCCTTCCTGCCACCAATATTGCATTCGAGCTTGGATATAATGATTCTATTTTTGTTAGTTTTTCTTTGTGCTTTATGCTTTTTAACCTCGTCATGTCTCTTTTTCTTTTTCTCTGTTTGCTTTGGGTAGAAAGGATATTTTTGTTCAAGTTGTTTGTGAAACTTTGTGGAGCAGTTAGTAGAGAATAGTGCCTCTGTTGATGTGTTTCCACTTCCATCATCCTCCACTGTCCTCCATCCTCCTCACCCCTCACATTAGGTAACCATCCTCCGCAGCGCCACCATCATGCTTGGCCCTACCACAGAAATGGACGTAGCCTTACAGTTTAGGGGGTTTGTCCACCCATTGTGGGGCGGGCCTCCACCTGCACCCCCTCCTACAGAGACAGTCTCCATGTGGGCTCGCATCCAGAGGCTTCACTTTGAGGCTCGAATGGCAACAGGACCCAACTCCAGCCAGATGGTGAGGAGAAGTGCATGTCAGCTGGAATTTCTTTGTCTCTTTCTTTACAGCATAATTCTTTAGAGGATTATTTGTAGTAGATTTGATAATAAATTAAAATAATTTCAATTTCATATGGCCAAACATTGGAACTGTTGGAATGCTTAAGAATTGTCGGCGAAAGCCAATATCCTTGTCCCCAGGGCTCAATATTGTTATGAAACACTATTGTTTTATCCATATTTTCTTCATGTCCATATTTTGTGCATTGTGAACCCATTTGCTGATCAGGAGGTGGTGGGTCACTGGGCAGCTCAGCAGGAAAAGGAGCTGAAGCTCCTGACTCGACCAGATGGGAGTCGACTTTTCTCTAACCTCACTCGGGGAAACCATTACCTTGTTCAGGCGGAGGGCTACCTGAACAACTCTGGCTCAGGACAAACAAGTGAGATGGCCTTGATCTGGAACAGAACGTTGCCTGGAGGAAGTGTGAGTTTAACTTTAGCAGCAAAACTAATTTATGCAAAATTCTTTTGTGATTTTTCTTAGATCATGAAACAAAAGCATAGTTTTAATACCCTTTCCTTTATATCAGAATCAGAATCAGAATACTTTATTGATCCCTGGGGGAAATTATTTTTTGTTACAGTGCTCCATTATAAACCAACATTAAGACAAGACAGACAATACACTAACTAAGAATAGTACAATATATACATACATACATAAGTCACTCAAATATCTTGTGATATCTCCTTCTAGGAGATCTCCTTCCTATTCTCGGAGCCGTACCGCTCAGGTTCCTGCTCAGGGTACATGTCCTGTCTGGCCTGCCTGTCAGACCAGTCTTGTGGCTGGTGCCCGTCTTTGTCCCGCTGTCTGCTGCGTGACAGCCCAGACCTCGAACCCTGCCCTGAGGGGCTGAACAGTGAAGGGAAGATGGAAGGTCAGCTCCATCTGCTGTTAGCACCCCAGCACTGCACCATGTGTGAAGAATACAGAGACTGCTCTGCTTGTACTCAGGTATAACACAGATGCACATAAAAACTGACATTATCTGTCATTATTCTGACTTGTATACCATAACTGTATTCTTGACTCATGCTGTGCTAACTTTGATTGTAGGACCCTTATTGTGAGTGGCAGATAAACTCCAGCAAGAAAGGCGACTACCAGTGCAGTCGGCGAGGAAGAGTAGATGGATCCATACGTGATCCAAGGGGGTGTCCTAAAGTGTGCAACCAGTAAGTTGAAAAATAATATTCATTTTACATATTTTCGGTCATACAAACATCTCCAGCTCATCTTTTCTACTCTACTTTCACTTTCTTTTACAGGAGAAAGACATGTGGTGAATGCCTTTCCAACTCCAGCCAGTGTGCGTGGTGTGAATCTGCTCAAGCCTGCTTCTATTTTGCTGCCTACCTCACAAAGTACCCCTATGGAGAGTGTAGGGATTGGTATGACAGGTAAGATGAGAACATTGTTAAGATATTTTTGTTTTTTCCTTTTGTTTTATTTATAATCATTATAAATACTATAATAATATAGTCATCATGTCTATAATGCTGTAATGACTATAATCATTTTCTTTTTTACATTTTAAATGTAAAGTCATGCTTAACATAATCAAATGACTCATGAATACCTAAGAGTAAGTAAGTCAGTAAAGTCATCATATTAAATATTTTGTAAGATAAGATAACCGTTATTAGTCCCAGCAGAAAGTGGACAGTGCAAAGTTATATAGCAAAAATTAAAAACCCATAGTCATCAGCATTTAAGCGGTTTCCCTGGTTACGCGCTCTCATCTCTTTATTTGTCCAAAGGTTTCTTTGCCTTTTTCTGGGTGTTAGCAACTGCACAGTTGGACTGGCATTACATAATTGGCTCTGACATTTCAAGACTGTTCCTACTGTATTTTTATCCTGTGAAATGATGAAATGTGTTTGACTGCCTCTAAAAATTCAAGTTTTGTTCTTATGCTCATCCCTAAGACTACTGCTGGTCAGGGCTCCTGCTTGTACCTGTCTTATTTATAATTTACTTCTTACTATGTCTAATGGAAAATAAGTTCATATTGCTTTTTCTGAGCCTTATTATTATGATTTGTAGTACTACTACTAGTAGTAGTAGTATTTCCCTTGCATGGCCAGGTCAACACAGACTAACAACTCCACTTCAATTTAAATTGCAACTTTCACCTCATAATCAGCTGTGAGTGTAATTTCTGCTAATAGCAGCAAGCACCCTTTCATTTGGTCACTGTATTCATTCATCCATCCATCCATCCATCCATCCATCTTCATCCGCTTTATCCGAGGCTGGGTCGCGGGGGCAGCAGCCTAAGCAAAGAGGCCCAGACCTCCCTCTCCCCAGCCACCTCCTCCAGCTTATCCGAGGGAACACCAAGGCTTTCCCAGGCCAGCCGAGAGATATAATCTCTCCAGCGTGTCCTGGGTCTGCCCCGGGGCCTCCTCCCGGTGGGACATGCCCGGAACACCTCACCCAGGAGGCGCCCAGGAGGTATCCTTGTCAGATGCCTGAACCACCTCAGCTGGCTCCTTTCGATGTGGAGCAGCAGCTGCTCTACTCTGAGCCCCTCCCGGATGGCCGAACTTCTCACCCTATCTCTAAGGGAGAGGCCAGCCACCCTTCGGAGGAAGCTCATTTCTGCCGCTTGTATCCGCGATCTCGTTCTTTCGGTCACTACCCACAGTTCATGGCCATAGGGTAGGGACGTAGATTGACCGGTAAATTGAGAGCTTCGCTTTTACACTCAGCTCCCTCTTCACCACAACGGACCGGTGCAGCGTCCACATCGCCTCTGTCAGTGTGCCCCAGGGCAGCTGTGGCTACAATGTAGCTTGCTATCGCCAGTGTGTGAATGTGTGTGTGAATGGGTGAATGACTGAATGTGGTGTAAAGCGCTTTGGGGTCCTATGGACTAGAAAAGCGCTATACAAATGCAGGCCATTTACCATTTACCATTTACATCACTGCAGCCGCAGCCCCAATCTGTCTGTCGATCTCCTGCTCCCTTCTCCCATCACTCGCGCACAAAACCCCGAGATATTTGAACTCCTCCACTTGGGGCAGGAACTCATCCCCGACCCGGAGTGGGCACTCCACCCTTTTCCAGCTGAGAACCATGGCCTCAGATTTGGAGGTGCTGATCCTCATTCCCGCTGCTTCACACTCGGCTGCGAACCGTTTCAGTGCGAGCTGGAGGCCCTCACCCGATGAAGTCAACAGAACCACATCATCCGCAAAAAGCAGAGATGAGATTCTGAGGCCACCAAAGTGAAAGCCCTCAGCCACTTGGCTGCTCCTAGAAATCCTGTCCATAAAAATTATGAACAGAACCGGTGACAAAGGGCAGCCCCGGCAGAGCCCATCACCCACCGGGAACGAGTCCGACTTATTGCCGGCAATGCAAACCAAGCTCTTGCAACAGTTGTATAGGGATCGAATGGCCCGTAGCAATGGGCCAGACACCCCATACTCCTGCAACACCTCCCACAGGACACCCAGGGGGACACGGTCGAATGCCTTCTCCAAGTCCACAAAACACATGTAGACTGGTTTGGCAAACTCCCATGCACCCTCAAGTATCCTTGAGAGGATAAAGAGCTGGTCCTGTGTTCCGCGACCAGGACGAAAACCGCATTGTTCCTCCTGTATCCGAGGTTCGACTAGCGGACGAACTCTCCTTTCCAGCACCCTGGCATAGACTTTCCCAGGGAGGCTGAGGAGTGTGATTTCCCCCTGTAGTTGGAACACACCCTCCGGTCTCCCTTCTTAAAGATGGGGACCACCACCCCGGTCTGCCAGTCCAGGGGTACGGCCCTGATCTCCATGCAACATTGTAGAGGCGTGTCAACCAGGACAGCCCTACAACGTCCAGAGCCTTCATGAACTCGGGGAGGACCTCATCAACACCAGGGGCTCTGCCACCAAGGAGTTGTTTAACTGCCTCACTGACCTCGCCCCTGGAAATTGGCAGGTCATTCCCCTCATCCCCAGACTCTGCTTCCTCCTCGGAAGACGTGTCAGTGGGATTAAAGAGGTCCTCGAAGTATTCCTTCCACCGCCTGACAATTTTCTCAGTCGACATCAGCAGCGCTCCGCCAGCACTATACACAGTGCAGGTAGAGCACTGCTTTCCCCTCCTGAGACGCCTGACAGTTTGCCAGAATCTCTTCGAGGCAGTCCGAAAGTCTTTTTCCATGGCCTCTCCGAGCTCCTCCCACACCCGAGTTTTTGCTTCAGCCACTGCCCGAGCCACATTCCGCTTGGCTTGTCGATAGCTGTCGGCTGCCTCCGGAGTCCCACAGGCTAACCAAGCCCGATAGGACTCCTTCTTCAGCCTGGTGGCTCCCTTCACCTCTGGTGTCCACCATTTGGTTCGGGGATTACCACCACGGCAGGCACCAACCACCTTGCGGCCGCAGCTCAATGCAGCAGCTTCGGCAATGGAGACGCTGAACATGGTCCATTCGGACTCAATGTCCCCAGTCTCCCTCGGAATGCTGTTGAAGCTCTGCCGGAGGTGCGCGTTGAAGATCTCGCGGACTGGGGCCTCTGCTAGACGTTCCCAGCACACCCTCACTACGCGTTTAGGTGCACCGGGTCTGTCCAGCATCCTCCCCCGCCACATGATCCAACTCACCACCAGGTGGTGATCAGTTGACAGCTCAGCCCCTCTCTTTACCCGAGTGTCCAAAACATATGGTCGCAGGTCTGGTGATACGATTACAACGGCCTACGGCCTAGAGCGTCCTGGTGCCACGTGCACTTATGGACACTCTTATGTTCGAACAAGGTGTTCGTTATGGCCAAACTGTGATTTGCACAGAAGTCCAATAACAAAACACCACTCAGGTTCAGATCAGGGAGGCCGTTCCTCCCAATCACACCCCTCCAGGTCTCGCTGTCGTTACCCACGTGAGCATTGAAGTCTCCCAGCAGGACAACAGAGACTCCAGGTGGAGCACCTTCCAGCACCCCGCCGCGTCTCACCAGGGGCAACTCCAGACTGAGACAGAGTCCAGCCCATCTCCAGGAGACTGGTTCCAGAGCCCAAGAGGTGAGCCCGACTATATCTAGCCGGTACCTCTCAACCTCACGCACTAACTCAGGCTCCTTCCCCACCAGAGAGGTGACATTCCATGTCCCTATTACCAGTCTTGGTAGCCGGGGATCAGTCCGCCAGGGCCTCCGCTCCTGGCCGCCATCCGGCACACAATGCACCCGACCCCTATGGCGCCTGCGGGAGGATGGGCCCATGTCTCCTCTTCGGGCTGTGCCCGGCCGGGCCCCATGGACTAAGGCCCAGACGCTCGCCCTCGGGCACCCTCCCCGGGCCTGGCTCCAGGGCGGGGCCCCGGTAACCCTATCCCGGGCAGGGCAAACTGTTCCCTCGATGTTCTCTTCATAAGGGTCTTCTGAATCGCTCTTTGTCTGGTCCCTCACCCACAACCAATTTGCCATGGGAGACCCTACCAAGGGGCAAAAGCCCCCAGTCAACATAGCCCCTGGGATCCCTGGGACACACAAACCCCTCCACCACGATAAGGTAGCGATTCACGGAGAGGCTGTATTCATGTAAACTCAATTTAAAACAAGGATTTTGGATTTGGTATCAAAAGCAGTTGCCAGTATTTGATTAAAAGTGGAAGGTACTGAAGCATCAGCCCTGAAGAGAGAATTTTTTTTCTTAACTTTCCAAATGCTTTCACATGCAGTAATATACTCGCATTAGATGAGCAAAAACACAAGAAACAACACATTTAGATTTTGCCAGACAGTTGAATTGACCCTTTAATGGCAATCAATAATAAAATATTATTTTTTTGCTTGTCAGTGTTCACTCAGTTCCCCAGTGTAAGCAGTGTTCAGCTTTAAACACATGTACAGAGTGCCTGAAGACTTTTCAGTGTGGCTGGTGTGGTGACTACAATAATCCCACAATTGGAAAGTAAGTACAGCAAACCCATAACAACACAAAAAAGTATACAGATTCCCAGAACTGCATATAAGGCAAATGCAATCTTTATAGTATCAGGTTGCTGATAAGTTAACACTCATTGTGATTTCTGTGTGTATTTCGTATTTTCTGCCCTTCTTTTCAGATGCTTGAGGGGAGACTGGGCAGGAATGGATGATCCATCAGTGTATAACTGTAGTGTGGCTGTGGCTGAAGCTCGGGCTGCAAAGTGAGATATCTCTCATCATGTTTCTTGTACATATATCCTGAACAAACTGATAGCCAGATGTGTATGTAGTATATCAGTCCAAGTTTACATTTGTCTTTCTTGCTTCTCTAGCCCTGAACCCCAAACTTCAGCCCCACCTCGCCCCTTAGAAATGGAGATGGAGTTGGAGCATTTGAGTGATGAAGAGCAAGATGCAATCTGGGCCTATCCCACATGTCCTGATGTAGAGGAATGCAGGCTGGGCCTCCACAACTGTCACCCCTCTGCTACCTGCATCAACACTCCCACTTCATATGAGTGCCATTGTGAGAGAGGATTCACAGGGGATGGCACACTGCACTGCAACCAAACGTAAGTGCATTAAAATACAGTAATCCACGAATTCCTTCTTTAAATCTCTTAATAAAATCTTTTTATTCGTCTTGCTCATTGAGTTATCTTCCTTCGTCCCACAGCTGTTACAATGAGTGTCGTGAGGGCCAGTGTAGCGGCAGCCCACGGTTTGAGTGTGAATGCGCCCTGGGCTGGACATCTGATCCCGCTACTCTGGTTCTGAGTGGCGTAGAATGTGATGTTGACTGTGGCTGCAACTTCCATTCCACCTGTATTACTGCTCCAGGGATCTGTGATGAATGCCAAGGTCAGATTTTGATAAAGGGATTATAGTGATTTGATTTCAGTCACTATTCATAAAACTGAAACTGTGGGAGGCATTTTGGTGTTTGATAGATAAAGGCTGTCGTGTTGTTTATTGGTTAACATTCACTTGCTTCACTTTCAGACTGGACTACAGGGCCTCACTGTGAGCACTGCCGTCCAGGTAGCTTTGGCTCAGCCCTGGCTGGTGGCAGCGGCTGTGTTCCCTGTGAGTGTAACGGACACGGAGACTCTCTCCAGGGATACTGTCACAACCAGACAGGCCAGTGTTACTGCACCCACAACACTCAGGGACCACACTGCGAGTCCTGTCTGCCTGGCTACTATGGAGATCCCAGGTAAAGATCTTCACTATTTTGCTGAGTAGGAATAATTTCCTTGAATGATTTTCAGTGTATTCTGTGATCGTGACTTGTCTATGCTATCCTGTACCATCTAGGAACAATGGAACATGTTACCGCCAGTGCCAGGGCCGCTCTGTCCTGCTGTCCTCCACTTCCTCCACCACCATTCCCCTGTCCTCTTCTTTGGGGTGGCGGAGTGGCACAGAGGGGAAAGGTGGACTTTCTCATTGCCTGTGGGTCCTCTCTGTGACTGAAAACTTGGCACCCTGTCTGCCCAGACAGTTTTGTCCCCCAGTAGCTCTCACACTACACCCAGACTCTCATACCCATTGTAAAGTGAGTTCAAATAAACACAAATTACTTAACAGCTCACTGTACCTGAAACTGTGTTCATGACATTCAGGATGCTTTATTTTTCAGAGTTCGTATGTCTATGTGTTCGATGGCCTGCCTCGTTTTCTGGGTAACGGAGTCGTACATTCTGATCACAATCTAATTGGAGCATTTTGTGGCACCACGAGGACTCAGCCTATCACAGTGGAGGCCACTTCAGGTTTATCTTTAACTCATTGATTAATAAATACACAGTTTAGACTACAAAACCAGTTTACATATACACAATCACTCAGCATCGTATAATCGTCTCTTCTACCTCCAGGTGTGATCTCAGTCTACTTTGAAGCCAACGTCACTTCAGACAGACCTCAAGGCTTCAATGCATCTTTCTGGGTACGACGGTGTCAGCAGAGCTCTGATGAGGATGAAGATGGATCTGTATGTCCAGGTGGAGCCCAGTGCCAGGGTGGGCTCTGCCAGTGCCCTCAGGGATATGGGGGACCACACTGTGACCGGCTAGTGTGCCCACAGGATTGTGGAATAGCAGAAGGAAGAGGAACTTGTAATATAGTAAGAGCTGTGAACTTTTTTTTTTTTTTAAGTTTGCTTTTCTTAAATTTCCAAGTGTCTCTTTTTTCAAAAGTAAAACTTAATTAAATATACTGTGACATTTTTATTTTTATTTTATTTGTAACGCTCATAAAAACATATTTCTAGTTGTGTACTTGATAATTTTCGTGTTTTTGTTTTTTTTGTTAACTTTCTTTTGTTTGTTTGGTTGGTTGGTTTTTGAGGGTTTTTTTGTTTAGGAAGTCAGTTTTAAAAAAATTATAAAATAAAACACAGAACATTAACCAGCATAACTCTGTTTGTCTTAGTCTCTGGGAGTGTGCGTGTGCTCAGAGAGCTGGGTTGGGTCAGACTGCTCTATTCCTCGAGACTTCAACAGCTTGGTGTGGGAAACCTTACTGGACACACAGATGACTGTGGTAAGGACCAAAGAAAAACAAACGAGAACAATACTGAAGTGTGCATGGCTGACACAACGCAGCACACACAAATAAACATTGTGCTTTCCCCCCAACAGAACCAGGCCCACAGGTTCCTCCACAGGATGGGACACTCTCTGGTGTCTGGACCACAGGGCAACCTCTGGATGTATGGAGGGCTTTCTCTGACAGAAGGAATTCTGGGAAATGTCTATAGGTAAGAAAGTGCAACAACAGTCTATAAATGCTTAGACAAAGAGCTTGTAAGAATCAATTTTCAGTAGTATTCATGTTTCAGGTTGGGGCACATGTGACTCAGGAGCTAAAGTAGGTTGTCTATTGGAAGGTGAGAGGTTTGATACCTGGCTACTCTAGTCTTCATGTCAAAGTATCTTTGGGTAAAATACTGAAGCCCAAGTTGCACTTGATGAATCTATCAGAGTGAGTGTGTATGAATGCTAGGTTATATGCACTCAAATGCATGTGTGTTTGAATGGGTGAATGGGTATGGTAGTAGAAATGCATTTGGAGTGCTCAGAGTAGAAAAATGCCATTTCAGGCAACAAGCCCATCCATTTGTGAAAACTACTGAAAACCTTCTGTCTTATTACTGTGAAAGTGTCATGTGTTTAACTCCTTGAAGGAGTTTGTTCATATTTGGGACAAACCTTTGTTCAACTTGTAACTCCGAATAAGTTACATTTTGATTTTGGTTTTATGGAATTGGTAACACGAATGTTGAATCTTGAAATGCATTGCTTTCTTTGCAGCAGCATCTTAAACATTTTGAAATATAATCTTCAACATTTTAATCTATCACAATCACCTTTATTGGCATAATAATAATAATATTCTGAGACTGTAGCATAGGAACAATAAAACTTACATAACCCTTTTGCACATAGCTTGGCGTAGGCATCCAGCAACAAGTTGGTTAGGTAATCTCACAGTCACGTAGTGCAGTGTTGCCTCTGTATGTGTGTAATAATTCCTTCTGGTTGGTTTAGATATTCTGTGTTGGAACGTCGTTGGACACAAATGTTGACAAGCTCTGTGGAAGAAGGGTCGATGCCAAACCCTCGCTACCATCACGCCTCTGCAATGCTGAGTCATGAGTCTGGCGCTGGAGCCAATCATAACTTTATGTTGGTAGTAGGTGGGGTCACACAAGATGGCGTTTCCATGGATACCTGGACTCTCAATCTCAGCAGTTTAGTCTGGAGAGAGCACAAGGTTGGTATCTGACTTGATATGGAAATAAAGAATATGTGAAAAATCTTTTTTCTTTCTTTAACTAATGAATTTTCTTCTGCTGACAGAGCACAGTGCTTCCTCCAGTGGCAGGTCACACTTTAACTGTACGGCGAGACTGCTCTGTGCTGTTGATTGGCGGTTACTCTCCTGAAAATGGTTTCAATCACCATTTACTTGAGTTCAACCCTCAGTCTGGAAACTGGACCATTGCCCCCCACACTGGCACACCACCTACAGGTTTTTGAAGCCTTTCATAATGTCAATAACTCACTGATGCACCGCTTATTGTTATAACAATACAGAATCACATTGTGAAAAATTTTTTTTTTTAAAGAGACAAATATAGCTCTAAACACTCTTTTCATTGCACATAAACCTATTTTACTTGCTTTGTTCTTGAATCAGGTTTGTATGGCCACACGGCAGTCTACCATGAACAGACTGATGCCATCTATGTCTTTGGAGGCTACCGCTTTCACGTGGAAAGTGTAGAGCCATCTGCTGAGCTCTACAGCCTGTATTACCCCAACCTCACCTGGTCTTTGCTGGCCACCTCTCAGGGTATTAAGGTAAGAAGTTGGAAAATCCAAGCAGTTGACATCCATCCATCCACTTTAGAAAGATAACTTCTGGATTCCTGCTGTGTCATCTCTCTCCTGTGTAGCCCCTGTCCCGTTTCTTCCATGCTGCTGCACTGATTAAAGACACTATGGTGATTGTGGGCGGCAGGACAGAAGCAGAAGACTACAGTAACTCTGTCTCTCTGTACCAGATCAACTGTAACACCTGGATACAACCAGGTAACTATACATTTCTAGCTGCAGGTTAATTTGTAAATCATAAAACATCATAGGCTAATCTCTTCTCGTGTTTTTGTTTTAGTGTCAGCTGTTGGAGATCCAGTTAATGGTTCGGTGTCCCTTGCTATGACGAGCTGGGGCGGTCGTCTCTTCCTGTCAGGAGGCTTCAATGGCGTCACCCTTGGCAGACTCCTAACCCTGTCTGTGCCCTCTGACCCCTGCGCCCTTCTTCCCACACCAGAGGCTTGCAACACCACCACAGGCAGCTGCATATGGTGTAGAGGGAGCTGTGCTTCTTCTGACACTGCTGAGAGGTAACACGTTGTTTGACAGCAACTCTGAGCTTGAAGTTATGTGCAGCTATGAAATAAAATGCATATGACATTCACTTCTGTTCCTTGTTCTCCATCAGAATGGGATGCTTCACTGGACAGTCTCCCTGTTCTCCAACCCCTCGTGAGCCAGACCAATGTCGCAGACTCAAGACATGCAGTGAATGCCTTGCACGACACCCTAAAACATTTTCCAGTCAATCCCAGGTAACATGTAATGCCCCTTCTCAAACACAGTTAATCACTCAAAGAGAGACCGTTACTGTGAACTAAAGTCTGTTCTTAATAAATTCCCAGCCTGTTTTACAGTGTAAGTGGTGCACAAATTGTCCAGAGGGGGCTTGTATCAGCAGCTCTCTCAGCTGCACAGCTGTACATGACTGTCGAATCAACCAGAGAGAGATCTTCCTGTCCAGCAACTGCACTGAGACTAGCTGTGAGGCTTCTGACTGCCCCAAGTGTACAGCTTCTGGAAAATGCATGTGGACTCGCCAGTTCAAACGCACAGGTACCCAGGTTCAGATGATGTGTTGGTGTTACAGAAAATGAATTTTATGATTAATAAATATTTTCCAATAAGAAATGTCGACCCCCTTCTCTTCTTTTTTTCCCTTCTCCAGGCGAAACGAGGCGCATCTTGAGTGTGAATCCCACTTATGACTGGACATGTTTCAGCTACGCTCTGCTCAACGTCTCACCCATGCAGGTGGAGTCATCCCCTCCTCTGCCGTGCCCTCCGCCATGCCACAGTCTCCATAACTGCAGCCTTTGTCTGAGCTCCAATGGCTCTGATGGGGGCTGGCAGCACTGTGTGTGGAGCATGGCCCTGCAGCGGGTAAGATTGTCATCATCATATGATCATGTCACAATATCACAGCTATAGCAATGCAATTAAAGAATAACTTAAAAAAGAGCTACTTCAACAACCTCTAACAAAGCTCAATATGCAAGAAAATAGTTCCAACTGAAGGTGGAAACGACCAGTTGAAGCCAAAAAACCCACTAACAAGTGCAAACAGGATGTGAAGGGGGCAATATTAGCGATCGGTGTTGTGCTGTCAATGTGTGAAAGACCCGCTCTACCCAGTGTCGCCGTAGCACTCGCTAATTTCACTCGCAGGTTGTACATGACAGAAAGACCAAACAGTGGATGTAGTTGTCTTTTATTTGGCTAAAGATATGATGCAATACAGATTGTGGTGAAAGGGGCTTTGACCAGCTGGTTAAGACTTTACTCAAGAAATGATATCCCAGGTAGAAAACATTTTTCAGTTTCTCATGTAACAAAGTAGTGGTTTACATGTTCTCCTAACAAGTAGCAGATCTCTATCCCAATTCTGGGTGGATAGTTTTATGGTTGCATCAGGAAGAGTGTCTAATGTAAAAAATCTACCAGATCAAACATGATGAGCCACTGTGGCGACTCCTTGTAAGTGAGGGAGCAGTTGAAATTAGCTCTGATAATGCATTATTTAACAGTAGCTAAGCTAAATTTTTGTGCTTAGGTTTTACTTTACTCTCACTGGATGTGGTGCTGTGTCACTACTATTGTACTATGTTGCTGCTACCTCTGGCACCTTGTTTTAGTAGATTGCTAAGGTTAGCATCAGTGATAGTAGCTCATTGGAAGGAAGGATAGAAAATGCAGTTCATTTACTTACACTTATAAATGTTGCTGTGCGCAACCATCATTAAAATGTTCCTATATTTTTTATGTTGTAGTGTTATCATTAAAACATATGTTTTCTGAAAATATTGTGACATAACTTTGAGGCCGTATCACCCACCCCTGATTGGAATGTTGGACTTTAAGTTAATTTATTTTCTTTTTAATTTAACTGAGCAAATCTCTTTCCCCTTCCTGTAGTGCATGAGCCGATCTTTTGTGCCCCTCCGGTGTGAGGCAGGCCAGTGCGGTCGACTGCTTTCTAGGGGAGACTCCTGCTCTCCCCAGTGCTCCCAGCTCACTCAGTGCTCCCAGTGCATTGCTAGGCCTCAGTGTGGTTGGTGTTCTTCTCGCGGGGGCAATGGAGCTGGACGCTGCCTACAGGGAGGACTTGATGGTGAGAACAATGTTAAATTTAT
This sequence comes from Maylandia zebra, assembly GCF_041146795.1. NCBI lineage: Eukaryota > Metazoa > Chordata > Actinopteri > Cichliformes > Cichlidae > Maylandia > Maylandia zebra. The sequence goes on from NC_135177.1 coordinate 25,741,420, forward strand.
GGTTTTGAAGAAGCTGAGCATCTTGGCATGTTATGAGTGGATTGTTTTGTTATTTATCAGCATACCTCTGTGTCTTTCTCTCTCCCCCCCCTCCACAGGTGTGAGTGAGGGTGTCTGCCCTTTGACAAACAGCAGCTGGTCTTTTCTCCATTGTCCAGAGGAGGATGAATGCGCCAACGGTCATCACAACTGTAACAGCACTCAGGACTGCCACGATCTGCCACAAGGATACCACTGCACCTGCAAACAGGGTTACATACTTAGCAGGTAATATAAGAGGATAGTTTGAACTTTATTGTGTAGTGACTGAAGAAGTTCACTGAAATCTCCGCTTTTTGCGTCCTTCTGTGCAGTATTTCTGGTCAGTGTGAGCCAGTGTGTGCACAAGGCTGTGTGAATGGGACATGCACATCCCCTGGAGTTTGCCAGTGTCACTTTGGCTTTGTAGGGGATAACTGCTCCTCTCAGTGCAGCTGCAACAAACACAGCAACTGTGCTGGTGTTAACAAACCAGATGTTTGTTTGGAGTGTCACAATAACACCATGGTAAGTGCTTATAATAATCTACATTCACGTGCCTTAAACGTTTTTTTTTGTTTTTTTTTTCATATTCAGTAATCCACTTTGTTTCCTCTATGCCCCAAATCTAGGGTAAACATTGTGAGAAGTGTAAGCCTCTGTTTGTGGGCTCTGCCAAGGGGGGTGGCACTTGCCATCCATGTCGGGAATTTTGCAAGGGAAACAGCGCTGTGTGTCTATCCCGGGATGAACTTAAGAAGGCACAGGAAACTCTACAATTATATCCTCTTGACCCTAACAGCGTAAGTAACTGAAATCCGTGAGGGTTTGTGTATGTGAATATATTTATATTAAAAAAACAAACACAAACCACTTTAGTTTTAAAGTTCTGTCACTTTTTGTCCTCCTATTAGATTCAGTCCTGGGTGTCTGAGGGTCCAACAGAGGAGAATGCTGTATGTGTAAATTGTCAGAACAACAGCGTAGGGGATCGGTGTGAGAGCTGCCTTAGTGGCTACTTCCTGCTGCAGGGGAAGTGTGAGAAGTGAGTAAAATCTGCTGCTGAGCTGTCACTGGAGTGTTATTATATAAAGTTATTATATAAAGTTTTAATGTGTGATTTTGATTACTCAGTACCTGGTCTGTCAGTTATAATCAGCAGATGTGTCTTTTACTATTAAGAGAAATGCTTATACATGCACAGTTGTAGTGAATGTTAATTTCTCCTCTTCATCACAGGTGTCAGTGTAATGGCCACGCAGACACATGCAATGAACACGATGGCACAGGCTGCCCCTGCCAAAACAACACAGAGACCTCCTCCTGCCTCAGCAGCCCCCAGAGTGATCGCAAAGATTGCTACAGACAACAGGTATGTGCATGCTGGAGTTCACAGTTTCCACTTTTTACAGTTTTGACTTGTTGAAATCCACATTTTTCTTTTTTTTTTTTTGTCAGTGAATGAAACATGCTTAAATTCTGTGTTTTACTCTTTCATTTAGTGTGCAAAGTGCAAGGATTCTTTCAATGGTACACCAGTGAATGGGCGTCAGTGCTACCGTCAGTTTAATGTGGACACAGAGTGCTGCTTTGACCCCACATCGCAGACCAACTGCTTTCATGATCCCACCATTCGCAACCTGCCCAAGGGGCGCACTGTATTCTTTGCTGCCCAGCCAAAGTTCACCAATGTGGACATTCGGGTCACCATTGATGTCACTTTTGGTGAGGTGGAGGTGTACGTGTCCAACTCTCATGACACCTTCATTGTGGACGTAGATCGATACACAGGGATTCACACCATCAAGATCGAGGAGGAATCTGTAGTTCCAGGGAAAACTGCCGGGACAGAAAAGGATTCACCTCCATCCCCTATAAAGGTGTTTGCCAACACCTCATCCAACTTTGCAGGTTCTGTGCTTTCCCAAAGCCTGCAAGCAAAACCTCCAGGAGCGGAAAGGGAAATTAGAGAGGAACGTGCTGAAGGACTCATCACCTATATCACCGTGTGGAAACCCCAGACGGTGCTGATTGTCCGTGGTGTTCGAGATCGTGTGGTGATCACCTTCCCCCATGAGGTGCACTCCTTGAAATCTAGTCGCTTTTACATCGCTCTGAGAGGTGTTGGAACTGAAGAGAGACAAGGAGAGTCCCAGGGCCTGCTGTTTCTGCGACAGGACCAAGCCCACATTGACCTTTTTGTCTTCTTCTCTGTCTTCTTCTCCTGCTTTTTCCTCTTCCTGTCTGTCTGCGTCCTCCTGTGGAAGGTTAAGCAGTTCCTGGACTTCCGTCGGGAGCAGCGTCGCCACATTCAGGAGATGACAAAGATGGCATCAAGGCCTTTTGCTAAGCTCACTATATACCTTGAGCCGGAGGAGCCTCAGCTCATCTACTTGCCTTCATCTGGTGGAGGGGTAGGGGGCAGCACTGTGTCGCTTGCTCATGCCCGCACAAGCAAGTTAAGTGGAGTGGTGGTTGGCCAGAGGGGCAGAGCAGGACCTGTCTCCTATAAACATGACCCATCCTCCGGACCCACAGCCCATCACCACCATCACCTCACCTTGGGTGGAGGAGGCAACAGCGGCCAGCATTTACCACTGCACTACTTGAACACCCATCATTATGCCAGTACCACAGCTGGCAACCCAGCCTCACATCATCACCACCCATCCACATACAGCGCTTACCAGCACTTTTGCCGTCCTGACCCTTTCCTCTCTCAGCTTATGGGCTTTTCCTATTCCTCCTTCAAGGTGGGGCCCATTACCCTGGAGCCCACAGATGATGGTATGGCTGGAGTGGCTACAGTCCTCTTCCAGCTGCCGGGGGGTGTCTTGGCTCCGAACCGCGCCTGTCTGGGCTCCGCACTGGTTACTTTGCGACAGAACCTGCAGGAATACTGTGGCCACGGCAATGGAGGCGGGCATCCAGGAGCGGGTGCAGGCCGCAAGGGGCTGCTGGGGCATCAGCACCTGACCACTATGGCTATGTAGAGAAACAAGTAACATTTTTATGAGAGATAGAATAAGTCTTTAAAGGGTTTGGTATATAATAAATAAATTTTGAAAGAAACAGCCACAAGGCAATGACAATATCCAGAAGTAAGAGCAACTTGAGCATTTTGAAGAGATGTACATATACTGTATAATTAATTTAAAGTGTCTTTTATTCTATTATGTGTTGCTATACTGTATTTCAGTGCTTCACATGACCAAGCCAGCTGTCTCTAGAATACACTACAACTGCTATACGTATCAGCGTCACATCGTGTCTGTGATCACTAAAGAGGTATGAGTGCACTCGACAGATTATGCGACTGAAGACTGAAGCTGGACTCTTGTTAAAATTATTCTCATTGACCAACAGAGGTGTAAAACCATGTGCTTGCTTTGAACCAACATGTGCTTTATACCCCCCTCCCCCAAAAAGTGACAATCAGAATTGCCATTGAGAACAAAAGACTTGATTTCGGCATAATGTGCAACATTTTGATTGTCAGCGCAGGAAAAAAGTCTGAGTTACTTGTGAGATGGTTTTTATATCATAGTCGATATGAATGATTTATTAATTGTAGCTAAGTATATGGCAGGCTTCTAAGCTACACGTTTATGTTAAACAGACTCAGTATGTTTCCGCATATGCATTCACCTGCTCTGTTACGTTATACATCTTTTTGCTCGTCTGCCTTCACTTCTTGCCTTGTCTGTGTGTCAGATGGCTTACACTGAATACTTGTGTTAATGGAAATGTGTTTGGTGCAGCTCCTGGAAGATGTTAAAGTGACATTTAGAGTTTTCTTTCATGAGTTGTTTTGAATTGAGAAGTTGTGAAGGATAATGTTTTCAGTATCGTTTTTGCACTCACGACACTACACTAACTTAACAGAACTCGTCCATTAAAATGAAGAAATTGTCCTTTTTTATGATTATTTTTTGTTCACATTAAATGTGTGTCGGTGTTGAGATGGTTCATTAAGCTGCCTTTTTTATGGCAGCTTGCCTTCTTAGGTGATTGTATGCACCAATCAAACTATGGTCTAACTAAAAATAAATAAATACAGTATGAACAGTTACATTTCATTAACAGTGGAAAGTGTTACATTAGAAAGTTCTCCTGGTGAGAGGTTTGTAAAGGTTTTGCAGCATTATTTTAATTGAATTACATGTTCACTGGTTTGTGTTAACGGGAGTATTTTGATTTACTTTTTTGCACTGCACAGAGCCATGAGGCTTTAAAATTCATGTGAAACACAAAAGCGGGGTGTCATCCATGCTCGGATGGCAAACATTGTCGTGGACGAACTCAGAATGGTGCTACTGGCGTTTTGTTTTTCTTTTCTTTTTTTTCCATTTTTTTTGGGTAGTTCAGCAAAATAAAGCTCATATGAATACTGTCACTATTTATAGCAGCCATGCCCAAATGAGCATTAAAATTGTTGTCTTGTATCTCTGTAATTTTTTTTAACATGCTTTATTTTTGTACATAACTTTTATTGTGTTTGTATTTTCGTTTTCAAAGAAGGGAACAGTGTTGTACAGAGGATTGTGTGAGGAGTCTGTCTTGAGTCAGCTGAAATAAAGTCTGTGGAACCTGATTATGCACTTTTTTTTTCTGTTACAAGTAAAAATACTTTAATATTTAAAAGCTGTAAAATTCTGGTGTTTGTGGCTCAGACATTAATCTTGTCACGTTGACCACAAGAAACCTAGCAATGGCTTACAACTGAAGTTTTAGTAAAAATAAGCGTGCTGTAATGGTAACATTTTAATGTTGAGGTAAAAGTAATTTACAGTGATTTTAAATTTTTAAATCTGACAGTTAAGAGTTCAAAACTGCAAATGACTTGCCCAGAAGGTACTGCCTAATACATCGGTGTAACTTTGTGCTGAACATTGGGGGGTCAAGATCTGTCTAAATAAATAAATCTGGGTAAATTCCTAGATGATTAAACATGCAACTAATTTGCTGTTAAAACCTGAAAGGAGTAAAGAAAACAGCCTATTTATGCAAGATAATTCATAATTTTATTAGGGGGTTATATTGGTTGGGTCTTTTTATGGGGGGTCATAACACCCCCCCCCCCCCCCCCCCCCCCCCCCCCCGGAAATTACCCCCCTGGCCCAATATGATATTTTGGAGGAGAGCTGGAAAACCCTACAACATATTTATACCTGGTACAGACTAATGTGCTTCTAATTGAGAAGCCTAAGTATTTCAAGTTCTTGCATACATTTTCTGATGCAACACATCAACAGTGATGCAATCTGGTTTCAGTGAGTGTTTCGGGTCGTTCAACGTCATACACCCTCACCCGTGCAACCCAGGCACTGACTGTCCAGGTAGCAATTGTCATCCATGGATTGGTCCGCTTGATCCATAGGCTGCTTGGCACCTTTTCTGCTGCATCTGTGTCGTTCTTGATTGCTCTATGGTTTTGGAGTCCTCTAGTGCCCAGACACTTTAGTGCCTGCAGAGACTGGCCTGCAAAGCCTCTGCATCTTTACCTCCCCTGGCCCTGCTTTGGCATTCAAGGCAACAGCAAATCAAATAACCACTTGCCATCAAGGATATGTATCTGACAAATCTACAGCAACTGTGTAATGCTCTCATGTCAATATGTAATGTTCCCAAAACTTTGTTGATTCTATACCATGAATAATTAGGACAAAGGAGGTTGTAACGCAGTATTATCAAGGTGAACTTAACGAATTGACCAGTGAGAATTTGTTAAAACTGAGGATATTTTTCTTTTTGTAGTTTTTCTTTTTCTTTTTTATCTTTCTTAACCCATCTACATCACGTATAGCATGACAGATAAGTTATGATGCAGGATGGCGTGATTTGTTGTGACGCTTGTTTTTTGTAGCTGTCACTTTAAAAGCGGGTTCAAGGTAAACAAGGCTGGTGTGCTCTGGTTGGCCAGCACCAGAGGAAGTGTGCGGTGCTCTTCCTGTGTTTTTATCCATTTATAACTGATGCAGGCTGCCAGTAAATGGTCGCTTAAATGTGAAGAAGCTGCTGCGGCTTAAGCGCCCGATTTAACACTGTGAGTCTCTTCTTTGTGGCGGAATATAAGCGAAACGGTGACAGTTGCACAGCTGTAGGAAAGTAAACGGCGTTAGCCTATTGCTAGGCTAATGCTTCTTAGCTAATGTGAGCTAACAAAGATCAGATAACCAGAGTCAGGGAATATTTAGATGACGCTTGCTTCTGTTCCCTGTGTTTTTCGGACTGCCTTTTTAAATCTAAGTGTCCATCGAGATATTCGACATAACGGTGTTTTCCTCTGCTCCACAGCACGCCACGACGAAACCCTAATGGTGATTACGTGAAGATGAAATCCACAAAAGGGGAGGCAAAGACAGAAGAGACACAAAGCGATGCGGTCACTATTAAAGCTGAGCATAAATTAGAGCAGGGGAGTGATGGCGAGGAAGGCTTCAGTGAAGTATACACTAATGGGCACGGCCTCAATATCCAGATAAAGGAGGAGCCACATTCGCAGGAGATCAGCGAGGAGCACAGTGAAGGCACAGAAGACACTAAGCCTGACACTATTACAGATGCTTATATTTCACAAGGACACATAAAGGAGGAGTTTGACTCCTACCATCCACCACATTATGAATTCACTGAAGCTGCTGTCAAGGAGGAGCCGGAGTCGTGGGTCAAAGAAGAGAGAGAGAGTGAAGAAGAGGTGGAGGATGCAAGCAGCGCCCGAGAGGGGTTTGAAGAGGGAGAGGAGGAGGCTTGCAGAGGTAGAGACCGGCCTTAAGTCTGGGTCTTTTTGCTTTTAGTTGTTATTCACCTTTTCCAAATTTTACAAATAGCCAGTTTTAGCTTGAAAAGTATGTATAAGAAACACATTAATGCAAGCTCTAGAGGTGTATCTGCATTTACATTTTTTTAATCAGCTGAGGGTTAAATACATATGTTTTAAAAAAAGTTAAGAAATAACAGGAGCACTGTTAGTGATCCTTAAGCTAGACACCCTCATTGAAGGGAATAGCAAGACAAGAAAATGGAAAGATTCTGACCAAAAACTACATTACATTAAAAAATCCAGATCCAGCCACTGAATATATAGTTATAGTCAGAAGTTTACATAGTCTCATCATGGGCATGAATTTAGGGCTTTAAATTATTTATTTGAACTGCTCTTTTTCAAGAGTGGAATTATCTTACAGCATACATCTTTAATAACTTTAAAAACAAAAATTGGGTGCAAATTGGGTGACACAGCTTAAATGTCTTTATTATAAATCAAGAGAGTTTCCTATTACTGTAACAGGAAAAGTCTAATCATACATTCTTACCTTTGCTTGATGTGACTCCTGTCTATTTTTTTGTCACTCCTATGTAGAGTCGTCATCTGAGTTTTTTCCATGTCCGCACTGCACTGTCTCCTTTACTGACTTGGACTTCCTGGAGAAGCATGTTAAGTGGGTCCATCAGAAACAGTACCTTGCGAAACTCAACACGTGCTTCTCAAGCCGCACACTAAATCTCATCCCCAAATACAGCTGCGGTGCATGCAGCAGTACCTTTAACTCTAAAGTACACCTCAGGGTCCACGTACGTGAAGTCCACCCTTCTGCCCCTCCCCGCAGGCTTCACCCTTGCCCAACCTGTGCTCGCAGCTTCCAGTACCTGAAGAACCTAAAAAATCACTGTCAGCGCTGGCACAACATGTCTGTGGTTACTAGAGGAGGATATCTCAGTTGTGCTGATTGTGGGAAGAGTTTCAAAACTACCTGGGGTCAAGGACCTCATTTGTGTCATGAACTAGATAGCACGGAGCCTGAAGATAAACCAATCTGTCTGGACACTGGTGTGGAGTGTCCAGAATGTGGTAAGAAAGTGCGCACACCTCAAAGCCTGGAAGACCACATGCGCACCCACACAGGCGACCGGCCGTTTGTCTGCAAGGATTGCGGCAGGAGGTTTGTAGAGCGCAGCGGCTGGCGACAACACATGAAAATACACACAGGGGAGAAGCCCTACAAATGTCAGGTGTGTGAGAAAGCCTTTTTAAGGTCCCACCATCTTAAGTGCCATTTAACCACACACTCTGGCAAGAAGGAATATTCCTGCTCGGAATGTGGAAAGGAGTTTGGATTGAAGTCTAGCCTGGATCTACACCTGAGGACACATTCAAGTGAAAGACCCTTCCACTGCAATGTGTGCGGGAAAAATTTTAACACTCAGAGAAACCTGAGGGTTCACACTAAACTTCATACCAACGAGAAAGCTCATCAGTGCGGAGACTGCGGGTTGAAGATCGGAGATCTTGGCGCTTTAAAAATACACTTACGAACACACACTGGTGAAAGGCCTTACCACTGCACTGTCTGCGGCAGTAGGTTCATTCGCCTTGCCCATTTAAGAAATCACCAACGCACCCACACTGGTGAGAGACCCTACAAATGTACTGAATGCGATAAGAGTTTCACACAGTCCGGTGACTTGGTGAAACACAAACGGATACACTCTGGGGAAAAGCCCTTTGAATGTCCCGAGTGCCACCGCTGTTACACTTCATCTGGTGATCTGGGGAAGCACAGGAGGAGTCACACTAACCTGCGCCCCTACACATGTCAAGAATGTGGGAAAAGCTTTCGCCTGTCGGGCCATTTGAAAACTCACATGTTAACTCACACGGGCGAGAAGCCGTATTCTTGCCCTAAATGCCTCCGCAGGTTTGCCCGCTCTCACCATCTTTCCGGTCACGTTGCCAAATGCCGCTAAGCTTTAAAGAGAAGATTGTAAATAGGACAGTGCTGACTTTAAGTTGCAAGTAAAAGTACACTACCCAGTCTGTTTTTGTTTGGTTTTTTTAAATGAATGTGTTAAAGCAAACTCTTACCTGTAAATGTAATGCATGACATTTTTTACCCATCAAAAGTAAAAGGCTGTTGTCACGCTGCTGGAGCGGCGTGGGGAACCAAGTTTGTGTAAAAACCTAAGTTCAAATCTCAGTGAGCTCGATGTAAAGGTCAGAGGTCAGCATTTCTGAAAATCATCTAGTATTTTCAAATGTATAGCATAGGTCCATCTACAAGGAGGCTGCTGGGTAGAACTGGTGGTTGCCAGTAGTTTTTCTTTTAACGGCACTGTCGCAACAATAATCTGTTTTTGCAAAACACTATAAAGATAGCTTGAACAAATCATATGAAATTCTGCTAATGGATTGTTTTTGTTCTTCCACTTGTTGATTACTAAATTATCTGTAATACATCAATGAAAGTTTGAAGTGCAAGGTGTATCCCTGTATTTATTGCTTTTATATATTTATTTTTAGTATTATATTTTATTGTCTATAATTTATATAATTAATGTTGTGAATGGTTTTAATGTCATTCTGTGTCGTTTTGGTTTTGCTGTGTGAAGCGCTTTAAGCTGCATGTTTGTCTGAATGTTTGTGTGTAAATAAAGTGAAGTTGAGTCAGTTCATGTGACGAATGCATTAACACTGAGTCACGTGTGAGATCTAGCATCAACCTAACACACGCAGAACAGATCATCTTACAAATGCAGAATTAGCTTATGATTGGTGTTTTTGCCTCCTCCCCCCCCGACTTGGCAGTAAATGGGTTATGTTAGGTTGGTTTTTTTGCACTGAAAAAAGAAGGAATCTAATTACTTCACCACCTTAAAAATAATAAGCAGAAGTAGAAGTAAGAGTGTAGACTGTTATTTTTTTTTAGTAGCTGGCCAATTAATTGGCCAGAATTGTGTAATTATTTTGGGAGATGATTATATTCTTGAAAACTTATTGTGCATGTAGGACACATACAAAAATTCTGGATATTCTTCCTGTACAGTTGGATTATTATTAAATCAGTCTTGCATTTTAATGCCTTAATACAGTTTCTTTTATCCTTATACTGCAATGTTGTGTGGGCAGCCACTTGTCCCACCAATCTTAATAAAATTAAAAGAATTTTGAGAATAATTTGTTGTGCTAATGTTTTTTAAGACATTTTTTTTGGTTTTAGTTGAATGTTCCTCAGTCTGACTGTATTGAAGCTTCCTCTGAGGTATGTAAGAAATTTCTGAATTTCTTTGTGGAAAAGGTGAATAACACCAGGGCTCAGAAAACACCACCTGCTCTTGACCCTTCAGTCCCTGTTTCTTGCTGTGCTGTTTTCTACCAGTTTAAGCCTGTAACTTTCTCTTTATTCTATGAGGTTGTTAGTCATCTGAAGCCCTCAGGTTCCCCTACTGATGTTGTTCTACTTCAATTATTTAAAGAGGTCGTTTCTACTCTTGGGCTATTCATTCTTGTTATTGTTATTACCAGTTTCTCATCTGGTATTTTTCCTAAAATTTTGAAGCATGCTATAGTTCAGCCTCTGCTTTAGAAAACTAGCCTGGGTCCCTCTGTTTTATCAAATTTTAGGCCTATTTCCAAGCTTCCTTTTTCTCTAAAATTCTGGAGAAAATTACATATAATCAGCTGAAAACCTTTTTAAATGAAAATAATGTCCTTGAGATTTTTCAGTCTGGTTTTAAATCTCTGCATAGCACCAAATCTGCATTGCTTACAGTTGTTAACGACGTCCTCCTGGCTACAAATAGGGGATCATGTGATCTTGGTTCTCCGAGACTTAACAGTTGCCTTTGACACAGTGGATCACAATATTTTACTATGATTCTTGGTACACTGTGTAGGCATTCATGGTACTGCTCTGAAGTGATTTAGGTCTTACCTGGCTGAGAGAACATTTTGTGTCAGCCTTTCAGATTTTAGATCCTCCCCAGCTCTAGTCTCATGTGGGGTACCACAGAGATCAATACTTGGACCTCTGCTTTTCTCCCCTTTTTTTTAGAAGGCAAAAAATTGCTTTCCATTTATATGCAGATGATACGCAGGTTTATATGCCCCTAAAAAAGACAAATTGTGGAACGCATTGCCATTACAAATTAGAAAGGCCTCCTCAAGCGATCAAAGATCCACCTTTTCAGTTTGTCTTTTAACCCAGTATAGAAATGTTAAATTTATTTGGATTTTATTTTTGATGTTAGTGTTCTATTTGTTTACTGTATTTTTATTTTTAGTATTTATATTTATTTTGATATTTTTTCTTATTTTATGTTCAGCACTTTGGTCAGTGCTCGCTGTTTTTAAAGTACATTATAGAGGCACTTTAAGTGGGGCAGAGGCAGGATTTAGTGCAGATGAACTTTTGTTATTTTTATTTACCAAAGTGAAAACAGGTGAATAAATGTTAGACCACAAATCCACCCCTGCATTAAAATCCGCACTTCTCCGGAATACATTGCATAACATAATATTATTTTCGGTTAATATTGTCTTTTTATCTTATAGCATCTGTCCACCACAAACGTAGCTGCCTGGAAGACCGATCCACAGCAATCAGTAAAATGCTCAGTAAATAATTCATATTTAAGGGTTTTCATGTGCAAGTTTATGCGTCATAATGTTTTTTTTTTCTGTCATTAATCTCTATAATCTTCTCATATAATGTGAAACTAAAGTAAGTTTGTGCTTTTCTCCACCAACCTTCAAGTGTTCAACATAAACGCCACGCCTCTGCGGTGCTGGAGGGAATTTAAAACGACCGCTTCCTTTTCCGCTTAGCCGAGAGCTCCGGCAGGTAGAGTTTGGATAAAAAACAATAACACAAGCCAGTGTAGCTTACAAGTGAAATGACGCTCCTTCCGAGATATTCCAGCTTCAATAACCAGGCTCAAGAATACCGTGTCCAGATGCGAGTTCATTTTAGGTATGTACGAAGTACTGCACCCATCATTAAAGGTTCAAGGAAAACCAAAAAACCAAGTCCGGAGTAATAAGCAATATAGTGAATGACGCAGTAGGTCAGTTAAGTGGGTTTAGTTTTATGTGAAGTTAAGTCTATCAGTTTTATTGCTGAGAAAAGTAGCATTTAATACCTTTAATCCACATTTCTATTCATATAATCTAATTTAAAATACAAACAAAATATAAAAATTATTAACCAGAAAAAAATATTTTCATAACCAAATGTGTTATGTATTGCAAAATTGGTAGATAGACAAGCTGGCTTTTATAAGCTAACGTTAGCTGAAAACACGTCCATGTAAAGTAATAGATGCCTCCACTGTGGATTGCAGATAGCTGTAGACATTAGATGGCTGTTGTACTTTTCTCCCAACTTTCTCTGGACCTGAGATGATTTAAACCATAATTTTTCTAAACTGGATTAACTCCACTCCATAAGACCTATTGCACCTAATTTTCAGTCCAGTTCTAGTGTGATTTGGCATACTGGAGCATTTTCTTCAGTGTAGCAGAGAAAATGCTTGTTTAAGAATGGCTTTGTGACAGCTACACATCCACTGAGACCATTTCTGACAAGAAAACAGATCAATTGAATAGCCAGATTTATCTCTCAGGTCCTGTGTTGCTGGAGCTTTACCTATTAAGGGCATGACTTATAGAAAGTGTTCATCTGATGTAGGTAGACCAGCCCCTAAAGTTGTTGGCTAATAGCTCTTTGGGAATCAACATGCTGATGTAAAAAACACGACTTTTTTCCAGTCTGTGTTGTCTTTGGCATTTTTTGGTTCTTTGCTAGGTTGTCTGTTATGCATAGACAAAATACTCGTTCATCCCCCTTTTTTCTTTTTATTTAGTGTCAATCACAACAGCAATCAAGGGGCTTTATATTGCAACCCCAACAATCAAATGACCCCCTTTGAGCAAGCACGTAGTGACAGTGGGAGGGAAAAACTCACTTTTAACAGGAAGAAACCTTCAGCAGAACCAGGCTCAGAGAAAGACAGACATTTGCCACGACTGGTTGAGGGCTAGGGGAGAAAGACAGGCCCAAATACACACTATGGAAGAGAGCCCAAGATTAATAATGACTAATGATTACATGCAGAGTGATGTGTAAGCACATAGTGAGTGAAAAAGGTAGGTAGGAAGGCCCCAGTCTTGGCCTAGTGCAGAGGGAGAATCCAGGGTTACCTTGTTGAGCCCCAATTATATGCTTGAATATGTCAGCATTAAGTGGCTTAACAAACAAGACATGCCTCGTAAAATGGTCAGGTGCAAGGAGTCAACTGAAAATGAGTGAAAAAGCAATCAAATCCAAAGACCAACATTAAAGGACCTGTAGAAAGCCTGGAAAACTATAAATCGAGGCCACTTTTAAAAAACTCACAAAGTCTGGCTCCTTGAAAGCAGACTATCTAGAAATCAGGGATGGCTCAAGACCTTTTCACAGTACAGGCATTTGAAGTAGGCATTTGCGTTAGGTCCTTAAAATGACCTTAATCTAGTATGCATAAACCACGGCTACCCATTAAGTGGCATGCACCACTGTTAATACACCTGTGCTTTTCCTGCTATGATATGTCAGATTGTCAGCTGTGAAAAGAAGGTATGCCGGCCAGGATTGCCTCCAAGACATGTCCAAGACTGTGCTGTTGAGCATCATATGCTTAAATTGGCCTCTTCAGTTTGTCATATAATCAATAACTTTCCCTTTGTATTTAAAATGAAGCGAGGGGATGTGACATATTTTCATTTGATATGTTTTTAGTTCACACTTCTGCTTTCAGAACTACACAGATGATGTAGAAACACTGAAAATAATCTCAGCAAACAAAAACCTCAGAGACTGAAACCTCATGGGATTTAGGCATTAAGTAACAAGCCACAGAAGTTCAGTTTGAGTCGGTCCTGTTTATGATATACCTCAGTACTACTCTTTGTAATAATGTAAGCATTTACTTTACATTACAATGACATAATAATAAAATCCCTTTTTAGGTTAATATATGACATTAAATGTCTGTACACTGCAGTTATTTTTGTCTACACTGATGAGAAGGCAGCTGGTAAGATGACCAAGCTTGCTAAGACAGATCTGCAGTCAGATTGCAAACACCATGCAGAATTCAAAGACATACAAGACTGCCATTATAAGCCGGAGACTGCAGGAAATGAGGCAGATCTTTGGCGAGATTCTGTTCCCCAAAATCATTTATTGACCCAAAACCAAAACTACAGTTTTCAATCCCACAAAAACTGAGGTATGTTGACCAGGATTGCCTCCAAGCAGTTCTAAAAAAACATTACACACTTTGGGAGAATGACAGACATTATCTTGCACTGAAAAGAATACTTTACAGTGCAGTGAAGTACACACCATTAATAACAACTTTGTCAAGTCTGCAAAATGAGCTAGAATCACACTGTACTAAATATAAAGGAGAGCTGAGGAGTGAACAAGAGAGCTCAGGCTGGAATAATGTTAACTGTAAACAATTCAAAGAGGTGCCAGCAGAAACCGAGATGCATGAAACGTACCTTTTAACAAAGTTTGGGTATTGGGAATTTAAAGGCTTGGAGGCATTTGTTAAGGAAGATACTGATGCATGCTTAACTGGACTCTATGAGGTGACACCACAAGCTGAGGTAGTGGAAAGCAACATTGGTAAGTTGCTTCATACATAATCTTTTACTGATCCTTGTCTTTCAGCTAGATGTATGATAAGGTATTTTAAGCTTTAAACAATTGGAACTCTCATTGGAATATCTTTTTTTTATTTGTTCAGATCAGAGCAGGGTTGTTTTCAAGATTCAGCTTTCGTTTTGCCATTTCTGCTTATTTTTTGTTATAGTTCCTGCTGTAGCAAACAGTCAATCAAGTTCAGGAGAACTCATACAATCACATTTGATACCTTTTCAAACCATTCATTACAAGTAAACCATGTACACTCATGCAACTCCTCATCTAAATCCCTTTTCAAACAGAGTAGTTGTATTGTGCTGGTCAACACAAAGTTATTATTTTCTGAACAGTAAGATTTGAATGCTGTAATTTGTCTGGCCTCTCAGACCCAGATTGAGAAAAAAACTCCTAATGCTGCCACTATTGTTGCACTACAATAAAAAGCAGAGCTGAATTATTAAAATGTTCAGTCTCCAAGCAGTTCTTTATAACTTCATCATCACAAGGTTTTAACTTTCATCTAAAATAAAAACACCTAAGAGAAAAAAATCAGTTTCCTGAAATGAAAGAGGGTTTTTATTTTTGCAAATACCAAAGGACTAAATGCCAGCACTGATATTTGATGTTTGTTGTGTAGGAAACCAGAAAGGCGCTGAGCAGTATGTAAAAACAGATCAACAGGCTATAAGAAACAAGAAGAAGAATGTTTCTCGTTTTCATGTCGTTTCTGGGAAATCACACATGCCCAGTTTGTTTTGAGGAGTTGCTGTCACCAGGTATAGCATGGTATTGGGAATAGTGGTAACTACATTGCTCCCATTGTACAGGTAATATCTATAGTTCCTGGTGACACAAACCTCATGAGTGTGTTTACAAAAACCGATAGAAAGGTGCAGGAGTTGAAAGTATATTCGCATGAAAATACCAGAGAAAATGCCTTATCACTGCAAGGTGCATGACAGGCTGTGGGATTTATTCTATGTGTGAGGTGACACAGTGGTAAGACGGCACACGGATGGTGACAGACCTAAAGGTGTAACTGCATTAAAGGCCCAGCTGAGCATCTCACAGTAGGAAATGTAGAACTTGATGTTGTCCATGGGTCTCGAGTTCAGACAGTCACTGAATGCAAAGGATTTGATTATGATGATTATATCTGCAAAAGATTAACAGACTAGCATAATAAAGGCCTGTTTTGCCAGTTAGAAATGCTAGATTATTATAGGGCTTATTATAGGGCACACAAGACATCTGATTTAAAAGCCCAAAACAAAAGTATATTTTGAACATGAGAAAAAAAAAACCCAGTGGGCCTAATGGAATGTTTAGTAGGAAAAAAATAAATGATAAACTTAATAAATGACAAAGCTCTGTGAGAGGGAAACATATTCTGAAACAATGCATAGAAAAGAAAAGCTCCATTTATATCTTTCAGATGCGTAAAATGAATTGCTTTGTGTCTTTTTCACTTTATTTCCTATTTGGATTGTTATATATAAATATGTGTGTATATCTACCTCTAGTAAGGCAGTCATCAGAGGAAAACCTTGTTCACGTTCATTTACACCCAGGATATGCATCACTAGGACACGGGCCGCAACCAAACCTGTCTCGGTCAATTCAGTGGGAATTGGTCTATTATTTTTATGTCCGCAATTACAGGGACAGAGTAGTAACTACGATTCCAGCACAGATAACAAAGATATATTTAGGAGTAAATAATATTGACTGTACCTTTGTTTAAAGCTGGAATCAATACTTCTTAAAGCGTGTCCATTTTTCATTTAGCCGCGTCATGTCTGTGTGGAGGAGGGGCAGAGAGATGAATGGGTGGATTCTCTAATTCCCCCTGTTGCAGTTATCATAATTGTTGAACATCCACGGTTTTTAAAGATCGGGCTCGAGGAGAGGCAGGCCACACAAAGAAAGTTAATAGATTTGGAAAATTGAGATAGATTGCACAGCAGCCATTTTTGGAATGTTCCATCGGCGTGGCAGGCAGATGGACAAATATGATCCAGGGATGAGAAAGTGGTGGGGGGAGCGATGGAGCACACAAACACAGGATGGGAGAGAATGGGTCCTGATAAATAATGGTGTTACTCTTTACCCTTTCCATACAGTGTTATGCGTATCTTATCCCCAGTTGAGTGACAGCTGGATGCGTCACAGTTTGAGGCCTACACCAGTCTTAGACCGGGCGAGCTGGCTGAAGATTTCTCCCCAAAGAGACCACCTTTTGAAATGGCAGTAGTTCCTCTCTTGAGACACCAGGGGGAAATGGATAGCTGTGGAAAGGATGCTTCGGGGAATGAGTGAGCTCAGGAAATGTCTCCTGCTCAGAAGTTTAGGCGATTTGTTTGAACTACCGTATGGAGTGAGCGTGCGGTTGGCACTGTATGTAGAAAATATGTTTTATGTTCCATTGTAAAGTAACATTTTACCTCCTCCCTCATCATAAACAGTGCTGCTTCATCTTACAGCGCTCCCCGTGAAAGACCTCTGACCTTCTCATTTGTCAGCTGAAGATGGCTTTTAGGATCTCTAAAAGAGATTTTACAGCAGTGATTTATCCACAGGGGCCCGCATTTGTTTCCATCCGTTTTGATATCCGTCATTGTTTTCACATTTGATGCATTCAGGCTTTCCTCTGCTCTTCAGAAATCTTTCCCATATCCAATTTTCGCCTTTCCTATGTCCAATTTTCCCTAATATTCAGATGATTATGGCAGGATGCTTTCCTTCCCCCCCTCTCAGTGTTCTGCTCTTTTCCTCCCCTGCTTCTATTTTCCCTTCATTCTCTTTCACTGTCCTTCTTGGATTCGAACATGCAGCTGTATTATTTCAATGTTTACAGTGACATTACATTTTATCAGGGAAGATATAGAAGCACTAAAATGGCCAAGAATCTACTGCAAATCATCAACAAATTGACAATGTAAAACCTTACATTTATTTAGGTTTCCCCGTCTGAAAGCCAAATGGCCAAAAACATTTTCAATCAGCCACCTTTGACAGACACTTGGTAGTGTTTTAGGTTGCAGACTGAGAATTAAATTACCCCATATTGAATCTTATAAAAGTCCAGTTGAGAGGATTTTCTTTTTGTGATGTAATTTGAGCTATCCAATTTTCCTTGTATTTACTGTCTATATTTTTGTCAATTTGGCAGAGGAACACATTGCGCGCGTTGGCGCTGCGTGTCACTGATGTCGTCATGCTACAGTGGTTTTGGTGTTGGCTGGCCTCCGAGGTCAGTGTGTGGGAAGAGATGGTGGCTCTGCAGGGCTTTGCGGCGGCTCTTGGCCTGTCCCTTTGGGCTCTGGTAGGCCCACATCCATTCCTCTCATTCATGAAGGGGTCAACACACGGGTCAAAACACACAGTTTGACTCGCTGCAACACACTGCTGCATGTAGGCGTAGATGAAACCAGGTATTTTGTGGGCCTTTGGTAAGCTGCTGCTGGTAGCGGCTCTTACTTCTCTCCCTCTCAAGTCCACTTTGCCTAAAAGCATGGCTCACACAAAGGAAGGAGAGAAAACTGAGAGTGGGCTGCTGAGTTACACATAAAAGGATGGAAAGACGCTGTTTATTCCCTATTACCATCACCACATTGACAGCTTGGTCGAGAGGTACGCGGGATTTCTCTCTCACTCCGACGCCAACTAGCATTGACAAACTATGCTAGTCCATACTAACGTGGTCCCCACCAGGCCAGCTGCTATCGTGCTGACTGCTGAAGTGGATCTCTTTGCATTGGCCTCCCTCCTCCTCTCATCCCACTGTAACCTCTTGCTCTCTCTGTCTCTTTAGTGGAGGAATAGAGATGTGGAGGGCAAGAGAGACTGACAGTGTGCGCTCCCCTGCTCAGTAAATATGAACTGCACCCAGCAGACAGACTCATTCATCACAGGGGAAAGAGGGGGAAAAGAGGGTGTAGAGGCAGGGTGGAGGGATACCGAAAGGACCAAGAGAAGTGTCCAAAAGACAGAAAGACAGAGGGAGGAAGAGGAGAGGTGGGAGGAATAGGAAGCAGATGGAGAGAGAATGAAAGAAAGGAAAGTGTTCTGGGAGAAGTGAGTGGGAGAAAGGGATAACAGGCTGAAAAAGAAGAGAGTGCCTTGGATGATTGAAGGATAAATAAAGGATGGAAGAAAGGATGTGCAAGGGAGGAGAAACCTCAAGCATGGGAAAACTGATGAAATATAGGAGGACATTTTATATCTCATCACCAAGAGATCTTGTGTTGTGATCGGTGCCCTTAAGCATCTTGTTACAACAGAAATATTAGTTTTTCTGCCCTGCAGTCAGAAAGCTTGCGTCTCACACAGACTTGGTGTTTTTAGCCTTTTTTTTTTAACCTTAAATATGTAGTTGTACTACATAGTGAGTGTATTAATTCCTGCATAAACATACCCCCCCCCCCCCCCCCCCAAAAAAAAGAAGTTATTAGGTTTTCAAAAAAGTATTAACATTACATTAAGAGTACCTAGTTTGCTTTTTTTTAAAGAGAAAAAAAAAATGTCTTGATTTATTTAATGTGGGAAATAAGCCAGTATCACATATCTGTGCGTGGATGAAGTATGTGATCCTTGTGTAATAGTTTTAGAGGTAACTAAAGGAACAAGGCTAATTCAAGCCACCGAAGTCCTCTGTCATATTTGATCATGCTTATGGTGGCCCATCAGGAGAACCCTAAACAACAATGAGCTTCAAAGATAAAGTCAGTCTGAGCAGCAAAGAACATCATTGGCCATCTGCATCTTGCTAAATATCACAGGAATAAATTGGAAGGTTGTTTTAACTATGTTAATGAATGAGACCAATAAGAAACATTCTGTTGGGAGGAAGGTAAATACCTTAAATAGCTCATCTGTGAAATGGGGTGGTTGTAGTATCATGGTGGAGCAATGAATTGTGAAATATGCCAGCACCTTTTAATGGAAAATGTCTTTTAACTAAAAAGAATAAAGTTGGTCATGTAGAAAGACAGTGTTTTACCTTAATGCTTTTAATGAAGATAATGCTTTGGAAATGTAAAATCAAAGTCCTGCCTGTAATCTAGCTGAAAGATTTGGACTTTTGAAAATATTTGAAATAAGCAGTCCATGAGAGCACACCAACCATAAAGGCTGGCTTATATCCAGGGCTGACTGACAGATATTTAAATGCATTTATTGCTTCACAAAGGTACTGAAATATACCCCCCCCCCCCCCCCCCCCCCCCACACACACACACACACACAGATATTTTGATTATGTAATGACAATGTATCCATCTGCCATTATCTCTACAATTCACAGGACTCACTTCTTCTCACATAGTTTGGGTCTTCACCCAAACTGCACTTAAAGGGGAAAGTCACATTTGGAGTTTCACAAGAATTGCTACTCCTGCTACAGAAATAACTGTTTGTGAGCCTCCTTCACTTCTCAGTGGATTTTAATTCTCATCATTTTGAACAAATACAAAAAATTTTATATTTATATTGTACTATTGCTTTTTTGATATGCTTTTATACTTTCTTTATGTTGCTATATTGTTTGTTTGACATGTTTTCTTGTGAAGCACTTTGTAACAGCGTTTTGTCTTAAAAAAGTGCTATATAAATAAATTTTACTTACTTACTTACATCACTGACATTCTGGTTTTCTCGTTTGTTGTACTTTAAGGATGCTTTAGGTCATATCTCTGCAGAAATATAGAAAATATTAAAGGGTTGACAAACATTGTGTATGCGTTTGGATATTAGGTCATATTTCATCACTGGAAACAATGATTTTTTTTCATCCATATTATGAGTATATTTCCAGTTAGGACTCAGTCAGGAGAATGTACTAGCTGTCTATATCTAAATTTCATGTTTTTAAAGTTTAAGGCTAACAATGCTCCAGGTTTTATTTTTGTCAGTAAGTCATGCATAAAGCACTCCCAGTACTTTATATGCCTCAAACAAAATATTTCTTGGAAACCCCATATAGTCCTTTGCCCTTTCCGGTCCATGTCTGCAATTTCCAACAACCTCCCCGTCTTCACTCTCACCAGCACCACCTCCTTTCCATCTTTTTCCACTCCAAAGAAAGACAGGAGAGAGGGAAGATGATGTGTGACAGATGCCATATTTCGACTTTCTGTCAGGGAGATTAATATTGACACATTGTGTTTCTTGGGGCTTGTTGACTGTGTGTGTTGGGCTTTGATTTCATTATCCTCTGCTCAGCCACTTTTTTCTTAAGAATCAGACAATAACAGATGTGGCGACTGAAATAGAGACAGCGATATTGGAGGGGCTGAGTGAGCAAGTCATATTGGGTGGGTCGGCCATCAGTCCTGTTTGCTGTGGAAGTGCAAACCCCCCAAGGATATCCAGAGTACAGAGACCTTTCCATCTTATCAAGCCTTTCAGCTCATCAGTAGCACGAGCCTTAAGCTTGTCCTACAGTAGTTTCCATGCATAAATGCTTTAGTTTGAACTTAATGTAGCAGTGTATCATTATAACATAGAACCTGCATGTTTTACAATTATTTAATTTTCTGTTATAGACTGATTTACTCCCTTCATAGCCACATATTGGACTTTTAATACATGTATTTGGCAGTTATAGTCAATAATATATTATATTAAGAGTCTGAGCAAAAGATCAAATGTATTTTAACACAATAACTATGAAGCAAGATTGATATGGAGCAGATTTTTTGAAGTTGGTATTTGAATTTAAAATATTCTCATACAAATGTATCTGCCAGTGCACCTTTTATAAAGAGAAACACACCTTTTAATAAGAGTTGAGCTTTAACACATTTTAAAGATAATATAAAGTGAGTGAAGTTTAATTGTGTCACAGTTTTTAAATGACTTAAAAACCATAAAAATCTGTCTATAAATATAAATGAATGAATATGCTGTTTATACATGATTTTGGATCTTTAATCAAGGATTGATGATGTTTTAGCTGAATGACAATTATTTTGCGATATATCAAAGTACTGGTAACTGTGGTCCCTTTGCCTGGCCATAGATTGCCTTTCAGGGCTATAAATGAACTCCTAAATTTATCAGTGTAAAATAAAATCAAATTAGTTCAACATTAATTACTTTGCTGATCTAAAGTTGGATCTGAAAGTGGATTCATTTCTCTGAGACAAAACTCACCGGCCTTCGTCTCCAACCTGTAAGCCTTTGAGAACTTTCTGATGATTATCGAAATATTTCTGAGGTGGATACGAGAGATGGATTCTACAGCTTCCTGATTTTGTAATTTCAAAGTGTGGAGCTTGCTGTTAGTGGAAGAATAAAATCAATAGGCCTCTCTTGAGAGGAATAGGTATAGGCTTGTAGTCCTATGATATGAGAGAGGATCCGAAACAGGAAACACAGGCAAAGGATGAGGAAATAGGGAGGAGCAAAGCACCTTCAGTGAATAAACAAATAGAAAGCAAAGCAAGAGAGATAATGCAAGAAGGAGACGAGAGACCAAGGGGGGAAACAGTTGTCGCCAGAGACTTTTATTGACTTTTTCCCCCCTCCTCTGGCCACGTGACTACCAGATAAATTCACACAGAGAGGGAGAAGGGTAGTGAGGGGAGAGAGAGAGAAATGAGAAAATAAATTACTCTGGAAAGATATGACGATAGGCTACACGCGGCTTTAAATCTAAAAGGGAATTCACGACACACTCGACCAATTTGTCACTGTGCTTTTTGCCTCTTTTCATTTCTTTTTTGATACTTTGCCCCCCTATTATTTTTCACCCCCTCTATACCCCGATGCCCCTAATTTACCCCACTTTTCTCATGCAGGCCTGTCCAATTCTTCTTCACTTCATGTTTTCCTAATCTTCTTCAGGATCTACACATTGTGGAGACATCATTGAGTCTTTCTTTTGTTCGTTCCTTTTTCTTTCTTTCTTAAACGAATTTCCCATGAATGGAAAACCTGTAAATCCATCCAACCTAACTCATCCTACCTTCATCTGTAACTACAGTCAGATCCACGCCGCCACCAGCTTCGCAAACGCGGGTCTATCAAAATCTAAGAGAAAAGAGGAAATGAGATGCATCGTAAAAAAGGAATGAGCGGGCGGACGGTAAAGGATGGCTGGAAAAGAGGTGGAAGAATGGAATGGAAAAGAGAAAAGAAAGAAAATGCAGACTTAAAGTATACCCCCCTCTCTTTTATTTAATTTAGACGCCAGGCGAAAATCGATCCTGCCATTCGATACGCAATCCGAATCAAGGCGAATTAAGCGGGCGGAAATTAACTCTGAAAATATTTTTGATGGAGTGGCTTGTAGTCTCTCGGCCAAATGGACTGCAAAGTGGAACAAATGACAGGGGCCTAGTGGTGGAGACAGCGCCGCTCCATCTTCCATTAGGCCGTAATGGGATAGGTCCAGCCCCCTAGCTCGACTCGGCTGCATTAATCAAAACAGCCGCTATATGAAGATTTATGGTTCTCCACTCCAGCGAAGCTGGAGCTGGAGCCAGTTCTCGGTGTGTATGTTTGAAGGAGGGGGTCGGGAGTCTTTCTCCCCTTCTTTCTCTCTCCTTCCTTTCCATCTATCCTGTAGACTTTGCCCCTACCTGTGGGCCTACACACACACACACACACACACACACACACACACACTGCATCTTTAATCCAGGGACTGTGTAATCGCATCTTGTCATATATTGTCAACATTCATGTCAAGTCATTCATGTCAAGTAATATACCTGTAATAGCCAGTCTATATGCATATGAGCATGCTCCTTAATCAAACATTATGTTAAGTGATGTGGTGGGAAATAAAAAAGGGATCTAGATGACCTTCAGATGATGTAAGGTAAACTATAAACAGTAAGTCGGGCATTAGAAAAAAAACGACCACATTTTCTTTATTTAAGAAAAATCTGTATTGTGGATAAGTGTGTTTTTCTTATCCCCTTAGATCAGAACAGAAAATGTTGCCAACACTTGATTTGCTGCTTTTTGGTTTTTTCAGATCTTTCATTTCTCCTTCTCATCCACTGCCTGTGCAGTTTTCCTATTGCCACATATTTCTCGTCCAACACAACAAACAGCAGACAAACTAACACGGGGATCCTCTGCTGTTCAGAAGTGAGACTTTAGATTATAGCCTGTATTGCTGCAGCTCCTCTCTCTGTGGCAGCCGATTAGGAGCGTATAGCCCAGTAAGCAGGCCACTGCTGTGACGAGCCAAAGGGACAGACAGGGGGAGACAGTGTGACGGAGAAGAGTGTGGCGCCTTGAGTAGATTGGAGCTGGAAGCCATCCAAAAAACTTCAGCCAAGTTTTGATGAGATGAGACTGATGGGACCCACTGCTGAGAAACCCTGTTTTACTTTCTTTCATTCTCTTTGTTTCTCACTGTTTCTTCAATAGGGGGAGGATGGATGAACTCTTCCCAACAGATGGATCGTACCTCCATCTATTCACACACACACACACCTCTATTACCTAACTTTCACCGCTCTTTCCTATTCTCCTCTCCCTTAACCCGTGTATCTTGTCAGTGTTTTTCCCCATTATTTGTGTCCTATCTCTGCTTCTTCTAGCTCCCTATCTTATTCCACTTCAGTCTATATATTCCTCCACTCTCCTTTCCTCTCCTCTGGCCTCTAACGATCCCATGCGGATAAGCAAACCAGCACAGAGACATCTCAATATCCATCTATCTATCGCTCCTTTCCTTTTGCCCTCCCTTTTTTCCCTTTTTGCTTTCTTCTCCATCTTTTCCTTGCAAGCAAAGGGGAAGCTCGCTGCCAGTTTCAGTCTGCCAAAGGGTTTATTTAAATTAGAAACGCTTCAGTTTCCTCATCCCCCTTTCCCATCTCTCCCCCCTCTCTCTCTCACACACACACACTCATTTCCTTTCTTACCCCTTTCTCTTGGCTGGGGGTGAGTCCCTCTCTTTCCTGCTGACAGCCTCTCGGGTCCCGTCAATGCCAGGCAACTTTGTTTTGTAGATGTTATTGGTGGAAAGGAGGCTTGGAAGGAGAGAGGAAGAGGAAAAGTAGAGTTGGGAGAGCGGGAGTTGGAGAAGGGTCAGGGGAGACCTGTTAGTCGGTGTACTTTAGTTCCTTCTTCCTCTCACGGCTCATTCCACCCAGATTAGGACCTGTAAATGGCTTTAGACTACCTCACCTGGCTTTGGATTTCCCCATTTCACAGGAACACAAGCAAACTATTACCTTTCACTCCCTCATTATCACAGCCTCAGATATGCCTTGTACTCACCTTTGTCATTTTTTTCCAGTTCTGGTGCAGAGTTTGACCTCTAATTATTGCCAAACAACTCTTCCACTGTTTCTGTGACCAGGAAGGGCCACTCATTGCACCTAATCATCTTGTCTGTTAACAATGACCCATCTCCCTGATAATCCTTCTATTCCTCCCTCCCCAGGCTCTAATCCCCCTCACGCCCACCCTTCTCCCCCATTAACACACAATTATCTCGGGGTGGGGGGGGGACACGGGCGAGGGGGAGGAAACGAGGTGTGGAGAACACAGAGAGTCTGTCTCTCTAATGGCTGACTGACATCAGACGAGCTCATAGATCATGGAGATTATTAATACCACTGTTAAACACCCCATTCAGGGGCCACCACTATCCGCACGCGCTATCGCACACAACCGAAATCCACACACCCACATTCTCAGATCCCCCATCATATCTCATTCCCAGCACACATCTTCATATGAGCTGTCATTCATGCTTGGTGAATCGGCATCAATTTAATTTGAGTCATTTAAAAAATGCCGGGTGTTCATTACAGCGTGTGGTTTAGGGGTAGAATCAGATTTACAATTACAACTCTCATTGGCAGTGTTGGCTATTATTCACAGAGTCTTTTCCTTATGATTCGCCTCCTGCAATATTTCTAATGATGGTAATCCCAGGTTTGATCTGATTATTGTGCATACAGTGAGGTGAGAGATTCTCTTTGACTCACTAGTAATGACCAGGGAAATGTGGCCTTTATGTGGGAGTGGGGCCTATCTAGGGGAAGGGAGATTGAAAGATAGGCAGAGAGGGGGTGTGTGTGCGCCTGTGTGTATCAATGACCTGTCCGTTTAACCGGTGGGGTTCTGGGGAGATGGCAGTGGGAGCCAGGCATCCCTGGGGAGCAGGGTCTGGGGAAATCACACTCTCACTTTCACCAAACAACAAGGAGGCTGCATGGCAGCTGGCAACAGCCAATAAGCACACTCCCACTCTCCATATTCTAGTTTATATGCAAAGAGATTGGTAAACACACTTGATCTGCTATGTATAGACTATGTAAAAAATGATATGTGGCTCCTCTGCCAGAAACAGCCACTGGTTCTGTTTCTCAAACACACCGGAGAAGGGAACCCAAATGCATCCAGAGCTTCATCCATTATTGTTAATATTTATTGGAAGTTTTATTTGGCACTTGAGTGGCTTTTTAAAACATCCCTTGCTTTCTGGATCGGGAGGTTACGCTTGCAGAAACGAGCCAATAACAAAAGGAGTTTGTAGTCAGAGCAGGGGTGTAAAAGCTTACTTTGGAGTTCTACTGCTCCATTAGCTGATCCCAGGTCTCCCTCTGAGCTCTGCTAGTGCCAGCTCATTGATTCCTTAACTAATCACTCTAATTAAAATGCCTTTTATTCATTCAGTGGTTTACATGCCAGCCTACTGCTTGCATTTAAAGATCAATTGCCACTCAGATATACAGAAATTTCTGTCAACAATTTCAGTGTCTGCTTGTCTGCCTGGTGTTTTTTTTTTTTTTTTTTGGTAAAGCTCTGCATTTGTACAGATTTTTTTGTTTGTTTGTACCCTTGTTTGGCAATTCACTATTTAATTAAGTAAGAAGATTCTGGTTCAAGCGAGTAGCAGGCCAGGACCACATGAAGCGTGAATGTAGCCACTGGCTGGCTTTTCCTAAAAATAATTTGTCACCTGAGGAAGTTAGTTTCCTGTTTATGCTGCATTGTTCTCTTTGTCTATGAGTAATTCAGGCAGAAAGAACATACAACCTCATTATTTGAAGAAATTAGAATGGTATAGTCATTAAATAATTAAATTATACTGCCAAAGAATTATACATTGTCTCAAGCTGTCTTGTTTTGATGGATGTCTGTTTATGACTCGTTCCGCCTAGAAATTCCTACAACATTTCTTTCCTGATAATATATCAATTTATCAGCAGAGATTTTTATGTTAATTTCCTCCCCCTCCCCCCCAAAACAAAGTATCTCACTCTCAAACGATCTCGAACTAATTAAGCAAGCGTTAATTAAAAATTCGAGAGAGAGAATAAACGTGGTAGGATTGTTATGGAAACGTTGAAGTTAATCAAGCTTTCAAATTATTGATAACATCCTTAGTACAGTGATCGATCGGGAAGACATTAAGTGGCAAAATAAAGCAGCAGCATTCAGATGTGATGGGTGTCCTTGCGTGCGCGCGCAAAGCAATGTGCAAAAACAATTAGGCCCATAATATATAATATTAGTCCGCGTGTCAAAGAGGATATCTTCTGTGTCATTCTAAACTTGCCTGCGTGCGCGTGCGAAATCACGCGCCGTGCACGCGCACACGCATGCGGGTGACTGAGTGCGGGGCGGAGGCATCTCTTTATCACGCGAACGCCATTAATCAAATGCGTGCGTTCAAATTGCGCCGTGAACTCCGCCAGACTGAAATATTGACGTCTGCTGATATGAATATTTCCCTGTTTGCGCCTGTTTTAAAAGCGGCGCGCTTCCCCGCGTGTTTACATGTTTCTCCCCGGCCTGCATGTCTGTTTACCCCGGTGTCAAAGCCTGTGTGGCATGTACTTACAAGGCGCTTCATCATCCCACCAGCGATAGGAGCAATTCACCCATAAAGTGGGTCTTTCGCCCATAAATAATATTCAAGTCCCTCTATTGTTAAGTGAAAAGTTGACTGGTGTTTGATTTTTTTCTTATTTTTTTTCTTCTTCTTCTTTTCCGCAGCGACCTCGGGTTAGGACTCATACATCACGGGATGACAGCTATAGAAAGGCCCTAAATTAGCAACTAAATCGAATATTGATCAGCTATGTGCGGCCCTGCGAGTCGCGCCTCCTTGCCGTTTTTTTTCCAGAGAGAAAGAGAGAGGGAGTTAGGGGAGTGGAGGAGGGGAGGGGGGGGGGGGGGGGGGGGGGGGCGAAAACGAGAGATAGAGGGGAGACGGAGGAGAGGAGGAGAGGGGGGGGGGGGGGGGGTGAAAGGTGCATCACTCCTCTCTTTCTCCTCTCTGTTTGAGTTAAAGTGTTGTGTGCATTTTATTGTCCATCGCTAGAGCAAAA
This sequence comes from Maylandia zebra, assembly GCF_041146795.1. Lineage (NCBI taxonomy): Eukaryota > Metazoa > Chordata > Actinopteri > Cichliformes > Cichlidae > Maylandia > Maylandia zebra. Next base: position 25,769,219 of record NC_135177.1, read on the forward strand.
GCATATGTCCTGAAATTGTTATTATTATTATTATTATTATTTATGCATTCGTACGCCTGTTTTGTTTGTTTTATAAGCTGCGAGTCTACAGTGACACTAGTCTTTATATTTATATATTTATATTTAGCCAAATATAGCTTCTTATTGTTATATAAAGTCCCTCATTACCCGCTCGCCTATTGGCTCCTGTTTATGGATCATTGACTATGTTGCATCGACCCCCCATCCCCGCTGCTGGGACGTGTGGGAGGTCGGCGGCGCGCACTTGCGCTTAAGCGGGGACGCATTTGATGAAACGATCAAGCGGGCTCTTTTGTCTCTCCTGGGAAGCTTGTGTGTCCGGGGCGGCGATGAGCCAGGCACAATGCTGGGGGGAGTGGGTGGTCAAGGTTGCGCCGGGTCAGTGAGATTACCCCCGGCGTGCTGTGTAACAAAGGGCCTGATCGTCAGGTACCTCAAAGTTCGGATCAAAGTACTGGTTGTAAAACAAGGCTGCCATAAGACAGGGATGAGCTGTGGATTATAGGGGGCTAATTGGAGAGGGTACTTTCCCTTTGCTGGTACTCTTATATGGATCAGGGTTCCTTAATTGTTGATGTTTCTTTTACTTTTGCAAAGATTTTGAATAAGGGTCCGGAAATATGCTGCATTTCGCAGCATAAGCGTTTGGTGATTTGCAGGCAGTTGTGGACGAAGTGCTGAAACTCTTTAGTGGAATTACCACGTCGTAAAATGGTCTGTTGAGTGAAAATGTATCTAAAATGATATTTAATATACCTGGATTCGTTTGTTTTTTTTAACAGATTTTGTTTTTTAATTCTCTCGTTTTACTGCGATTTGTCTTGTTACAGTGGCATCACTCTGTCTGACACGCAATCATTCAATCGTCGCTCTCCTCTATTTAGTTCGCCTCTGTCCATAAATGACACAACTTCAGTACTGTGATTACCTCACCAAGGTCAGCACTTATCGGTGTTTTTCGCTTCGCTGTCCACGGTGCTGAATTTGCCGACCCCACCGTGAACATAAAGTTTGCTGTCCAAGGTGCTGAAACCACCACAGCGCACACTCTTCAAGTTCAAACTCTCGCCTTCTTTTCTTCTTTTAGCCACTTCTTGAGTTCGACGCAGATGAAGAATGCCAGTTTATCTTCCCAGGGTTTTTTTTTAATAACAAAAAAAAGGTTAGACTGAAACAACCAATAAATACCCATCTGTAACCAAGTAACCGGAAACCACATCTCACCCTGAAGAGGTCACGTCATTTAACTCCAAGCTTCTCTAGCTTTGTCATATCAGCGACCCATGAAACAAGACATGCTTCCTGCTGAAATCTGTCATGCTGCAGTTCATATCAGCGGGGATGCAGTGGTGAAATAAAAACTGGTAAACTTAACCTGACAGAGTGGCTTATCATTCCCAGTCTAAGACATAATATAGCTACCTCTGTTTGTCTTTTTCCCAGATTTTATGAGTTGGGAAAATGTTGTGTAGGTGCTTCCACTACAGCTCTGCATCACTGTTTGTAGTCTAAACAACAATGGTGTTAGATGATAAGGTAAAGTGAGTAAGATAACAGTGAACTGAATCTGCTTTAAGAGCTCACTGCGTGGCAACATAATCACATTGAACTATTATTAAGTATCCTAATGGAGCGGGAAGATGGAGAGCTACACAGAGAGAGAGACACGAGAAGTTAAGTTTGTCTGAGAGACATCGCGCTCCCTCCCTCCTTCACGCGCCTCGGGGGCTAGTCGCAGCTCCTCTGAAGTCTGCTCGAGGACATTCCGGGAACCATCTGTTTCCGGGAGAGTGCCGGGCGCGAGGCATACAGGAAGCGAGGCTCACAAATTTGCGAGGAAAGGGTGGTTGTCTGCCAATGTGCTTGTTGAGAAATACCCCTCCCCTTGAATTCTTATCAGTCTTGTTATAAACCTAACAGGAGCAATGAAGTGCTGCAGAACAGAGCATCGGCCTAATAACTCTGCAGGAGGAGAGAGGGTGAAAGCACAGTGCAGTATATTACAGAGTAGTTGACTGCATACAGTCGTGAGCAACTAACCTGTTAATGGCAGTTTGGCCTGGTCCAGGCAAACACAGAACAGGTGTTAGGGCAAGTCCTAGGTTGCTAACGATATTACACATGGGCGTAAATACACTTCAGATGAAGTCCCCTCATTTGCAACATCCAGTCCATCAATGCAAGAAACATATGATCCATGTTTCTGCTCTGCGGATCTGCTTACGCACATACGGAGAGTACTGTCAGCAGCACGGTGACTAATAGCATGCTTGTTTCAGCATACAGCAATAAAGCCTTTGTGCCCTCATCTCTTTTGCATTCTGTTGCTGGATTTGGGGCTAATCCAGGAAAATTTGCTCGTTCTCTCTTTAGGAGGCAAGTTTTTTTCTACTCGGGTTGATTGTGCCCTGCAGAAGTGGCACCTGAGACCAAAGTAACCTACAGACACTTTAACAGTGAGTGGAAATTGTTAACAGGTCTGTAGCCTAAGGTCGAAGCGTGCAGTGCCAATTAATGTATATTCAACAGAACACATTATTCCATTCCTGTGCTGCGAATGGATTTCATTGTTGTATTTGCTGCTTTTTTAATTAAATAATTCAAATTACCACATACAGAATCCACACAGTGCTCTTGTTTTAAACTGTATAGATTTTTTTTAATTTCTCTTTAAACCTATAAATGACAGGGTTTTGATAAAACAGTGCAAACTTATAATGAAACAGACTTTAAATACACACAACCTGTAAATAACTTAATCACAATTACAAATGCTGCAACAATCATTGCAGGTACAATGCCAATTAGCAGGTATCCTCAGCCAAAAACAGGTCTGGCAATTAACGCTTTGATCTGTGAGTTTTCAAAGAAACAGAAGCTAACAGAAAAGTCAGGCTATCTGTGAAAAAAAAAAAAACCATTTCAGTCAACAAAACTGCAAAATGATTTCCCCGTTTCAGAAACAACTTAAAATCTGGACAAATAGCATCAAATAATTACTTATTCAACAAAGGGATGCGATGAATATATTTATATAGACCTAGCAGACACTGCAGATGGTCATGTATCCTAAAGTAGCATACCTTTTCAATGCTAAATCTTGAGTAGTAAATTGGTGGTTGTTTTTCTCACCTCTACATTTGTTCACAAGTGTAATGTATGTTTTTTTTTCTTTTTTTTTTCTTGGCCAGATTGCAGAGGCTCAGAGAAGAATGTTACACATTTGGAGAGTGATATTGATTAATGAGAACCTTGTTGTCACACACAGAGGATACGGGAGACTGATCACTAAAGATCAAAACAAAGAAGAGAGCCAGGTAAGAGCAAACAACCAGGAACAATAAGTACAACTGACAATGGTAGACACGGTGTTGTTAGCAGAACATGACTGGAGAGACAAAGAAAAAGAGGAAAGAGACACTAAAAAAAGAAAAGAAAATCTCAGAAAGTGAATCTGAGTAGCGCCTGGAGGAGAAGGATAGAAGTCGTATAAAGAGAGGGAAAGAGGTAGGAAAGAATGAATGAGGGATAATTGCATTAGAAAGAAGAGAGGCCCAAAAGGAAGGAAATGATTAGAGGAGAAGGGACTGATATCCGATAGAAAGAAGGAGCATGAAGGAGAGAATGGGCGGGAGAGGAGGGCTCACTTACCGCCCGCCGTTCAATACATGCTGACACTCTCTCTCTCTGTGTCAATACACACTGTATGTGTGCGTGCTGGTATAGGTCTGTTAATCCTAGTCTAGCATCCTATCTCATCGCTGTCCCATGCAGACTCTTCAAGAACCTTCATGTCAGCCTTGCTTGATCCCTGCTCTTCAGTTCCTATTCAAACTTCCATATTGCCACCTTGAATTTAAAGAAAAGACCTGGCAAAATAAAATTTTCATCATTTGTTACCTCCTGCTCAAATCTTTTTGGCAATAAAATTAGTCAAATCACATTTACTACAGTCTGAACCATTACTAAATATTGTCTTGTTTGGTCTTGACACCTTCTCTACTTCATGTTTCTCTTTCTTCCTCTGTCTGCCATCTTCCCATTTGTTTCTATTGTCTTTCACCTTTTACGTCTTTTTCTTCAGCTGTATTATCTCAGTGCATATCTTGTGCCTCCCTATCTATGAACCTTCTTCCCCTCCTATCCCCTCAGCTTTCTCTCTCCTTTCTGTGTTCCCTCTTTCCAGGCGGCCTACCTTTTGTCATTGACCCCCTGCCCCGGGTGTCTGGGCATTGACTGGCTCTCTCCGTGTCACTGGAGCTCCCTGTCAATACTTACCAGGTTTGGCCACCCTCTGCGCTGTGGTCAGAGAGTCGGGGAGAGAGGGAGATACACGAGATGCTCCACAGCACCGGGAGATAAAATAAAAATGAATGTGAGGGAGAGTAAAACAAAGAGCGATGGCGAAGAAAATGACAGAGTGAGGCTGTGTGTGAAACAGCTGGTCAGCAACCTTATAAGGCTGTTACACTTTGGTGGCAAACTGTAACTCTACATCTTCTTACCCTGCAGCAGATTATGTCTGGCACATAAAAACAAAATGAAGAAATATGACATCGACCATTTTTAAAATAATTAAAACGGCAATTAACTTAGCCAGTTTATGGGCAGACAGCTGCATTTAGTCAATATTTATTTTAAAATTACTGTTACAAGTCAAACAGCTGTTATATTGCTTATTAATGATTGGTTACATGATTGGATTCATTTTGGCTAGCCTGTATTTTTGCTCACACAAACTACAGTTAGCTTAGCTTCACATAGTCACTGACGCACATAATCCCTCACCCCCCTATTCATGTTTCTTAAATATGAAAATACCTTAAATATGATATATTTTTGTGATGTAGCCTCGTGGAAATAAATCAGTACTGGTATATTGGCTAAATGTAATTTAAACTTCAAGTATATCTGAAGAATTTAAACATATATATTTCGGTTAAGCTAAAAATCTTGGAGTAATACATTCTAACAATCCAAATGTCCAAGGTCAGTCAGAAAAAAATGAATAAGAACTGTAAAATATTTGTCAACGTTTGGAAATTCTGTTGTGATTGGTGGACAAACCAAAGTAAAACACACCCAAACAGAAGAAACCAATACTGAGAATAAGTGAAAGGCAAACATAATGATTGCTGGTAATAAGTATTTATTGTTCACACTGATTCTACACACATTCATGGTGTACGCTGAGGTAAACAATGACATGTATCTGGTATGAGGTATCCCAAATCATGGTTTGCGGTTGTCATCGTAGATTCATAAAGTATCGTTCATAAACTATGTGGGCGTCACTCCCTGTTTTACAGTCTACTCCATCTGCAACACGCTCGGCCTCCCATTCCCTCTTCCCCTCTTTCCTCTTTACTCTTTTCATTTCCTCTAATCTCTCGCTCCCCCTTGCTCTACCTCCATGTCACTTTGATTTCCCTATCCACTGGCCTGTGGCGTGTGTGTGTGTGTGAGTGAGTGAGTGAGTCAGAGAGAGAGGAAGGAAAGAGTGTGCATGTGTATTGTGTGTTAAGAGAGCAAGACTTAATTGTGTAAAGCAGTCTCACAATTGTAAGTGAATCAGTGGATGTGTCCTTTAGCACATCAGTAGACGTGGCATTGGAATTACATGGAAAGTCTTGTGTAATCCATGTACCCCAGAAACACACACGCTCACGTTTTTATTTTGCTTGCAGATGTCCCAAAACATTTTCTGCTCTGTTTAAAAAGAGTTGATATTGATATCAGCGAGAGAGCTTTTCGTGAATACATATGTGTATGTCTCCATATATATATATATACATGCATGTCTGCGAGTCCATCCGTGCATATGCGATTGTGTCGTGCATATGTCTGTGTTTACCAACGTGTGCGTGTAAATGCAGGAGTAAATCTGTGTGTTTTCGTACTTGTGTGCATGTGTGTGTGTGTGCGCACAGATGCCCCCGCGTCTGGGCTCAAGCCTGGATGGGCCTGTGTATATGAGAGTAGACAGTGTGCGCGAGGAGAGCAGGGGAGTGAGAAGGACGTAGCGGCAGTTGGGGGGGGGGGGAGGCAGGCCAGGCCGAGGGGCCCCCCTCTCGTAGACAGTTTGACTGATGACATGCATTAAACAGTTAATCTGTCTGATTGAATGTTTGCTTCCTCCAAATTGAAACATTAAACAACAAGGCGAGAGAGAGAGGGAGGGGAGAGCCCGAAGAGGAGAGAGGGATATGGCTTCATCTATTGCCCAAATCATGCAAAGCATGAGACTGGAATATATAATACTGTCCTGTGAGCTAGAGAGAGGGGGAGGCAAGGGGAGGAGAGAGATTGGAAGGGACAGAGCGAGGAGTGTGAATGAGGGAAAGAAAAAACGAGTGAGGGAGAGAGATGAGAATGGAAAGGTTCAGGGTAGGTGGATGGGATGGGGGGGGGGGGGGGGGGGGGGGGGGGATGGGTGAGACGCAGAGGATGCAGCAGAATAGGCCCATAGAGAGGAGGAGGCTCTGTAAAATAAAAGTTTTATTTATCCTACAGCTCAATGGAAATGCACAGATGAAATTGTATCTTTAAAAGGATCATATCTCTATTTTAAACAAGGAAAAACTTTAACAATTAGGACAGTTTTGTCTCTTTGGAAACTTCTTCGGTGAAAACAAACTTTTGGGCACTTCCATTTATTTATTTGTCAAAAATGCCTTGTCTGGCTTTAAGTTCCAGGCAGGAGACTTTGAAGCAGTTGTTGTCTGGTTTTACTTCCTGGGTTCATGACCCTCGAGCATCTTAAAAGCTCCTTATGTTATCAGCGCTCTCCCGGTGGAACGGACACAAAGTAAGGTGCTGCTTTTCAAACAACATAATGTGATCATCGATTACATCCATCTTTGGGTAATTTCCTCAGTATTTCTGACACTGGCAGGATTTGTCTTTAGTGAGAGAAATGTACAGTAAAGTAGAAAATTGCTCTAAAGTAGACCAATTATATTCACACTTTTTTTCATAAATCATTTTACGGATCAAAGATGCTCTGCTTTTATTTTTTTATAGCACATCAGATGATTTCATGGGCAGAAGAATAGAAGAACACTAAAAGACAGACATATAAACGAGACATTAGTTTTGAACAGAGCTGTTGCCACAGAAATGCTGCTACTAGATTGGGAGAAATTGGGTGACCCCTAGCTGGTAATGTGATATGTCATTTAGCCTTAGCCTGACCCTGTCCCCTCCCACGGTTCACCATCATCACCATGTTCCAAATGGGCTTCCCTTCCCTTTGTCTCAAGTGCATATTCTCCTCTGTCAAAATGACCCTCATTTTCTCCAACAGCTGATTTTGGTCCAGCTCTAAGACTGTGGTATAATTGCACAAACACACACCTTGTGTCTTGATGAGCACATGAGCTTAAAGCCACTTTTCCACCCAACAGCCGGCACCCAGAGAGAAGGGGGGGGAACAGGGAAAGATGAAAACATTAATGGATAGGTTGCAGGATGGACGGATAAATTGATAGATCTTTTAGAGAAGGTCAAACTTCTGTGCCCACACGCGGGACCATCATGAAGAGAAGAGAAATTGATTGCCGCTCACAAAGGCACTAAAATGACTAGAGAAATTATTTTCTGGGCAATGAACATTCTAGGAGGTATGGTGGTGGTGGTGGTGGTGGGGGGAGCGCTGGGGGAAAGTGCAAACCTTTCTCAAAGGGTACAAAATGGCTCAAGCAAGCTGCTGTCAAGTGCAGTTGTTGGTGAGAAAGCCCAATGAGTGTATCTTCAGGTAGATCCTCAACAACCTCAGGTTGTTAGGGCATGTATGTGTGTAAGTGTGTGTATGTACAGTACATATACACACCAGGTGGTGTGGTGTCTAAAAAGGCTGTGTGGGGTCTTCTATTATTAGATACCTCATCCAAACTGCAGCAGAGCCTTGGTATTAAATAGCATCTATCTTTTGTAACTCATGTGTAGGGATGGGTATTGATAAGATTTTCACGATTCCGATTCTATTTTCGATTCTGTTTAACGATTCGATTCTTTATCGATTCTCTTATCGATTTTTTTTTTTAAAAGGAGAACACTAAGGTCGATTAGCATAGAACTTTGTTTCATATCTTCTCTTTGAACAAGATAGAAATTTAGGAGTAACATGGCCTTACAAACCCAACAGTGAGATCTTAAGAGATCAGCCTACGGCTCTTCAATGGGGTGTCACAGGGTCCCCAGGGAAAAAAATTGTAAATGTAAAATAATAAAATAAATATTCTTCTGTAGCAATAACAAAGTATAACATAAATTATTCTGTAGAAATTACACAAGAATATCCAGTAATGTCCCTGCCTACAATTAAACACATTCACTTACTGAAAATCGGGGGCATCTTCTGTGGCAAATGGGTTCAAGCCTTTTACCACAAACTTAGTCACTGCTCGGTGACATTAGTCTATCCTGGCCTGAAAGGAGACGCTACCGGTAGACTGCAGGGAGAACTGCCAGCATCTGAGCCAGACTCTGTCTGTCTCATCATGGTCACCTAAATGCACAATAATGGCAGGTTTTGTAATAAGGCAGATCTCACTAACATAATATGCACTGTTAGTTGATTATTTACCTGCCGCATTAACGGGAGAGGACGTGCAAACGTTACCGCTGCTGCTGGGTTGAGATTCACGAGTCCGGAGCGGAATTAAAAACATGACATTCATTTAAGGTCATCGCGTGTTTTGTGAGCAAATGCTTTTGCATATTCGTAGTGTTTCCTCCCTTAAATGAAATATCTACTTTGCAAGTTGCCCTGTTGCAAGTATAACCAAACTTTTGAGCCGCCATGTTTCCTGCCAGGTAAATGACGCTCCGCAACGTGGTGACATCATTTGGGGCGACTGGAATCGATAAGGGATTCGTTTGCAAAAATGGCAAACAATTCCAAGGAATTGAATCAGTGGGAACAGGTTCTCAACAAGAACCGGTTTTCGATACCCATCCCTACTCATGTGACAACTGAATTGTCAGCACCTTCTGAAATTTTACAGATCATTTTTCCCAACATAAATCCATGGACACTGCTGCGGTTTAGGTTTATTTAAGCACAGAATAAGTTAAGCCTGAGTTAAAATTTGTGGAAACAGTTAAAACTCTTCTTTTCACCGAAGGACGGGGCAAACATGCCTGTTAATGTAGTGCAAATGTGGGAGAAATCTCCCTGCTGAAATATTTGCTTTGGGTGAACTATAGGCTATATTTCTATAAATTCCAAGGAGTATGAATTTTGATTTGCCATATTATCTATGTTTTAGCTCTTTGAGTGCACAGGTAGAGTAGAAGAGCGCTGTATAAGAACTAGTACACTTACCATTTACTTTCAGACATCAAACAGTGATGCTGCACTTGCTAGTCTTTAAAGAAAATACAATAACCTCAACAGCTTTTTGCTGTGACTCTTACATGGTTTTAACTTTGCTCCCTTTTTAGTCATCATAAAAGCTATTTCCAACATGTCCACATGTGTGCAGTTTTATCCCCATCTGAACATATCGTGGCCCTTTTGTTTGACGATCCTTTAACTGTGGTCCTTTTGGAAAAGCTATGAACATCTTTATCATCGGCTGCTTCTACCTCATATTTTCTGCATTTTCCCTGGAGTTGCACTAGGAAGGGAACTCAGGTGAGAATGATCTCAATGGCAAATGGATCTTTCACTATATATATATACATATGTCTTTACTAACAAAGGCCCAGAGTGGCATCACTAGTATTGCTCATGTAATTTAGCTATCAGTGTTGTATTAAACACCTCCATCGTGAATGCGAAACGATAAACAAACTGCTCCCATGAGACTTCAAATAAATTCGTTTTCATCACATTACAAGAGTCACACTCCTTGAGCGCTCCCCCATTAAACCCCACACCTAAAATTACAACATAATGAATTAATCTCATTCTTGTTTATGTTGTGGATTTGATGAGGGATGATGAGTGATCCCTTGACACACAAAGTCTTCTTTCTACCAACTTATTGCCGCACTTGGTAAATATATTAATTCCTTCATACATAAACAAATCTTTGACCTCCGCATCTAAACCTCATCACAAAAATGAGTGATCCTCCTGTCTGCTGACAGTCCCCCACTTTCTGATGACAGTGGGGCCCCTTCCTCCTCTGAGCTTGCCTAATGACACTCAGATTGATAGAGACCTCCACCAGCAGCCCAATAAATGGCCCAGCTTCAGGACCAGAAGAATGGAGTACAGTGGCGGATATGTAGATTGGGGGGAGAGCAGACAGAGATGGATCAGGGGGGCTTATGTGTGGATAAACAGAGTGAGTTTGATTGCTAGCACAGAGAGGGGCCATTACGGCGAATCCGCACGCTAATCATAATGAATCACTTACTTATTAAGCGTTAATTATGGCATGCAAATACATCCCATGCAGGCGAGCGAGCAGGGATGGTGCTTGCCACTGTTCTGGGGGGTACAGGAGGAGGCGAGGAGGCCACATTAATTTATTCTTATTTATTAATTTCCCTAATTAAAACAACAAGGCTGTGGAATAGAAGTGTTTTCTTTGGGTGAAACAAATGAAGGCCCTGGAAAAGCGATATGAAACCAGGCGTGGCATGGTGTAAACATTAAATCATGTGAAGTGATGGTGCTTGTTCAGCTGTTCATTATTAGAATAGCTTTATCCAATTGGGCTGCCCCCTCTTACCCTTTTTCTTTGTTATTATACCACACGGCAGCCCCTCCTCAGTCATGACGAACACACACACATTCCCAAACACTTGTACTCTGGTGATGGGGATGGCAGATTTCATCATCATTATTCAGTAAATGGTTTACTTGCCACAGGCAGTATCACAATAAGCCACAGTTCCTCTTTAAACGCATCCTGCACAAATGCCATAAAATCAGACAAACGCCCCATCTTCCCCATTTGATTGTCAGATGTTTATACCTCCTCTGCACAACTGTAGAGGCCTTTACTGAATCTAAACTGCTTCTCCCATTTTCTCAAATTCATCTATCTCATCGTTACCCTCCCTCCTTCTCCACAGCGCCTTCTCTCAATTTCCTGATCTCTCTCTTTTGGTCCCGGAGTGGCCCACCTGAGCGGGCGGAGCGCGATAATGGCGTTAATGCCCGGTAATACGGGCCAGATATTATAATCTCAACACTGTCACATTGCGTTAGCTGCGGGAGACTGACGTGTCAATGCCACGGCGAGCAGGTGACGCGCGGGGCTCAGGAAGCGTGGCCCGGTAATCGTCCAATACAGACACATTTATTTTAGAGTTGAATATTTCGCCACGCTGCTTTTGCAGGAGCGCAGCAGGTATTTGTGGGGAAACTTGTGTCAGCCTGTCCAGGGATGAGGCACAGCTCCTTCTGGTATAAACTTTTTAGCTGCTCTGAAATAGGTTTCTGTTTTCTTGAGCTGGTTAAAATTGAAATCTCTGTGATTTCTCTGCAGTGCATAGGTGGTGCTGTGAATACAGATTACTATAATAACTACAGGATTTATAGAGTATCAGAAAGTATAACAGCATTTGTATTTTACAGGTCTGAAACTGAATTTTTGAATCAAGAAATGCAGCAGCCTGGTTAGCATTTTTGCTTTTTCATGTTGATAAAAATCCAAAGCCCAACTTTAGGTCCTGTAATGTAAAATATTGCTATAATTGTATTTTAGATTGGAAAAATTCACAAATGGTGAATTTTGCCTGATTTTGCTGAAAAAAAGAGCAAAATCTTTGTGATTCTTTGGATTTTCATGTAGTGCTAATACTGTTATTTTACGCAAAACATCATCAGCATCAGAAGACCTTAAAAGGCTGCTTTTGGTTAAATTGTGTCACTCCTAGTATATTTAAACACTGCAGATGACAACATGTACAGAAGGAAACAGGCAGTATTAAATCCTTATTAATACACAGTATTATCACACACATAGCGATAGTGCTATTTACAGATACAAACATTTTCCTTACACATACATAATGCAGAAAAATAACCCGTGGAGTAATTATTTAAAAATGGTCTTATCCCATAATTTGTCTACTTAGGCTCCTGATTTCATTGTTTACAACATGCCCAGGCTGCAGCACATGTAGCTGTGTAGCATTACAGCTGAACAGACGGTGATATAAAGCAAAGTGTTGCCTTCACAGCAATTTAGTAAGTTTATACACAATGACACTATCATTTTTTTCTTTTCACCTCAACCATCCAAAGATTTAAAAGCAGTATCAACTCCTAAAACTATCAGCTGGTGCTCTACCAGATAAGATAACATGTAACAGGATACATTTCATACTTTAATATTGATTGTTGGGGGTGTTTGAGAAATCATATTTGTTTGTGAGTCTTGCAAAGTTCTTCACATTCAATATTAAGTAGTGCAATATACACTCATGGGACACTTTACTAGGTACTAATGTTGGTACTGAGTTGGACCCCCTTTACAGCAAGGTGCTGAAAACATTCCTCAGAGGTTTATACTCACATACTGACGTGATTACTGGTAATAATCTGACTCTCTGCTTTTGGCCTGTCTCTCTCCCCTCACCCCCAACCAGCTGCACTAGATGGCTCCTGTTTCCTGAACCTGGTTCTATCGGAGGTTTCTTCATGTTAAAAAGGAGATTTTCCTTGTCCTTGTCACCAATTGCTTGCTCATAGAGGATTGTCTGATTGTTGGGGTTTTCGCTCTGTTATTGTAGGGTTTTTACTTTACAATATAAATCACCTTGATGCCCCTTCTCCCAAAGGTGCTCTGTTGGATTGGATTAATGACTGTGGAGGGCATTTAAGTACATTATCATGTTCAAGAAACCAGTTTGAGATGATTTGTGCTTTCTGCCGTGGTGTGTTATCTTACTGGAAGTATAGCCATCAGAATATGGGATGGACGGGTAGCTGTGGAAATACCTGGTAGGCTGTGGAGTTTAAATAATCCTCGCTTGGTGCTAAGGGGCTCGAAGTGCGCTAAGAACCATTACACCATATGAGGCACTGATACAAGGCAGGATGATCTGTGCTTTAATGCTGTTTACGTCAAATTGTGTTGCAGCAGAAATCGAGATTCATCAGATCAGATAATGTTTTTCCAATCTTCTGTTGTTCAATATGGTGAGCCTGAGCAGATTGTAGCCTCAGTTTTCCACCCCATCTGACAACAACAACCACACGACGCTTAAAGTCACTGTAATTACCTTTCTTCCCCATTCTGATGCTGGGCTTGCACTTCAGCAGGTTTTCTTGACCATGTCTACAAGCCTAGATGCATTGAGTTTCTGCCATGTGATTGGCTGATTACATATATGTATTAATGAGCAGACAAATAGGCAAGCCTAACAAAGAGGTATCATATGTTGCATTTCATAACTTGCTGCATGCTAGGTATATAGACTGCTTACAGGTACGTGGTGTAATGTTATACACAATATTTTGATAGCATTTTGATTCCCAAACCGGTCTATCTGCAGTGACTCCATATTTTTTCCATATTGTTTTTATCTAAGCCCCATATCTTTGCATTTTAGGAAGACAGTGGGACAGAGAGTCAGTAAAACCTCCCTTCGTAAAGGTTTATAGCTCATTTTGGTGATAAATCCAACAATTGTTTTTATTTAGAAGGTGAACTTCGTTTGCACTGGAACTTTGATTTTGGGACACGGCCAGACAAATAACATATTATTACATATGTTATGCATACATGGTCTCGTATTTTCAAACCAAGAATGCACTTAATAAATACTTTGTAAGCTCACACCATTCCAACTTTGCCTGCAGCCGTGCTCTTCCTTCTACTGTATATACGTCTGAAAATCTTTGTTCTTTTCTAGCTGCAGAAGAAGAAGAAGAAAAAAGAATGGAAAAAGAAAATGATCCATCCCTCAAATGTCTGTGTGGGGACTCATGGGTGCACGGTTCGTCAGTGATTTATGCGTGTGTGTAATTGAGTGTTAATAAAAAGTGTGTCCGGAGCGCGTGTAATTGTGTGTTTTCAAGACCCACCATGTGTGAGCTTGTGTGTAATTGGGTGTTATCGATGTTGTGAGAGTATGTCGGGGATGAAAGACCAAATGGACAGGTTACAGTGTGATTGCTGTGTGAAAAGTCGAAAGTTTATTTTTATTTATATATAGTTGGAAGGATATTTTTATATTTTCCAGGAAGGAATATTTTATTATCTTCTTGAACTTACAGTTAACAGATTAGAAATAATAGCAGTAACCTTTACTCTGTGCTCTGTTTGCGTGAGAACATGGCAATGACTAATTTATCATATAACACAAAAGACTTAAGAGCAGGTACATTTCAAAGTCAGTCTTTTTTTGTATATATTTAGAAATCAATTGCGCTGGGAACATATAACAAACCAGCATAGCTATGAAACATAGATCACTAAAGATAGAGTCATTTATTTTTTGCATTTTGCTTTTTTTGTGTTAGTTTTGATATGCATGTATGCTGTATTTGTGCACACGCCTATGTTGAGTGTTGCGGTAACAGAAAAGGCATGTGTGTGGAAGGTGTGTGTGTTTGTATGTGGTGGTGATGGTAGTAGATAGAATAGGTATATGTGTGTGTGTATATATAGTGCGGTGCGGGTGCTGTTTAATTGATGCGGGCTGGCCATCGATCCCTCCCGCCCAGCCTAATGAAGGCCTGATTGGTTTGTGAGGGCTGGCTGGTTCTGCTTAGCTGCCTCTGTCTGCTGCCCTGGCTGCACACACTATAACACACACACACACACACTAAATTCAAGATCATTCTTTTTTCTCTCTCTCTCGGTCTCATGCTTTGTCTCTGTCTCCCACTTTACATTTTTGTTTGGACTTTCTCTTTGTCTCACTGTCTCTAACGGTCTCTACAGCCTTCTCTGGTTTACTCTTTGTGGTGGCGAATCCATTCTCTCTGAATCCTAAAATGGCAACGAAATTCCCCATAATTTAGAGCAAAGTGCTACACTTACTGATAATGAAAATTCATTTTGTGGTGAAATTTCAAGATACAACACTCAGTGATCCATTAACTGGAAATCTTGTGTGCTCAAACTTGACCCGAGCTGTGTGAAATCTTGGCCCGCTCTTTTTATGATCGATTTGAAAAAACTTGGAGTCGGCGTGTCAGTACAATAAGTAAAATTATGTTGACATATTCCTGTGTGTTGCTATCCCATGTGTAAGCCTTGTAGAACATGTGACTCTTCCCTTACTCGGACGTGATCCATGTCCCATCTCTTGTCTCCATCGCTGTTTCGGTGGTGTCGGTGTCTCTGTGTGCCTTTATCTGTCAACCAGCTTGCAGTCCACTCACTCAGTCAGTCAGATGTCACAGTGCTTCTCCTGTCATGGCAGTGCCCATAAATGTCTTTCTGTGTCATTCAGCTCACTACAGACACAGGCATTACACCACCCTGTTAATGGCTTTGTCAGATGGCCTTTTCACAGAGCCACTCACGAAGACAGACGGGACCTTCTATCAGTTCGTGCATGTGCGTCCCTGTGTGCGTGCGTGTAAATGTGTATGTTTCACTCACTGGCATCTGTTCAGGAAATAAAAGACCACCCAAATATCTGCCAGTCATGTATCAACAAAATTCCTCAGAGTGGCTTTTCAGTCAGGCCACAGAACAGTTATTCTTTTCTGTCACTGTCATTCAACCTGCCATCGCACTGAGGAATCTGTTTGATACATTCTTCCTCTAAAAGCAAAATTACTTCCCAAACCAGGTCACTTAACAAATCTGCATCACATAAGTTAGAGTTTACATCTCTGCGGTGTAGTGCTATGATCCCACTTAGAACTGTCATTGCTGTGGGGCCAAAACTGGATGCTATAAACTGTGGAAACAGAACACACATCCTAATTTTTCTAGTGTGTTTACAGTATTATGACGTGCCTCGTAATGTGATCAGGGAAATGTATCTTTAATGTAATGATCCAGTTGCTTTTAGCTATTTTAAAGGTTGAGGCTAGTAATGCTTTTGCCATTTTAATAAATATAGCTCGCATTTAATCCAGATCAACGTACATGAAACAATATTTACATCACCAGGACCTGGTTTTAAAAAACAACAAAAAACCTCTCATTAAAGAACACAAGTGGGTTTTTAAAATGTCTTTTTAATATTTTGAGATTTAGTTGTGACGTGTAAAAAGTGGGAAACGGCCAGACGAGGCTCACAGACAGTATAAAAGTGCAGACACCACAAGCCTTATTCCATAGCGTCTGTATAAATATTCAGCATTTTCTGTAACCATCCACATTGCGGTAGTTGCAGTTTTAGAGCAAAAGGGTGTCGAGAGTGACCGGCAGCGCACTGATCAAACTGCTTTTCAACCTGTTGTGCATCTTTATTTCACGTCTGTCCGTCTGCTAAGGCAGCCAACACCTCTGGCCTCATATACCACAGCCTTCACCTCTCCAGCCTTCACCAACAAATACACAACAGCATACACTGTGATAAGTGGTGTGTGTTTACAGCTTGTTCATTTCCACTCTCCAGCTCTCAGCAGAGGAAAAAGAACGGGGGAGAGTGGGAAAAAAGAGAGAAGGGTAGAAACGATGGGGAGAGAGAAGGGGGCTATCGGAAAGTAGAGGGAGGGCTTGCGGGGAGTGTTTTTGTCCTGGAGAGAAATAGCCCTCTAGGTTGTAATTGGAGGTAGAGAAAGGGACAGAGGGAGAGAAAGAGAGTGAGGGAGAGGAGGGAGGAAGAGACAGCAGAAATTGCTTGGCTGGGGCTGTGTGGGATGATAGTGTTTTTGACAGGTAAATAAGGCTGTGATTGTCGACAGTTACACTGCACCTCGCTGACCCTCACACACACCGGCCTCCTCCATCTATATTTCACTCTGACACACATGCTGACTCTCTGCCTCTCTCATGTCTCTGCTTACACACACACACACACACACACGCACACACACACACACATAAACAAACACACACGCATTTATGCACATGAATGGCATGTGCACAAGTTTGCTTATGTTATATTAAATGCACATGTTAAGAGTGCTGTTGAAATGATTTTAAGCTACTGTCATATGAATGATCACTGAATAGCAACTTCCCACTTCCAAGAGCATTTCTCATTTGTAGTGATCCTTAAGTCCATACACGTTACTTGAATGATGGTGACTCACTGCAAAGTTTACCACATAACATTTTAAAATGCAAACACCCCCCCCCCCCCCCCCCCCCCCCAAACAACATTTAATCAGTGTACCATCCATCTACCCTAGCATCTAAATCTAGGCAGGGAGAAAATAACAGGAAACATCATCAAAAATAACTACAGAGTTATTGCAACATATCTTTAACAAAATAGAGACACACATAAGATTCTCAAATATGGCAGTTTTTATTTCAAGTGGATTGTACGTCTAATTTTATCCACCTTTGTGTAGATCTGCCTTTATCTTCTGCTTTTAAAGATAGATAGACTGCTGCTGTTTCTGCAACACCACCAGTAGTATCTCTTCTTCCTACCCCCTTTCCCCTTCCTTCCATCTTCCCATTCTCTTTTATCAAGTCAACAGCAGTCTCCCCCTCCCCTCCTGCCTGCCCTTGCCTCCCTCCTCTCCTCGCTTCTCTCTTGCTCACTCCCTCTCTCTCCCTCTCTCACTTCAATCTCAAGTGTTTTCAATTTTATTCTAGAGTGGAATTAACTACCCCCGATGTCAAATTGCCGACGAAATCGATAATAATATCTTTACAAAAGAGGATATTCCAGTCTCTCGCGTCGGCTTTTGAAAAATGGAAAATTTAGCCGAGATTGATTCATTAGTTGACACGTTATAGGACGGTATAAGTATTGATCGCGGCCTGTCATGTCCCATCTCGGCTAATCGAAGCTGAGGCGCTCTGTCGATGGGCGCATTTTTCATAATTCCGTCGCCGGGGAGAGAGACCAGCCGGCAGAGGCGACTGCAAGGCACAGAGAGAAAAAGGGGAGAGTATAGGGGGGCAGAAGAAAGATAGACGGGGGGAGAGAGATGACTTGGGGGGAAATAGGTAGGGGGCAAAGAGTGGAAGAGCGAGAAATAGAGTGAAAAAGAGGCATGGGGTAAAAAAGGAACAGGGAGAGAAAGAGAGAGCGGTTTTGTGTGTCTGTGCGTGTGCGCGGGTATAGCCGTGTGTCCATACGGCATCTCCTGCCCAGAGGCCTCGGGGTGAGGCAGTGATGGAGCCACGGGAAGGAGAGGCTATGTTAATGGTGCAGGTATTGGGGCGTAGATAATTAATGCATTAACTAATTAAAGCCAAATGGGGGAGATAACGAGGTGGAGGCAAGTATAAGGAAAGGGAAAAGACAGCGGGGTGGAGAATTAGGGCGACAACAGGGGGAAGAATGGGTTTTAATGGCGAGCGGGGAGATGCGGAGAGGTGTGAAAAGGGAGAGATGAGAAGGAGGATGAGGGAGACGGGGGAGGTGTTGGGTGGCGCGGGTGGGAGAGCTTGAGGAGTGGAGGGGTGAAATAAATAGAAATTGAATGGTTTGGGTGCGAGCAGAGAGAAGTTCTGAGGCGGAAAAAAATATAAAGAGGAGTGAGAGAAGACACAACGACAATGATGGAGAAACTTTTGATAGTTGTGCAGTTCGTTTGGAAAGTTGGCATTGGCGTGCTCAAGACTTATAAGTCCAACATAATGCCACTCCTCTGGCAGTCTTGTCACGAGCTGCACAAATCCAGGGTCCCCGTCAATCAACAAAAGGAGTTTGTTGGAAAGGAATGGAGCCTACCTGTTTGTCTTTTGGTCTAAAGTCTCAAACCCGCAAACTCCATTGTCCCATGTTGGGTATAAAACGCTAGATTATAGGCCATCATATTGCACAGGGATCCATAGAGGTTTTCTAATAAATGCCAAAAAGGTGCAGTCACCTACTCCACTGAAAGATCCAAACAGACGCCCCAAAAACACACTTGGTCAATAGTGCCTGTGCACTTTTATCCTTTAGATTTTTTTTCGCTGGGCTCTTTTAAGCTTTTGTTTTTGTGTTAATTCATCATAAAGAAGGCCCTACTGTCCCAAGAAAGGGTCTCTCAAAGGTCAAGTGGATCTGTCATGAACTCATCCTTTCATTATTTATCATCTAATAGCCCAAAATAACCCAAATGTATTGTTAATTTCTTGACCTGCCTCTACATTTTGGAAACTGTGGCAAGGAGCTTCACACAGTTTTACGCACCAAAAAAATAAAATTAAAAACCCCATAAAGAAAAACCAAAGAGTTCACCAGGAGACAACGTCAAAGAGTTGCTATGTGTTGCAGTGGCTAGAGCCTTTGCTCTAACATCTACGCGGGAGAGAACCACGCGAATCTCAATCCCATAATTGATTTTGATAAACTAACATGCATGGTGTGAGGAAGTCCTTTTGCACTGAGAGAAAATGAGAGTGTGTCCGAGAGGCCACCCCCAAATCAGCAATGATAAAAGTGGAGCTGAAATGGGTTGTGGGATGGAATCAAGAGAAATGAGATACACCAAATTAGAAGAGATTGGCCTGATGGACTTGGATTAGAAGGAAAAGAGGTATATAGGGAGGGGATGACGAGAAAAGGAGGAGAGTGAGTGAGGGACTGTGTGAGTGAGTGCATATGTGGAAGATGGGGGGGAAAGGGGAAGGGAGGAGGGGGTCTCGGTACTTGGCAGTCTCTGGGTATCTCAGGTTCTCTCCGGCCGGGAAAGCGGTCGATATTTAATTGTTATTGCTAGCATGGAACGCACGGAAGCGGGGCCTGTACGAAAATTTCTCATTTATTTGGTATTCTTGTTTTCTCTCCTTTTCCTCCCTTCACCCACCACCCCTGTTTGCGGGGTGGAGGAAAGTGAAAGGAGGTGTGGGGGTCTTGTGCGCACACTGGGGGCAAATGGAGAAAGGGGATGAGATCCTTGGATGACTCTGAAGGGGGGAAAAACACTGCGTCCTCCTCGCCCAAGTTTAGTTTCTGTCCCTAGACACATCATATCCACCCACCATCACCTCCACTCTGCCCCCCACCTCACTCCACTCTATCTACCCCCACCTGTCCAAAATGAAAAATCCGTCATTTTCATCAAACGTCCAACCAAATATTATCTACACTCCATTCCCGAAGATCGAATCTTATTTAGGGGCGACGGGATTCGCCATCTGTTTTTAAATTTCATTCCTCCATGAACTTTATTTTCCCTCGACTTTTGGACAAAATTATAACCCGATCGATCCGCTTTCTGGCCACCACCCGTCTACATATATTTTCCTTGTGCGGTCTCTTCACTGTGTGGGTCAATTTTCTGTCTCACGTCCACATGAACACGTGCAGAACACCGTCTGCAGCTGATAGAAACTTAAATGCAGTCCGGCTGATGTGAGGTGGAGGTTCAGGCTCTGCACCTTGGTTTTTTTTAAACCTTCCCCCTATTTCTGCGCTCTCATCCTTACATCCCTCCCAGCGCCCGGATCTCTACCTTTTCGCGCGCTCTCCCCTCGCACCTCTGACCGTTTCTCCTTGTTTTCCTTTTCATGTTTTGCTAACATTGCTAATATAAACTATATCATAACAGAATAGGGACACAAGCAGATTGGGGTCCCTTTTTTTCCTCGTCAACTTTTTTTCCCGCTCCGAGGATAACTTTTCTCCGGCTATAGTCCGCGCGCTGTTTGCTCATCTTGATTTTTTTTTTCTGACGCCCTACGGGCGGTATTCACTCATATTGCCGCTCATACGTCATGCCAGTGTAACACTTCACCAATGTGGTTTAATGCAGGAGGAAGGATTCGCTGTCCGATCTGTTAAATTGCTCGATTACCACCAGTCCTCTGCGCACGTCGACAGGATTCCCATCAACCTAAGTAGGAGCTGCCGGACAAGTCAATGAAGGTGCTTCGATGAAGGTAAGCATCCTACTTTCCCATTCTGTTACAGACAAGTGGCATTAATAATAGAGAAAAGCGTCAGGAATAAGAATCCCACGAGAAATATAATGCACTTTAGTGCGAGGGAAACATGCGCACCTACTGCAGAAATTGATTGATGTAGGCTGTGTACGCTTGTGCGCCGGAGTTTGTCGAACAGCGCGCTGTACGCGGTACTTTCCCCTCAAATAGATCGGCAACAACTCCTAAAAGGTTCCTGCTTTAAAGTGAAAGCGTGTTTATGCGTTGAATTCGTGGGTTTGTATCCTACAGCGGCTTCGGGGACTCAGACGCTAAGGAGAGGGGATGAAGGTAAACAAATGTGCGGTGGAAAGTATAGCAGCTGTCGGGGAACTGAAACATGAACTTGGCAAATGAAGATATTCGCTTCAAAAACTTGTTCAGCCAGGATGGAGCGTGTCCATTTGCGAGCATATCTCAGTACTCCATGCATTTAATTCCAGTGTGCATATGCATGGAATTATGGATTCATTTTAATCGTAAAAGTGGCTAAAGACATAGATCCTCTCAGATGCTAACCTGTACCTCTAGAAGAGTTTACACGGGGGTATTTAACAGTAGTTTATGTCCGTAAAGCTAAACCACAATAATTTTACCAGCTGAAAATTCAAATGCAGCTCCTTCTTTTGTGTATTATGCTTCACAAACGCCTATCTTATTACTTTTAAAAATATTTACCTTTTGGATTATGTCAAGTGTAATGTGTGTGGGTGCTGCGATGAAAGGGAATTTCACACAGTTCAAGATCCCAGCATCATCCTCGTGCTTTTGTCGTGCGTTTTCGTGTTTTTGTGATTATGAAGAACAACCCAAACATAGACAGCAGAGAAATGAGACTCTAATCTTTGAGGTCCCACTGATGTCACTCTGCAGCTGCTGCTTTGATGCAGGAAATCAGACTGACTTTGTGTATTCATACAGCGCTGGAATTTTTATACTTTTAATACTTTTTCATGCATTTTGTTGTGTTAATTTTAGTTACAAATCAGTGAAGGTTGGCCAAAAGGTCAAGGTCACATGGACCTTTCCTCTATACGTGTATAACCTTTTTTCATCTAACAATTTTTCACATTCCCAAACCTGAACATGTGCAGTTTTATTATGATAATTTTTATGACCAGTCCTTAAATAAATTTAAGGTGATGGCTTTTTTATGTGGAATAATGAAAAATGTACTGAAAAGCGCTGCGAAAATTTTAGTGTAAAAACTGTTTCTCACACTCTGCCCTGCTTGTGGGTCCACAGTGGCCTGAAGGGCAGTCTGGATACTGTCAGCTTGACCTTTGCATTGATTTCAACTTCACGTCACACAAGGTCAAAAGCATCACACTGATGGCTCGGGTGCTTTTCAAATATACACTCGAAATGATGCATTTACATCGACATGTGTGCACGTCTCAGTAGCCTATGCAACTGCATGCAATTTATTTATCTATGTAAGTATGGATTAATAATAATGTATTCTATAATGCATAATTATTAATCAATCAGTATTATTAATCATACAGATCCTCTCAGATACTAATCTAAGAATGTAGAAGAGTTTACATATATTTATGTCTGTGCCAACAGACATAAAGCACCCAGGAATTATTTTGGAAAATAAGAAATGTCGTCCATGTCTGTGTTAGCCGTGCAGTCACACGTGAGAGAGCCAGACTGCTGCTGCTGTTGTTAGATGATATATAATTTACAGTGTTTAGGTAATATTCTGAAGTAGTGTAATAAAAAAAATCAGTGCAAACAGCCTGAAAATGGCTGAGAGTGTTTAATCTCAGCCAAATTGATTATATGTTTTTGCTGCTAAGATGTGACAAAATTGGTTTTCCCTATAAATCGTTGAGCAGAACCCAAAGACAAAGCATGAGCTTTAACTCCCCCCCCCCCAATTAATCTTGAATACATGCACAAATTCCATTTTAGAGTCATATTAATTATTACTTTTCATAAATGTGCATCATTGCTGTTGCCAAGATGCTGCCTATCAGTGACATCTGTGCCGCTAATCAGAAAGAAACCTGTTAAGATATTAGAGAAAACTTTTGCGTGACTAAAACTTAGTGTTTTACTCCTTGAAGTATTTGAAATGTAACAGGGTGCCTCGCTTAAGGCTTCGGAAACCATCTTATCTCACTTAATCACACGAGAAACCTTCCTTTTGTGAACTGGGAAATGTTTTGATTTCCTAGGCTTATAGAACCTGGACTCACAACTAATCTGTAACACCGGCACCCAACAATGGGAGAGTGACCCTGCCGTAGAGTTAAGTCTGAATTTCTCTCAGGGGCAGGCAGGAAGGTGTGTAGTTCCCACTGCAGTCTTTTCATGTTTTTTTTTCAACAGCTATCCCAGTACCCCTGCAGTTTTTACTTCTTCCTGAAAAACCCTTTCCTATTGACACTGATAATGTGTTAATCAATATGGTAGTTTTGTGCTTATTCTAAACAACATTATATCCGCACCCACAGTATGAATCAAGGCTCTGCGAGGGCCCACTCCAAGAGAGTTCCCCTCCATTGATTAAGTATTAGCTTCAGCACCTCCAACGCCCAGCCACTTGTTTGCAAACGGTGCTCTATTTCCGAGGTAATTCAAACGATCACTAAGCATGGGAGCCAATATTTATAGAGGCTTTAACAGGTTCATTATAGTCAGAGGAGCCAGTTCCACCGGGGGATGAAGCACTCATAAAGGGCCCAGCAGAGTTAGTCCCTATCCACTGAGCATTTGACAGTACAGTCAATGGCTCCAATCATTCCTCATCTGCTTTATGGCTGCATCAATGTTTATAGCTGTTATGGGGTTAAAATAAAGCATTAACGGATGCAAAGGGTAAGGTGGTGCATTTAATCAAAGGTCACTCTGTGTGAAGTCTATAATCCACTTGGTGACAGCTAGAGCCATCCAGAGTTTTGACTGTGTGCACACTTTGTTTTGTTGACAATTGTTGAAATGCATTTTACTCTTTGGGGGGGGGGCTGTCCTGAACACTGTTGATCACTTATACTCAGTCTAGTTTTGATGCTGAAAGCTTCACCAGCTAAAATATATACAGACAAAAGTATAAGTATCCATAATTTTGCATCAATTTCATCTATTGATAAGCTTTTTCGGGAATACTTTCGGTATTTGTTAAATATAAACACTTTAAAATCCCTGAATGCCCCAAGTCAACTTTTACTCCTTTATACTATTTATATGTATTCTGACATGCAAGTGCTGCTGAAATGTAGTTTCTGTCTTAACACACACTTTTATTTCCTTTCATGTGTTCAGACGTAAACTTAAACTTGCAGCTTGTGTATACTAATTCCTCTCTCACATCATTATTATTCTCTTACACTTCCTGCTTTACCTTCTTCAGCCCTGCTGAATGTTACTAAAACTATCCATTTGTGTTCCTGCTTCATTTTCTATCATCGCCATCTTCTTCTGCTCCTAAAGCAGCATTTCTTTTAGACAATTTGAACCCTGTTTTGGAGTCACTGACCCCACTACTCGGCTTCTCTTCTCCATACCCCGTCTCCCACTTAACCCCATATTTCACAGCTGAACTACGGTTAATTTCCCCCCAGTCCTGCGAACAACGCTCTCTATACTGCTGGAGCACGCTTAATTACCCACAATTAAAGCCAAACGCTAACAAGAAAATTGCCCTGTTATGAAATGACTTCAAAAGGACTAGAGTAAGTAGAATAGATTGAAGGAAAAGTTGGGTGGTAGCCTCGGGTGGAAGGGAAGAGATTCTCTGCTGTGTTTTCCCCTCAAGCTGTCTCAGTGGAAGTCAGTAAGCAAAGTCTCTGTTGGCAATACCCAAAGCTGTAGACTCCAGTTTTTAACAGCTAAATTAAAGCACTGGTACTGAGAAAGCACAAGTAAGGCTGTTCATTTTACTAATGGAAGAAGGACTCTGTGAAAGCTTTGTTTTGAAAAGGGAAACTTTGGCTTCATCTTTGGTTTCTTTTATAACATCAGTTCAAAAATATACTCACCTGGACAGCTTAACTTGCGTCTTATGTGTCTCACTTAAAAAAAATATACTGTGGATCATGTTTCATGACTGCACAGGAATAATCATGGTCACCGGAACAAGTGTGGCCAAATGAATTCCAACAGTTTGCCATAAATAACTCTCAAAGATATACATGATGTGTAACCCTGTTACAAATGTAAAATGTAAATCACAGAATTCAGTGTTTTTATAATAATTAAAAACCTTCATCCATGTGTATTTGAAAACAGTACCAAAACAACATATCAAGTGGCAACAATTAAAGTTTTACAGTAAAAGATCAAGTGAATGTATCTTCAGAGTATCCAGTTCAGGTACAATGTGGAGCTAATACACTCTGAACAGGCTGCCAGTTTTTCGCAGGGCTAATACAGACAGATGGGCCGCCCGTAATGCTCACATTCATTTTGGAATTTTAGAATCGCCAGTAAACCTGATCCATGCATAGCTTTGGACTGTGAGAAAACACCAGGGAAAAACTCCTGCAGATCCTGGAGGAACATGTAAACTCCACACAGAAAGGTCTCTGCCTGGTTTCAAACCCAGGGCCTTCTTGCTGCAAAGCAACAGTGCTAACCACCACAGCTCCTCATGTGGCACCGGCCAGAAAAGACAATTCAGTAATATAAGATCAATACATGAGCTCTGAAACACTCTATCCATGAGTGCAAGTTTAATCTTCCATACAGTGACAAAAACGTATTTACATAAGGTCCTGAAATTCCATTAAATGCTCTTGGTACACCAAATAGAGGTGAAGTGGAAAGCGCACCTCTGGGTTGAAGAGGAGACGGATCATCCAGCTTATTAACAACACACTTTTTAAATGTGTATCAACTCCTTGTGTTCCTCTAGGCTTGATACGGTAACTTTGCCACCACTGCTGTGTGAGCCTGTGTCTCAGTGGGTGAAACACATTATAAAGCTCTTTATAGACTCAAGCTAAAGTTAAAAGATATAAGTGCAATCCTTTTTCTGCTTGGTTATTTGCGTATCTATGAAGGCTGCATTAGGAGAACTTATGCTGCCATACAAACATCTAATATATCGTAGACCTAGCTTATTTCAACAAGACAACGCCAAAGCAGACTAACCTCATATCACAACAGCATGGCTCCATGCTGTTGTGATATGTTAGAAAACAGTCACATTCTCTGTTAAAATGTTTCCTGTCATGTCCCTATGCCCTATTTAGCAGTTAGGTACATTGTTCAAATTATTGCGATTTTTGTGTATTTGGTTTTTTTTTAAGCTACCCTCACAGTATCTGACTTTTGGGAGACCGGCAATCTATATCAGTCGCAGGTGCATCTTTGAAGAAACAGCTGCAAAGGATTTTAGTCACGTATTTGGACACAGGGCTGCAGAGTTTTGCACCCTATGGGTGAGGGTTCACAAAAACATGTTTTTTTTCCCAACTACAACAAAATATAATGCTGCACAGTCAAGAATTTGACATGATCAGCTCACTCAGATGTTAAAACTGAAACATTTGGAATCTGCAACTAGTCTAGCGATTAAAAAAAAAAAGGGCAAATATACTCTTTTAAAACATTTGTCTAGAAAACATCTGCTTTCTTTACCTAACGCCATGCTGAACAAAAGCTATTGTCAGTATTTTGATATATACAAACTAAAAATGTTCAAAAGGTTTAACTAAATTTAAAGTTAAGGGACTGCCAAGTTATTCGAGTTTGGAAGACATGGATTTTACTATGGTGTTTGAGGAAAATTCAGGGAATAACCAGTGCGAAGGGGCTTCTTCCCATGGTATTATTGGATGGTAAATGTACTAATTGTTGAAAAACATTTATTCTGTAAAAAAGTAATCAACCAACCACAAAGGGATACATTTTTCTAGAGAAAGGGTTGTGTCACTCTGGAAAATTCACCAGTTTTATTAAGAAAAGCATAGAAAATAATGAAATTCTTCACATGTTGTGTGTGGGCTGAGAAACGTATTGTTGGGAAGAAATACTGATCTAAAATGTTATTTCTCCTATTTCTCATCACTGTCAGCACACAGCTGTAATTCCATTCAAGTCCATTTTTGGGGGGTTGGGATTTGAGACCCATGTAGTTCAATATGAGGCCACAAAAACTGAAGATATACACATGACTAGTCAACAGACGTAAGACAGAAAATAGAGTACTGTGAAACAGTTCCTAAAACCAAAAACTAAAGCACAAACTCAAAATAATTTATGTGAATAATATTGCATAATGGGTAAGTAGTCTTCAAAGTGGATGAGTGGTTAGCATGGTTGCCTCGCAGGATGGGTTCCTGGGTTCAAACCTGGGTAGAACCTCCTGTATGGACCCTGTATGTCCTCATCACGCTTAAGTGGGTTTTCTCCAGGAGCTCCCACTACTGAAAAACATTGTAGGTCTTGCAAAAAATGTTCTTAATCTCAAGAGTTTCAGTTTCTTGTTAAAGAGAAAGGTTATAAAAGTGCCTCGTTTTCTTCCACAACACTTTATCCAGAGTATTTTCTGTTGTGTTTAGGTGCGCCCCCACCATTAAAGCCGAGGATCTGAGATGCCTGACAGAATTAAAAAAAAATAATGGTGCAATATAAGATCCAGAACACAACCACCAATAAGAAGATCGTGAACACATTCTTGTAACAAAACAGTACCTATTGAAGCCCTGCTGGTACAACCTCACAGCAGCTGAGAGGAATTGAGACACCCAGATGTTGGAGTGTGTCTAGGACAATATAACTGACCACAGATCCCATTTTCTGTCACTGAGGAATGGGCCGAGCCTTCAATGCCATCAACAACCCTCCCTGCACGCTTCCCCTCCATCCTCCCAAAGCAATCCAATCTACAGCTGGCAAAATGAAACAAATAAACACTAATTTGGATTATTTACGTCCAGTTTACACCACAGGAGGCAAGGTATGAGACGGAGGAAAGAAGAGCTATATGGTCGGAGGATAATTGTAACAGTGGTAGTAATAAGTGCAGCAGCTACAGTGATAACAATTAGATTTGATTTCATTTGAGAATGCCTCCACAGCTGCTCCTCACTCACCCCCTTAACCCCCTTCTTTCCCTTCCCCCTCCTCTCCCTCCCCTCACTCCTCTCCCCCTAGATTAAAGTGGGTGTGTTAATTCCGTGGTGTAGCGATCGAACAGCTCTGGCAACAATGGGAAATGGGCTATTGATCAGAACAGCTCAGATTAAGACTAGGCAGTGGAGCTCTTTCTTGCTCTCTTTCCCCTCCTTTTCTCTCCATTTCCCACCTTCTACTGCCTGTCTTCCTGTCTGTCCTGCTTGTGTCACCCCCTCCTATACACACACACGCACACACGGACACGCACACTTCTCTCTCTTGTCTTTCAACCTCAAAGAGGAAGAGAGTGTTTGCATGCATAAGAGTCTATGAGGATTTCCTGTCCTTTCCTCCTTGTCCCTTCTCTCTATCTCGGCTCCTCCCGCTTCTAATTTCTCTGCTGACAACGCCTCTCCTAACTCAATGTCCCAAAAACATAATATTTTAGCTTCATCAAAAGCAAAGAATGCACGGAATCCAATAACTACGGTAGTCTCAAAAGGCATAGAGCTCGAGCCTTTTAACGGTTCACTCTGCAGCAATTTGACATCCATTCACATGAGATTTTATATCAGTCAGTCACAGGGAGGCCTTGTGTTGTGCCACCACAATTAAAATCTGCCCTATCAAAATGCCTCGCATACCAAAATTAGCTGTCATGATTGTGCTGCAGGATGGAACACATTGAGTTTGCATTGAATAGACATAGAACATGCCAAATGTGAGGAGACAGCAAATCCATACAGTGAAAAGTGAGCTAAGAATCCCCAGCTCTACTTATATTAATTAACTCAGTCAATGGGGATGTGATAGGTCAGTTATTCATCCTCTTCCAGCGCCTCCCCACTCTGTCACATATACCTCCCAGGTGTCAGAGGCTCAGACGCTCCAGCTGCTGAGCAGATATCATTGGGAGGAAAAAAAACATGGATGAATGGGCTGGTCTGAGATCAGTGGCTGGAGGTTACTAGCATGTTTCAGTGTTTCTCTATGTGCTTTTGCCCTTTTGGATTTTAGAGGTGACATGGAGAAATGCAGCAGGCACCATATACATGTACATGCACCAGCAATATTTACGCACACACACACACCAGTGGTCACATCAATATTGCTGTGACCCTCAGGGGACTCAGAGTACTGGCGAAGCTTTTATCTGCAGAGTGTGTGAGTGTCCTTGCTCCTGACATGGCCATCCGTACAAAGCTGATGTACATTAAAGACAAAAGCTATGCGCACAAGCAAATACACTCATAAACTGGTGTTGCAGCATGGCGTTATGTCCAATGTGAGCCGAAAATCCGGGCAAAAAACTTGAGAAGCACTGGTGTCTGCTGGAAGCCTTAACAAGCTGTGATGGAAGGCTGAGATCAAAAGTGGACACCAGAGGGCGATAAAGAGGTCCGTGTGTCGTCGTCTGAATTTATTGTATGGACTCCGTGTGTGTGCGTGGCTGTGGCCATAGCCGTGTTGTGCAACTGATGCTCATTCAGTAGTTTTGGCCCTTCCAAATATTTTTGGAAAGATCTTTCTGTTTGTGTGTTTTCGCGGGAATTAGAGCCAATTTGCATTTTTCTAATTGCTGATTAGGACAGAAACTAATAATATTTTGCTTCACGGCTGATTTTTTAATCAATCAACAAGCCTTTGAAAGCTTCTGAAAACACTGAAACGTACTCACCGTGTTTTTGTAGAGTCCAACGTGTGGCTTTCAGCTTCTTTCCCATGCTTCCATCTCCAACCCCTTCCCTTGATACCCTTGTCATAGGCTTTGGCTCTCTGCACTCAAGTGAGTTTCATTGGTTTACCTAATTGATTATTAACTTGCTTATTGAGGATCAATTAAATAATTAAAGTTTGTTAAGGGCAGAGTTGATTCAGTCGCACAAGAGCTGGGGCATTCTTTCCGCTGCGCTGCGTGCTTGTGCGGGTGTGTGATTTTCATTTATGCAGACACTTGATGGAAGTCACGAGTTGAAGGAAGACGATTTGTTTCACTGTAGTGTGGATTTTGCTACAGGGACAGCAAACAAATAACAGTTTGCTTAAGCCAGACTGACAGGTGGGGCTCGACCTTTAGTGAGTGTCGTTTAAGGTTTCCTTTATATTCATTGAAAACAAAGAAAATATTGCTTTGGCTAGGTAGCATTTTATTTAGCACATAGGAAATCACAGTGATTCCTCTAGTCTCAGACTTCAATCCGACTTCAGCTGTAGGTGGAAGGTTTTTGTGTCATAGAAAACACTGTCAGGCACATCAGTCCCCAGTCGCATTGGCACTGGAAACGCATTGAAGTGGCCACTTTCATTGCTTGTTTGGGGAATTGGTGCCCAATTCAATGTGAGTAACTTTTAGGGTCAGGTCAACAGGGTGGTGAGTACTGTGACTCTTCAAAGCCGGCGGGGGGAGACGCGATGGAGGGGCTCCTCTTGTGGCAGCAAAGAGAGCCCTGAATAAGAGAGAGGGAGAAAGAAAAACACACCCAGTCACAAACACACACAATTACACTACACACACACATACACACACACTCTCTCACACACAGAGACCTCATATATGAGACACGGGAGCGGAAACGGGTCGAATCCTACTTCAAATTCTCTTTCCTCTCGGCTTGTCGACCGGGGAAAACAAACCGACCCGAGGCACAGCGAATAGGGATTTACTAATTAACTGCTTACACACACACACACACACACACACACACACACACACACACACACACACACACACACACACACACACACACACACAGGGAGAAAGAGAAGAGAGAGAGAAGAGAGAGAGAAAGATACACACCTTCTCTCCTCCCTCCTCCCCCCTCCCTCTGCTCTCCTTCCCGGGTTCAGGCTGGTAGTAGTGCTGCCTCTCCGGTCTCTGGCTCGGTGCGCCGTCAGAGTGAATGCGTGTGGATAGACTGGTCGCCGGTGAGAAAACAATTTACTAAAAAAAATCATACTGGAGGTATGTTTTCCTCTTTGTGCATTTTATTTATTGCGTGTAATATTTATAGACATTGAATTTGATATTTTTATTGTTTGTTTTGGGGGGTTTTCCCCTCGAGGAAAAAAGTTAGGGTTCTAGTGAGTTAGTAAGTGTTTTTAAAAAAGCATTTCACGATACGTCTGCGCTGGGCGATATTATTCTTCACGGCTGTCATTTTTGCTATAAATAAGATGTTTATGTTTTCCTGTATGGCATTCTCTCCGCAGTGTAATCTTGTAACAAAAAAGTTGGACTGCACGTAATTCACACAGGCTCTTTTAGCCACCATTACTGGGATTTTGTGTTGTTGTTGTTTTTTGTTTTTAAATATTTGTCTTTTTTGAAATATTGCAAACGTTTAAGTGCTCTTTGCATCCTTTGCAAGTAGACACTCACACAAACACACCAGAAAGGTGGTTAAATAGTCCACTTCTTCAGTGCATGTGTGAAGCCTCGCCTGTTCGGGCGCACTTGGATGCGTTCAGCTGTCTGCGTTGGCCCGGATTAGCCTTTAAATGTCTCTATTTGTTAAGGCGTCCAGATCTCACCTCCACACCGCCTTATCAATCAGTCAATTAAACAGCCACTCACACGCGGCGAGCTGCACAAGTCCTCAGCCGGTGTATCTCTCTGTCTCTCTCTCGCTCTGCTCCATTTGTTTGTGTGTGTGCGAGTGGCCTCATGCAATTTATAAATATTGTATAATAAAGTGTGCCTGTGTGACGTTTGGATCTTGTTTTTTGTGGGGGGTTTTCATTGTGCGAGTGCGTCTTGTTGCCTGCATGCTTGTGCCATGTCCTCAACTTTGGGACGTGCACGTGTTGCACGTGGTCATATTTTGATTTGGTTTTAGTTTATTTCATTATTTGACTTTTTGTTTTCTTTAATTTCTCGTCTTTAAGTTAGAGTCAGCTTTCACGGTTATCGACAGTTTTCCAATTTCTCAGTACAAGCTACCAACGTTTAGGTTGTTCGAGTTTATTCCAAGTTTTGGCCCAACACACACACACACACACACACACACACACACACACACACACACACACACACACACACACACACACACCACAAGAGAAAATAAATAAATAAATCAACAACCAAGCAGCAAAGAAGTGGTTTGCTCTCTGTGACCATCCTTCAGTGTGCTCACCACAGAAAAATATTGAAGTTTACTCCAGCAGGAATGAAGCCGGCGATATGTGTGCGCGCGCGCGCGCGCACGCGCGCGTGTATCTGCCTGTATATGTGTTTTCAGACTCACATGGGAGTTTGTTTCAGAAGTGGGCGCATCGATACATTTCGGAGTCTAGCTTAAAAAAATATATATTTGGAATAATCTTTATTTGATTTCGCTGGTCTCTCCCTCATATGGTGTTTTCTTTTTAGGTGTTTGCCCCTTTGCAACTTTGATGCATATTTATGCGCGCCGTGGGTGTACTCCATCAATTATTTGTGCCAGTATAATTCTAGATAAACAGTGTTTGTAAATCAATACATGCATGTAACTATTGCAGATTAAGAGATCGATCAATGGATCCACCGTAACCCCAACCAGTGCTGTTTTTTCCTCCCTCTCTCTCTCTTTTTTCGAGTCAGTTACAACTCACATCTAACTTTTCACATCTGTCTAAAAGGAAGTTTTAATGCGTGTGAAAGTGCTTGTTTGTGTCTGTGAAAAACATTTTTTACATTTGAGGAAACTTTAGAGTTTTCTATTTTATAATAACCAGAAATTACTTAAATATGCCCAGATTGTGCGTAATAATGTTAATAATAATAATAATAATAATAATAATAATAATAATAATAATAATAATAATAATAATAATGTCTTGTTCTTATAATTAATTTTGTTTTTGTATTTATTTTTCGTCACCCTCGTGGCCTCCGTCAGTTTTCCCCTCTCTGTGTTTCCTGTGTGTGAACTTTCAGACCAACGTGTTGAACCTCTTCTCGGTAATTGGATAATATTCCTGCTTTTTGCGCCGCTCCTTGCCAGTCGCCTCATCCGTCTCACTGCTGTCAATACAATAACATAATAATGTTGGAAATGTTTCCGACATTAAATGCCATTCGGGGAAATTTCTCTCCACGTCACTCACCCTCCCCTCCTTAATCGTTCACCTCTGCACGGCTTGAACTTGTTAACGTGTCCAATTTATTATAATACCAGCACTTTAACGCAAATGTTTATTTAAACACACGGTTCACACAGTAATTAAGAATATGTCTCCGTTCCTTCCTGCCTAATAATAATAATAATAATAATAATAATAATAATAATAATAACTAGTGTATTTTCGTTTTAAAATAATGGACATTTTCGATTATTATTATTATTATTATTATTATTATTATTATTATTATTATTATTACATCAAATAACATGCCTTGCCTAAATGCCTAAAACTTCAAATTTCTCTTTCCGATTATCTTACTTCGTTGTTAGGACAATTGTTTATTAATTTAATTTGCTCGGATTCATATTTTAGTTTTTCTTTTATGTCTACAGAAAAAAATACATTTACTCTTGCTCTTTTTTCTGCAATTCATTTGTATTTTACCTGCCGTCACTTCTAAAAGGTAAATATAAATATCGTTTCTTCCTTTTATGTCCGTGTTTTTATTCGTTTCTCGCTTTGTTATTATTATATTTTATTATTATTACGTTAGTTTTTTTTAAGCCGTCCCAGCTTTTTAATGTCAGTTACATCAAATCAAACTTACTTTTCAGGCTTATGATCATAATTATTTGATAAGGAATTTGGATATTGGATGCGCCCTCGCTTCCTCATTTTCTCCTTTGTTTTTCGCCTTTTTCCTTTACTCGTTTCTGAAATAGACTATTGACTTCATTTTATTCATCAAGACAATCCACCTATGGGGTCTCGCACCTCTCCTCATCTCCATCTCGTCTAGAGGAGAAACTTCTGACAGGTGCGAGAAGCGGGTTTGATTTTTAAAAAATGCTCTCATCCTTAATGTGTTGTCATCTGGAAAGCAATTTCGTATGATCAAAGTGCGGCTAGTTAGTGCGGTCAATATTCTTTCCAGCAAGCATCTCATATATCGATAACAAGACAGCAAAGCCTCTCGCCGAACTGCATTCAGGCCCTGTATGTGCCGATAATCCCGGGTACATCCTGTGCGTAAAATGCGTTATAGCCTCATATACATTTCAGGAAGCTTTAATATAAATATAGGAAAGAATATACCTCATTTATAAGGATTTTATAGGAATACTGCAGAGAGAAAAACTCGAGGAAATGCTGTCTAGTGCGATAAGGTCATCCACAAATGGGTGGCAAATACGCACGAAGTCATTATGTGAGTATTATAAGCTCTAACTGGCTCTTCCTCTCTCTTGCTGTCACGGTTACTGTATGACAGTAAGGAGTAAATAAGGTGATTGATCTGTGGTCTATGAAGCAGCAGTGGTCCTGCGGGAAAACATCAGAACACAAGCCAAAGGATCGACTCCAGTCAGCTGGGCCAAAGCGCCACCTCCCCTGTTTCCTGTTACTTCATTTATTTTCATTAATTATTTGAATTGAGGGCAACCCCGCGTACGTACTTGTCCTTTTAACGGAGGATCTTCCAGTCGTACTAATATATATATATAATTTTTTTTTCAGTGACGCCTTCGTGCGACAGCGACACTTTCCTCCTTGTTTCCTCCTTTCCGGTCGGATCAAGCGAAGCAGCGAAGAAACTTCAAGTCCAGTCCGTGAGACCGTGATCGGGCTTCGGCCTCAGGTGCATCTCTGAGGCGGAGCGACGCGGAGGTCCAGGTGGGTGAACTCAACCCCCCCCCCCCCCCCCCCTCCTTTTTTATTTCTTTCTAATTTTTTTTAACCGTGTGTCTTTAGTGTTTATTTTCTTCCATTGCTTCTCTTCTGCGGTTGCATTTTCTAATTACAGTCGAACCTTTTTCTATAATAATTAAAATAGTTTAAAATGTTTTTAAGGTAATCTGAGGTCACTTAAGTCAAGATGCTTTCCAGTGGGTGGAGTCATTTGTTGCTGATTTAAAAAAAAAGAAAAGAAAACGGAACTGTATTTTACAAAGAGAGTCCGTGTAGAGATGCAACGTTAAACCAACGTAACCATTCAAAGTGGTAATTTAAACTTTATAAGACAGCTTTCTGCACTCTATGAAATCTTTCAGACTCACCTATTTCTTAAAGATTCACAGAAGAACAACTTCTAAAAATTATGAAAAGAAAATAATTTTTTTAATGTGTGGAAATGCTTTTCAAAATTTCAAGATTGTCCTGTTTTTCTATTTTAAAAAACACTGCAATTAAAAAATAAATAAATAAATCCAAACACCTCTTTTTGGATTTTGAAAATGTGTCAGTGACAAAGTGGCACAGAACTATCTACAAATAATCAAAGGTGTCCAGTCTACTATCCAGTAACCCTTGGCCATGTGCAAGATTGCTCTCCATCAAGGTAATGAATGCTTCCTTCGTTTCTTCTGCACCCGTCTAATTCTTCCCGTTTGATATTACACTCTTAAAATTTGTATTTTAGTATTTATGATTCAATATTCATTAGTGTCTGCTGGAAGAGAAAATTCTACCTCTTACTCTCGTAGCCTTATAGGGGAACTGAAGGACTTCTCCATATCTTTTCCATCATCTGCAAACACTCCCTCTTTCTCCGCCCCCCAACCCCCTCCTGTCGTCTTTCCCTGCCACACCTGGTAACTACAAACTTGTACACAATAATAACAGCCAGATGTATCCATCTATCTCTCTATCTAGCCTGTCGACAGTTAGTGGAGTGGCTGAGAGACTTGCAGGCGTGAAAGGTCAGTTAATCAATGGCGCACAATTTGACAAATCCCAGTGACTCTTATCATCCTCACGGGTGTTTAGGGCCGAAAGGAGGACCACCGAGATAAATGCTTAATCCTGAGTGCTCAGTGAAAGAGAGAGAGCGAGAAAGAGAAAGGACAAGGACGGGAGCGCTCTGAAGCAGATGGGCATGCAGAGAGGTTGAACGCCAGGGTTGGTAGTGGAGGGCAGTGGACTTTGGAAGAGTTGACAAGTAGAGATAGAAATTGAAGAAAGAAAGAGATTCGGAAGTGACTCAGTGCAACAACTGGAAGGTGAAAAATGTGCCTGCTTTTGGAAATGACAGATTATACTTTTGTCTGTCACAATCAAAGGACATGTGCAACTTTGTGGCTCTCAGATCACAGAACATTGCCTCAGGCTGGACAGGCCGAACACATGCCTTCTGGTCTGACAAAGAAATCCTGGTTCACTCTCGGTTATGGCTCTGCTTCTGTGTGTAAAGTTGAGAAAAACCTGAGGAAAACAAAGGTGTATGAGTGGTTGAATTCTCCTGTGGCATGTTAGCCCGCCTGCAGCAGTGTGCAACCAAGAGGAAAATGAGCTTTTGTCCACAAGGCTGGCCTCTTTTTTCCTTCAGTTTTTTTTAAACTGCAGGGGTTTTGGAAGAGGGAACAATTTCTCTGTCCTTATACCCTTAACAAACATCACCTCAGTAGGACATGTCGTCACTTGTTTTCTATACTGAACTGCTAGGACCTTGTTATTTCCTGTTTTTATATTGGCATACATCACATTTAGTTAAAGAATCCAAATAGCATTACTGTCACCAAAAGTGATGGCTTGAATCTGAGGGCATGAATGGAATTTCCTTGCCGTGTGTGTTTTATCTTTTTTTCACATGGGTGCAAGAGAACTGGAGCTCTTTGAGCAATCACACAGACAGACCCTCATGTCCTTTATCTCCATCTCAATACAAGTTCAATGTAATTCAATTGAGATTAGTTGAACTGGCATGACAGCAGATCCGTAGTATTGCCAAAGCACTTAGGAGGCAATGACAGAACCACATCGATGTGGACTAACACATACACAACGCTGCACGACCAGCCAACCTTGTAGTGAGACTAAGACACACACATGCACACACAAAGTATAGGATCGAGCGAGAGAGTGACAGTCAAGTCAAAGAGGTTTTGGCAAATCTCGGGATGATGAAGTTAAAGGCTGATAGAAACTTGTCTAAAAAATGCGAAAAGAAGGAGAGAGGAATGATAAAGGGACCCGGACGATGAGTAGAGCTCATGTATGACAGAGTTCGTCCAAAAAAGATGAAAGAATGATTGACTCTCGGGGAGCACGATGGAGAGAGAAGAAGAAGGAAGGACAGGAAAAGGGGAAGAGGAGGACGTGACAAAGTGAAAGAGGTGAGCGATGCTGAGGAGAGCGAGAGAAGAGAAGGAGCGAGTGAGGAGAAAGCGCTGAAGGCGAAAAAAAGGAGAGGACAAGAGATAAAGAGAGCAAAGGGGGGGGGGGGGCAAGAAAGGATAAAATGTATAAGAGTGATGTACGAGAAGAGGGGAGAGGAAGAGATTTACTAGAAGAGAGATTAAGTCAAGTTGTCCCCGGTCAGTCATTAATCCGATTTAAGAGCAATTAAGGTGAGACTGATTCCTTCCTAGAGAGAAAGAAATAGATGGAGAGGGTGAAGAGAAGGGGGGAAGAAAAGAGGAGACAGGGAGGGAGACAAGGAAGGAGTGATTGAAAGAGAAAAGTGGGAAAATAGAACAGGTGCCTGAACTCTGGATGTCAGTTAGTGGACAAATTACAAGCAATGTACTGAAAAACTAACAGGAACACTGGCAGAATACTCTAATCTGTTTATTTGACTGTCATGTAAAATTGGACAAATCTAAAACTTGCTAAAAGTCACAGGTTAGGGAGCGAGGTGAAATAAATTTTTCAAAAGGCACTCCAGAAGTTTGGTCGTGGCTTTTCGTGTATTCTCGCATTCGTTGACTAACACACATTCCCTTTTGATCAAACCATGGATTTTCCGTGACATTGGGATCATAGAAGGGTACCTCCACACTCTGTTAACAGAAACTAACATCTAAAGTCTGCGTGTTATAGCTCAGTTATCTGTGAGATTTGTTTTGTGAGAGTGGACAGGAGACGTGAAGTTGAATTTCAGGTGAAAGTGCAGCGGCTGCTTCCCTCCAGTCAACATTAGACAGCGAAGGGCAAAGAGGAGAAAGAGACAGTGTTAGAGAGAAGGAGAGTGAAAGACAAAGTGGATGACTCTCCTCTGAATGAAAATGAAAAGCACGGGAGCAATGAAGAGTTTCCCTCCTCCTCCTCTTCCTCTTCCTCCTACTGCAACAAACCCCTCCAATCCCCACTCGGTGTGCTCTGTTGTTCCAGATATGTATCAGGGGTCTCGGGGTCAGCAGAGGGGTCCCTCCACTTGCTGTAGTGTTTCTATGTCTATTGGGAGATGGTGGTCCTGATAGCTTGGCCGTCTGACACGTACACAACAGTACATAAATCAAAGGCGCACATACACACCCTCACTCCGTTTATCTCCCACTCAAACAGTGCGGTGATAGCAGCCAACTCTGCATAGAGTCAGACAGAGGGAGAGGTTGTGGTCTGTCTTGTTAAGTGGGAAAGTAATAGGTAGCTGTAAAAGGTTTACTTCTGTTGCTGCCATCTCTATTGTTCAGGCTTTTCCAGTGTTTGTGCCTCTTTTGTTTGATGTGCTTCAATAGTATATAGCACACTCAACTACGTACATAATTGCTGTTCCACATAACTGCAGGACAGCAGCATGTTATTATGAAGTCTTTTAAGGCAAAGAATGTAGCAAATTGAAAGTGAGGTTATAGATTTTGTTTGTAACATTTTAGGTATCTGAATGGAAATGGTTTTACATGATTTCATTGACTTACATCAGTCACAAATGCACGTTTTTCAAAAGAACTCGGCCATTACTGGGAAAATGCACTTATACACATCTCTTTATTTCATTTTCTGTTTTGTCCTGGCTTTTCTCCTATTAAGATTCTCTCTATATTTCTGTGGCGCATCTATTGCAGTTTCTGTGGACCAATCTGTAGACCATCGCAAGTCACAGATTGAGAGGCCATTTGGCTGCTGTTGACAGGAGACAGCAGCTATTGACAGGGCCCTGCCGGGGAGGCGTGTCTCAGGCCCCACGTCCAAAGCGTTTGTGGCATTTAATACACTGTAGCAGTGGTCCTCACAGCCCTCACCCTGCGTGCTACTGCCATAGGGATCAATATGCACTGGGTTAGAGAGAAATGGACCATCTGATGCACACTCAGAGAGGGGGATGAGAGGAAAAAAGAGTGTAAGAGATGGAATCAGCGGGGAGGGGTGGGGTAGCAAGGGATTTAAGGGAAGAGAGGCAAAAGACTTGAAAAGGGGGAAATGGTGAGACCTAAAAGTGAAGAAAAGAAGAGAGGAAATGATTAGAGGCATGGTTTAAAAAGACATGGAGGCAGAGTGTTGCCCAGCACAGAGATAGATAGCAAGGGAGAGAAAGTGGTCAGTGGTTGAAAGAGACATTCAGCTGGGAAAGAAAACAGATTGGAGGGAACGGGGATAGACACTGAAAAAGAGGAAGGCTCTAGACACCAGGGAGGATACACACAGGAAAGGAAAAAAGACATAAGGGAAGAGACGAGTGGGAGATAGGAAGGGAGAGGGGGAGTAGAAGGAAGAAAGGAGAGGGGAGAAAAACAGAGGTGGTGGTGGTGGGGGGGGGGGGGTGCTGGGAAGGATGAGGAGGAAAGGAGGGGAGTGGGGGGGGGACTAAAATTTCCATCAGGTTTTCAATTGGGGCGGATCAATAGTGTATTAGAGCTCACCTTGACCCCATCCCTCCCCCCTCTCCCTGGCCCAGCACACAGGCCAAGCTACTCTCCCTCACAGCAGGGGACAGAGAGGGGGAGAGATTGCATTACGGCCCCCCTTTCTTGGACCAAAGTGGCAGAAAATGGCACAATAAAAGCAAGAGCGGACAGAAAGAAAGAGGAAAACTAAGTCGCGGCAGGTAGAAACAGAGAAAGTGGGAGACGAGGAGTAAGAGACCACGGAATGAGCTGGAGGAGAACCCAGCAGGTGCTGCCGTGCTTGTTCGGATGGAGCTTTCTAAGAGAGGAAACTTGTTGGGCAGGGTGGTGTGTGCATGACTTGTGTGCATTTGTATCACTATAACACTCAAAAGGACAGATTGGAACTGAAATGTGTGATCCACATAAAAAACAAGCATGTTTTTTGAACATGTATAGAATTTGGTTAAGTAACTGTGCTAAGTGTTGACGCAGTCACGGGGCTGCTGAACCTTGAAAGACAGAGAGTTTTGTCTATCAGTGTAAAAAAAATGCACTCATATGGACTCGAACAAGTCCGTGCATTAGTATTTTTATTTTATTAATATGCCACTAGTTTAAAAATTGTAATATTCTGCATAGAATACCTTAAATATATAACTATTGGCATTGGTTAGGCTACAAAGCCTACCAATGCTTTTAAGGTGTGGTGTACAAATCGGTGATCTGCTGCACGGTTACACACAAATGCTCAGTTAAATAAGTTGGTAGATGTGCACGAGACTGGTAGGACACCCTCCATCACTGGAGGACAGCGGGACTTGAAGCTGTTGCAGAAGGACAGAGGCAGGGGCCAGAGTGAGGGTGATGATGGGGGGAGAGGTTGAATAAAAAAATTGATCTAGGAATTTAGCATTTAGACACAGTTTGCAAAGTGATATAGAGGGGAGGCAGAGGAGCAGAGGGGACAGTGCGGGGGAGGACACTTAACTTTACAATAGGTCAGCTCTGCTGCTAAGTCTCTTACTAACTGGAATCTTGACATCCTGCCTCATATGCCGCTCTGTGCATATTCCCCAGAAAATAAACACAAAATGCGATTCCGAGATTCTTTCAATGATCCATCTTGAGCGTGTGATTTAGCTGTTTAGACAGGAGCTTGTTTGTAAAAGCACAGACCTACTAGCAGCACCATCCTCATCTCTTCTCCACATTTCCTAATGCTGTTCCTATTGTCACCCATCCACACTCCAGTGCACATACACACGCCAAGATGCCCGGCAAAACAACACGCAAATGCACACGCGCACCCTGTGTCAGGCGTACGCACACACAGTAACACACAAACTCGTCCCACTCACTGAGGGGGAGAAAAGGAAAGAAAAAAGGAGAGAAAAAAGAAATCGATCGCCAGGGATAGCGGTGCGCGTCGGAGGATCGTATCTTGTCAAAATAATATATTACCCTCATCCCCGCCTGATCGATGCGGTGGATTAGGGACGGAGGGCTCCCTCTCTCCCCTCCTCTCTCTCCTTCTCTTCCTCCTCGGTGCTTGGTGCAGTTTAATATTTACCTCCGTGAAAGAACGGCCGCGACGGCTCTCAGCCCTAATTGATTCCGACACATGGGGCTCTGTGCTCAGGCTGCGGATGAGAGAGGGAGGGCCGGCTGGAATGCAGAGGTAGAGAGGCGAAAGAAAGAAAAAGAAAAGAGGAGGGAGAGAAGGAACCTCAGGACAGCAGCATCAAAAAACAAAATAGCAGGAATATGTGAAAAGGAAGGCTAGGAAAAGAAAAGATTTCCATAAGGAAGAAAAAAGAAGCTGTGGGAAGAAATGGAAAACTGAAAAGGGTGAGATAAAGTATGGAGTTTGAAAAAATGGATGGATAAAGGTTAGGGTGGTGGAAGAGAGACGAATGAACTTAAAACCTTGGAGGAAAACCTGGGAGGTCAGAGGAAATACAGTTAGAAAGGTATAAGATGGAGACAGCTGAGCCAGAGGGTGGAGAGGAATGGCAATGTATGTGGCACAAATAGAGGAGAGAGGGATGAATGGAACGGATAGCAGATAGGAAATGAATCAGGAAGAATGAGGGAAACGGGGAGAGTAGGTGGAAATGGGACTGCACGCGAAAGTGGCTTCAGGAGAGCAGGAAGAGAAACGGGAGGGATGAGGGCAGAGGAGAGCAAATGAGAGGAGATTAAGAGAGCGACAGGAAGATGGATAGAAATGGAGGAGTGAAACATGACGGGTGGAATGTAGAGCACCAATAAAAAGGCAAGAACGGGGAGCAAAGAAATAGGGGGATGATGGAAAAAAGAGCCCGGCGCAGAGGTGACAGAATGATATCAGGTGGGATAGACAGAAAACAGGAGTGATAGCGGAGCGAGAGGCGGGAGGGTATAGAGGGACCATATTTTCCGCTGAAGGAACTGGCCTGTCATGCTGTTCCGCCAGCGCAGAGCGGCTCTATAAAATACAGGGAGCAGGCGGGTCGTGTCGGGTGACTTATGTGTATATCTAGGCTTTGTCAATATTTCTTTCTGTCTTCCTTCCTCTGTGCTCTCCCTATTGCTCCCTGACTTTCTTTTTCCAATTGTGCTTCCACTGTCTCCCCATTTCTTACTACGAGTGTGTGTTCGTCCCAGTTAAGTGCTCACTCCATCTCCAGCACTGTTTGTCCACCTTCCTGTTCTTTCTGGGAAGTGAGAGCACATACAAGAGATATAAGCCGTAGAAGTCACCTGCACCTTTTGAGCTTGCAAGCCAAACACGACTGTGGTGCAACAACTTGAGGACTTATTGAGGTTTTATTCTTCAGTCATTCTCCATTATGAGGCGATAGAGGCAGGATGATGAGGCTTGCGGTTAAATTTACATCAACAGAGCACCAACACAAATACTCTCATTGGGGTTCATATTTTAAAGTCTATCTCCAGATTAAGAACATAGAGACACACACGGCTGGTTCCCTCTCTCAAACAGAAGCCGTCTTACCTGTTAAGACGGCTTCTCTTTTGCATAAGTGCGGGGATAAATGAATTCATCGGGTTGTGTACATCTTTCTGTAAATCCACTTTTCTAATTTGTGTTTCTCCAAGTACAGAACCACCGGGTGGTAGGCTGATTTATTCATGTGATCCCACGTTGGGTTACACCTCCTCTTCCTCATTTGGCATGGTTTAGTATCCTGCACACAGGTCTGTGGAGACCTGGATCCATGGGGGGGCCAGGCATCCTGCAGATACACTACCCCAGTGCACAACTAGTGGACACTCACAAATTACCCTGCTCTACATTTCATGTATATTTATTATGAAAATACATTAAAACTTCTCCGAACTGTTTCTGTCTTGCCATGTAAGTGAGAGTACTACAATGTTGCCCTCATTTTTGACTTCACCAAAGTCCTGGTGGGACTTGGCGATGAGAAAAACATTCAGTTCTATTTCTACCTACCTGTGTCGCCACAGAAAAAGTGAGGAGGGGAGGGGGAACATAGAGGACACAGAAGTTGAAATGGAATGAAACAGAACTTATTTATTTTTTAAAAATAAGCCCCAAATTTCCAATCTATCCCCATGACTTCCTCTGCCTCGGTGCTATGGTTTCTTTTTCCTTCCCCTTTCTCTCTCTCTCTCTCTCTCTCTGTCGCTGTGTCTGTTCTTTATTTACACCTCTCTCCTGCTCTCTGCAGTGGCTCAGGGAGCGGTAACAGAAGTGTCACTTGTCATTATTGGT
This sequence comes from Maylandia zebra, assembly GCF_041146795.1. Classification (NCBI taxonomy): domain Eukaryota; kingdom Metazoa; phylum Chordata; class Actinopteri; order Cichliformes; family Cichlidae; genus Maylandia; species Maylandia zebra. The sequence continues at coordinate 25,812,613 of NC_135177.1, forward strand.
CTAATTCAGTAATCCGTCATCGTGCACTCACTGTATGCAGCGCATTATACGCCAGCACAGCAGGTGTACTACGCACCGAGGTGGAGATTCGATTTGACACGCACACACAGGCGAGAGAGCCAACGGGGGCCGTAGCAGACGGGCACCGAATGTGTGTGTTTGTGTGCGTACATTTTGTTTTCTGTGTGTCGGAGAAAGTGGAAGGGGAACAGATAGAAAGATGGAGAAATTGAATTTTTGTGTGCATGTCTGTGGATATATTGTAGTTTCAATAGAAATACAGCGGTCTAAGATGTCTCTGTAGTGGGACGAGACATCAGCGACGGGACAGAGACAGCAGAACGAGTCAGAGCAGAGACTGTGAGCGGTAGCACGTGTGGGACCAGATGCGAAAGAAGATATTTGCAGTAAAGAAAAATGAACAAAATCCAACAATATATTATTACAGCGTGCTTTCCATTCATTTACAATCTGCAATTATCAAATCAAAGTTTACGTCTTCATCTGAGGGCTGAATATGTTTTATAACCCAGCCTGGAAGCAAAGCTATAACACAATCTACTGTTCAAAACACGGTATTGAGTTTCCATGATTCTGTTGTTCAACACTTTTACTTGGCTATAAAAGTTTTGCTTTATCCTCATAGCATTTTCTAAAGCAGTTCATTAGAAAGTAATATTTTTATTTCTTAAGCGAATATGATGGCTGACCAGCCAAGAAAGTCAATTCAGTCTGATTTATAAATTAGTTGTCTGACTTTTAAGTTTGGTGAAACTTATAGTTTATTATGTTTTTCCCAATTGAACTGCTTGGCTATTTAAACCACATTAATGCCAATTTTTCTCCAGTATTTTCATTTAGCTGCTACACTACACAAATAGGACCACATGCCTCTACCTACCAGTGGAGAAAGAAAAAGAATAGACACAATGACATGCAAGACAAGGAACATCCAGCTTATGTGGTCAGCATCTTGGACTTCACCTGGACTCTCTAGATTTAATTATGAGAGTATATGGACTCATTGTCATTGTACAAAAACATAATGTGTTGTGCTTTTCACCTACCTCATCCTGCTATAGTGGGAAAAAATCCATAAAGCGATATGATTGCTAAGTCTCCCAGATCTCTGTTCAGCTTGCGGCATTGCTAACTTCTGCACTACAGTGTGAAATTATGGATTCTCCTGAGATTATGCTTAGAAGCACCTAGATAGATCTCCAAACCCAATGTTTGTTTTATATAACGGTCAAGTCTAGATTCAAGTTAGACATGGTGAGGTGAACCCTGCTGCAGTCAGGGTTGTGGTCTGTAAGACTGATCCATTATCCATGAAGTCAAACACCGATTTTATCTGCTTTAGTCTCGCCCATATTTATGTTTGTTTTTGCCAGTATAGGCATCACAGATGGCTAATCAATCAGTCAATCAATCAATAATCAATATTGGTACAGATTTTTTTTTAATTTAACCTGTTAGTGCTTTATCAGTTTAAATGATTTTAAGTGTAGTTTTGCGTTTTTAGTGCCGCTTTCCTCAGCTTACACATAGATATCATTTTAGATGCAAGAATGTCAGACACTTTATCAACTTGACTTATGCTTGGTATTGGTAGCTGTTATTCAAGTTCATTTTATTCATTTATTTTTTAGTTTGTTTATTCTGCATGTAGTATATACAGCTGGATGCTTTCATATCAAGGAAATAAACACAAAGGCAAAGTCCGATAAAAACAAAGGAAAGTGGAAGTACCATCCCTGAAAATCCTTTCACTTCATGTATGATATGTAAATATGATATGAATGGATCTTAAAACAGGAGTAGGTAGAAGCTTAACACTGCACTGCACACAAAAATGTGCATACAGTCCAAACTTGGCACACTTCTAAGTCAAAGCTATCTACAACTTGGTGCTCCGGTGGGTCCAATCGAAAGAAAGGCAAAGCCAAGCTTTGTATGCAGCATTGACAGTCCCACCTCCCTTGGGGTTGGAGATGGTGCCCCCTACATTCTGGGTACTAGAGTTTTATTCTATGTGAACAAGTGTAAGGGTGATAGGGTTTAAGATGTGATGGAGCTTCACCTCTTCTCTTTATCAATGGCAATTTGTATGTGAGCACACACCTCTGGAGTCCCAGCGGACACAGTGGATTTCATCAAGTTCTTAACCCCACAAGGCTACAAATCCGGTTACCACTGTAAGTGTTTTAAACTGTTTAAACTATCACAGCACTCCATGCTGAGTCCCAGCCCGTGTGCAAGTCACGCCCAGATCACACCGAAGCATATGAGTGTAACTGCATTTACTCTACTTTTTTCTCTTATTTTATTTTTGCTTTATATAACACCTGCCATTTCCACCAGCACATCAAACCCCGGCTGTAAGCTGACTCCGAGGGGATTCACTTCTATTGTTTTGTGAAACCTTTTTACAGCTGCTTTTATTGATTCATTTTTATCATTCCTTTTTTCATTAAGAACATATGGAAGACATTTTTTATGTGATTTGACTACACCCCAAATTTCTGCTGCTGATTTTACTGTAAGATTGTGAGATCCTCTCGGTGATACTGATGATGCAGAGTAGGGCAATGCAGTTTATACACTGAATACTAATAGCCACGGTTGCTAATTGTTAATTGCAAGATTTTTCTAATTACTACTCATTAGTGTAATTTGCATAACTCTAAATGTATGGTGAACTATGATGAGCCCAGTTCAGAATCAACAGCTCAACCAATGAAAACAATGAAAAAACATCACAGTATGTCTTTATTTGCCATTTCTTAGAAATTATTTTGTCATTGGTCATCAGTAGAATTTCAGACATGTGATTGAGCTAAATCACCAATCCTCTTTTACATCAGGAGCAAACCAAAACACTTTTTCAAACAGACATCGACTGCACAATTTAAAGCTGTCGCTGCATCTGATTGTTTACTAATCGCTAATTTATCCGAGAAAGTATTCAGTTCAAGAAAGTGAGGTGAGAAATTACAATTGAACTAAGAGAGAGAGAGAGAAATAGATTTTTATGTTAAAGATGTTAGACTTTTACTTATTTTTTCTCCAGAGGCCTTCTTCCCCTTCACCCACCCAAAAGACAAGAGTAAAGCCTTTCAGTCACATATAGCCAGAGAATTAGAGATAGGTATATGGGGCTAATCCTTCAATGTGGTATAAACAGTAACAGGTAGTTTCTCATTGTTGTTGGTTTATAAATTATAGCTCTTGAATTTAAATTACAAAAAAAACCTTTTACTATACAATATTATTAGGTTAACATGAACTGTAAACAAAACATGCTTAAAAGTTGAAAGAATGAAATGGCAGGAGCTGTTTGTTTTGGATTTCACAGAGCAGACAAAAAATGTTATGTCAAAACATCTTAATTTTATAATGAACTAGTTATTTTGACTTAAAGGCTACACTGAAAGGTCATTAATATCTGAAGGTTTGCTTATTTGCTTATATCTCCAATGGATCATTTAACCTATTGACAAAGAGCCCTTTGATTTTATCTATTGCCTGCCTGATGGTGATCATCGACTGGGGAGTTATTTTGTATTAAATAATCAGAGGTGATCAATACTGCTCAATAACTGTCTTCCTCCTCCTTCTTATCAGCCCCACAATGTCTCCATGTTGAAAGACCCATAGGCGCACACTGCTGACATGGTTATAAGATGGTCGGAATATATATATATATATATATATATATATATATATATATATATATATATATATATATATGTAATCTGTTGATCGTCTGGCGTTTTACAGTTACTTTGTCTTTGTTTAGGAGCTGAATTGCACAATAGCATCCACCAAATGATGGCCAGCGCACAATGAGCTACTTCTCCTCCTCTGCATCAGTTGATCAAAACCGCCTGGAGTTATGCAGTTAATGGCATCATTATTGTAAAAGAGAGAGAGAGAGAGAAAAGGAGATAGGAGAGCGAGAAAAAAGGGGGTGGGAAGAACAAAGTTGGAAAAGGAGAAGGAGGAGGAGGGAAGGAAGGAAAGTGTTTGAATTATTATCCTGTATATGCTCGAGTGGACACGAGACAGAGAGCAGGGGGCGATTTGGCGAGTTGTTGAAGAAAAGATGAGAGGTGAGGCCTACGGTGGGGAGGAGAGAGCAGGAGGGAGGGCCGGTGATGAATGGAAGGAGAACAGGGATGAGAGACGGAGCAGCATGAAAGAGTATATACGGTGCGCGGTCCCGCTCCGAGGATGATGAAACGTTAATTAAAGTAAACGAGCTACCTGAGCTCCCCGGCTAACCCCCTGTCACACTCTGTCAGGAGACAGAAAGAGGGAGGTGGGGGGCAAGGGGGGAAAGAGGGGGGGCGGGGGGGGGGGGGGGGGGCGGTGGAAATTTGACTGGAGAGGAGAGAAGTTGGATAATCCAGCTGTGGCTTTAGTTCAAGGTTGATTGCTGTCACAGTTTCTAGCACAGATATCATGTATGTGCACACCAGCGAATGTGAATAAATATGACTTCAATATGATCATTTAATCATTTACGTTTTTTTTTTTGTGCATTATTATTAAAGTATTTCCCATTAATTCCTCGCAGGCTCCATCCAAGATTTCGTGTGAGACCCGCCGAGCTCTCCGCAATGACATCTCACATGCGGGAACAGAACATTTTGAATGAATCGATCAGCCGTGCGAATGTGCCTGAAATGTTGCTGCGTGGATCAGTAATTACAAACTACTTTTTGGGCAAAAGTGTGCCCTAATTTTCAAAAGAAAGCCCCACCCATCCTCTCCCCCTCGAATATGTTTCAGCCTGTTCTCCTCTGTGTATGTAATCCTTATTTCCCGTTCAATCCACGCAAGGTTTCATCCGCCAAGATCACCTTTGTTTCTTTTTAATGCTCATATTCATTCAATTAATCTGGGCTCTAATTCGTTTATATATTTATTTACTCGGTCTCGCCATCACTCTCTTCTTTTTTTCATCTCTCTCCAACGATTATCCTGGCGTCTAATTAGAAATCGATGCCGCTTGGCCGCCGGGTATTTGCAATGTGTTTGTGGACGTTGAGAACAATTCCCCGGACAGAAAAGACTGAGAGAAGAAAGAGAGAGGAAGAGGAAACGCTACACTACACCGCACTGCACTATATGCACACACACACACGCGAGCGCGCAGATTCTGACAACCGACTTAACTGCTTGCAGCGATTCTTCTTTCTAAAAAAGCAGTAGGCTAAGTTTAAAAAAACAGAAAAGAAAGAATGCAAGGAAAGGAAAAATGAAAAGAAAATGATTTTTTTAACGACTGACGCGAGGGATTTGTGCAGAATTGTTGAGGACTGTTTCCCCGTCTTTTAGGAAAACAAACAAACCTCGAAGTGGAAAAGCACTTTAAATGTGATGGCCTGCATCTAACCCTAGCCAAAAGTCGAAGGAGCCAATTCATCACAAGGTTATAACAATCCAGTGCGCCGAGCCTCTATTGCAATGGTATTCTTATTTTAGCATCGGGCTTCTATTTTTGAGCGTTTGGGGCCTGCGTATGTAATTAATGCATTAGTCCGAAATGCAAACTTCAATGAAAAAAAGTGTAAGAGCCTCTACGTGCGTTTAATAGCAGCCAAACTTTGTTGAAATTAGCCTTCAGTAATTGAGCAATCGTTCATTTGCCTTTCTCCCTTTAAGGCGAATATTTCGGGCAGTTGGAAACTCAAAGTCTAAATTACTACAAACTTTGTGTGAACTATGGCACCCGTTCTCTTTTCCCTTTTTTGTGCCATAACCGGTGTCTTCTCTGATGCTCATTCCGAGCCGGCGTCGCCTCCTCTCTGTCGCGTCCCGCGGAGAGGAGTCGGTATGGAGACGACGGGTTAGCGCCATTACCGGGGCCAATCGAACCAAACCGGATTAGCAGCTGCCAGATGAAAAACGAAATCGTTCCAACCAAGTGAAAAAAAAATGTAGGGAACCAGAGCCTCGCACTTTTATTAGTTCAGCTTTACACCACAGTGTGTTTACCATCTGTGCGCAACCTTTTATTGGCTCTCCCCATAATCTGTTTTTCAGACGCCGTTTCTCTCTGTTTACTGTGTTCATCATCCCAAACGAGATGCATCACTTTCTCTCCCCCCTTTCCCTCCCCTCCCCGTGTGTGTGTGTTTCTCCAATAACTCCGTGGGTTCACCAGTCAGGAAGTGTCATATCGGGAAATGCAGTGTTGGAGTGTCACCCCCCTCTGCATGATAAGGAAAACTGAATAACTTGCTTCTTCTCCTTGTTGCTTCACATTTCATCAACCCCTGTGATGCTTTACTTGTGCCAAAACCATCAGCCTGGGCTCCCTGGTGTCTGTGTGTGTGTGTTGTGTGGTTCCACATGTGTGCATGTGTATGCATGTGAGTGTCTGTGTGTCTTTGTTGCTCTGTGCAGTAAGTCATATTTGAGGCTTCATCCTTGCATTTTCTGTCAGTCTATCTTTCCATCTTGCACGCTCATTAAACGTCCCTCCCTCACACAGACACACACACACCATCTCTCTCTCTCTCTCTCTCTCTCTCTCTCTCTCTCTCTCTCTCACTCACATACACACACACACACACACACACACACACACACACACACACACACACACACACACACACACACATTCCCTCTCTCACTCTCTCTCTGAGTCTCTCCCTCTCCTTCTTCTTCCTCCGCGCCTCACGCTCCCCTTGCCCGTGGCTATATGATCGTGAAAAATGTGTTTACAAAACTCGCTCTCTTGCAGATCAAACCGTACGGACGAATCAAAGACTTTGGAGAGAGAGGCAGAAAAGAAGCGAGGGAAGATAGAGAAAGAGAGATAGAAGGGGTATGAGCAGAGGGTGTGTAGAGGCCTTATAATTTTAAAATTCTCTGTGTGTTATTCTCTCTCTCTCCCTCTCACTTTTTTTCCTCCTCATGTAGTTGTGTGTGCGTCTGCATCTCCTTTGGTAATACAATATCTTTAAGGCCCCCAAAACAACTATCTGTGTCTCACAGTTAAACATGAGATAATGCAATATTGATGTCTCCTTGTCTTTGCTATAACGCAATACTAGACCCATTCAGGCTGGACACGCTAACATAGGCCGATAGTGCCCTTGCACTTAAAAGAATTACTCTGCTCCTGTAATAAATTTTAGAGGGATGCTACACAAATATGAAGTCCCACAAGGAATATAGAAGCCTGTGAGAACATAGAAGTAAAAAAAAAAAAAAAACACTCCCAATGAAGCATCAGGTCACCTTTCATATTATGTATTCAGTACAAGGCACATAGTAATATTGGGCTGTATTAGCTTTCAGCTGGTTCTTTGTGCATTTGGGTTTCAAGGGAGTGATTTGAGACATGTTTACTGGTCCAAGTTTTGAGCGACTTTGTGTTAGCTGAGGCCTCTGGAAGTCCTCAGAGTTATGAAGGCTATTTGCGCTTCATTTTGTGCATCACTTGTTCACGTAATTAAAATTTCAGACTTTTTAGTTCATTAACAAACAAGGACATTATTCTGAAGTCCAACGCTGGGTGCTTGTCACTGCTGTCTTACTAAAAGTTGTTGAACTGTTTAAAGACCAGGAACACTATTCAATCAGTGCTGGTGGTATACAATTTGGGTGCATTATTTTACTAAGATTTTATTAAGTAGCCGAACCAAATAGAACCAAAACTGCGTCATTTTAGAATCCATAAACGCACAAAATCTGACATGGTGTTGTACATAACAAATGACATCAAGTGCAATAAAACGTGTGATAACCTTTTTAAAACTGGTTTATACTCTTGTGGTTGGAAATATGTTTCTCAAGTGCCCATATGATACATTACTTCTATGACAAGACTTCTTTTTTTATCACAATGTCAAATTGCCTGATGAGGGTGCAAAGGCAGGAAAGGTGTGAGGAGTTATTTTTAAATAGAAATATCAGAATTGCTGCTCTTAATGTTTATGACAGGTTTGATAATTATGAGAAAAGAGCATCTAAAATCCACAGACAAGGACAGGAAGAAGACACAAAAAGATGAAGGAAGGGGAGGAAAGGGATTGTGAGGGGATGATGGTGAATGTGGTGAAGGAGGAGAGGGGAATGAGGGGGGTGGGGGGCAGACAGACAGGCAGGGGGAGCGATTATAGCAGGGTTTATGTATGAGCTATTGATTGAGTCGGTGGTGACTTCTTGAGTGGTTAATTCGGGAAGTGAGAGCGATAGAGAGAGTAACTCACTGACCAGAGAGGGGAGGGAGAGTGAATGGGGGGGATAAAGAGAGAGATAGAGTAGGAGAGCGTGAGGAGGAGGAGGAGAGATACAGAGGAAGAAAAAAGTGGACTTCCCCAAGTTAAAAGTGTGGAACATAAGATTCTATTTGGCAAGGAATTAATTTGTGGTTCATGATTACTAACAGGAGCAATTTATGAAAGAATGAAGCAGGGTTGTTTTGTTTTTTTGTCTTTTGACCCTTCTCAAAACTGCTGAACTTTTCTCCAAGTGTTTCACACAAACACTTGGAAAAAAATTCAGCCAATATTTAAAGGATTTCTATTACAGAAAAAAAGTCTTAAGATTTGTTTATTATGTGGATTATGCGTATATGCTCCTTCTGTTTGGCACAAAACAGCAACTAAAAGGGAAAATAAATGAAATCCACATTTACCTGTGTAGGGTTTTAGAGAGGGCACGGTACCTCGGAGCAGGAAGGGTTCAAATCCAGTCTGAGGCTTTTTGTGTGATGTGTGCATGTTCTCCCCATGAATGTGTGGGTTCTATCCAAGTACTCCGACTTCCTCCAAAAGTCCAACAACATGGACTGGTTTAGGTGAACTTCTGATTCCAAAGGGGCCGTAGGTGTGAATGTGAGCATGAATGGTTGTCTTTCTCTACGTGTTAGCCCTGCAACCCATCCCGGGTGTTCCTTGTCTCTTGCCCTATGACAGCTGGGATGGGCTCCAGCCCCCTTTCAGCAACCCTGAATTAGATAAGGGGAAGGAGATGGATGGCTGGATGGATTTTAGAGTAACATATAACCAGGCTTTGAGCTGGAGTCTCTACCTCAAATCTAAATTCTCAATCATACTGGTTCCAAAGCAGTTATCACTAATTTAGAGGGGAAGTGTCATTAAGCATGAAGGTGATTAAACACCATTATGAGCTGCTAAAGGGTCTCTATGACCCCAAACACACAGAAAACAGTGCAGTCACATTCAAACACTGTGTAAGTTATAATGATCACACAGCTTCTGATCTGCCTTAGTATTGCTTCAGTCCCAACACGGTTTTCTTTGGGAAATTAACTGAAGATCTGAGCAACCTGCGTTCATGTCCTGAACATACTCAACTCAATTAAAGCCTTCCGCTCTCCATCACACATAAACACTGAGCGAGATCAGACAGTTTCTTCTCTGGACTTAAGCCTATAGGACACTCGTGCGATCGCTGGAAACCACAGAAGGATCTGTTGGTCTCACTGCATCACCTTGTCTGAGGAAAAAATAGTCAAGAGCAACAACTCTGAGTGGGAAACAGGGTGGTGTGTGCGTTTGTTGGACGTGTTTGTAGTGTAGTGAGCGTGAAGGTTCTCAGTAATAGCCTATAGACAGATTGGTTATTATTCCAAATGTGTCCGATGCATATTCGCCCGCAGTTTGATTTGCAATGCATCTCTCAGTTTGTTCGCTGGTAGGATATCCTGGATAGGATATCAAATTCCGAAAAGCTGCGCGCGCGAGTGACGCTACGTGGGTTTTGCGTGCATCGGTGTGTGTGTGTGTGCGTGCGTGCGCATGTGTGTGTGAAGGTCAGCTCGCCGGCGCAGTTTCTTTTCCTATTTCTCTTCCCTCTCGCGCAGGTTTTGATCTCTCAGCCGCGAGATCAAAGGCGCTCTCTGGCTATTAGTCAGCGCGAGCCATTGATCCCTCATCGATCCACGCGAGACACAGCCGCCCCGTGAACACTGCGCGAGGCTCCCAAAAGCTCCTCCCGCGCGTCAGGAGAGAGAGGGAGAGAGAAAGCAGAGGAGGGAGATGGAGCGGTGTCTGTGTGTGCGCGCGCGCGCGTGTGTATTTTTCTACTGGCGCGGGCAGAGCCAAACTCGAGCTTTTTCTTTGCCGCGGGACATGAAACAATGAGGCTCGAGCCGGTTTTAATAAAGCGCGCTTTCCCTCCTTTCAACTCTGGCGCGAGGCGGACGAGCCGGCAGCGGAGAGCGATCGATAATTAATGACGATGAATAATTTAACCCTATCGATTGATACTTTTTTCTTCATCCTTTTTCCCCTTCTTTTCCTTATTTTCTTAAGGCCAGCGTTCTATATCATACTAATGCCGTTTTCACGCGCTCAACATCCTCATCTTCACTCACCTCTTCTTAAACTTGTTGGAGTTCACCACGGATCGTGAAAGTCTGGAGAAAAAAAATCAGGTTTCCTTATTTATCAAAGTACTCTATTTATGACCCGAGCTGGAGTCTAAACTTCTCTCCGTGAATTGAGCTGGCCTTTTCTTCTTCTTCTTTTTAAAACCGCAAGGTGTTGTGTTTGTCATAAAAGCCAAATATGCACATCATACCCCATTACAATTAGCCCAAGAAACGAGCCATGATATTCGACCTTTTAACATATTTTTTCTGCTAACACTTCATTTATTACAGTCAATCCCTCTCACACACTCCTGGTGTTACTCTGTGACTTAAAGTAGTGTTATAATGTAGTAAAATCTCCAAAGCTCAACTCATGAAAGAACACATAAAGCTCTTACTCATTTTAAAGCACTCATATTTTCAGCAGGGGTATCTGTGCTCAGCGTTGACTTTAAGCTATGTATTCATAGATTTAGGAACTTGATGCAAATTCTAAACCCAGCCTTATCCCTTAAGCCGTGAACCAAACAGTTCAGTGTGAAATTATGTTTCTTAAGTTTTCAGATATGGACTTTAATATTTCTCTGCCCTATTACTCCCTGCCTCTGTTGTCACATCTTGTACCGCTGCTCTACTGTATCTTTCAAAGTACATTTCACTGGATGATATTCTGGCCGGGCAGTCCTGTCAGATGATAGCCTGTCTCAGTGTGAAGGACTCAGTATTAGCTTTGCCCCTGCAGTGTGGAGTAATGGGTGCTCTGTGGGAGAACAACTAGATTCAGCCAGTACTCCTGTAACGATATGTCTTGGTTAAATACACTGATGCTGCTGCACCGCTGCCTGCTCCTATTATAGTGACTGCACTGATTTCTCACTCTTTCACATTGCAGTGTGATGGGTGTGTAAGGTACAAAGGAGGGATTGTGGGGAAATCTAGCGGCTATAAGTTGCAACATGATCAGTATTGCTGTGATTATCTGCGCAGTTTCAGTGATTAAAATGTAATCTTTTTTCATTTTTTATGGATTTTCACAGATTCAAAGCTTAAATGGTAAAAGTGAAAACCTTAATGTACAACATGAAATGCAGAACAAAAAAAATAAATATCAATAATTTAAAAAAAACAACCAGTGATGGTTTTAATGTTTTATGATTCATCGAGTGTGTAATATCCTGCGAACAGGTCAAATTGTCTGAAAAACCTAGTAATTGAGACCAAATTTTTAACTTGTGAAGTTTTGAGAGTCTTTGGGATGCTGAGGTTGACTCTTTTTTTCGTTATGTAAAGGGGAAGTTAATTTTGTTGATGGCAAGGTTTCAGTCATTGTTTGTCTTAGTTTGAAAAAGCACGTAGAACTTTTTGTTTGTCACATACAAAATCCAAAGAACCTTTTTAATTGGATGCTCAAACAAGATGTAGATGAGATGCATATTTGGGCTTCAAAACAAAATTTGTAGCTTGATATTTTAAGATGTAACTAAATATTATTTTTAAAAATCATATAAAGAATGTTTTTTTGGTAATTAAGATGGAACTTAAGCTAAATAAGAAGGTTTATAGCCCAGTGTATGGATAGAATTTAATTCTGTGTTGACTTTTCTCTTCAACATTTGGATAGATAGGTTCTTTTCCCTCTTCCTGACCAACCCCCTTTCCTCCTCTCCTCCTCCTTCTTCTCTCTTCTGTCTCTCTCCTCATTTCTCCTCTCTCCTTCTTTCCATCTCCTCTAACAAACCCATAGCAGAGTCCCTCTGTTCTTCCACCCTGAGGCTGACCAGTGTGTCAGAGCTAACCAGGGAGAGGAACAGAGAGAGAAAGACAGAGATAGCAGGAGAGAGGCAAGCAGAGTGAAAGGAAGAGAGAGAGAGAGTTTTCAGTCGGGCCTTTTTCAGGGGCAACCAAAAAAAGGAAGATGAGACAGATGTACAGAGTCCTTTTCATCTAGTGGAAAAAGAAAGCGGGAGAGGCCAGACTTTTCATGCCTCTCACATTTTTCTATCTTTTTATATCGTGACCCATCACTCTTTCCTTCTTTAGACAGCACTGGAGACATAATGTTGCCTGAATGTCAGGCTGCCCTCCTTCCTCGCTCTACCCCAGTCACTCTGCAGAATTTCAAAACGTAGTTTGTACTACAGTATATCCCTCACACTGGTTTCTTTTCACTCCCGTCAGTGTCCTACTAACCTTGGCGTCACAAGTATGCCAGTTCTGCCTTTACTTTAGCAACATTGTTACAGAGTTGATGTTTGGGAGATACATGCAAAAGTTACAAATACAAATCTGTGACCTTTGTGGCGAGACTGACCTCTTAAAACTCAGTGGGACTGGTCCAATCCTGACTCTTGGATATGCTTTTTCAGTCCTTTTCTTACTCTTAGTCCCCACTTGGGCAAGAAAGTCGAGAGGTCACAGGAAGTTCATCAGTTGAGAAAATACAAGTTTCAGTTTACTGCTGAAAGAAGGATGGTTCACGCACACGTTTACCTGAACATGATGCAAACATACCAATTTGGTCATTGCAACACTGTAGTAATTTTCATCTTTCTTTCTTTGGACTTTGTCCCTCGTCAGTTACAATAGATGGAAACGATTGCTCTCGTTGATGTAGGAGTTTGTCTTTAGAAGACCCATCTGCTTGTCCTATTGTCCTTTTTTTCCAAAGCAGTTTTCCAATGATCAAAACAGGTTTGGCATTACATGACTGAAAGGTTATTTATAGGAAGCGACTGAACTTTATTTGCACTGTGTGAAATTCAAGAAGAAGAGAAATAAACTGAGTGAAAAATGCATTTTATCTCCTCTCCAATCATTATTAAATCTGCAGTGAGCAGTATAACAGTATAGTACCTTGCACTGTGGGTTTGCTAGCAGACAGCTTAATTTCTTATACTGTATGAATTTTGAGGGACTTTGTCCATAATTTTCACTCTCTAAGGCTTTGAAAATGGCTAAAAGTAAGTACAGAGAGCAAATGTGGAGGGATTTCTGAGATTTACATGTTGAGCAGTGACAACAGCAGAAACCTTTAACCTTTCAGCCATGACACAGGAAGTTTGTGTATCCCTGCAATGTTGTTGTGTCCTAAAGTCACAAAAAACAAAGTGCACTCTTTCAAGCGTTAAACTATAGAAAAGCCTCTGAATCATCAACACACCAGAGATTTTCCAGCAGTAATGATCCATTTGCTAGATCTAGTGCAGGCCTACACTTCAGATTATGTGTAGGAACACAGCTGAGGTGTTTTTGTGAAGATGTGATTGTGTGAAGTAACTTAGTGAATCTATTGAGTGTGCTTACTATTGTCACCGGTAGCCGTGTGATCCATCATCCACGCTGGGTTTCACAGGTGACCTTTTGTGGGAGAGGGGTCCTTTGTTTGGACTCTGTGTCTCTTTGTCCAAATAAAGCAGTGTTTTTTCTGCCCACATCTCTCTATCAGTAAACCAGAATCTTTAGTAAACAAAGTGCATTCTCTTTTTCAGCTCGGTGAGATCTGTGTTAGTGTGCCGATATTGATTCAGTCAATATCTATGGGCTCCATGTCTTACTTTGTGTGCTGCGTCGTACAGTGTGTGTGCGACGGCTACCTGAATGCCTGCGTATTTGTGCCATATCTGCTTGAGACTGTGTTTACTGTGCATGCACAATCCCTTACAATCTGTGAGTGTCTGTATCTGACAGTCTGTGCATGCATGTGTGTGTTCGAGTGTGTGCGTATGAGGAGCAGTATTCCCTGGGCTGCTAGTTATAATGTTTCTGGGGGTGATGGGGGGAACTTGAAAGCCCTGTGCTGCCCAAATCAAAACTAACAAGGAAATGATGGGGGCTCCTTTATCTCCTCTCTGGCCTGGGGGGCCGAGGGGGGGGGCGAGAACGGGAGACTGGGCAGGGAGGGAAAGAAGAAGAGGTGGGAGGGAGGGAGAGAGAGAGAAAGGGAGAGAGTGAGGGGAGGAGGAGGAGGAGGAGGAGAAGGGGGGGGGGGGGGTAGCCTGGCTTCCTCTTTGATTTGTAAAAAATGCATTACCTCCGAAATCAAACGGAAAATTACTGCGCCGAAGCAAAACACACAGAGCAGAAGAGAGGGAGAAGGGTGGAGTGGAAGGGAGGGCGGGGGAGAAGACAGTGGATAGGTGTGTGAATAGAAAGGAGGTGGGAAAGAGGAAAGGAGGAGTCACCTGTATAGATATGCTGTTGGATATGAAAAGGGAAGGAAGAGTATAGATTTGAGGTAATGCGTAGGTGGTATGAGAGGAAGTTGGAAAGACTGTGAAAGACAGGAGCTCACATATATGTTTTCCGCAGAGGAGATGAGCTTATACATGCCGTGGACCATGAGAATACGGCAAATGAAAGAGATGATGCAGTATTGATGACCTGTAGCCCACGGGGAAGAGGAAAGTTATGGATTGCTACCTCCAACACAACGTATATCTCATTTTGTAAAGACCAATCTTCGCAACGGCCTTCCTGTCAGATGAGGTCAACATTTTCATGGAAAGATGACAGTTTTAAATGTTTTCAAAAATCTCCAAACATGTGAACAGCGGGGTGTATTTTGATATCCTACTGGTAAACGGTCTAATCAAAATATTTGATCCTTTTCTAAAAATGAGTCGCACGGGATGAGTGCAGACAGAGTCTCCAGATAGTTTAATGACCAAAAAAAAGAGAGAAAAGGAACAATAAGAGTAAAAATAATAATGATTATTATAATAAATAGAATTAATGTCAGCTCTGCACTCATAGACAGAGAGAGCAGACTGAAAACAAGGAAGATGAAGAGCGGGAGGGGAGGGGAGAGAGGAGACAGTGAGCGGGGCCACAATCCAAAGGCTTGAAGCGGGGTGAGAGCGAACGTGAGACAGAAAGAGTCAGAGAGTGAGAGAGTGAGAAATGCCTGGAGTTAGCAATAATAATTTATACAAACACACCTTAATAATTCACGTTTCATTTCAATGCTGGAGGGAAAATCCAAAATTCACAGAGCATAATTAAATAGAGGCAGAGAGTGAAGGGAGAGATAGAGAGGCCAGCATTAAAGATACCAGTGTAGCAGCAGGCTATCTCTTCCATCTGAGCTTTGTAAAACAACCCTGATGAAACTGTGATATCCAAACTAGATTCCATCTCAGAGTTCCCCTCTTCATCACAGAAACACCAAGATCTCCTCATCTTCTCGCATCAGCAGATGTCTATATGAATATATTTAGGAGGCCTTATGATCATAAGCTCTTGTATTATAAAAAGGCCTACCCTACCTCACTGACACGTGCACGTATCATTCAACATTCAATGCAGAGCATGAAGCGATGTGATGGGGTGAAAAAATAAAAGTTTGGGGGTTTTTTTGTAAATCTTCAGATTTCAAAATGCACAGAAGTAAAAACAAAATCAGGTTTTTAAATAGTTTGGACAGTTTATTTTCTTGTGATGTTAAACATGGACGTGTTCACTGGACTCACTGCATCATTTCTGACTTTTATTCCAACAATTTTGTGTGTTTTAAAAAAAACGTGTAGTTTTATATAACCATATACTATAATTATAGGGGGTATAATTTAATATTACAAGTACAGATGTGAAGTGTTTTCTCGCTTTTGCTTGTTCACACTCAGCTATGCAGTGACTACTAAACAGTACATCCGACAATTAAAATAGCTCTAACTCAATCAACTAATAAAACGACACTCTTGTATGTTCAAATCTTTATGCAATTTGGCACTATTTGTAGTACTTACCTGACTTACCTAGGATACCTAAGGTGATATGAAAGACATTTTACCAAAAACTATAGCCCTTTAAATCCTTTTGAAACTTTCCTCATCTGGCAGACAATTAAACCTAACCTCTAATAGCCCTGAACATAACTTTGTACATGAGATTTTTTTGATACTTTTAAAACTTCACTAAGAAATAACCAAGTCCTATTATATATTTAAAAACCCAAGTTTTAATGTATAATGTGGCTCAGTTTTCAAGTTGGTTTTCAAAAGTCTATTTAATTCCTCCTGTTCATAAATGCACTATAGGGATGTCCACCACGTTGCATCAGACACAGCCTCAGGTGGCCACATCCATCAAACACCTGATCTCTACCAAAGACATATGAAACATAACCTTGCTATATTTCACATCGATTTAAAGTATCATTTTGAACTCATGTTGCGCCTTTAGACCCTTATGCAATACCTTCAGTTTCAACAAAATGTACTCTCTTCTACTCTGACTTGGTGTAATAAATGCAATAAACATGCTGGGTAGTTGAAACTGGCTTAAGCAAATACATCTCTGCAAAATTCTCTGTTTTTCATTTGTAAAAGTTAATGCCTTCTCTCTCTTTTGTTTTGTTCCAGGTTTTGTGGAGGCATGGACTGTAACTGCGTCAGTGATCTGCTGCTCCCCCCGGTGCCCGCCCTCTGGACGCCAGGTCGGTACTCTCATCAAAGTTAGTGACATGAAGGCAGGAGACTATTACATCCTTGCTTTTCTGCATCAAATCTCCTTAAAGTTCTTATTTGTAACATTTAAAATCTTTCAACTTATCTTTAAATCTAGTCCTAAGCCACATGTGTAAATCGGGTGAACCCAGACAGCCAAAACAAGCAAATACTTAAGAAGCAGCTACTTCATTATTAAAATTGCATGTTGAAATTCATCCCCAATATTCATCTATTTAAAAAGATTAACCATACACATTCATGTTTGCCAAACAAGTTCAGACTCTGGTAGTAATTGGTTCAATGTGTAATGTATTTACAAGGCTAGTTAGTGCCAGATTCACTTTGGCCTGAGTCAAAAAGCTACTTAACTTCATCTCTGATGGTCATAGAGTTGGCTTTTAAAATTCAGACCTGAGCAGCATCAGTCAGATCTCTCCCAGTGAGCTGTCATCATCCCACTGACCAATCTGTTGAGGCTAGAGGGCATTAGCTCAGACTAACATTGCTCAAGGCACGTGCTGTGATATTAAACACATCATCCCTCACCTCCATCACTCATCAGTCATTCAGACAGTGAACTCCCCCCCCCCCCCCCCCCCCCAGACACACATGCACACACTCCCTGTGAGCAACTGGACAAACAGGCATGAACCTCACCCTGCTTCTTCCTCCTCCCCTTTGCCCAGGGATCGCCTTCCCAGAGTGGGCCTACAAGCCCGAGTCGAGCCCCGGCTCCAGACAGATCCAGCTGTGGCACTTCATCCTAGAGCTCCTGCAGAAGGAAGAGTACCAAGGGGTGATAGCCTGGCAGGGAGACTACGGGGAGTTTGTCATCAAGGACCCAGACGAGGTGGCCCGACTGTGGGGGATAAGGAAATGCAAACCTCACATGAACTATGACAAACTGAGCAGGGCTCTGAGGTATGTGTTCATACGAGATGTGTTGAATGTCAGGCAACCGCACTGTTTGCATCAGATAAATCAGGCTACAACCCTGCGGTTTCCATAAATTGTTTACTCTTGTTGGATTTAATCCCCACTTAACATCTCTCTTTTCCATGTTGGCAAAAATGGAAAGATAAAGGTGGGATTTTTCCTGGGGAACGTCAATACCCTCAATTTCTCCTTATCTCTGGACATCCTAATGGAAAGTTCACCATTGAGCTGCCAAATAAAAAATTCAATAGGGATTTCAAAATTAAGCCCCAGTGTGAAATTGGACTTTTTCAGAACAGCAAAACTACTCGACACTGAACTTGCTGAAGGTGATTAAAACAATGCCACACTCCATACCTTCAGCAGTTTACACCCCCAGCCAGTCACACACAATCTTCTTATGCAAATACCCACTACCCAACTTGTTCCCCTACCCCACCCCCTCCCTCTGCTTTCCTTCGGCCTCTCGTTAATGGGGACTGTCGTCAGAGTTTAATTGTTATAAATTGGCTGGGGCCACAATTAGCCTTCTTAATTAGCCTTACTTAATTGCTCAATTAAGGGCCATGGCACAATTGCCACGCAAAGCAAAACATGTACACATCATTGCACTGGGCTCAGCCAGTGTGGATACATGCAGATATGTACACGCTGCTGTGTTTGTTGATATAGTGTGCCTGCATAATGAGCTCACCACTATTTAATGCTGAGGTTGTCTCATGAATTCTGTGTTTAGCACGCTCACTGTGGCTGCACTCACACAAAGGAGTCCAAAAAGTCCACAAGGAAACCAGATTTAAACTTGTATTTCACAATAAGACATCTGCAGGTTTTTTAATTTGTCGCATCCCACTTCGCCCCCACCCCCTACGCTCCTCCACCTGAGCACTCAGCTTTTACCTGGGCCAGATGGCTCCATGTTTTTCCTTTGCTGCCGATCAACGTGGCATCCTGGCAGATTGTACATTGTGACACCTCTGTGGGTGGCAAAGGAAACTGGTACGATGACGACCTGACATGCCCAGCGGGAGACACTGGGGGTCGTTACCATGGAGACCTCTCTTGCTGTCCCACCTCTTTGTGAATGTGCTTTGCTATTGGAAACGGTGATGTCTTTTGGTGTCATGTCAAATGGTGTCATTCCGACAAATTTCTAATTTTCTGGAAACAAAAAAGTCTCGAGCTCATCTGATAGTGTAACGTGATGCTCACATTATTTCTTCAATTGATAAATAGTCCTGTGCATAATGAAAGGAACATTTACTTCTTGTGTAGTATTTCTGTGTGAGAGGTTCAAACGAATTTAGATTTTGGGGGGTTTTGAGGCGGGGGGGGGGGGGGGGGGGGGGGGGGTTGATAATTGCTGAATATAAAATTCACTTTACAAAACCATATTGTATTGAATAGAGGCAGCCAGACATGAATTGATTTGAGAAAGGAGGAGATGAATAAAAACACTGGGAAATCAGCACAGCTCTTGCCTCACAGCACTGAAGTTGTTTATACTTTACTTATAGTGATGAAACACAAAACCTTGATGTGTATTATATTAATCCTTCCCACCTCTTTTCCTTTTCCTCTTCCTTTTTCGTTTATCACTTCACTCCATCCCTCCATCAATATTCTCTCCCGCTCCTTTGCAGGTATTACTACAACAAGCGTATTTTGCACAAAACCAAAGGGAAGCGTTTCACCTACAAGTTTAACTTCAGTAAGGTTGTGCTGGTGAACTACCCCATCCTGGACATGGCCAGCTCGCCCTTCTTCCTTGCCCAGAACCATTTCAACGGGGGCTCCACCACACCAGACTGCAGCCCAGAGGTACACAGGGTAGGATGGAGGGTTTGTGAGAGGGGGTGGATGGGTAAAAGGATATATGCTGTATGCAAGTAGTAGATTTAGTAGCATATAAATAGAAAATTGTGTGAATAATGTGAGAAATCATACCTATGTATGTTCAAATTGTGTCTCTATAGCAGGTAATAAAAAGAACTAACATTTTAAAACAGAGGGAATTTAAAAAAGCCAAACTTTAAACAAAGAAAAAGGATGAAATATAGCAGGACACCGCACTCTGCTTCCTTAAATTTTTATCAACAAAAATTTAATTCAGGTAACTGAAAACCATTCAACTCGAGCTGTTATATTTCTCAGGCACCTGCTGTGCATTCCCCCTTTTTTGCAAAAGAATGGTGGTATTCATCGTAGCTATCTTTTATTCACTCTGTCTAATGGGGGTCATAATAGACTACAGTTTGATTATTATTTGCCCTAAGAGATTGTAAAATTTTTACAGAGATAAAATGTGTCAGAACACAAAAAAAGATGGAGGCGTGAACAAAAATGTCCTAATTTGGTTAAAAAAAAATAATGTTATGACTTTACTTGTGTTTATAAGATATTTAGAGATTTTTCTTTCTTTCTTTTTAATGGAAAAAAAATCAATTTCTGCGTTTCAGATTCTACACTAAATTATAGATGTGGCTGCACAAATTGATGAAGAAGGCTATTTTTTTGACTTGGGTATAAGTGCTGGTGTGCAGATAATTTTATTTTAGATGACTAATGTCCTAGAAAGTACAAGTAACTTGAAAGTACAGTAAGAGAGAATCATTCATCAATTGTCTGTGCCGTCCTTAAGATGGGGATAAGGAGACGCGAGCTCTGAAGGAGACCGTGGAGGGGGGACGGTTTTAACTTGCCCTTAAAACAAAAGAAGACGTTATCCCCTCTTTCTCTCATCCCTGTCTCCTATGGCGTATCCATCTGTCATCGATTGAAAATGAAAGAAATAGAAAGCAAAGGGGTCGCGTCAGATCAGATCAATGGCGGGTCATTAATGCGGTTTGTTAAGCAACGCAGATCTCGCAGCTTGGGAGTACAGTCTCGCCTTTCAAACTTGGGGCTGCAGGGTGACAGATACTACTGATCCGCAATCACGCTAGGGGGGAAAATAAATCCCCCCGTGTCCCCTTGATTCCTAAGATTAAACTGTTCCACTTATTTTACCTCTTCTTTGCAAATTTTAGACAGAAAAAAATCTACGCACTCACTGACACGCACACAGCTGCCCTACTTCTAAATGGATGTCATTCTCTCACATCTCACTGCTATTCGTCCTGTGTCCCTTTACACAAGCTGGCCCACAATCCCTCTTTCTTCTTTTCATTTATCCTTTGTGCCCACAATCTTAATCATTGGTCTCCATTTGACTCTGTACTTTTCCTCCCTTTGAGTCTCTGAGCCCGTGCGTCCTCCTGCCTCCCGTTTTTTTTTTACCCCAAGTCCCATGGCTTCCCTTTTTATCCTGTCCTTGCTGCGACTGTGTCACTGTTTGCATCACACTCTGCAGGGTGCTGCTGTCAACATATGACTTTACCCAGCAAAGTGCAGCAGCATCATAAAGGCAGATTTGTAGGAATATGTACGCAAGCTTTTTTTATTATTATTATTTCATGGTACAAACTCATCTCTAACCTCCTTTTCTACTCTTTGCTTGTGTCTCTTTCTGCCGCTCAGGCCATACAGTCCTTGTTTCCTCGTTTGCCAGACACCAGCAGAGGAACTTCCCTTTTCGATCGGGGGACCACAGCACCAGGACCTGAAGGGGACAAACTGAGACTGGACTCATTTCCTTTCCTAAGTTCAGGTGAGCAGAGAGAATGACAAAGTTGGTCAGATACATGCCGGTCTTCCTCTATTGCATGAAGAAAAATACACTTATATATATATATATATATAAAGTGTATGATTGGCAGTGTACAAACAAAGGGAGGAGGAGAAGGTAGCAATGTAAGTTGAGCAGAGAGAGAAATGAGGATACAGTGAGGCATGAACATTTATTGTTAAAGGAAATAAGAGAGATGGCTGTCCCATAGCAGTCTACAGTGAGACTGTGCTCCAGGTGAGAAAGCCCAGGTTAGCTGGTGAATTATGCATGTCAGCTGTAGTGAGACACAAGTCGAGGGCTGGAGAAATCATCCACTTTTTCAGCGCAACTGTTCACATTTGTCCCCTTCTATCTCAGAAAGTGAGTTCAACCAAACACAGCACGGAAGTGTCATTGTTTGCTTGACTGATGGCACGCATGCACAAATGCATTTCATTTGCAATCTCTGCACACGCATAAGAAGGTATACGAATCTGCAGAGCTCGAGAGGTAGTGTGTAAACAGACTCACTCACACACAGATGCAATTCTCATCCCAGAACCGGCACCCTCTCCCTCCTCCCTATTCTGTTTGTCCTCAGGTCCTATTCCCCCCTTCTTCCCTTCTCACCCTCCTCTCCCTCCCATGTGTCCCCGCTGTCCTAATCCCTTCCCAGGCAGGAAGGCCCTAATTGAGGGTGCAGGCTTCAGTTTGTGGCCTGTGGGCGCCCATTACTGTGTTTTCATAAGCAAGTGAGGCCTGCCTGACTGATTCAATATTCATGTGTCTGCCAGCTACTCCTGGCCCAGCACGCAGAGACTTCACCACTGTCAAATTAGCCCTGCATAGTAAATAACAGAGTGAAAGAGAAAAAGAGAGTGAGAACGGCTGGGAGAGAGGTGGAGGGTGCAGCAGAGAGAGAATCTTTGAGTCGGTTGTCATTTGGAAGGAAGTAGACTAGGTTGAGAGGCAATGCGTTTGTTTGTTCATTAAAATTGCATTCCTGCATCACCCCTCGTTCTGTTTTCAAGTGATTGAATTCAAATACGCAACGCAATTTGCTGCACCATAAGTGTTTTTTGCTTAATTTGAAATGATATCATGACATGTCAGAGCATTGCGGGGACAAATGTCGACATTATTTCTCAGTGAGAATTTTCAACAGTGTGACTGGTTTCACCGCAATGATGCGCAATCAAAACAGAAGCAGAGTCACTTCACATATTTCTTTTCTTTTAAATATACAAGGAAATGATAAGCCGTTTGGAAGACGGGAACTCTTCTTAATTGTTTTTCACTGCAGTGGAGAATCTTTGTGTTGACATCTGGTTTGCAGCGGTGTGAAGTGGGTGTACTACACAGTACCGGCATGCATAAATGAACCATCAGGTTTTGTGTTGAAAGCAGCCGTGCCAGAATTAGCCCCTGTGGCTCCTGATTAGAATTGCTAATACCACTGACTATAATTAGTGAACATTCTTGGATGTTGTATGTCAGGAAACCTTTGCCCCTTCTGAGAGCTAACCTCCATCTCTGGATTTTCTCTGTCCTAGGTGCACCGTGCTATTCAAAACCCCCGTCCCTGCTGGGCCCGTACCCTCGCAACCCACCCTTTGACTACCCCTGGGGCTTCAATCCCTACCTCCCAGGGGCCTTCTCTCTCAACAACTGCCCAAAACTGCCCCCTGGCTCCCTCTACCCCTCCCAGTTTTACCCCAACCCCTTGCAAAGCAGCCTTTCACAGCTGCCTCACCCCTTCTCCTCCCTGCTCCCGCCTGGAGAGGCAGGTGGGGGTGAGAGGGGAGCAGCGGGGCAAACTGGCGGGACAAATGGCACAGCGGGTGGTCAGCCGGCCAGACTCTGCCTGCCGCCGTACCAGGGCAGCCTGTCGATGGGTCGGACAGACATTGGCAGCGGGGCGACACTGGGAGAAAGGGTGGAGCCCAATCCTCCGGGTCTCGGCTTGACCTTGGGCCTGGGAGCGGTCAGCTTAGGAGCTGGGACTGGGACAGACCAGCAGAGCCCCACAGAGAGAAGAGGAGGGGTGAAGCAGGACCCAGAGTCAGACTCAGACCTGGAGATAACAGATCTGAGCGACTGCAGCTCGGACAATGAAAATGAGCATGAATTTGGCATTCGGAAGGAATCCAGCCATGCGAACCGATCACAGCTTGTGTTAGATGGGAAGAAAGGAAGCGTGTTGCCTCCCATCTCCTCTCTTCCTCCACCAGTGTCCCCACATCCACTGAAGAGCCTGATGCCCATTACTCCTCCTCCCCCATCCCTGCCTAGGTCACTCTCACCTTCCATGGCTCTGCATGAAAGACACAGGGAGACAGAGACTCTCAAACTGATACACAGCTAAGACATTTTCTGATGTGTCCTCCATCTTGCCAGTCTATGGTCTGATAACTCTCTTTTTCTTTCCTTTTGTTTCTCTGAGATGAATTTTCCACTTTAAATCATCAGATCTTTTCCAGCCCTTTTCCAGGAATGGCAGTTAACTTCTTTTACTTCTAAAACTGCAGTTTTCCTGTTTGCTGTGCAAGTTTTGAGCTTGCCAGCAGTCCATTACACTACTGATTCATTCATCTTAGAATATATGGGGTGTACAGTTTTTAGAGTGTCGGCTGTCTCGTCCTTTTTATTTTGATCTCTCGCACCAAATGGTTTGTAGATTTGCTTTATGCATTGCCAGCACTAGTCTACAATTTGCTGTCTGCAGCTGAGCTACGAAAGAAGGCATCGAGGTGGGAAATTACAACACAGCAATTCCTGCCTTGACAAACATTAACAAACAACATCCCTAAACTAACAGAACAACAAATGATGCTCAGATCGATCCAATTTTACAGATTTGTCCTGTAATTCTACAGATTTAGACTATAAATAATTACTGTGGCTTTTAAGACATGGTCAAATACTGCCACCTAGTGGTCCTTTCACTCAATGTCGTTTTCAAAGAACTGCAAGTGTGTGAGTGAAGCTACTGCCCTGAGTTCATTTTGCACTGTTTTTTAAAATATATATATTGTTTATTGTGGGTTAATTTAAATGTTAACAATCCATCTGTTCAATAGTGCTAACTGTGACGGTCTGTGCGTATTTACTTTGTCTTGGTGCACATTTTCTAACAGGAAAGAAAAAGAGAGCAGGAAGGAGCTGGACCAATCTAGAATTTGTATGAATATTTCTGTATATATTTTAATATGGTGTACATGACATTTAATTATAATTCACTATGATAAGATTTAGCTGTATTGTTGTGATTTTATTCAGTATTTAAACATGTTGGAAAATTATAAGCTTAGGTGTATCAAAATTGAAATTATTAATGGCAGAAGATCTGCACTCTGAAGACTTTTTTTTAATGTTGAGGACTGAGCTCACGTTGGGATTTGTCTCTGATTTCCTCAACCCCAGTTAATTGTGCCCTTTGGTCATTTTGTTCTTGCCAGATGCCCAGTGTACAAACCCTTTGGGTTCAAAAACATGCCGGCAGACTTATTTTTCTAGTTAGCATTCACCCAATGTTCCTGTACTGTAATTAATCTAATGTGAATAATATTGGTCTTTGCATTTTCTTCTTTAAATCCTCCCCCCAAAATCTGTTTTGATTATTTTTCAATCGATTCTTTTTGTCCATGCCAGCAGCAGAGCAATTTGTTTTGCTTGAGGACACTAAACAGTGGTGGGAGGGAATACTTACAAAAAAAACTGTACCTTTCCTCTCCCCAGATCTTATGACCAACATCCTTTCTACAGCCCTGTTTCTCAGCGTGGAGTGAACAGTGAATCATATTGTACAGTTTCATAGCCTTTATGCCGATGGTTTGTCAAACAGTGGCAGTATACCGATTATTTGTGAAAGCTCTATTGTAAAGTTAATGTAAAACTCTATGTTTGTTGAGTTGCTCCAGGAAAGGCCTCCAGTCACCTCCACAGGAAGAACACTAACAGCTGTAAATACTATTTCCTCGTGTGTGTGTGTGTGTGTATGTGTGTACACATCCAGAAATGACAGTGCAGTGGTTTTACCTGTCATCTTTCTTTGTTTTACTGTAAAGAGGAAAAATGGAAAGTGCAAAAAGAAGAAAAAGAGTAATATCTTCAAAAGCAATAAATATTATTCTGGATAGCGGACTGTTGACTGTGTTGTTGAAAAGATTTAAAAAATACGGTGCTTCATACATCACAATTCTGACACAATCTGTGGAATTCAGGTCAGTGAAAAGAAATATTATATTATATTATATTATATTATATTATATTATATTATATTATATTATATTATATTATATTGACACCAATAATGATTTGATTTTTTTATGCATTGGTGAAAAGTCCATGAAAAGTGTCTCTTAAACTGAAAAAGCACAGTAATTGCACACCATGCCAATTTAATCTGAACTTTTCTTTTCCTATAAATAATTAAATCTTGTTTACATTTAGAGATCTCTGCCCAAACTTTCTGTTACTTTCTGTTGTGTTTAACTAATTGTTTACCTGCTTTTCTTTTAGATTGGCTTTTACAAGCTGGCAAAATGCAGACAAATGAGACATTACAATTACACATGCAGAAGTTGTTATCACCATTTTGATGTATATTTTAATGTTTTAAGATGATTGTTAGGATGTTTTATATATGCCACTTAATGATAGGAAACATATTCCATTCAGGGAATGTAAAATTTTAAAACTGTTTGTTTGCCATCTACAAAAAAAGGGGGAATTTATAAAGCATTGCGTAATAGCACAAATCATACTGAGGCACTTTCAATGAACCTCTTAGTATTACAGAGAGGAATTTATTACTCGCACTTAAGCTCAGTCAGCATGTGAAAAATATTTTAAAGAAAAAACACCTCACTATCAAACAAGAAACGTCACTGTGCTTGTGATGATCACTGGTACTCACTAGACAAAACATTTGCAATTGTCATTATCAACTGTAACTAAATTTGTTTGACAAATACACAAGGAGTGGGGCTGCAGACATAGAGGGTGAGTCTTTTAGAAAGGTGTGCAACAGAAAATAGTAACATCATCATTAAAGTTCAGATCATTTAATGTATATGTGGCATCCACGTCATGTGTACATCATTTGTCACCAAGCGCTTAGGCCTCACTACTTTTCTACGTTAATCCAGGGAGAGATTAAATTAATTTTCAAAGAAGTTTGTCAACCTGGAAAAAGATTTAAAGGTCAAAGAGAATTTATAAGCTGACACAGTACAGGTAGAGACATGTATTAATGATTTAGAGGTCAATTTGGAGACATTGTTTGCATCTACAATGTGTTCTTTCAGACTAGTGACACAAAAAATTCCCAAATACACATTTAAGGGTTTATTTTGCTACATTTTTTTATTTATGTAACACAGTGCATATTAATCAGACATTATATTTGTATATGTAAACACTTTACTCATGTTACAAGAAACAGTTGCCTTAATGTAAGAAAAAAAAAACAAATCTTCTAAATCTTTATTGTTAGATGTATTTGGAACGTTTGCCCTTTTTATCTCAGGGTCAAAAAATCTCAATGTAGAGCAAAAATAAATACTTAAATATTCATTCAGTCAGTCAATACACACACACACACACACACACACACACACACACACACACACACACACACACACACACACACACACACACACACACATATATCGTTAGGTGTAGATTTGTTGCCTGGTCGTTATCATATTTCTCCACAGTGCGGCGCCAGAAGGCTGGAAAATAAGTGAAGCATCGAGAAAACCAGGGAGAAAAGTTTTTTGAGAGTTCAAGCCTGTAAAATATAAATAATTCATATTAATACTTAATTTCCCGCAGACATAGTTCCTTCAGACATTTCTGATTTCTTAGCTTCGCAGTAGTGAAGATAATTTTTTTCTAAGCAGATACAGAGATTGACACCATCCTACATATCAATAATTTATGCTTTACACTGTCGGTCTTTGTTCAGAACATAATACACATTTTTAGAAAGAAAAAACTGTTTTGTTTTTGCTGCAACATTAATTATAAAAGAAAACTGAAGACGAATGGGTTTAACAGGTTTCATGTAAGTAGCGGACTGGCTAAGTAAACAATAGACAGAGGAAGGGTTTCATTTTGTATTGTGTTAATAACACTTTTTGGGTATCTCGTCTAGATATTTCTAAATGGTAGTAAGCGAATTCGTGTTTACACAAATATAAAGGGTCCATAAACACCGTGCTAATAAAATTCTCTTGTGTTGCAGAGAGTAGGTTCTTAATGGGGACAGGTTACTGTGTAACACAGTGCGGAAACAAGCCGTTTGTAGGGGTTACTGTTACGTTTTTATATAACATTCAAACCTTAAAACACACGTAAATTGACAAAAAGTTATAATATTGCCACTTTTATTTATTGCGTACTCGATAATTTCGAAGCGGTACACTGTAACTTCCCCCCCTCGCGGTTAATCACTCAGTTTTTTTTTATGTGTACTTCCGCGTACAATGTTATTTTTTTTCTTCCCACTGACACACGGCAACTTCGAACAGGAAACCTCTTAGACGTCTCGCCTGTCGGTTTCTCTGTATTTACGGGTAAGTACACCATTCATAATGTTCACATGCTTGTGAACATTATCACGCTTTTGGACTTTTACGGGTTTCAGTGCTATAGTTTGAGTGGTTTTTGGCTATTTGTTGGCGCTGGCTTCCCCCCCATACAGCCAGAGCGGCAGACGATAGCGTCCGCATACAGGAATGCTGTACTCGGCTCACTGCACGACATCTCGTCCTGTGCGATCAAAGCCCATCTGCAGACGATTTTATTCAACATTTTGGCCATTTTCATTAGCACTGGGATAGCCACAGGCTTATTTTGTGAACTTGTTTAACAAAGGCATGGGAGTAACAGGGGAAAGAAAAAAGAAAAGAAAAAAAAACTTAAGGTAGCAAACTTGTCATTGTGTATTTTTTGGCAAAGCCATCGAAATTTTATACGACTGTCCTCAGTTTCGGTTTAGCCCAAACTACAAATCACTTTAATATTCTCAAATGGAGTTATGTTTTGTATTGAGCTAGTCAGTGGGAAGTTTATAGCTTGTGACCTTGAGAATTTTTATGTATTTTTTTTCTTATCTTCTTTGAAATAGTATCTTTATGAAATGTATCATATGGGTAATCTGGTTGTTACAGCTATACAGTGTGAACCTGTGTGTATTTTACCTCATAAATGTTTTTATTATATCCAGCCTGTGATGCAAGTATACACACACATACAAAAAATACTCTCAGCACATTATAGAGGCTTAGGAAACCACTACCAGATCAATTCCTCTGTTTCCCTCTCATTTATTTGTCGACACTTTTTTCCCACAACATGAAAAGTAGCATCTGTCTTATCCCTCCCAGTTTTTCCCCCCTCCCCCTTTGCTTCCTGTTTCTATATAACTCACTTATCAGATCGGCCTATAGACTGGGGGTCTCAATGCAGACAAAGTTCAATAATTAGTGTCTGTATGTAATTGATTGCCAGTGGTGATGTTTTTTCTCTCACCAAGTGCATTGCCTGTGCAAAACAGGCAACAGTTTCCTGTGCTCACAGGAAACTATAATTACTGTACATCTAGTGGTGCATCTAGTACAGCTTCAGTATCTCATGCTACCCTAGACAGAGGATGCTAGGGTAGTGTGGGCTGTGTATGCCAGTAAGCTGTAAGTTAGTAATTAGTCCTCAAAGAAAAACGGTTGCTTTTAAACAAGTTGTCAGGGCAGTTTATCCAGGCTTTTTTTTAAAGTCACCAATCATGAGCTCAGTCAAAGCCACCTTAGAATCACCCTAAATTTTGATGATGCTTATTGCCCATTATTTGACTCTGCCTGTGTGGTAAGGGCATTGGAGCTGGCGGTTTTAGAGACTGTGACTTGTTCCCAGTCAGCCGCTGCACCCCAGAGGCCCCATGTGAAGCAGGCTCTGCCACTTCCTGTTACGCTCTGTTAGACTAGAGGTGCACTGCACTTGTCATCTTTCTCTCGCTACATTTTACAAGTGCAGGCTTGTCTGGAGCCCAAAGGCTACCTTCTCTTCCTTTTAAAGGAGTGTTGGCTATTTAATCTGAGTTGCTGCACTGCTCTCTCCCTCTCTTTCTTCCACTCTCTATTGTTTTAGACCTACATAAACTCAGCCATATCCCCTCTTTCTTAGTGAGGAGGAAGATAAACTCAGGATATCGCTACAGTTATTTTCAGTTGTTGTTTAGCCTATGTGAACGATACCAAACAACTGGAATGACGGGTAATGCACTTTCAGTGGAACAGCCAGCAGCTGTCCTAAGGGCCTGGTGGTGTATTGCTAGCACAATGATAATTTACTGTACTTGGGCTCTGACTTCAAAGGGAGCACAGGTATTCTTCTCTGGCTGAAGATAGTCTGACAAACAGTCAGCAGATAATGAGAGATGGAGTGGACTCCCTGCTATTCTCTCTGTGAGTCAGAAATCTCCTGATTCCTCCTGAATGAGCTCACTAGGTGAGGTGGGGTGAAGTTCCAAACAACTGTGTGAGATGGTGAACAGGAAGGTGCTCATGCTCTTCGGCGCGTGTGACGTGAGTTTTTGTGAAACCGCAACATATGACCTCTGATCAAGGCACAACACTATTGTGTCATTGTAACTACTTCTGCATTGGTTTGCATGGATCTCTCATACAGCAATAACAGCACAGATTTGTTGGCTGCATAGATATAATGTTGTAGCTTCTTTGCATAGTTTTTGTTGTTGTTGTTGTTTTTGCACGGTTGTGAAATTGTACCTGTACCTTTTTGTTGCATTTGCATAAAGAGAAAAAGGAGGCACTTTGCAACATCATATTTTTATTCTTGGACTTTGCTTGTGTAGCTTTGCGTGATTCACAGTTCAGACTAAAGTCGTGTCGTCTTGTACTGGGCTTCAGTGCAGTCTCTCTCTCTACATCCACCCCTGAGCAACACATTTCAGGACCTATCTATTTCTGACTGTCTTCTGATTGGCAGTCTCTTGCAAACAAAGGATTTGAACAGTAGGTGGGTTGGGCTGCAGTGCTTACAGGTTGACCATATTATTAGGGGTTATCAGTGCTCGCTGAAAGGAAATGTTTAGACCAGTCTCACGTTGTGAGCTTTTGCCTCCGCTGAATCATTTGCATATATGCTCATGATTAATATGAGCATCCATCATTGTAATAGCGCATATGTGTCAGAAAATAAGAAAGAGCGTAATAGAGAGCGAGCAGTATGTTTCTATGAGTATTTATGGTGCCTATGTGGCCTACATGTGGGAGTTCCCCTTTAATTGAGTAATACATTATTCATGTGTCATTATGGCTTTCCAGCATAGACCAGAATGTATCTGTTCTGGGCTTCTTCTGTGTTTTTACTTGGCTTGTCTGTTTTTGTTTTTGTTTTTCTCACCTGTTAAGTTCCGTCTTCCCTCTGCTGTCATTTATGTTCTGCTCAAACTGCATGTGCTCGAAGTGGATTTGCAACTTATGAGTCATATGTGTGCAGCAGTGATGTCCCGCTGCAAATGAAGCAGCCCTTTTGATTTCAAAATGAATGCAGCATGAATCCTTATGAGCTTTCTGACTGATGATAGGAGTTTTTTGTGCAATTTCAGCCTTGTCTCCAGGAGCTTAAGCGTCTCGTATGAAAAAGAAAGAAAATGGAAAGACTTGCATCTATCTGTCCAAATGTGAGTCAGACGGGCTGGCTGGAAGGCCGATGTGACAGGGGGTGAGGGAGTGAAGAAGCAGAGAATGAGCTCTTTCATTTGAGGGTCAGAGTGGAAAAAGCGAGACCAGACTCCACTCTTATGTTTACTCTCGAGGAGTGAAAGATGGTGGGGGCTTGGTGGGGTGAAAGGTCCTCCAGTCAAGTGTGTGGAGACAGTGTGTTGACTGTGTGTTAGCACACAGCTCTTTACAAACAATCGCTCATCCTGTGTTATACAATAAGTCATCATTTCCATTGTCATTTTAAATAATGGCAACTTCTATATTTATATTTTGATTACACTGTTCCACTGCTAGTCTACCCTACATAATGTATTACTTTTAACTGTGATGTTTGGTGCACATTTAGCCTTACAGCTTCATACATGTTCAAGGGAAAAATTAAAAAGAGAAACCCCAGAAAAAGCAAGAGGAGAGGATGAGGGATTCGTCTTTTATGCTGGCTAGGTAGTTGGATAGTTTTCACACACAGAAATGTGGCTCTGAACTTGAAGCATTCCTTGTGAAGTACCGGTACACTGGAAGATTATTATTGTGACATACCGAAAATAATTCAGATACCTCTCCTAATACATGGAGCTTATTCTTAGAGCTTTATCTATCGACCTTAAAAATAGGCCCCTGATAAAAGTAGTAGCATTGCAACTAAGTGTTCCTATTATTAGGAGTGTTATAGTATAGCATTGTTTGTTAATTGGAAATATTTAAAAAATGAAATATTAATTTGTTGTTTTGTTAATGACAGAGCCCAACTGATACAGGAGACTGACACCGATATTTAGAGATTTAAAGAATGAGATATTATTTTATATCAGCCGATGTTTTTTTTTCTTCTTTCATACACATGAAAGATAAACATTTATTTATTCCTTTACACTCTTTCCAACTCTGCCGGGATCAGGTTGTTGTTGTGTTTGTGGTGTTCCAAACACTTGTGTTTCCATCAGCGAAGTTGCCCTTTTGAGGACAAACTATGCAACATCAACTCTTATAATATTACTGAAGGGTGTTTCTTCCATCTCTTATTTACTTTTTAAATTTGAATTTATGAGGGTTTTAACATCCACATACCTGTGTTGATTTCATTGACCAATAGTTGTCGTCATTTTTTTTCCTGACAATGCAAGACAAGACAATAGCTAAATAAAAACTAATGCACAAAGGCAAAAATTATGATGAAATGTGTCAACACTTTCCTCAACTAATAAAAATGAAACTAAACTAATTTGGCTGTATAGAAAGGCGGGACAAGTTTGAAAGTGATCCAATCAGAAGTAATATCTTTGTGCAGTAAAGCTAGATGCACACATCTGATATGCCGCCGACAAACAAGGTGGAGGTGGGGGCAGAGGTGGTGGTTTCTCAAGAAAACACAGCAAAATGTCAACGCTTGGGAGGAAGAGCAGAAATTTCACAGCTGATGTGAAGGGAAAGATGCTGCTTTGTAAACTGAGTGGAGCCACTGTCACCAGAAAAAGACAACAAACTTTTACAATTTAAATTTAGAAAATAATTTAGATGCCCAAATTATGAGTTTTAGTCAAAAGGTTATGACTAAAAATAAATTTAAAAAAAAAACTGTCAAAATTAACACTGCTAGATTAGCAAAAGTTAAAATCATTGGAGTGCATCGGCCGACTGATACATTGGTGGCTCTATACATGCAGCTCTAGTTAATAACACAGAGCTGTGGGGCTGGTTTAGTTATATCTTAACTAAACCAGCCCCAATGACTAGCTAACCATTGTATCTGGTTGTATTTTCACAATTCACATTTTTGCTTTTTGTAGCTTTTAAAATTTCCTTCATTTATTGTGATATCATCATCATTCATTCCTTTGGTTGTGTTTACAATGTGGTAAAAAATCTTTGGAGACAGGTCAATTTTCAGTAATGAATAATTCAATAATCAGTTTAATGTATGGTCTATAAAAATTTAAAAAGAAGTGCATTATTTCACTATGGTTGGCCGCTTTGGGGGTGCTCTCTATACTGTGCTCCAGTTTTTCCATCCAGTGTTTCCATTTTTAACTGCAGTCCTAGCAGTGAAAAATGGAAACCTTTCTCCAAAGTTGGAGTTGATGTATTTCAAAGGTTATTTTGCCAGCAGTCTTTTAATGTAAGAGCTCTGTATAGTAAGAGAATCGGATCAAAATATGACCCAAGTTACACTTTTTTAGAGGTAGCATACAGCGTGAGATAATCCACTAAATATCCAGTCACAGTTCTGCAGATTCTTCCATTTGGTTTAGACAAGGGCATTGGTCGTGCGGATCATAGCACACCAGACAACCATTTTCTCATTGCGGTTCACCAGAAAATTTACCTATGCCAGTCTCACATTGGTTCAGTTGGACATCACACAAGCTTCTTACTAGGAAACTAACATGTAATGTTAGTTGGGTAATGTTTAGAAAGGTTCAAGGCTACAGTGCATATGTGAAAGAAGGAAATTATTTCTGTTGGCAAAATTGGAGCCAGTGAATATTGGCATCTGTGTCTTTAAAAAAGGCACAAGAACCATAATCTCTAGCTGAATGACTTGTAACTAATTTGGAGACCGGATTTTGACAAGAAAGAAGCCTGTGGGGATATTTGCAGTCCTGCTGCACTCTTTTCATTTTTTTCTTTTTTCTTTTTTTTTTTTTAAACTGCAGGCACACTTTGAGAAATATTATTTCTCAACATGTGTATTTCATTACTTGGAATGCTACTGGCTATAGCCTCCCAAATGTATTGTCAGTCAGTGTTTGCTTTAAGTTTTTATATTGATAACTGTCAATAATATTGACATATCAATTCACACTTGAATAACTGTGTTCTTAGAAAAATCTTCATTGCCAACCATGAGAATGATGTTTGAAGCATCCTGAACCAAGGTGCGCCTGTGTGCAAGTACACAAGCATTTTTTGGCAATGTTAACCTCAGAAGCTTTGAATCTGGGCAGGCTAAATTCCTTCCAGAAATATTCATCCTGTTCCCTGGCATTTCTGGCTTTGTTTGGTATAGTCTTAAAATCAGCAGCAAACGAACCTACAGTGGACACACTAATGCACGCAACAGACTTGTGAATTAGTCGGGAGTTGTTTTGGTCCGAAAATGCTAATCAGAGATGTCTGTGTTTGGTTTTTAGCAATTACTGCTCCACACACACACACACACACACACACACACACACACACACACACACACACACACACACACACACACACACACACACACACATGGAAGCAGTTAGGACAAGCTAGAGGTTCACTGTGAACTGCCAATCCATGCCAGTCGATTTGCCTCAGCCTATCAACTGTTTCCATGAAGCCAGTGACCTCTATATGGGGATAAGGCGAGAGAGAGGGGATGGGGCGTTTTTGGCTTGGAGTTGAGGGTTATGAGAGTAGGAAAGTGAAGTATGCTTTAGCTCTGAGGAGCGACAAGAAAATGAATCAAACGTCTGTTAAGCCTTCATGAATATGTGTGCATGAGGACATGGAGGGGAGGTTATAGCTCTCGTTATATGGGATGCCTTGTTAACCTCTTTAAACTAACAAACACTGAGGAGTATTGCGCTGAGAGTTGGTTGGGGGGTTCTGTCCAGCATCATTAAAAACCTCTGAATCTGCTCAACTAAAACCATATGAAAAGAAGGTCATTGATTCTTTGCAGAGGTTTTGTCCAGATAAAGGTCACTGGACTGTTGCAACAGTCCAGTGGCCAATGTAGGATCTTGTGAAGCAATGAAGAAAAAAATCTGCCTGTGCTTTGCCCGCTCTGTTGGCCATAATCTTATTTTAGCCACTACGTAATGGTTGTTGAATTACATAATTGACCCTTGTCTACTAGCTATGAATGCACTGGCTGTTTTAGAAGTGAGTGTAAAAGGGGCCACTTTGTTTAACGCCAGAGGTAGAGGAGAAGAAAGTAATATATACTTAGAGAGATGAAAGTCACAGAGGGGAAAAAAATGAATGGTAGACGAAAGCTGTGGTAATGCAGAGGAGGAGAAAAGGCAGTCTTACCTCTTCAGTGCTGATGAGCCACTCTCTTATTGCGCATGCACTGATGCACCGACTTCCCCTGTGCATGCACGCTGCTGTGCAACATAATTATGTCACAGGTAGCCTTTTTTTGTTTTTTGCTCATTCCCTGCCTAGTGACAAGGTTTCAAGGATAACTTTGCCCTCATGTAATGCTCAGACTTCTGTTCTGTTGCCCTTTTATCTCACACAACATTCATAATGTGACATTCAGTCACATCAGGACTACTTATCCTGAAATGTCTTATTGCTGAGAATATGACTTTTAATCAGATATGTTTGTTTCCTATGTCTTTGAGCTGATCTCTGCAGGAGTAATGCCCATGAGTCATACAAATTAAATAACATTCTCTTTGTACTGCACTGAGGCATTTTACACCTCACACGTGTTCTGCTCAAACCCTGCTCCTTCCTTCCAGCCCAACCCATAGCCTTTCAGTGCATGTGCATTTAGGCCTGCACTTTTTCATACTTGTGGATGTTCGATTTATATGCCATCATGTCCATAGGTTTGAACCTGATGTGGTTGGAATGCAAACTTTATGTTTTAATTCAAGGCTTGAGTTGGTTAGATGCTGGGAAAGGATTAGTGATCCTCCATTTCAGTTGTCATCTGTGGTCTTTCATGCTGTTTGGTGTTCCTGAGCTGGCCAGTGCATTCCTTCTATTTAAGAATGTACCAGATTGTTGATATGGCCACTCCTCAAGTTTTTGTTATCTCTCTGATAGGTTTATTTTGTTTATTCAGCCTAATGACAGCCTCCCTCGCTTTCATCAACATCGCTTTGAGAGTTTCGGTAAAAAGATGCCAAATACAAGTTGAATCTTGTCTTTGTTTTGTCAGCTGGCCATGGCTTGTCAGTTAGATGTCCAATTACTTTTGAGCCTATAAAAATAGGGCTTATATATAAAAATGTGTATAATGCGATACTTTTGTTAAACACCAAAAATTCAAGCTGAAGGTCTGCACTTCAATCAAATCTTAACTGTTTGATTTTTAAATCAACTGTGATGGTGCACAGACACAAAATTACAAAAGAATGTGTCCAAATTCCTATGGATCTTACTGTGATCTTTTTGTGACCACAGGATGCTTATTAAGTATAAAGATGTATAAACACAACATCGGGGCTTTATGTGTTGCCACATCAATTTTGTGCTGGCTAAACATTCAAAGATAATGTGATGATGAGCTGAAAGACTTTAAAACTGTTGAGTTATTTTCTTTATAGAGCCGGCTGTTGGCTAAGTTGTTAATCTAAACATCTGTGTGGACTTGACATCCCAACACACAGCACATGCTCTACAGTCAAGAGTTCCCTTTGGTTTTGTTTATCCTGAGGTGCTAGCTTACTGTCAGCTCTGCCAGCTGCAGCTAAAACCATTTGGTCAAGGTTGGAAGAATCTAGTGTGCGTGCTTGTTTATACTTGCTGAAGAGCAGATGTATACTCTGTAGGCCTTCAGGTGCAGGGCCATGCTCTTAACAGTGTTTCTCAGTACTTACATGCTTGCTACTCTTTCCAGGGTGTTTCACATTTATGTTTCCATTGCCTGTTTTCTCTGTTTTTCCATCGTGGCAGCCTTGTTCTTAATTTCCTGTTGAAGTGTGTCCCTTCTTTCTTTCTTTTTTTTAATTTCTGCTCCACACTCCCTCTCCTCCTCCTCCTCCACCTTCACCTCCTTCCTTACCAGACCACTGGTTTTACTTCTTCTGTCTTCCATAAGGTCAGTATAAACTATATACTGGTGCTTATAGCCACAGTTTGTTTTTTGTTTTGTTTGGTTTCTTGCTTTCTTAGTTATTCAAGAGCTTTAGATTCCAAGATCACTAAAACAGGATATATGTAATACATATAATCATTTTTTGGGAGGTTTTTTTTTAACATGTGTGTAGTTAACAAAAGAAAAATCCTGATCCACTGAAGCCATGCCTGCTCTTTAAACAGTTAAATGGTTGTGCTGCATAAGTGGGTACATTTGAAGAATGTGCAACTTATTAAATAATTTTTCATATCCGGCCAATTTTACATTTTGATAAGCGAGCCGCTACCTTTGTTATGTGGCCACATTTGCCCTTAAGTGTTAACCACAAGAGATGACTAGACCTAATACAGGAAAGTCAGGTTACCAGTTTTAGATGTCAGGCTTTTGTTGGTAGCAGCGTTGTGATATAACAACTACTGGAAAGTCCAAACTTGACTTTTTGCACAGTAGATTTAACAAAATGCAGCCACACTGCTGTCTTATTTGATGTGGCGTCAGTTTGGAGCCAAGTCTAAGCAAATCTTCAGAAAATGTAATCAAGCTAGTTTTCATAATAAGGTTTGAGTAAGTCCACAGTTGTGAAAACTTGGGAGTGTTCTTCAGAAGCAGCTTGTTTCTCCTGCTGCTCAATGAGTTAGTCATGAAAAGCTATTGTAGCAGTGCCTGCTGTTGTCTCGCCAATGGGAATTTAATTGGATGAGAGCATATTGACCAAACAATCAACCAGATTTTGAGATCAGTCTGATATGTCTAAGTGTCTTATTTAGCTTTTATTTTAAATATATATAATGTTGGAAAAAAATATTTTGAATATGTTTTAGCTGCAAGTCAGAGCACAATGTGTAGCCAGGCCCTGTAATTTAAGGCCATTTGCCCCTATTCACACCATTATCATTTGAGTTCTGTTCCTCATTTGTTCAACACTGGGTTTCATTTATGCACTGCATTAACTTCCTTATCTGGTTCCCATGTGAACTAAGAGATGAGCGGGACCGGAGGTTTGTTTGATTCAGTTTTGACAACCATGTTTCATGCGGAAACACTTGTGGGCACCAACTTTTTTTTTTCTTTTCAAAATGTCTCACTCATTCTCATCTCTTTTCTGTCTCGCTTCCTCTCTCTCTTCGCATCTGATAGGTCATACAGGAAATGGTTCTGATAGCTTCCTGAGGAAATTACACCCACTTCCTGTCTGTGTGCCTCCCCATTTGCCACCTTGTCCATTTTTTTTCCAAGTCTTTTCTCAGGCTCCTCAAGGATAAGCCACTGGGGGAGTGGAGGAGCAGCAATACTGCTAGAAATCCCCCAGTTAGTGCTAATGAGGTTGAGGCCTGATGAGCAAGCCAGATAAACCATACAGCAGTACAAACACAGCAGGCAATGGCCATTAGCTGTTGGGTTATTTTTGGATGCTACCCTCATAGCATATAGAGAACAGGACACAACCTATTGTGACCAAGTATAAGAAGGGAGCAGTGACATATGTGTATACAATGGATTCTGTAGCCAGGTGCACCAAGTAATTGTAAACAAGTCTACATCTATCTAAATTTAGTGTTTTCAGTACAGGATGTATGTGTCTACATCAACTGGTTCCTCACAAATTTCTCATATTTTCACTTAGAATAATTTCTTACTCTATCAGATATTTACTTATTCCAACTTGAGAGCCACTTGCTCACACTTCCTTTTTCTCTCTCTCACAATCTCTTGGGTGGTTCAGTTTGACTTTTAAAGCACTTTCAAAATATCAGCAAACCCTTGACCTGGTGTGAAAACCTTTTCTAATCTCTCTGATTAAGAACTTCAAATTTGACATCACCAATGGGGCTGACTAGCAGTGTGGTTTGTTGCAGAAATATGAAATCTTTTACTGCAATAGTTCAACTTTTTTTTTTAAACTAAAACATGAAAAGAAAAGAAGGGATCCTAAAGTTCCCCTCCAGACAAAAGTGTATTTTGTTTATTGTTACATTACATTTGACCTCCATTGTGTTCGAGGAAGCATGCTAAAGTTTTACTCCATTAAGCGGTTTTCATTTTCAATTTCTAAGGAGAGAAAACTACTGTGATCAAATCAAATGTGTAAGGATGATTTTGTGATAGCATAACTAGTTTGTAAACTCCTTGTTGTTGTGTTGTGAACTTCAAAAGTGTCAGTGCACAGTTACTAAGAGTGGACCAAAAATCATAGATTTGGGATTTTCGTGTAAGCAAGAAGCAGAGGTAGTTTAGAATTCGGGAATTGAATTGATTTCTGTGTACGTGTGCAAAAATGAAATACATGTCAGACACAAGTTATTATGTAAAGCATGGATTTTAAACATCTCTTCTGAACACATATGTTAATAAAATGTGTCCATAGCAAATGATCAAAATTCATCCAGTGTTGCACTGTTTATCTTTCTGTGCACACTTGGCTGAACGTATACTTCCACAGGTTTATAGCGTTCCTCTTGTTGCTGGCACTAGTTTTTCAAACTGCGGCATGGTTCGGGGTGACCTCTTAAGCTCTGTAAATAAATGTCTGCATAATATTATGTTAACATAATGTTGCAGTGGAGATTGCTCCTGTGGTTCAGTAACCTGAATGTGTTTTTTCTTTGGATAATGAACCTTTTAGTTCTTGGTTTTAAAAATGTTGCCATGCCATTTCTCCTCTGCGGTGCATCATTTAAACTTATTTATAACACAGGGGTCTGACAGCCACTGCCATGTGATTGCAGGAGTTTGATTGACAGGTGCAATGCAGATTTTGGGGTGATGTCACAGTTTGACGACTCCACTCTTCTTGGTCATAGGAGTTGTGCTAAAAAGCTCATTGTTTTAATGTCTTGCAAGTGAATGTGGGGTTTACATGAGAGCTGATGCAAGTGTTATCATGCTGCAGCAAAACCTTGGTGACCTGGTGGAAATATAAAATGTTAAACTGTGCAGGCTGGTTGCTGCTTTTTTTTTTTTTTTCCTCCCATCTTTTTTTCCAATTTGAAGTGTTAGACGTCTGCACGGTCTGAGATGAAGAGGAATGCTTTGTAAAGACCAGCTGTCAGAGAGCACACACACAAACACACAAGTTTACCAGCAGCTCTCTACAATAACATAGGAATGGCCCCCTCCCATATACGTGCTAGGTCCTAATGCACACACATACACACACACACACACACACACACACACAAAGGCACGTACGCTTGATGGCTATCATTAGATTGATGCCACCTGACACTTAGTTAGTACTGGAATGTGATGGAAGGGAGGGGTGGTGGGCAGCTGCCGACTCAGGAGCACCGGACCTGATCTCCGCGCTTCTGGGACGCTCTGTTCAAAAACTCACACCCTTCCTTTTTTTCCCCTTAGCAACGCCTGTATCAGACTGGAAAGACACTTGCAGCCTAGAGCTTATGCCAGTTATCCTGTAATGTATGTGATGGGCAGAGGGTCTGGTTATTGCTCAAGACCAAGACTGTATCCATCTGTTGTCTGAATTGTGCCATATGCTGGAATGCACCACTTGGCTCATTCTGGTCAGAGGAGTCCCTTCATAGTCCTAACCCTGCAATTAGCTTCCCTCTGCCTACCCCAGTTTGTCTTTCAATGTGTGAACTTGTACTGCAGCTCCTCTGAAATCAACCAAGACATAACAATAACAAAGGCTCAGATTTCGCTGTCCTGTAATAAGGAGAGTGAAATGCTGAGAACCAGTATTAAAAGCATTTTATGAATGTTTATATTCTTTAAACATTTAGTCAGTAATAATTGGGGAAACTACTATAAATAACTGCTATAACTACTATACCAGTATAGTAAGTTTGTGCACTTTAAGACAGTTGTTGGCTCATTTTTTCAGCTAAAACTCCAGTGCGGTTTGATGGTCAGAGAGTAAGTAAAGAATAAATATAAAATCTAATTCAAACAGTTACTTGGTATATGTGAACTTTAGAACCTCTTACTGTACACTGAGCTCCATGGATCTTACAAGATTGCTGATGCAATTTTCTGGTGAATTGACTGGTTAGTAGACATTTATTTTGTACCTGTAAGTCTGCATAAGTTACCATAGCAATGTACCCCGTTTTAAAAGTTGACCACTTTCACAGCACTGAAAACACAGTATTAGTAATGGAGTTAGCTGGTTAAGCCCAAATTCTACTTCATATTATGACCCTCTGGACATATACATAATACAGTAGCAACATGTCCATAATAGCCTTTATAATAGGTATTACTACTGATTAAATAAATTAAGCTAATTATTTCTGGTTATTTTTGGTTAAACTCAATAGGAATGGCCAAAATTGTTCAGGAGTTCTGGGCACTTTTTGCCAAACAGAAGTAACCAGAAGTCAATAGGAATGGCTAAATTTGCCCAGGATTTTCTTTCTCAGTTCAGTTTTTGTTCTCACGCACCTATTGTTAAAACTTGAGTGTGTTAAGAAACATCCACAGCATTTTATCTTTCCAGTAAATGCGTAGATATGTTTTTCCAGCACTAATCATTGTCGTCATGGTGTCAGAACTTCTTCAGTGGCATGATAAGGTATCTTTGATGGTCTCACTTTAGTATGGCGTTGGCGGTTGGGTCTATGGGTGTGAAAAAGAGGAGACGTTTCCCTCTGTGTCATGTTTGTGTATGTCCGTGCAGATGTGCGTTCATGGCCCTGGCAGGCCTGTGTCTCTCTGTTTGGCTAACCCCTCCTACGCATGTTGCTCCAACACTGGCCTTTCTCAACCTGCAGCCCACTGGAAATGGCCATGAATGAACACATTCTCTCACTTTCTGCCTGTTTGCAATCTTACCCACTGTTTCACTCCCTCACTTTACCAGAGCTCACGGTGACTTTCATGTCTTTCTCACCCCACTTATCTTCTATTGAACACATACACTGAAATCAGGCCATAAATCAAATAATGATCATCTACACAGTCACATTTCCTTATAAACTCTAACCACTTAGTGAGTTATTTGTTCCTACTTAACAGACAACATGCAAAACCGCATATGTGAGCAAGTTTACAATGGCACAAAAAGTGTACTTAAAGTATGAAAAGACACTGAGAAACTCTGTGGATTTCATGAATCTTTTTTTTTTTAGAAGAAGCTAATATAGTGAGTTTATCAAATATCTTACAAATTACAAGTTATGTAACTACATTGATGTAATAATCCTGAGAATTTAATATTGCTATAACAGGATATTCTTGTCTACACTGGTTAAAAAATAGTAAAGGTACAATTACCGGAGTATAAATGGCGATGCAAAGCTGAATAGCTGACACCTTTTCATACTTTGCACTGTATACAGATTATAATAGGAAACTTGCTGTAAAAAGCACAACACTTATCCAAATCTGACTGTCTTTAGTCTTGACTCTGGGCTAGAATAGAATGTAAAGCTCTATATCATTAGTCCCTCCTACACTAAATACATACAGGTACTATGCTATTTAAACAAAATTAAATAGAAAAGAATGAATGTAAATGAGTCCTTATACTAAAGAGGTGCTAGATGAAACGTTCAAATATGCTTCTTGCTAACATTTGGTCATGACTTTCTCTTCTTTTTCCCCCTCCTATGTTTTTAAGATGAATCAGTTTTTAACCATTTTGTCTCTGTACTCACTGTGCCTTGTGTTCTCACCTAACACTACAGTGCAGCTTTTTAACGTG
This sequence comes from Maylandia zebra, assembly GCF_041146795.1. NCBI lineage: Eukaryota > Metazoa > Chordata > Actinopteri > Cichliformes > Cichlidae > Maylandia > Maylandia zebra. The sequence goes on from NC_135177.1 coordinate 25,855,218, forward strand.
TGTTTGTGTGACTGTGTGTATGTAATTGGGTGTTCCCTGGTGGCGGCTCTGGGTCTGCAACCTTCAGAGGACTGAATACAAGGGCTGTGTGTTGTTTGTGTGTTTTGGGGAAGAGGAAATGGTTTGGGCTGTAAAAGGGTGCGGCTAAATTGATGTACTTTTTCCCATTCATCATTTTCTAAAGCAAAAATTTTTATTTCCAATTACTTGAGCTGCATTTTTAGACCTGAAGAGCTTGTGTCCCAACTAGAGGAGAGATTTCTGCAGAATGTTTTTACTGAACCCAACACAAGTCTGGAAAAATAAGGGACAAAATCTGGACACACTTCAGAGAATGTGATATTTTCCAATGCATGTTATACCCCAGGGAGAATTGAAGGAAGAAGTAGAATCCAAGGAAATCTCTCTAAAAAATTAAAAAGGAACAAGGTTGAAAACCAATATTTAAAGCCTGTTATCTTCAAGTCATCAGCCAGCACTGCATTGCAAACAGCCGTATAAATCACTGTGTGGACTCCAGAATTCTTCCTAAACCTATCATGAGTGAACACAGTTTGTCACAGGGTCCATAATTGCCTATTAAATAAATTAAAGGTTCACCTAAGAAAAGTGGGAAAACTTGAACCCATACCCTGGGTTTAAGAGTAGATGGCCATATAGTTTCTCAGTAGATGGTTCAAAAGCCTCTATCCATAATGGTACTACATGGGAGATGCAACAAGGCATGGCTGTCTTATTCATCTATAAAGGCCCCATAAATGCTAATGTATACAAGTTTTGTAGCAGCATATGCCACCATCCATATGATGTCTTTCCTATTTCAGCAGGGCAACATTCAGTTCATGTTACAACAGCACTGGTCTATGGAGGGAAGAAACCCTGGTGCTAAACTGGACTATGTTTTCTTATTGAGTAAAAATCGTAAAACAATTCCCCTCAATTCCCAAAAGGTTGAGTGTGGTTATAAAGGTACTCACTGTAAACTCATAAGTTCAAAACGATTACAGCCTCACCAAAATGTAATGCATCCCTCACTCATTATGAGCCAACCAGCTGACACACAGATGGATATGTATAAGTAGCTGCTCTCCTCATTTGTGCAAACGGATAGTAAAGGTCAAGTTACTAACTTAGTTCCAAAAATACAACTATATGTGATTAGCTGTCTATCAAATTGTTACCGGGGGCACCTCTAAATGGATTTCCTAAACATTTTGGTGCTTTACTCTAGAGATAAGTTTTTGTTCTCATGTTCATACCTATAGTAAGTTTAGAATCACGTTTAACATCTTGATCCATACTCAATAATCCAGTTAAAGTAAATCCCAGAAAGATGATTGTGTTCATCATTCTATTTTGATTGTTATGCAACTGTACTGTTTATAAGGTTGGAGAAACCTGCAGGGAGCTGAGACTGAAGAAGTCAGTGATGAAACATTCTCCCACGGTGCCTCCAGATGAACAGAATCAACTTTCTGGGAATCACCAGTTAACGAAACTTGTATATTTAAACACAAACTTCACACAGAACAGGAAGTTTTAACCCAGAACTTCGTAGAGTAAGGCAGCAGTACTAACCACACCTATCTTGTCTAATTTACTTTTTTTTTAAATTTGTGTTACGATGGTGGCTATATTAACACAGTCTCATAAAGCATTGTCTTCTAGTCATTTAAAAAAACAATTTTAAATCAAATTCAGAAATACAGTTAGCAATAGTTCCTTTTAAAAGAAGTAGTAAGGACATTGGTAAGCATACCCCAGCTTTTCATTTAACAGGTATTAAATTTAAAATGAACAGATCTTCTTTAAAAACATTTATAACTTTTTATTTAATAGCATTCATTGTTAGTGAAAAATAAATAATGCATTGAATTTTTGTGACTTTCTTGGATTGTATGAATGGGATTCTACTTAAAGCAGGTCTCTGCTTCTAATACAAGGACCCCACAACTATTATGGCCCATCAGGATTGTCTCGATCTCTCTCCAGAAGGCTGGTTTAGAAGCTGTGACATTTTCCCCCATCTTTCTGCTTGAACTTGTAGAACACTGGGAAAGTTCACTGTGTTTAAACTGTCATCTGGCTTTATGTCTGGCTCTGCTCAGTGGGAGCCCAGGACGTCAAAGAGATACCCTACCACTTCAAAGTATAGCACATAACTTTTGCTAATTGTTTTGTTTTCTTCCCCTCCCTGCCTCTTTCTCCATAGCAGGGTGTGTCTGGACCTCAGTGCTCTAACCCAGCCATGAGCATCATCGGGGCTGAGGATGAGGATTTTGAAAACGATCTGAATGAGGTGAGTGCAGAAAACAGTGGCACATGAAGGACTGAATGTTACTTGATCATCATATCTCAGATAAGTTATTCCATCTCCTTTTACACCTATTTATTTTTGTCTGTCTCAGTACGTGGAAGACCGGTCCAACACCTTTAACCACATAGAGCAGTTGAAGAGTCGGCCGACCCACCTGCTGGTTTTCCTGCAACATGTCATTCTGCAGTTTGACCCTGCTCCCCTGGTGAGAACTCACATTATGCAAGGTCCACTACAGCCAACAAGCTATATGAAACTGAGATAACACAAGCTTCCACAGAGCAGCTGCTGTTAACAGATATTTTTACAAAGTTAGTGACGATAATGATGAGTAACTCTAAATGCAGAGTTAGTATATCACCTTTTAGATATGATCTAATCATGAAATCCAAATCATAATAGTCATCAGTTTCTGTCTGGCTTGTGTGAAACACATGAAACAGCTATTTTGATGTCCACTGTACCTCAGTGTGGATTAAGACTGTTTTACCTATGAGTCCAATTTTACTTTTCAGAGTTAATATTTGGATTTAGGATAAAGGTTAGAATTAGTTGTTGGTTGGGGTTAAATTGGAGACCATGGAATGCATAATACCGATGAGTAACCCCCATGGGAATAGAGAAAAAGGTTTGTTTGAGTGTGTATGTCAGTGCTGATCAAAGGCATGCCTGTCCTTTTCCCTTTATTCTGCATGCAGAGAACATGACCCACCCAGGTACTGTTACACGTTTCACACCCATGATGTGCTCCATCACCCCCCTGCTTTTCCCTCATGTTTGTCACGACTTGAGTCGTGTAGTCTGTTAACAAAATATTTGTAATTCTGCAGCATTTAAGAAAATGTGGTTTGCATCAGTGGTTGCGTGCTCAATTTGCTTTGGGGTTATAGTGCGTCCACTAGACAAATGCAGGTTGGGCTATGTGCATGATAATCTCTGGAGGGGACAATAACTACTTTATGGGATACTGTCATTAGGATTCAACTATTAAATTGATGTCAGTCATTTTGTGTTAGACATGTAAGCACACTGAGTCAAACTGAAGTTAGGTTTTTATGTCTGGCATGCCTTTATGTGATGTAGGTGTTTGTGATCTTTAGTGGTCATGTCAAATAAAATGGTGACAGCTGTGGTCATAAATTGGCACAAGTAGTTATTTTAAAAGATTTTGGAGCTATTCAGTACTAAATAAAATTGTCTTTTTCCCAATTGTCAGCTCTGTTACCTCCATGCTGAGCTCTTCAAAAACCTCAGTGCCAAAGAGACCAAAAAGCAGTTTGGGGATTTTTACACAACCTTCTTGGACAAGGGTGCAGTAAGTAGCAGACTACTCAACATTTCTGTCTTTTTTAAAGCCGTCTCGATTATCAAAAATTGGCCCAAATGTTTATACCTTTCATAGCCAAAATAGAGATAAAGATGTAAAGCTTGAAACATTAAATTTATTGCAGACTTCATGCAAAAAACAAAAGCAAAAAAAAAAACGCAGAACAATTCAGTACAGAGAGGGAATGAAGTCACTCTGATAATTAAATACAAAGTATTTTATACTCTTTATCTTATCTGTCCTTATTTACCTTTTGCTGTAAATGGAGTTATAATTGCACTGTAAAAAAATTGATAACCACTAAAATGATTTCTTCCCTCAGATTCTTTTGGCTCAAGTTCTGCTTGCATGATTTGAAATATACCCATAATAACAGACTGTAGGGTTGGCTCCTTGTCTATGTATTTTTAGATCATTGATATTCTCTTAATTCTTAGGTTTAAACTTATCTTTGAGCTTCTTAACTTCAAGGTTAGTAAGACAAAAGTAGCCTTTGTATGATCAGTACAATATTGTGTTTTATTTTTCTAAAATTATGAATTTACTGAGCTGCTCAGCTCAATAAATAAGATGAACTTATGAGAGAGGAATCCATTGTTTTTGTTTGCTTTGTCTGTACAGTATCTGTCTTGCACACCTGGCCCACATTACTGTCCGTTATATTTGCTCCTCAGAGCTCATGCACTGTACATGTCTATCAGTTGAGTCAAACTCCCTGCCAGCCCGTACAGCCTCACAGCTTCCTGTCGAGATCGTGGGAAAGCCCTGTAGAAGGAATCATCTTCGCTCAGTCCCTCCTTTCAGGGTGGAAAAAGGAGGGACTGAAAAAAGGAGGTTAACCCTCTGTTAACCTATTGACGTAAAGTTGGCCCATGTGGTTATTTTCATGTCAATGACAGAGCTGACATGAGCACAGAGCATCCCCCTTTGGAGTATCTGTTTTTTCTCTTATCTATATTTCCTGTGTTAAAATGCCACCCTGTGGTGACATCTAGCTACTGCATCACAGTGTTTTACAAAACAAACTGAGAATCCATACTGTCAGTTAGTCTGAATGTTGTCTGAATCGTATCTCATTTTTCTATTTTTCACTCTGTATCTTTTTCTCATTTGCTTCACATTACAGGTTCTGAAAGTGGCAGTACCAGCTCACGTAAACTCTGAGTTGGGTAAGTTATTTTCCAGTGATGTTTATAGATATAAGTCAGTGCATTGTTGTTTTGTTTCTCTCTAGTTTTTGACTCACTCTTTCCTTTCTCTTTTCCGTCTTCTCCCTAAGATCGATCCCGTCTAGATGTGCTCACAGATGATATCCAAAAGCGCTTTGTTCAGGACATTCAGAGCGTCCAACTTGCTGAAGTGGCCAAACAGTTGGAGGATTTCAGGTGAGAACTCTACTCAGTCTTTACATACTTTACTAAATTGGCAAGAAGTTTATAAATGCACAACAAGCATCTCACAACATGATTAGAACATCCAGGGTTGGGATTAATGGCTGGTATGTGATCAGGAACATTCTTGAAACTTTGGTTAATTAATTTTTAAAAAATTACTACAATAATAATTACACTTTTTATTAATCTAAAGGTTGGTGTTGTTGGTGTTTCTCCTCACTAAAAAAAAGAAAGCTTCCGTTTGATGATCTGTCTTGTTATTGTCTTTGATACATTTTCAGTGAGTTACTTCAAAACAAGCTGAAAAATAATTTTCAAATTTTGGTCTCAAAAAGTTTATTTTGTTTGTTGTTGGAAATGAGAGTTAAAAGGTGTAACAACACTTATCTGGACACTGAGCTGCTTTAGATTACCATCTCAGTTCTTTTGCATTGTTAACCCAATAACTACAATTCTGCATTACTCAAGTAACTTGAAACAGTTTTTTAAAGTAATTAATTGGATTCAACTTCTAGGTCTAAAGCTATTTATGAATGTTAGTATTTGACAACATTCAACAGTTATGTGAACTTAACATTACTGTGCATATCCTGATTGTAGGTATGTAATTTATAAAATCTAGCCCTCCTCCATTTAGAATTGCAACAGTGACTAATACACATTAGTCACTAAAGGGAAGATTAATACAAAACTACCAGTGTTTACACATAAAGATTTCAATATGAAATCTTTATGTGTAAACACTACAAAAGGTTGTCTTGTCTTTCTCTATCCTATGTTAATGACACCTGTGCTTAGGTAAACAGAAATATGCAGGCCACTCTTTACCAAAATCCATATGAAGCACACTGATCTGACATTTGAGAGTAAGATGACAAAGGAAGGTTGAAGGTCATGGAGAAAAAATGAGTAGGTGATTCTATAATTTAATTTTTTGCCCATTTCTCAGTCCTAGATTTATGTGTACCTTTTTAATGAATTAGAAAAACATAATGAACTTTGCAAAAGTCTTGAACCACAAAAGTCTTGAACCACCCCTCATTTTTTATGTGCAAGCTTAAATTGAAATACGGAATATAAGGTAAAAACACAGTTTGAACAATTCAAAGAAACTTGAAAGTAAGTATTTGGTATGACCACATCTATCCTTCAGCACTGCGTAAACTTCTTTAGGCGACTTTCTTGTCATTTCTTTAAGTACTCTTCAGGAATGGTCCAAAGCTCTTCTTTGGATGCTATCTGCCTTTTGTTCACTTTTTCACCAAGATGAACTCACACTGCTTCAATGTTGTTTAGGTCTGACCTCTGGAGAGACCAGTCCATGACTGGTTCTATTGTATGTTTTTCTATCTGGGTGTACTTTTACTGCTTTAGCAGTGTGTTTGGGGATCACTGTGATGCTGACAAATGATGCTATTGCTACTCATACACTTACCAGTCGGTATTACATGGTGGATCAAAAGCTGACTGTGCTTTTCTGTTACTTTTGCACAACACTGTCTTCATTTTATCCTTTTAGTGTTAAAAGTTTGAGATGTTTTTGCTAAACTTGATTCTCTGCTCTTGCTCTGTGTTGCCTAGGCAAAAGAGGATGATGGGTATGACCCTCAGTGAGGCTGAGCTAAATGACGTGGACAGCCACTATCCCACCGACCGTGTCCCAACGGATATGAAGGAGAAGTCTGTTGCTGAGAACCTCCTAGAGAAGATGTCTGAGACACAGTGAGTTTTACTCCACTTTTCAACAAATATTTCAGGTATCCAGCCTCCACAAAGTGAAGTTCAAGTCATTTTCTGCATAGAGATTCTGCTGGATGTGCTTAAAATGCCAACGATTACTAATAATGGGTAACCACTTTACATATTACAATAATTTTTTGTTAGATGTTCTTGGGAGCTATTTTCTCTGCTATTACTTTCTGCTGTGCACATGAAGATGACTGATCTGTTGGCTAAAGCTGGTAGTTTTATATTAATCTTCCCTTATCTTGCTTCTAAACTTCCTTAAAAGGAAAGCGTTAGCATTAGTCGTGCACAAATCCATTTCCAAACAGCTTATAAAGCAGGTAATTGATGAAATTAAGATGACAAGGGACTTGTGATTGAAACACAACAAAACAGAGCCAGAAAGACATGAGGAAGCGGAGAAGAAAAATGGAGTCAGTAGTGCCACGCTGGCAGGAAGGCTCTCCCCTGGCATTTTGCCAACTGAAGGAGGGCTGGTAGTGGGAGGTGGAGGGGGTAAGACAGCAGAAGAGACAAAGGAAAAGAAAGGGCCAGAGGGTTATCGATGCTGGATAGCTCCTGCCCTGAACACAGTTAAAGAAAGAAAGTAAGAGATCTAGGGGAAAGTTAATCTATCCTTGACCCCGTGGCAAACCACAATGTGTTATCCTCTACAAGAAATGAGTCAGACAGAGAGGGAGACGAGGCCAGGGAAAGGGGCAGAAGACTGTCTAACTTCATCTTGTCAAAGAGAGAAAAAAAAGATCAGCAGAAATGAAAAGAGGTGCACTGTGCACAAGCAGCACTCATCCTGTGAATATAACCACGATGAGAGTGGAGGAGACACAAAAAGCCTGCAAAGGAGTCTCTATCAAAGACGTGATAATTCAGTTTTGACTCACTCAATTACTATCACACAGTTGGATCTTTATCTCCAGTGCACAAACGAATCATTCAGCCTCACTCCATTCAGTCCTGCTCGCTATTCCTCTCCGGCACTCCCACACTCAGTCACCCCTCTGCACTCACACGCACACACCTCCCTCCATTCTTGACCACAACACAGTGACCTCACCCCATCTGTTTCTTATTGGTCTCTTTGATGAAGCGAACAAGGCAACCAGTCGATGTGATTGGATTATGCAAGGAAATCCCGAGGAAACCCCTCCCATCCTTTATGTTCATCTCAAAACATCAGTATCCAATTTTCACAGTCTTGCCTGCATGTTGCATCAGACAAACATGGTTAAATAGACATTTCCGCTGCGCTGGAGCACTTCTGATTTTGCTTTGCAGGCGGCTGACTGAAGAGACAAAGCAGGGCAGAGAATTTTTGATACTGAGGACAGCAGTTTGGTTTTTCTTTTGCAAATCGCCAAGTGTGCAGATTGAGTTTAAAATTTCTGGAACAGGCAGAAGAGTAGCTTTTGAAGCATCTTTTGCACTTTTAATCTTTTTTTTTGTTTTAGATTTTTAGTTTTTCTTTCCTTTTTTGGTGGATTCTTAGAATATGATCAATAGCTGCAGCTCTGACCCCAACAGCATAACAATCAGTTTTGAGTTGTATCAAGAAAAGCTTAATCACTTCAGATTCCACAGGCCTAAAACAGAGTTCATAGTTAGTCGAGCAAGAGAAAGAAAAAATGTTACTTAAAAGGAAGAGGTGAGTTAGATGCAGCATCAGAATTACTTTTGTTGTTTGTTTCTTTGTTTTGTTTTTTCTGTCTACAATAGTGACATCGCTGACACTTGTCTCTGTTCTTTCAGATCAACAGGTGCCTTTGATGAGGATAAATGGTGAGTCAATGGTGTTGTTGTGTATATATATTTTTTCTTCTTTGTGTAGCAGCTTTGACCTCTGCAAGCCTGGGTGTGGTCCGGCCAAACATTTGGCATACTGTTTCAAAATGTATGTTGCTGTAGAAGTATGTTAGAAAATCCAATCCAAAAATATATATTTTTTCTGTATTGTCACTGCACTCGTTTTTATTCTATTTGCATTAAATTTTTCTTTTAATGTCCTTATTAGACAATATATTCTCTTAGTGCATATATTTGACTAACCTTGTCATGCATGCCTTAGTGTCTTTAGGCTACTCTCTGAGGACTCCTCGTCCTCTTCAGTTCAAATTCTTTATTGTACGCCTTGTACTCAGGCGGCAGACTCTGAGAAACTGTGCAGTGTCTGGTAATGTGATGCACTTTTGTTCTATGCACATCCCCAGTGTCTCCTCCCTTTCCTAGCTCCTTTAATATCTCCTCAGCTCTTTGTGTCTCTTCTTTTTCCCTTCCCACTCTTCTGAGCTCCTCCTCTCATGCTCCTCCTCTGGACATCTGCAATTCTCCAACTCCCTCTTTCCTTCTAGTCTTTCATAAAGTTCGTCCTTTTTTTTTTTTTTTCTTTAAACCAAGTGTCTCAACTGTATTACTTGGAGATAGAATAAGCACACTGGTATTTTTGCTGCCATTAATGTGAGGACACATGCGTCTGTAGGGACTTTAAATATAAAATATATATATAAATATATATATAAATATATATATAAATATATATATATATATATATATATATATATAGATATAGATATAGATAGATAGATATATATATATATATATATATATATATATATATATATATATATATATATATATATATATATATATATATATATATATATATATATATATATATATATATATATATATATATATATATATATATAGATATATATATATATATATATATATATATATATATAGATATATATAGATATATAGATAGATAGATATAGATATAGATATAGATATAGATATATATAGATAGAGATATATAGATATAGATAGAGATATATAGATATAGATAGAGATATATAGATAGATATAGATAGAGATATATAGATAGATATAGATAGAGATATATAGATATAGATATAGATATATATAGATATAGATATAGATATATATATATATATATATATATATATATATATATTCTGGGAATTTAAGCAAGTTCATTTGTTTAAAAACTATATATTATTATTAACACAAGTTTCTTGTTTCTCCACTAGCCAAACCATCTTTAATGCTGTGGTCTTGTACATGAAACACCTCGGGGTTAAAAACAAGGCAGCTGACAGTAAGAAGTCCAAAGGAGGTTTCTTCACTAGAAAGACTAAGGTAAGGTAAACTGACAGCATTGGTATCCTATTAGAAAGCTAAATAAATGCATCAACAATCAGAACAGTGCAAGGCAATTATTGGCCTGCAGTGTTCTTCTTAAACCATTTTGTAGTTGAATTTGTATTTTTTCAGCCTTTTGATCTTATTTTAATTTTACCTTATTTTTTAATTTCCTACCTGGTGATATTGCAGCCCAAGAGTAAGGATGATATCCCAAAGGCCAAAAGCTCAAGAGTGTTTCCTGTTTTACCAAACTGGATGGGTGTGTATAAATTTTTTTATTTTTCCTGTGTTATAATTAATATACTAAACTATATAATATACTGACTTTTAAAATTTGCTAAGTGATGTTGATGAATAATGTGGATATGAAAATATTTTGTCCTACCCTTCTTTCCAGTTACAGTTGAGTCCAAAATTAAAGTGGATGAAGGTAGTCACTGTTCAGAATCCTCCCCTTCTGCTTTTTAACTTGTAGATTGAGAATGGTACTAATTAACCCGCAAGCATGTGTGCATGTCCTGAATCAGTACAGCAAAGCATGTGGGTGGAGCATTGTTTAATTGATGTTGTGCATTGGAGTGGTTCTTTACAAATATTATACTAGCACTGAGTCTTTAAACACTGAAAATGTCATAAGTTTTCATAAATATTTTCTAATCTAAATGGTTGTTCCTCAACTCTTAGACCTTGTTGGCTAAAATCACTTGTGTGGCCCCCTAACCCATACCCATCCAAATCTCGTAGTTGATGACTTTGCACTTTAACTCAGGATTCCCCATTTGTTTTGTGTCTTGCAGAGACTTGCATTAATCTAAAAAACATTGTTGATATACTTTTTGTTTCAAACCAGTCCTTTTGTTAGCTGCAGAAGTCCTGTCTGTCTGACTTACAAAATCTGCTGTGTGCTGTTTTTTGTTTGTTTGTTTGTTGTTAAGTGAATGAGGTTCTTTGTGGTCATGGTTTTTTGTTTGTTTGGGTTTTTTTTCTTCGTCCTCTCAAGCAGACAGGGATAGAGGGTCAGTCGATCGCAAAGGTCCTGGTGCTAAAACCACCCCGAATGACTCTGGAGTTCCCACTATATCGTTGAACAAGAAGCAGAGTCTAGTCCCTCCTGTGCAACCTGCGGTAGATGTTGATTCCCCAAGCAACAACGCCACCAGCACGACTACCATAGAGGCACACAGTGATGGTAAGGTTGCTCATTGATACTGATGAATGAGATACACCACAGTTGTTTTGGTGTCCTTGTTTAGTATTTTATTGCACTGCCGCTGTCATGGTGTCATGACATGCTTTTTCAGGAGATTATTTGAAATGATGGTGAAACATTTATCTGGCCAGAAATAGTTTTCAGTTTAAAACTCTTTTCTAAAATGAAAACATGTTGTGATTTGGGCTAAATTCTAACATTCTCCTAAAAGTCGCACCCTGACAGTACTAATGTACACAAGATATAACACACAGGCATTTTATGGGCACATAAAAATTGTATCACTATTATATTATACCAGCCTTCAGAGTGATTTGATGTGTTCTTGTAAAATGATTTCCATTATTTCTTTTGCTTAAAACAGAAGGTCAATTTTATTTAACAGAAAAATGCTAAATTTAATTTTCAATTCTTCTAGCTGTCCCAAGCAATCGTTTAGAGCTTCCAACTCTGCAAGATGACTTGCCCTCTGGGCCTGCAGGTGGGCTGATCGAGCCCATCTCGCCCATCTCACCCAGTGACATCCCGCCTGAGGAGCCTGTGGAGAAAGAAAGGTGAGAAGGACGGAGATAGTAATAACAAGTATTGTCTAGGGAGTAAGATAATATCTGCAGTGTAATGAGTAAGAGATTATAAGCATTTCACAGATTTAGAGATTGTAATCAGATTATAATTAGACTTTATGGGAGACGAATGACCAGGGTAAAGTGGGGGAACAAAATGTGTTTGAATTGCTGAGGCTGGGGCGAGCATGGTAAAACTCCCCCAGCAGTCTGTCCCTGCTGTGTGCTAGCTTTTGTCATGCTGCCCATTGCTCGCTAGCTAACAGAGTCTTCAGTCTTGAGATGGACCCCGATCAGGTGAACCCAAATCCAGCCTTCTACTTCCAGCACTCTGCCTTTCCTTTCCTCATTCCCTCTCTCCTTTTTCTTCTCCATAATGGCACGTGTGCTCTTTCAAATATCTTCTGTGTTTTTTGTGTCTGCGTCCTTTGCATCTCTTGTTGATGTTTACAGCAGAGCTTTATTGCAGGTTTTGTCGCATATAGACATCCGCTGTGCAATTCTATCTTTTTTGGGGGGGATTGAGGTACATGTTGGCAATAAAAAGGCATATTTATCCATACTTGCATATTTGTGATCATAATAGTGCCATTGCATCAATATTGACTCTTTCTAAGTCACAGCCATTAGCCTTGTTAAGCCAAAGTAAAAGCTTTATAAGAATTTGAATATTGGCAAGTTGTTCTACTGCCAGGCTTGAGACAAAACTTAACACTATGTAATTACATTAATAGTCAAATATAGACACTACATTTAGTTCAGCGTTTTTAGTTCATTAGAGCTTTTTATTTTATGTGCTTTTCAAGGTGTCTCTGTCTGTTGCCATGGTCAGGGCCCGTCCTTTGTCCTGCTTGTCTCCACCGTATGTGGTGTTAAATGTTGTGCCAGGGGCTTTGGCATCGTTTTTGGCATGCTATTCTGACAGAGGTTTTAAAATTAGTTTAGGATAGTATGGAGGGATGTGCTTTTTGAACGTTATGGTTGTCACTGTGGCTTGCAATAGTTGTGTAAAGGCGAGTGTGTAACAATGTGGTGTCCCGTGTTTTTGCAGACGGAAGACAAGGTGGGTGTCAGCGCCTTGACAGAGTCATGGACATGCTTCAGGCCTTATACTGATCGCATATCACACAAACACAGAACACAACACTCACATGCACATGCTCACATTGAGCTTCACAGTGCTTTGCAGATACGTAACATAAACATGGTGAAACATTTTTAACCTGCTTGTGAAAGAATTAGCTGATTGTTGAGATTAGCTGGATTTTTTGTTGTGTGAAACTGGAGAACTGCTGAGATAGCTTAAAGTTGCAAAACTGGAAACTTGTACAGTATAGTCCACAAAGTACAAGCAATGCCTGGCTAGTTTAACATACCTTTTGTAGATTGGCAGTTTAATGCAGTGTATGAAATATACTTTTACTATCTAAACATATGCATGTCATATCATGCATATTTGCTTGTTATCCATTTTCTTTTTCTCTACCTTTTGCTGATATGATTTATATTTTTGTGTAAATTCTCTATTGATTTATCTCATCCTCTTTATCATCCTAATTACCCATCTTCATATGTACATCTGCTACGTACATCTGCTGTCTTTTCCTTCTACTATGTTTTCTGTTTTTTCTTTTTATTCTCTGGCCTCCCTTTTCCTCTTAAAATCCACACATTTTCCTCTTTTCTTCCTGCTGCTTTCTTTTGTTTCCACCTGTCATTTCTCTTTATTCTGTCTCAAACTGACTCCTTCCTCCCACATCCTTTCCCAACTTCAACCCCTTCAGTAGGAAAGTGGCACGCAGTGAAAGTGCCCGAGTGGACCGACAGTCATCACGGCGGCGTGGCTCTTCTCGGGCCAAACAGTCTCGCTCCCGTAGCGATGTGGACCTGCAGCCACCCTCTTCCACGACAACAACACCTGCCCCGCTCACCCCCCAACACCTCCATCCGTAAGATGGGCAAACCTTCTCTTAATGCCTCTCTTCCTCGTGAGGTGCACAGCAGGGACAGACAGGATGTCAAGTTGAAGTAGGAACAGTGCTGCAGTCCTGAAATAATCAGGAAGCACTTTAAAAATAAAAAATAATTTTGAAGGCTTAAAGCCACCTGGCTCACCACTGTAAAGATCACTTAGGAGGCATATCTGTTAATATCTGTTAAATATTCATGGAAAATAGTGCTAATTGTGTGGATGAGTGGAAATTATTTAAAAAGGCACATTTCTGTTTTCTCCTGTTGAAATTGATCACTCTGGCACTGTTACTGACTAACAGTTGCCTGACACATTGGCTGCTTTCTAATAGTTGACCTGTGCTGTGAGCATCGGGGAGTGAAGCATTTAAACAGCACTCTCTTTTACAATGATAACGAGGTTCTTTAGGGGAACGAGGTCGGTCAATATTGACCGTTTGATAAACATTAAGTGCCCTTTTATTAGCTTAACTTGCTGTTTTCGAATGTAAAGAATTTTGCAGTTTCTTCTTTGATTATATTTTTATACAGTAATAGGAAATGGTGCGTTTTTCAAAGTTTAGATTTAATCTCAATTATTCTTGAATCACTTTAAAGCCAAAAAAATCTCGGTTTTATCTGAGCCATTGCCTGTTATTTATTGGTGAATTATCACAAGCTACTGAAATCGTGTTATTCTCAGTGAACATTTACTACCTAGATTATCTAATGTTAACATGTCCCTGATATGCATTTAGAAAGACCAGCTGTTTCACAACTACTTTTGTTCCACAGCCAACAGCCTCCAGCTGTGCTGCCAGAAAGAGTCACATAATTTGATAACTGACTGGTCGCATTTCGTCTAAGCTGTAGTTCTTGTTCTGAAGTAATCCCTCTCGCCCCACATTCATTCTTCAGCCCAGAAGGACTAAGTTTTGCCCCAGACCCTGGCCACTCCCCCACCAGCCCTTTCCCGCAGGTGGAGGAGGTGGATCCGCGGCTGCAGGAGTTTGAGTCTGATCCACCCAACTGGAGGGAGCTGGCCTCTCCTGAGGCTCTGTCCAAACTGACCAAGAAGGAGACCAAAATGCAAGAAGTCATAAATGGTAATTAGAGAGAGACAAACAGTTGATGAGACGATAGAGGAGTTTGTTATATAGACTATATTTAAATTTCCTATTAATCACTCATACTTTTACTACTGTCTTTCCTCTCAGAGTTGTTTACAACAGAGCACGCACATGTGCGAATGCTGAGTGTCCTTCAGGTGATCTTTGTCAGACCATTGGAGAGAGAGGAGCTTCTGACCTCAACTGAGTTGGCCGCCGTCTTCCCCAACCTTGATGAGATCACTGAAATGCACAGTAAGGGCTGCTGCAAAGAAGCATTTGTAAACACAGCCAGACAGCTGAATATAGCACCCTTCCTTCAACGAATATGCCATTATGCAAATAACACTCTTCCTTACTCATTAGTGAAATCACTAACTGCATGTACTACCTGCAATTGAGGGCACTGTCGTTAAAAAAGCATGATGCTAAATTTGTTCTGGCCAATAGTACCAAGTGTAGATACAAGACGAATGCATAGTGCTGCCTGAATTGCCAACACAGTGTTAGGAAAGAGAATATGTTCACTATCTACTTATAAGTCAGTTGTCTTTTTCTAACTTTCAATTTCAGGTAACTTCTATGAGAGCCTTAAGAAACAGCGTTTGGATAACAACTTCATAGTTAAATCCATCAGCACCACAGTGCTCAACAGAGTGAGTCGTCACAGTCTTTCACTTCATTTCATCATACAATATTTCTCTTTTCTCTCTGTGCATATTGTACAAAGTCAGTATGTGCCAACAAGTTCATTTTACACAATATTACTGTAAAAATGCAACAAGGATTTTGGCCTTTTCTGCACTTCTCGAGTTTGACTCACTTCATTATTATGATTTTTTTTTTTCCAACTAGCCACAACACAATCTTTGATTGTAATGTTTGTGTGTGCACGTGTGTTTCAGTTTGGTGGTACAGAGGGGGAGTGGTTCCAGAAACTGACAGCAAGGTTCTGCAGCCACCAGTCATGGGCCCTGGACCAGATCAAGACCAGGCAGAAGCGAGATCCACGCTTCAACATTTTCATACAGGTACCACATACACACAAACATATCCCCCAAGATTG
Source organism: Maylandia zebra (assembly GCF_041146795.1). Classification (NCBI taxonomy): domain Eukaryota; kingdom Metazoa; phylum Chordata; class Actinopteri; order Cichliformes; family Cichlidae; genus Maylandia; species Maylandia zebra. Next base: position 25,871,062 of record NC_135177.1, read on the forward strand.
AACAGACACATACATGGACGCACTTTGCAGATGCAAAGTAATGCAAAATGTGACAAAGGTGTTCTAGTCTGACTGTGTGTGTGTGTGTGTGTGTGTGTGTGTGTGTGTGTGTGTGTGTGTGTGTGTGTGTGTGTGTGTCTGTCTGTCTCAGGAGGCGGAGAGTAAGCCCCAGTGCCGTAGGCTGCAGCTCAAGGACATCATTCCCATAGAGATGCAGAGGCTGACCAAGTACCCACTGCTGCTGGAGAATATCGCAAAGAACACAGGTGTGTGTCTGTATGTGTCCCTGGCCTGTTTGTTGCTCACTTTCATGTGTCAGTATATGTGCATCGATATTGTAAAACTTATTGCATTCTTACTTTCTTTACATTCTTACTTTTTACATTTATTCTTTCCTGATATATAAGATAGTCAAATGCATTTTTATTACACTGTGTATCATCATATTACTCAGCTATATAATGCTGTATATCTGGGTTTGAAAATGTAATCGGAAGTACCACCATCACCAATGATTATGATAGATGTTTGTGGTGTGATACATGAACGTGCACGTGCATGATCCATAAGAATTTCCCTCCTGCTCAGAATCTCTTTCTCTCTCACTTGCTTTATATAATGCTCTGTTTGTTATATACATAACAAGCCAAGGAAGAGAATGGTGAAGGAAGGTGGTTTAAATGACTTTGAATCTGGCATGATTTTTGGTGCCAGATGAGGTTGTCTGAGCATTTCAGAAACTGCTGCTCTACTGTGATTTTCCTGCCCAGCCATCTCTTGGGTTTACAGACTGGTCCAAAAAAGAGAGAAATATTCATTGAGTGGTTGTTCTCTAAGCAAAAATGCCTGGTTGACGCCAGATAGGGCTGTTCGATATAACGATATATATCGGATGACGATGTAAAAACGTCTATTGTTTCATTTTACGCTATCGTTTGTTTCGTGGTGTCGCAAAATAAACTGTTTACGGCAATATTTTTTCGGTTGATCTGATATCCTCGTGTTGGTGTTGTTCCCAGACCATCATGAAAATGTTGTTCCAGGATCAACATTGCAAGTGACCAATCAGAATGATGGTCTGGGAACAACACCAACACGAGGATATCAGATCATCCCTCTCTTTCATCGTTTTGATGGTCACTGTAGTGGCTATATTAATTTCTTGAAGTTCTCTCTTTCTCTTATATTTAATATAACCACACTACGGACGGGCAAGCGCCTGTTTTTATGCGTTGTGGTTAGCAACAACAACAGTAACACCATGTTTCACATAAACCTTTCACAATAAAGCTCAAGATCCTGTTGAGACTTTTCAAAATAAACCGAATCACGTGAAAGACCAGATTATTTACGGATGAGAAATAAAAAAGAGCAGCCAGGTGCTAAAAAATAAACCTTAGACTCAAATGTTAGAACAGGCTTTTCCCCGCAGCACGCTGTGTATTAAATACTCACAAAGGAAACGGCAGTCGTTACAACTTATGACTAAAAATGTATCGTTTCATGCATCGGTTAAAACACTCGACTCCAGCTACATGACGCGCAGCTGGAAACACTTCCCGCAAGTCGAGCTGCCCGAGATTCACAGAATTTACAGTTTACATTTTTGTAATTTATATCGTTATCGGGACGATAGAATTCCTATATCGGGATATGAGATTTTGGTCATATCGCACAGCCCTAACACCCAGAGGTCATTGGAGAACGGCCAGACTGCTGTAAGCTGATAGAAAAGTAGCCAAAATAATCATTTTACGATCAAGATATGCAAAAGAGCATCTCTGAATGCACAACTCAAGAGTATTTACAGCAACTTGTTAAATCTGTGACACAGAGAATTAAAAATGCATAGAACTGTGATGTTCTTTAAGGGACATTAAAGTAAAATAAACATATCTTGAGAATTTACAGCCTAAAGAGGTTTCAGCAGGATTCCTGTCTTCCTTCGTTTGAAGGATCAGCACAGAGTTCTATTGCAGTAAATCTTTTATATTCTTCAATGCCTCCATCAAAACAACTCACTGAAATAGGCAGCACCCTGATTGGGTGCCCCCAAGAGTATCGTAGAGTATCCCCAAAAGCTAAGGAAGAAAGCCAGAGTTAACAAAGAAAGTTACTAATTGCCCTTATGATAGCTGTCATCTCTTGCTTCAAAGTATATCCCCCTTCTGCAGGTGTTGATGTATGAACTATAACATAACACTTCTTGAGTACTTTGACTCTGTGACCAGAAAGTTGGTACCACGAGGAGGACCAATGGAAAGTTTTGGTGTGGGTTTTTTTTTTTTTTTTGTTTGTTGGTTTTTTGTTTGTGTTTTGTTACACTCTTGATTTATGGCTTTTGTCTGGGCTTTGCTGTTAAAGACATATTTTTCTCATCTCTGTATTTCTCTCTAACTGCAGAGGATCTAACGGAGAAGGCAGCAATTGAGAAGAGTGCAGAGTGTTGCAGAAAGATCCTCAACCACGTCAATGAGGAAGTCAAAGTGATGGAAAACCTGTTGGTAAGAAATGCTCAATTCATCACTCAGCCAACAGCTGCGTGGTAACTTGGCACCAATTGAAGTTTTGTAAATGAATTTTGAGACTTCTTTAGCTCACTGCTTATAAGAGTACATCTTTTTCTGTGCTATGTTATCAAACAGACCACAGTCTGACTCACAATCATTCTCTCTGCTCCCAGACTCTGAGGGAATACCAGCGCAAATTAGACACATCAGGACTAAAACCCAGTAATGAGCTCTATAGTGAATATAGGGTGGGTTTCTTTCAACTAAACTTGTCTTTTGCACACAGTGTTGCAATATTCCTTTTTTTTTCCTCCAAGATTTTGTTGAAACATATTCATGTTATTCTCCTCCTGTCTGTACTAGAACATTGACTTGACTCAGAAGAAGATGCTTTATGAAGGCCCACTGATATGGAAAGTCACCAAAGAAAAGGCCGTTGGTAAATATGTGCTATATTACAGGCCTTTCTTTCACAGCAACAAGGTCAAACATTTCAATATATTGCAAAGTAATACTTTTCACACTTAAACTAAAAAAGATTTTTAAAAGGAAGAAAAGATTTTGTAGAACGTCATACAGATTTTATGTCTTTCACTTCTCTTTTATGAACATCAAAATCGGCAAAAAAAACCCCAAAGAAACAGACTGACATAGTGATTTATTTACTTCCCCTTTAGCATTATTTCAGTTGAATTACCGAAATTTGGCAAGTTAATGAGAATCAAATAGGCAGCATAATGGTTGGCCTGTTGCCTCGCAGCAAGAAGGTCCCACTCTTTCTGTTCCCTGTCCTTCAGAGGTGCAATGTGTGTTGCTTGCGGACTTACTGGTGCTCCTCCAGAAGCAGGATGACAAGATGGTCGTCAAATGCCACAGTAAGAGTAACATCGCTGCACAGGACGGCAAGCTGATGCTGAGCCCAATTATTAAGCTGGACTCAGTCTTTCTCCGTGATGTGGCCACAGGTTAGCAGTGCACCACAGTACAGTAGTTTGCAAGTCACTCTAATCGTAAGATAAGTCTTTGAATTGCTGTTTTCTCCTGTTGTGTCAGATCGAAAGGCTTTCTACGTGATATTTACCTGGGAAAGCGGCGCTCAGATTTATGAACTAGTGGCTCAGTCTGTTGGAGAAGTAAAAATGTAAATACCAAAGAGAATTGTATTCATAAATCATGTTTCCTTTTGATTTCAAAGCGCAGGATAATTTTCCCCCCGTATTTCCATATTTTTAGTTGGACTCAAGTGATAAAGAAAGCAGTGGATGACCTGAAGAAGAGTGGCAGCACAACCAAGAAGTTGACGACGGTGGCTCCTGGAGTTGGAGTTGTAGGACCTCCCTTCAGTCCCATCAGGTAAGTGTGTGTGTGTGTGTGTGTGTGTGTGTGTGTGTGTGTGTGTGTGTGTGTGTGTGTGTGTGTGTGTGTGTGTGTGTGTGTGTGTGTGTGTGTGTGTGTGTGTGTGTGTTCCTGTCTAACTATCTTTGTGAAGACTGAAATGTGCATTCTACTATAAGATAAGATAAGATAACCTTTATTAGTCCCACACGTGGGAAATTTGTTTTGTCACAGCAGGAAGTGGACAGTGCAAAAGTTATGAGGCAAAAATTAGAATACAATAAGAATAAATACAGTACACAACTGTACAGAATAGAATAAAATAAAATACTATATACAGTAGAATAAAATAAAATAAATATACAATAAGATAAAAATAGAATACAAATACAAATACTATATACAACTGAGTAAAAATACAACGATGACAGAAAGGATTATTGCACTTAGTATTATTGCATATGTATGGATGTGTGTGCTTGATCAGTTAAAGTCTTTATTATGGAGTCTGACAGCAGTGGGGAGGAAAGACCTGCGAAATCTCTCCGTCCCACACCGTGGGTGCCGCAGTCTCCCACTGAAGGAGCTGCTCAGTGCTGTCACAGTCTGCTGCATGGGGTGGGAGATGTTGTCCATCAGGGATGACAGCTTAGCCGCCGTTCTCCTGTCACTCACCACCTCCACTGGGTCCAGAGGGCATCCTAGAACAGAGCTGGCCCTTCGGATCACCCTGTTCAGTCTCTTCCTGTCCCCAGCAGAGATGCTGCCGCCCCAGCAGACCACACCATAAAAGATAGCAGAAGCCACAACAGAGTCATAGAATTTCTTCAGGAGTGGGCCCTCCACCCCAAACGACCTGAGTCTCCACAGCAGGTACAGCCTGCTCTGCCCTTTCCTGTAGAGGGCGTCTGAGTTATGAGTCCAGTCCAGTCTATTGTTCAGATGAACACCAAGGTACCTGTAGCTGTCCACAGCCTCAATGTCCATACCCTGGATGTTCAGTGGTTGCAGTGGAGAATGCTTGTGCCTGCGGAAGTCTACCACCAGTTCCTTGGTTTTACTGGCGTTGATCTGGAGGTAGTTCAGCTGGCACCAGTCCACAAAGTCTTGAGTCAGTCCTCTGTACTCCTTGTCGTCCCCATCAGTGATGAGGCTGACTATTGCAGAGTCATCAGAGAACTTCTGCAGGAAGCACTGGGTGGAATTGTGGGAGAAGTCTGCAGTGTAGATGGTGAAGAGGAACGGAGCCAGAACCGTTCCCTGTGGGGCCCCCGTACTGCAGACGACCCTGTCCGACACACAGCCCTGAGTCCTCACATACTGTGGTCGGTCGGTGAGGTAGTCCAGGATCCAGGTAGTGAGGTGATGGTCCACTCCAGAGTTCACCAGCTTGTCCTTCAGAACCGAGGGAAGAATAGTGTTGAAGGCACTGGAGAAATCAAAGAACATGATTCTCACAGTGCTTCCAGCGGTCTCCAGGTGAGCGAGGGAACGATGTAGGAGGTGAATACTTGTGAGAACCAACAGTCACTTGTGAGGACACACGCACCGGTCCGCACAAATTTGAAGGCCTTTTTGAGCCTCAAAATGCGGTTTTAGAGTCAGGGTTACAATTAGGTTATGGTTAGGTTTAGGGTCAGGGTTAGGCATTCATTTTTAATGGTTAGGGTAAGGGGCTAGGGAAACCATTATGTCAGTGAAGGTCCTCACTAAGATGGCTGAACGTGTGTGTGTGTGTGTGTGTGTGTGTGTGTGTGTGTGTGTGTGTGTGTGTGTGTGTGTGTTGGAAAAAGTGAGAGATATTCATATATTGCCAAAGTTTATTTATCAAAAAATCCAATTTCCTTGTTTTTACTTTTTTTTTCCTCCTTTCTTTTAGTCTGAATCCCCCTATGAGCCCGATTGAGAATGGAGCTTTGAAAAGCAGCAGTGGTGAGACCGTTGTGACTGCACACCTACAAATTTGCCATTGTTACACACTCATAAAGACATAAGCAAAATTTAAGACTTATCTCTGTCTGTAGATCAAGATAAGGACAACTTGAAAGATAAAAAGTCGACCGATCCCAGGCACAGGCTGATTGATTTCCTGTCTGACAAAGGGTTTGACTTGATAGGCCACACCAAAAATGATCAGGAGAAAGTGGCTAACAGTGCATTAGATGAAGGTGAATAGGGGTCTTCCTTGTACTTATATTCATGAACTATAAATGACTATATTTTTGGCTTTACTTTCTTTCAAAGTAGCTTACCTATCCTAATAAAGCCAATGAATCTGTCTCCTCTGTTAGTCATGTCCCTGAAAAGGCTCCTGGTCGGCAGCATCAGTCTATCAGAGGACTCACAACCTGATGAAGAACATGAAGTAGGGCAATCAAAAGGCCCTGGGCAAGATGTGGAACAGCATCAGTTAACAGGTTTGGCCTATTTTTTTGTCTTTCTTTTTTCTTTTCTTTTTTCTTATTTTTTTAAAGGAATAGTTTCATAGCGATAGATGAAGAGAAGCTTAATACCACTCATATCTGTAAGCTAAATAGAGCCATCTTAGCTTAGTCTTGGTAGTTTTATCTGTACAACTTCCCAGAATATTTTTTTTCTTAAGCAGTGACTTTCCAGAGTTGTTAACATTAGCGGATGCAGCAAGGCTAGCTGCTTCCTATCTCCTCTTGATGAATTGTTATTAAGCATTTAATGTTGAAACCTCTGGCATGTAGTTTCTTGTCCTTATTTTTCACCCTCAAAACCCCAGTGTTACCTGATTTATTTGTTTTTTTTAATTAGCGACTTTACACATGATTCTACACATTAATCAAAAGTATTAAAGTATTTCTAATATCACAATTTGATATCAGTATATCCATTTTAAAAGCAGGATTGCAAATCCCCTCGCGTTAAAGCAGGATTTCGTGTATGTGTGTACTATTCTATTTAATGCAGTATTACAAGGAACTTACAATGTCAAAGGATTTTTGCAGTGCTAATTATTAATGGCCAGAATTTATTATTATTTAAAGACTGCTGACTCTTGACACTTTCAAACTAAATATTTCTATCCACAGATGAAAGTCAGACCACGAACGAAGTAGCTGAGGAGACGAACCCCACGAGTACAGACAAAGAAGGTCAAAACCCAAAAGGAGACGATGAGAGCATCAGCGCGCCCCTGGTGCTGTCCCAGGAGAGGAAGGAGGAAGTGTGCAGGAGGCTACGCAGCCTGGAGGAACAACTAAAGAGACTACAGGTGAACAGAGGGGGAGATGGAGGGGAATATTGAGAGAAAACTGTAAGCAGGGAGCAGGACGTATGACAGGGGCAGATAGAAATGTCAGCTCTAACAAAAGATTGGAACTGACTAGAAAGAGACTCAAAGCTGGGCATCAAGATTTCAGTGGGGATAACTTGAGTAAGGAGTGAGCTGTGGACAAATGGGGCCAAATGGCACAAAAGAGAAACCAGAGAATAGAAAACCATTTAACTGCTGCTGTTATTGCTTTGCTGAAAATTGCCTTGTGAAATTGGACTTCTCTAAAAATGGCTATTATGTCCAGCACTTGCAATGGGATGTGTCAGAGAAGCAGTGAGGGAGACGAAGAGAGGATGTTAAGAGGAGAAGGTTGAATTGTGTGTGTGTGTTTGTGTGTTCTCAGTTCCTAAGGTTATATTGATTTTGTGTGTTGCAGACTGTAGAAGAGGAACACCACAAGCTGCAGGAGGCCCTTTCCAAGTTCTCACTGGAGGGGGGCAGCTTCTAGTGACCCACCTTAATGCCTCCTGCTGGCCATTAGGTGAGAACACTAAACTAGATAGTCATGTTAAGTATTGAATTGTCATTATGATTAATGGTATAGAGCCATTTCCACTCATGAATGGACAAGGTTAAAAGAATCGGGTTTAGCTTTTGGACAGCTTTTTATTTCACCCTGAAAAATATGTGCAGTGTTATAGTTAAGCTGTGTATATCTCAAGAAAAATCCATAAACAGGTTGGGGCAGCTTGTACGTGGCCTGAGAGGTGAAGCCCAAGGCAAAAACAAAAACCACTTACTGCTGGTAGTTGCAACTATTGGCCGTGAGCTAATGGCAACATTTGAAGGTGACTGATGACAGCAGCTGCATTTTTATGAGCTCTTCTCAAGCTGCATTTGCAGTTTTGTGACTGTAAAGTCTGAAGAATCAAAATGAGTCTACAAAAATACTAGATTTAAAAAAAACAAAAACAAAACAGGATTTATATTTAAAAAAAATGTTTGTTTTTTTGTTTGTTTTGTTTTCTGTGCAGGTTTTGACTGGTTCTGGTTTGGACTGAGTGACTTTCAGAGGCTTTCCTGGAAATTCCTATACCATCACACGTCTATGACCGGACCATCGATACATTTCTTTTTCTTCCCCTCTTGCGTGTGTGTGGGTGTGTATGTCAGCTGTTTGCAGCCAATCAGAAGTTTTATTTTCTTTTTTCTCCTTTTACCAATTGGCCATTTAGGGAAGGGCTTTGTGCACAGTGCAGTGGTTCAGTAATGGAACATGTGTATGTGCGCGTGCATGCTGGATAGAGGGCTATACAAAAAAGAAAAAAACAATCCTAAATTGGGGTTTGAGGATGCTGTTAGTGAGAGGTGCCAAAGGAAATGAAGCAATATTTTGCTGTTAGTGAGTTGCTGCCTAAGAAAATATAGTGATTTGAGTCTGCTGTAACACACATACGCAAACCAGAAACATGCATGATGGAAAATAATTTACAGTAATGCCAAATTCTAATGTACAGTAACAGAGAGAGCCTTAAATGGCCAATATAGCATTAGGTCTATTGAAATACTACTACTGATATATAGTGTTATTTCTAGTCTATGCCAAAGTAAAACAGAGATGCACTTTTAATCAAAACAAGATGAACGCACACAGTTATTGCTAAATTTGTTACTTTTAGCTCTGTATTCTGTATGGTTATTAAGGCACCCCTCATTATTGAAACGATGCATGCAAGAAAGTGTGTGTGTATGTGCGTTACAATTTTTTTAATTAAGGATATATTTCTTCAGATGATTCTTACTGTAATTAGGTCACATAAAAATCATTTATAAATAGTGGCAGTATAAGTAATCTTGGTGTTAATAGTGGAGATTTGTTTGTATGTACCGCTTTTATTTATTCCCTTGAGTCCTTGTGTGTCAGTGAGCTTCTTCACCTGAGTGAAGCTGATACAATGCCAGGCCAGAAACAAAAAGTGATGTGCAACTGTCGGACAGGACGGACAAAAACGAAGCTGGCGTGTGTGAAGCAGATCAGAGTGGAATAGAAAAGTGAAAGAACTGGGAACTGGTTTCAAGGGGGTTGCTTTTTAGAAACCTTTAACTTGATGGTCATGAGAGAGTAGAAAGTAGGAGATTGGGATTTGCGCCCCTATATTAAATAAATAAATATATATAGCGCTCAGTATTACTATGCTCATATCATTTCAGAAGTTTCAACTTACCTTTAGAGAGGGTTCCCAAATGCTCGTCCAAAACACTTTAGTTGGGGTTATACTTTTCAGACGTATTATGAGATCAGATTGATTTAGTATATTGCAAATTTGAGCTAAGGTGATATTTTATTGAGCGTTGACTATGGTAATATAATTTCTGATCTGTGGCGTAACTGGGGCTGTGCACACAGGACCAAAGAAGTAACAGCAAACCGCTAGATCCTCATTTGTACAACAGCTTTATTAGTGACGTGCATCATCTGTGTAGTAGTGTGTCACAAAATGTTGATGCGGGAATGGTGGCTCAGTAATGCAGTCTGGAATCAGCAGCCGCTTTTCTTCACCCCAAACACGAAGGGATTTTAAAAGCACATTGAATAATAAAAACACTTCTTTCTTTTTTTAAAGTTAATGTAAAGAAAATACCAAGATGAAAAACGTTAGATTATTTGGGATTAGTCATAAGACATGAACAATCTATAGGACTGGGAAGTTTAAAATTGAATGAAAAAGTTGCGCTATAGAGGATTAAGAGACGCACCGAACATGCCCCTGGTACTAAGCTGAACATATGGGGCTGATACTGACACAGCAGCAATACTGTAGCCAGATGAGGACACAAAGGAAATGCTGAAGGTCTGGAGGAAGGAAAACTGTAGACTCATTCCTACAGAAGCACGTCAGGAGCACTTCCTGACATCCATTCTTATTGTTGTTGTTGCCACAACAACAAATGCCACCTTTGAACCTACTGAACCTCACCGGGTTTGCTCATTTTGATCACTTAAGTGTTCATAGGCTTCAAAAACTATATATGATTCTAGCATCTCTCTCCACGTATTGTTCTTTGGAAGTGTATATAAATGTAGTTTGAAGGCAAAAAAAGACAAAGACAAAAAAATAATAGCTCCCCTCTGTGTCTTAAGCTCTTTTTTTTTTTTAGCTACACACTCTTCTTCATAACACACTCACACCTTTTAATTGCGTAATCACTTGTTTCTACTGCACAGTTTTATCCTACATTTTGTGTATTGAGTCACTTAAGTAGGTTGGGGAGGGAGTATTTTCCACAGAGGCTTTTGTAATTTTTTACTATGCATTTTCCACAATGGTGAGAGAGGCAGGACTTGCCTGTAACTTGTCTTTGCATTTTGATGATTGTGAATCAATTGAAAAAAAAATATTCAGTGCCAACCAGCTCTGTACTGTGGGTACTATACCTCAGGCTACCCACAGTGCTTTTTAAGAAAAATTCAATGTCAGTGGTAGACATTTGGAGTCCAACTACCACCAGCATCAGCTGATTCCTTCAGTCTCCACTGGCTCAACGACTACTACAGGCACTTCTCGCGCTCTCTCCTTTAAATGCTTTTCCTCATGTATTCCATATACAAAATGTATAGAAAACTTTATTTATAGAGTGGTGCCTTGTTCTAACGATCAAGTTGTTTGCTTCATAAAAGACTCTTTAGTTGAACACAATCACTGCTGTGTACCTCAATGAGAAACATGACTAGTAAGCAGAGAAAAATCATGACAGGATTCAGATTTTGGTGGTTTAAGGTTTGAGGGTTGTTTCTATATGTAGATTTAACTTGGGCTTCATCGCACTATTTTTGTGTCCATCTCTATCTCATAGTGAGGATGTAAGCCCTCTACCAACTCAGCCGACCAGTGCCCAGTATATTTAAAAAAACAAAATAGACATTGCTCCTTGCCATACTGGTGTTTGCCACCTTATCTATAAACATTGTATATGCAAGAACTATACTGTGTATTTGGGTTTGATTTTTATTGTGTAAGATGCTCTTTAATGATGTATACCTAAACAAATTTGTGGTACGTTCTATTTTTTAATTCTTTTTTTTTTTTTTTTTCAATAAACTGGGGAAATTTTTTTCTGTTTTCTTATTTACAGTTGGGAGAACATCATGACAATTGTTTAGGGTTCAACCATAGTTGGGCTTCACTCCATTTGTTTTGAAATATACAGTGCATATTTTAAAACACATGAATTATAGAATATCAGGATTCCATGTAAATCCCAGTCCTTTAAATTCTAAATATTTAATTGAAAAAATGATGTGTCAAATCTCAAAGCTGATAATATTAATCTGCAATATTCAGTTAAATAATTGTGCCCAGAAAGGTATTTAAAAGGTAAAGATAATGGCTTTATATGCAAGTAGCTATCTCTTTCTAAATGTTGAATTGCAAAGAATTTACAGGGGGTTTTTTAATAGACAGGGAACAAGGCTGAAAAATATTAAATGGATATTAAGGCAAAGCTGTTTGAAACAATAGATTTCTGTAGTGAAAGGCACTGCATTAGTTCAGGAACACAGTTCATGACACTGCATGCACCAATTAAACAAAGCTCCGCTATAAAACAAGAAAGGTAAACAAGATCCAGAAACTCTCCACCTATGGGTCTGACCTCATTTGAGACAAAGTGTTTGTTTTGTCTGATTAATCTAAATTTGACATTCTTTTAGTTTTGATGGGTGCACTCTGTAACAATCCAGCTATATCACTGGAAGGTTTGGATCAGCCATCAAACAGGACAAGAACAGACTACAAAGGACTGTGAGGTCTGCAAAAAAATAAAACACACCCTAGACATGACCTCTTCCAACTATTCCCCTCCAGTAGGTGCTATAACAAGCAGTGTCACTACTAGAATTTGGCAACACTGGGACCTTAAACAGGTTGCACAGGTATTCCAACTCCTCCAGGAAAGTACAGCAATATTTGCCATTGCCAGAAAGCTTCCAGTGTCTTCCAGTAATGGTCTTAAGAGCATAAAGGTTCCAAGAGACAGGCAGTTACTTTAAGAGAGCAGAAAAGGTACCTGCTCCTTTGTGCAAGGAGGAACAGCTGGAAAACTACAAAATGACCTTCAGCAGACTTCAGAGGGTGGCCGGAACATTGATGTCCTCTAGTGGGTCCTGTGCTCACTGGAGATGATATGTATTCATATCATTAGCAGGTAATGTAGATGTTTAAATGTTAGGGATTTAAATGTTAATCAGAGTGGTGATGAGTGGGAGGAACAACAGCATGGCTCCAAACTGAAATGGTCTCACCCAGTGGAAACACAAGACACTGAAAAGAAAAACGACTGACCAAGGCTCCGAACTGTTTAAAAGTAAGACTTTTACTTCAAAGCTCGAACAGTTTGTCTCCTGAGTTAATGCTTTCAGAAAGAAGAAGAAATGCAATACATTGTCCCTCTATCAACTGTTCCATTTCCACTTTTTATATTTGCAATTTTCAGTCAAGAGCAGCATTTAGTTGCTATTTGCATGTTTAACAGACTTTTTTTTTTCTTTTTTTTTTAAACAAAGTTCTATTTTTTTAAGCATTTGGATGCAGCACTTAAGCAAATGTGGGCTGGTGGAAATTTATTCAAGCATAAATCCTGCCACTGAAAAACAAGACACCAGTGTGATCTTGCAGAAGAGAAGACTGAAGCAGAGCTGTGTGTAGAATTTTTTTTTTAATCAGAATTTTATCCTTTTTTATTCCTAGATTGAATTTTGGCTTACAAAAATGGGGATGGTTGTAATATTTGTCCTCTCCAGCTTGGTGGGTGAGTCAGATTATATTTTTAATACCGTACATTCAAGTATTTGAACTTGTTTTATTTAGAAGTAATCATTGACATCATCCATTTATTATATATTTCAGTAATATCAGTTATGTTTTTGAAAGATTAATTATTTCAGCGTGTCATATTTCTACATATCGGTTCAGTATATATGTACTTATGTATTCATTTTTGTTTAACTCTTTTGAGTTCTGCTTCAGTGAACCACATTTCCTGTCAAAACAGATGGCTGTGCTATCATGATGACATTTTTGCTTCAGTCGTTCTGGTTACTTATGCTATACAATTATAGATCATTTGGCATTTTTAAAGCATATTTTAATACTTTGTCAGTTTTGAATATGGGTTGTGAAATTATATGCAGTCATCATTAAATAATCGGAGACCTCAATAACAAATCCTACAACATAACCTGTCTTAACATGCGCTTTCTTCAACAGTGGGTTTTGCTTGGGGTGAGCTGATTTTAGAACCAGACAGACCCTCACTGAGTGTGCCAGTCTCTGAAAATGCTTCACTGGAATGCTGCTATAAATCACCGTCGGGGAGAGTGAATGTCCACTGGATCCACTATTATAACAAAACTCAGCAGATGTTGTTAGATAAAACAGCTGAATCACAGAAAGATTCCAAATCTGAAAAAATATATTGTGCCCAACTGAACTTCCCTGAAGTAAAGCTGGAGAACCTTGGATTTTACCATTGTCTGCTGAATGATAGTGGCAACACATATTACACACATGGAACCTACCTGCGTGTCTACAGTGAGTGTGTGTGTGTGCATGTGTTGTTGTTGGGGCGGGGTGTCACTACTTCATAAACCATAAATCCTGTTCTTGTTAATCTGCCCAAAAGCTGTGAAAGTGGCAGCATCCACATATATTCAATTTATTTAATCTTTACATCTTCAGGATTGTTGCATTGCAGTATGCTGCACCATTCATTCACTTTAAATAGCACCAAATTTAGAATTAAATTTCAGTCAATGTGCAAAGGCATTAGTCACACTGAAAGGCCACTTCACACACTAATCTCATTAAAACCAGATGGTAGATGAGGAAACATAAAACTGCCAATCTGAGGGATTATGTGTGCGATAACCTGCATTGTTAACGTGACTTAACAGTACCACCAATTGTATGTTTAACTGTGATCCTTATGCTAAATTTAACCGTTATATAACAAAACTATCAGTGTCATAATAAATCTCCCAGTAAGGCTTTTGAGTAATTATTTTGTTAGCCTGCGTTTTCATGTGCAGGCTAACAAATACGCAGCATTCACGTGTTCACACTTAAAGCAGAAAAAGATAACTCGTGTTTAAAAACCAATACGTGCAACTGCTAATTTGTTTGTTTGACCTCTGAACCCTTTCTGCATTCCTAGAGCCAATGGAGAAGACCATAAACCTGAGAGAAACCACCAAAAACAAGATCCTGATAGCTGAGGGATTCTTACTGTTACTGTGTGTGATGCTGCCTTCTGCCATTCTTCTGTTCAAGGTCGTTGCATTATTATACAATGATCAGCAGCACTACTGTTGAAGCTATGCTTAATTTCAAGCATTTTCCCAAAAGAGCATTACTTTTACTTTATTATTCATGCATTTAAAAGTAATGGCAGAGCTGTGCGACTCTGGCATGGATTTGTTTTTCTTCCTTCTCCGTCAACAATGGGAATTTGCAACATTTGACTGATTTATTACTTTTGGTTTGCCCTACAGTCAAAGAAGCTTAATGAACTGGAGAAAAAGAAAGCAAAGAAAGAAGAGGAAAATATATATCAGGTCAACATTACATATTCTCAATCTCTTTCCATTACACAAGGCAAAGCAGGAAAGCAGGAGCTAAGAAATGAACACCATTTCTAGTTGTTGTTGATGTGTATATCTTTCACTGATAATAGCCTTTGCATGATTTCCTTTTTGCATTTTCTCAAAAACCAGGGGCTAAATCTGGATGACTGTTGTGCAACATACGATCAGATTGAACGCTCCCAAGCACAGGGCCCGTACCAGGATGTGGGCAACATTAAGGAAGAAGAGGAAGAAATCCAGCTGGAGAAACCATAAAACCAAGTGAATAACAGACAGTTACGAGTGTTACATGTAAATAGCAGGCTTCTTACAACACGCTCTGATTTCAGAGTTTTGTTCTCTGAAGTTTTTTATTTTTTAAGATTTTATCTGTATTTGTCAAAACAATCATAACACAATATCCACTGGTCTGCAACCAGGATTTTAGAAATACTTCCTTATCAACATATCAACTATAAACTTTTTTTCAGTTTTTTTTATGATGTTTTTAAATATACTCCTTTACATTTTTAAATATATGTAGGTGTTTTGCTTTAGCTTTTTTATTCTAATTTTGCACACAGATTCCAGAAAAAAAATGACGGGTCAGACTGGTTACGTATGTACCCCAGGTTGCGTTGTCGGCTTTTTAAATATTCATTGACGTGCATCTGCTACAATTATGTGTTTTTTGCTATTTCTGTGAGTGCTGTAATAATAAAATAATATTTAAAAAATCCATCAAATCTCTCTGTAAATTGTCTGAGTAATACAATTGCCCTCTGTGTGCAGTGAATAGGATAGGATTGTTTCTTTTAGGGGGTTGCACAATAAAGAGAGTAGGGCGGCACTTACGAAATTTTGATTTGTCCTGATTGGTTACTAAACAGAAGTAGGTTTTCATTGGCTTACATTTCTTGCGCGGGCGTGGTCTCATGGCTTCTCAGGTAGAAATGTGAGAGGCGGTGCATAAACAGAGTGGGCGAATATGGCGTCCAGCAAGAAGGGTAGTGGGACTAGCAGACTGGAAAAAGGTGTGAATGGAAGGCGCTCGTCCAAACACAAAGAGGGTCCACTGGGTGAGTTTTTTTTTTTTTTTTTTTTTTAATTTGGTGTACCTACTACGCTCCCTCTGTGGCTTGTCCCTTTAATAACACCCCCGCCCCCCAATTTGTACGCTGTGTCCTCCTGCTAACGTTCGTTAGCGGCTAAGTTAGCTGTCCTTTGGTAGCTGCCGCTAGGTCTGTTTTAGCAGTAAAAGTCTCGTGATTCTTGTATGACAGAAAGAGGCGCTGAGTTAACATGTGTGAGCTGTTGGTGAAATAATTGTCAAGACAAACTCTGACACTCTGTTGCTGGCATGTCTCTAGTTAGAGCATCCTTTAGATGTAGAAGCCGCCTGCACACTGTTAGTAGTCATTGTAACGTTAGCAGCTAGGTTATCTATGTAATAGACTTTAATTAACGGGACACATACTGTATGTAGCACGTGCTCGTATTTATGTTCACTTGTCACTTTTCGTGACTCTAGCGTCGACCGCTGACACCGACCGGACCCACCTGAACAGGTACGCCAAAAACAACCACTAGAGGAGAAGACTAGATTAACCAGATTAAAGCTGCGAGCGTAACACATGCACACAAAGGGGGAGTTTATAGTTGTACTGCCCTGTGCACTAATCGATTAAGGTGGACTGATGGTGACGCTGTCACTAGTTCGACCGGTGTGAAGCAAGAGCAGGGTGACACATGGTGACTAACAGCAAGTCTCTGAAAGGCGGTGGCAGACTTTCAAAGCACGCTGCTCGTAGGGACTGTGGACGTGCTATTATTACTAAACACACTCTCGATTTTGCTCTGTTCGTCTGGTAACTAGTCTTCTGTCTCATTGTTTCTAAGAACAGTCCAGGCCACCACGTTCAAAAGGCCATATTTCTGACCGCAGTCTGAATCTTATCTTTGTCTTTGCTATCTAAACAAATGGCATTGTGTGTTGTAAGCACTTATAACTGGATAGGAAACGCTTCCCTAATCTTACTTGTTATGTAAATTTCCTAACATGCTCAGGTTTTATCATCAGACTTATAATTTTCTTTTCCTATAATGCTATGATGTTATAAAACTTACGTGAACCTATTTATGTAAAGGGTGTGGAGGCTCATTGTTGCAAGTTTCCTGTTGTTGAGTTTGGACTTGTGTGCATGTGAAGGTGCTCTGTTTGGTAGAAAGGTCAAAACTTCGTTCTCATTATACTACTGGGCTCCTGCTGTGCGCTCTTCTGTTTTGCCTTTGCCCTGGACAAAGATGTCTTTCTATAGATTTAATTCTTTGAGTATGACACATGATGTGGCAACTGTCACATATGTAAAGAGACCATCTTTCAGAGGTTGTGCTGTGATGGAGGGTGCCTTTTGAAAAACAGCCAATTTTTATGTGCTTGGGACTATAATTACCCACTTTTCTACAGCATGGGTCTGTTTAGGCTTGATAAAGTGGGGAAACAAACACCAACGAGTTAGAGAAGGCTTAGACAAGATCAGTACAGTAAGTCAAACTGGCATTGAGAAGATACTTCAATATAACAACTTCGGTAGTGTTTTCTGAGTGGAAGGAATTTCAAGTGAGAATTTATAGTCAAGACAAAAGGAAAGCTCTTAAGTTTATTTATTCACTGCAGTCACCTGACATTTGGAAAAGCACAGGTGTTACAAGCAATGACAAGAATTCCCATGGGGCAGTGAGCCGGTCCTCACAGTCAGCCCAAATCCAGATGGAATGAGAAACATTCATTTTATTATTTACATCTGTTTCTCATTATAAAATGTTTTTATATCTCCTGAAAATTAACATAAAAATAAACATCTGTCTGTCCATTTTCTTAACTGAATCAGAATCGTGTTTATTGGCCAAATATATGTGCAGACACATACAGGGAAACTGCTTAAGAAAATGAGAAGAGCCCTGTATTACAAAGTCAGTTCAATGTACCAAGGTATTTTATTTTTTTTTGTCATCATCTGGATTCACTTGCTCTACCCTGGTAACAATAAAAGCAATAAAATTGTTTTAGATTTTCAGCAAAGAGGGGAAAAAAAACAATCAAGGAATAATGTTGTGACTAAGAATCTCTGTTTCTTAGTAATGCTCATCAGGGACATAAAATTAAAAAAACAAAACAAAACAAAAAAACCCCAAAACCAAAATATTAGCTGCTTTTTAAAAACAAAACTTAAACCCCTCCTAGTGTCTGTGCCCAAAGGTCTGAGTGATGTTCCTGGAATGGTGACACCATTTTTCCGGAGAAGGTCAGTAGGTGGTGATTTCATATCTGTCGTTTTCTAATCTGAAACTTAACCTGTACTTATGCCGAAATGTATTCTGCTCAGGAGGTTAAGTTAGGCAGTTCATGCTCATACTCTCACTTAAGGCCAGTTTAGAAGCACCAATTTCAACAATATCTTTGGACTGGGAGAGAGATGCAGGCACTGGGAGAGAATGCAGCGGAGCCTTTTGTTCTGCTGCACAGTATTTTGTGTGTGTGTGTGTGTGTGTGTGTGTGTGTGTGTGTGTGTGTGTGTGTGTGTGTGTGTGTGTGTGTGTGTGTGTGTGTGTGTGTGTGTGTGTGTGTGTGTGTAAGTTTGTTTATCTCAGTATTTCTATAAGTAGGTGAAGGTTCATGTCTCCATTCACTGAGTTATGAAACTGTCATCTGTGATATCAGTCAAAAAGTTCTCACTGAGGTCATGTTTTCCGAAAGGAAAATATCCTTCAAATCATGTTTTCACCATCTGTTTTTGGGTGTTCACGTGCTGTCCATGTCCTGCATTCATCCCTGAACATTAGTGTTTCTCAAGAGTTGGTGCAAACTGCATGTTTCTGATGCTTAAATTAATACGAATGTATTAAAGGCACCTCAAATACTCAAAACTCTAACACATGGGGTCACAACACTAAAGTGTTATTGGCACTTTAGGTGTAATGCATATGAGTTAGACTAATGCTGGTGCTAAGTGGTGGTAGGTTTAGTTAATTAATCATAATGTTTTGATAATTTAACAATTTTAAAGTGAATTTTGTTGGGGTAACCATTTGTGAAGGTAGTTTTGTGTAGGGTTTTTTTTATGTAGTTTTTCCTAAAAAGTCTGTTAGTTCTTGGTAACAAGTAAACTTTGTTCTATTTTATTTAAATATTTAATATTAAAAACCAAACAAACATTTTAACAGTTAATATATTGCTATCATATCATAATCTTATGGTTGTAGTTTGCCAATTAAGTTTAAGGTCACAGGGAGTTCCAAGCTGATCTGCCAATAGCAAAATAGCCTCGAGTTACAGGGAGAAAGTTAACTGGGCAAGGGTCGTCCTTGCTGTCCATCCTTTTAAAAGAGGCATGGTTAGGATCAACAGAACACAGGGAAGAGCAGCATATTGCTTCTTGTTACAACGTCTGAGAGGTAAAGAGATACATCACAAAGACAAGCGAGCAAGACAACAGAGCTGGAAATCACTTTCTCTTTCCTTTAGACAACACCAGCATCTATTTTTCTTTCTCTCTCATTCTCTCCTTTTTTCCCTCCATGCTCTCATTGTGGAAGAGAGGACACAGACATGGACAGAGCCTTGAACTCAGATGCTGGTAAACACTTTCACTTTTTTCTCTTTAAGCTATTCAGTTTTGATTTTTGTTTTTTTTTACTACTTCATCCTGTCAGTTGTATGTTATGCCAGTGGCAGTCAGCAGGTATTTTTATGGATGCTAAATTCACTGTCTTTGGGCCCCACAGGGAACATTATGTGTCTGTAATGTTGTTGGTGTTGGTTGTTGTACATGACTTATTAATGCTGACTCTCATCCATCTTTAATGTGGAGAGACCAGGTACAGCTTAATGGTTGCAGTGGCCACTTGTTTTACAAAAATATGGAAAACAAGGCATGTTGAGACATTTTCAGTATTGACATACTAGCTAGAGGAAGCCTGGAGCATTTGTGAATGCATACAAAGCGGATGTGATAAGGACAGTAGGTGAGTCATGTCTGATGGTATATTTACCATCTGTAAATGTACCGTTCCTGTAATGTTATCAGCTTGTGTGGGTGCATGTGTTTCATTATGGAAAATCCTGGCAAGATGACAAGATTATATGCCTGTGGAGAAGTTTTATCAATGCAAAACTTTATCACAACTTTGCACGACGGTTTCACAAAACATCACAAGTTTGTAGTTGAGTCTAGCTGAAGATGAATGTGGTTTTATGCATGGTGTAATGTACCATTGTTTACGCCAACACATGGGTTGAATGCCAGCATTTGACAGGTGTTTAAATGCTTTGCAAGATACTTTCTAGTAACAGCTATCCTTTTCCCTCTGTTCTAGGCATTATCATTTGTCAAACAAAGGTGAAGTCTTTATTGGATCATTGTATGTTTGAACTCTTAATAAGATGGTACTGGTTTGCCTAACTTTGTTCATTTGCATTTCATTTGCGTGTAATTTGGTCCCTGCAGTTAGATAGGGTTGTAATGTCTCCTGGCTTAATTTTCATTAAACAAGTTTCAGAGCAGCTTATGCTTATCCAAGGGTTCATAAAGTTCAGGCCCTTTCAACATCAAGCTTATTGGCATGCTCAGATGAGAGAGTTGCACCGCCGGCTCTAATTAGGCAATGTAATTTTAATATTGGGTTTGTGCCCAAACTGGTTTGACTGCATTAGCATTGCTTTTGGGTGATTACTTGACTAGCACCACTCACTGTATCACTTTAGGTCACACTGCTGTGAATGTGTTTATGCAGAAAGATAAAAGTATATTTATAGATGTTCTTTGTTTGTGTCCTTTGGTACTTCATTCTGATGTCATTGTACATTACATGACTGCTTCCTGTGTTGTCAGGCTCTGAACATTTGCAGTCCACACATAATCCACTAGCTCTTGGTCAAATCCTGAAATTGAGCAAGAGTTGTATAGATCTGCAGGTAGCTGTTGAGTTGTTTTGAGTCTTAGTCTAGGTTTACTTCATTGATCTTTACCAGGAATATGAGTAAGTAATGCTTGTGTAACATGTCAGGGTGAGTGGGACATTGAAACTCTGGAAAACATCCACCAAATAAATGTAAATCGCCATTGTTTTCCTTTGTCTGATACACCTGGGCTTGCTTGCAAACATGGACGAGTCAATCTGAGAAGCTGTCAATATTGAGACAAATCTAAAAAAGTGAGAGAAGTCCTACCAGTCTACAAACCTAAAAAGTATTGATGTTTAAGGAGTTTAAGTAGTTGTCCATATTTCTAAATGATAAACTCGTGGTTCATTGAGTTTGAGCAGCACAACGTTTCAGAATCCCCAGAAATCATGTGATGATATTAGACCACAAAAAGTATTCCTTTCACATGGCTGAACTGGTTGGAAATTTGCCCTGAAGCTGCTTCATTAAGCTTTGGATGAATAAACAGAACTATTTTAAGCTGAAATTTTTAAAAAAGAAACCCTTTTCCCACTGCAATGCTGTCCTGTTTAGTTCAGTGATTTTTGGTTCCACATTTGTTTTGGTCTTTCTGTATTCCCCAGGGTCAATAAATGCAGAAACTAACATTGCTCACATAAATCACATAAATTCAGAGGGTTTTGTGTTTGTAGAGAAACGTTTTCTGCTTTTGACAAAAGCAAGTTAAAACAGACACAACTGAGTGGACAGTGGACATAATATCACAGCACATAATGACTGTTTGCTGATTTGGAAAACAAACAAGCCTCAGCTCTGTAAAATGTGGACTTGGAATTAGGTGTATTCAGATGATGCATATTTTAAAACAATCAAGGAAGATCTGCTTGATGTAATTAAATCATTTATTACTAAGTGTACAACAGTTACAAAAGTTGATTCTTCAGAGGCTCTCTTCTAGGATATGAACAAATTGTTGTTTTTTGTGTTTGTTTGTTTTGTTTTTGGGGTTTTTCTTTGTCAGAGTAGGGGAGTGAGAAGCAGATGCCAGTCAGGAAAATGAGCGTGTGCGTGCGTGCTATAAGTTGTCTGGCTGATAAATGTCTCTTTGCAGATATCAGGGGGACGTGATTCCTCCCAGCAGTCTGAAATTGCCTCTCCTATTACTCTTCCTGAATGGCAGAGAATAGCAGAATAATTGTGCGATTAGGGCTCCATTATTTCTTTGACCCTTGAAACAATATTTCTCTCTGTTATCTGTTCACTTTTCAGCATGCAGAGCCTACTCCTGCTTCCCAATCAATTATGTCTCTTTGGGCATTGTTTTACCAGAGTTATTTATCTGCATTTGTTCTGTATTGCTTTTTCAAAGTTGAAAATGTAAAATCCAAAGTTAAAGGATTGAGGCTAATTCTTAGAGTTGTCATTTAATTTAGCATCACTTAAGTGGTGATAATTTACTCTACGAACTGATTACTATCGACATATTGCCATACTAATGAAAATCTATTAAATCAAGAAACAACAAAAAAACCTGTTTCCATTTCTCCCATAGTTTCTCGTCTTTTTTTTTTTTTTTGTTGTTGTTGTTTTGTTTTGAATTGAATTGAACTTTTCTGCGTGTCCAGTGCCCCTTCTTTTCTTTCCTCTTTCTCAGCATGCCAGAAACCTTATACAAGTACCAGCTAGTTCCCAGAGATGTTATGGAAACTCTGATCTCAAGTGACTCAGTAGGAGAACGCCATCCTACAGTGATAATCCAACAGGGCAAAAGTGCTACATCTTTGTTATTATTGTTTTTTGTTTTTAATTTCACTAGAGAGGTGGGCACACTTAATAAACACAGTCTGCTGATGGTTGTCTACTGTATACCTCCCTTTGGGATTCGTATGCAAGTTTGTTTATGTGTTTTTGTCAGTGTATGACTAATCTGTGTTTGTTTCCCAGCAGCATGATACCAGATCTTGGTGGATTTTTGGTGTGCAGCTTTGGTTTACATCATTTAATTTCAAGCCTCGCTTAACACGTTTCAGTTCATGAGATTCCATACATCAGGATGTAGGGGCTCAGTTAATAAGACTAAGAACATTTTGTAGGATATATCCAAAAATATCCCACTTGGTACAGTTTCTACATGCTGATTACAGCTGTGGGTGTGGTGCAGAATATTGATCAGGGTGCTACTTTTTATGGTAGTTGGAGCAGATGCCAGCTTTCAGTCAGGTTTTTAGAAACGCAGCATATAAGAATACATTTGGGATTAGAAGGATAGTGGTATTAGTAACAACAATGTTACTAATAACTAGTAACAACAATGTTACTAATAACAGGAACTGCAAATTATTGCGATTACACCCCTAAATCATCAGTTACGTGCCTACAAGTGAAAAGAGACATTCCCCAGTGGAATACATACTCATGTTAAAAGAATGTTGTTATTCTTACCCACAGTAAATCTGATTCTTTCATTGTTTCATTCGTGGCCTTTTCCTTTTGTTTCACTGCTTTTAGTGATGGATACCAAAGCAGTATTTGCGGCCCTGTACGGTGTGTGCGAAGAAAATGCAGCTTTCTTCTCAGGGGGAGCCAAGGGGTCACAGGGTGATGCTGCACGGCGGCTGGTGGAGGCCATGAAGCAGATTCAGGAGCACGCTCGCAATCTGGAACCTGTTATTTCTGGCTTTGCTAATGTTTACCATCACTTTGATTTTGATCCACATATACCAGCTAATGGCTATCGCTCCCTGGTCAAGGTAGGCTTTCTGATGTTTTAAGGTCTTTTTGCGTGTATAAATGAACTCTTGGATGTGTGTTTTGTTTTGTTTTTATTTAATCTCTGTGCAGCTTGGAGAAATGGTACCTCTTCTGCAATACATTCTTATCAATATTCTTTCCACACTGTGAGAAACTATTCACAGCACCTCTTTGCTTGAATATCACTTTGTTTCAAGGTCAGTCCATTTGTTTTACAGATTGATTTTATGTTACAAAGTGGGCAAGATAAATTCCTCCAGCTGCGAATATCTGCCTCTACTGTATCCACTGTACTTTATCTTGTACAGTTATTGATGAAACATCATGACCTTCGGTTACTGCAGCCCACCACAACAGAATGAGTCTAGTAGAGCAGCAAATGAATCCTGTTCTGTTTTCTGGCTTCTCTGTTTCCACATTTATAATCCTTCTCATTCCAGCAGTACCACTCTTGCTAATCTGTAACACCCAGTGAAGCAGGAAGTTTTTTACATGTTCTCATTTAGCCATGCTTTCACACATCCTCTCCTTTCCCTTTAGGCTTACCACACTAATCTTAATCACAACTTAAGCACACCCAGAAGACTTGTCTCTTTAATGAGTGCACAAATGGAGATTTTAGGTTTTGTTTTTTGTTCTTTCAAATAATGCGTATTGCTGTGTATCTTCATTTCAAGAATAAATATAATTCTATAAAATTGTATCCCTTTAACACCTAGTAATATAATGTTTCCTAATACTTATATTAGTACTTAATAAAGTTTTTAAGGTTCGTGTAATGTGATTTAGAATTTGCTGAATGTCAAAGTAAACTTTATTGTGTGGCGGATGTTTTCTAATTTTAGGTACCGGTATTTTATTGTCACTCTTTTTATTTTCTAGGTTGTGCGTTGCTGCCTTCTCCACATCATCCACAAGGGCCACTACATCACAGCCAACCGCCGCAGCATCTTCTTCCGAGCAGCACATAATGCAGGGGAAATGGAGGCGTACTGTAATGCTCTGTGCCAGCTGCGTGCCCTGCTTTACCTGGCTCAGCGCATGCTACATGACAACAGCCACGGCAATTTGTTTTTCCAGGATGAAAGCGGGCTCAGCGAAAGTTTTGTCCGTGAATATGCATCCATGCACAAGGGTTGCTTCTATGGCCGTTGTCTGGGCTTTCAGGTGAGATGAGCTGTTTTAGCAGTCATATGATGTGACAAGGATAAGCACTGGGAACTGTGGAGTGGTGAGAGTAAGAAAACGTGTAAAACTCTTATAACAGTATAGATGAGCAGCACTACTCATAGCTACAGTTCTGGTAAAGGTTATATACATTTTTCATTCATCAAATTTTTCATATTGTGTTCTACACCTTTAACTTTTTTATATTTTGTGTTGTGTTAGGACTAGTTAGTTGCGGAATAGAGGTCTCAAAGATTTCTATAGTAATTTGTAAAGTATTCTTTAGTTTTGTAAAAGAAAGAACTTGTTTATGTTTGAGGCAACTGGCCTGTTACCTGGTCTGTGTATATTCCCCTGCTTTTATTTTAGAAATAGGAATTGACCCTAAAAAGAGATGTTAAGGCTATGAGAAATACAGAACGACGATCTGGTCATCTTTACAGCAGTTCCCATTTTTCTCAGTTGAGCTTAACAAGGGAGGCTGAACTCTCACAGCACAGAGGTCAAAAGCAAACTAAAGGGAAAAAATGATGAAGCTCCCTTTGAGTCTATTTTCTATCAATTTGTAATCTCTTACAATTCTGATATTATGAGATCTTCTCATTCTTTTTTTCACTTTCTTTTGTAGTGATTCTAGTCACATTTGTGTTCTATTTCTTATGTTTAAATGTGTGGATAGTGGACTGGAATTGAAATTATTTTCTCTGTTTTTGTACATGCCTTCTCCCCTCTAGTTCACTCCAGCCATTCGCCCCTTTCTTCAGACCATCGCTATCGGCCTTGTGGCCTTTGGAGAAAACTACAAGCGGCATCAGTCAGGAATAGGTCAGCAACATCTTGTCTGCATCTGCACCCTCTCATCATCCAGCCAGATCGTTTTCATTCATAGATCGTACTCATCCAGCCCCACACCTCTTCTACATTGCTCCCTTGCCCCTGACTGTGTAACTTTTGATGTTGTGTTTGGATTGTAGATGCTCTTTCATCCCTTGGAATCTTGAGGGCTTGCTGCTGTGCTTCTTTTATATTTCAGAATGTTTTGAACATGCACATAGTTATGTACAGAGGCAGCAAGAGAAGAACATGCACTGTCATAGACACACATGTATTGTGAATGTGTGTACACAGACAGAAAACTATTTAACATTCAGTAAAGAATTATCCATTTCTCATGGTTTCTTGTGCTCTCTGCTACACCACAGTGGAAGCAGGAGGTATTGCACCATATGGTGAGTGTGCTAGACCACCACCCCTTTTATAATATTCCTCTGTAGTGGTCTGTATAACTGTGTGAAGAAACTTATTTTATTCTAAAGCTCTTACTCTGCCAAATTGTTCTGCATTTAGCACTGTAAGCTACATTAGCATTCCTGTGCCTGTATATCATCATGATAAAAGGCCTTTCCTTACTGCCCATCCTTGACCCATAATCGTGGGCAGTAAATAAACCACTGAAAGCAAGAGAAGATTGATAATACAATTGAGTCCTTGTGTGGCTTACCATGAGCCCAGTACAGTAGACTTAAAAATCCCTGTGGCAAAAATGACTATAGTGTTTTGACTATGTAAAAGCCAATTTCACCCTTCTGTTTTTTTTTTTTTTTTTTTTTTTTTTTTGTTTGTTTTTTTTCTCCCCTGCTAGGGACCAGACACTTGAAACTTTAATGTTCATTCCCTCCTCCACTTGTTCCTGCTCTTTGTCTGTGTGTTAAATGTGGCTCCCTTACCTGTTATTTTTTTTTAATCTTTTGTCCTTGCTATTTAGTTTCTGTTCCATTTTTAACCCATCATTATCATAATATGCATTCCTCTTTTTTTTTTTTTTTTTTTTTTTTTTTCCCCAATCGCCTTATCTCGGTCTCCTCCTCATCATATATGCTTCTCCCTACTTTTTTCAGGGGTAGCAGCCAGCTCTTTCTTTACCTCAGGAAAGTATGCCATTGACCCCGAGTTGAGGGGGACTGAATTTGAGCGCATCACCCAGAACCTGGATGTCCATTTCTGGAAGACATTCTGGAACATCACTGAAACTGAAGTCCTGTCTGTGAGTAGACTGTTAATGTTTTTTGTGTCTGTCTGTTGACAAACACACAGAGACACCCGCTCTTGGACATCTGTAATTGAGAAGAGTTATCTTTGCTAACTCATGTACCAGGATCTGCACAGTGCTGTTTTTAATTTCGACGCAGTATCAGGGATACTTTGCTTTCCTCTGGTAATGGTACCTTTCTATCATTATGCATTTCACCTACAGGCTGTTAGTAATAATAGAGTGGAATTCAATTTATTCAATGGGGTTCATGATTTATTCATTCAGTTTCTCTTTCCCTCCAGTGGCCTGCCTCACTCTGAAACTTGGACTTTTTTTTTTCCCTCATCTTTCTTTGACTTGTTTTCTCACTAAATGTCTGGGGTTTGTTTTTTTTTTTTCTTTTTCT
This sequence comes from Maylandia zebra, assembly GCF_041146795.1. Lineage (NCBI taxonomy): Eukaryota > Metazoa > Chordata > Actinopteri > Cichliformes > Cichlidae > Maylandia > Maylandia zebra. The sequence continues at coordinate 25,898,072 of NC_135177.1, forward strand.
TTCTGTCTGTCTCTTTTACCACAGAGTCTCGCCAGTATGACATCCACTCAAGTCAAGGTAAACCGAGCTCTTTCTGTGCCTCCTGCGACCTTTGACCTTCCCTTGGCGGCCAACCACAGAGCATCAGTAACTATAGCTCCACCATCAGCGCACATCGGCACTGCTCCTGTTCAGATGAGACTCATTTCTTATGATCTGCGTGAAGGACAGGTACTTGAATCTTTATTCAGTCCATACTATAGTGGCATACTTGAAAATTCAATAAAATCTTTATAATCTCAAACTCTCTGCAAAAGTTTATGGAGCTTTTAAAGACTAATGCTGGCACTTGCTGTACACTTGTCTCTATGTCATTGTTATGTTGAGTTCTAATCTCATTCTGGATGACTGCCAGAGATGGGATTGTAATACGTTAATACGGTAATGTGCTTTTCATGCCTGCGTAGTAGGTTGAGACATAACAACAAAGTCAAACTTGTGATCTGAATGACATAAACAACCTGATGAAAGACCCTGGCGCTGATCTGATTATTCTCAAAAAGATTTTAAGTAGGGTTGTAACAGGTCTGAAACTGCTAAGGATACACTGCAGGCACTGCCAGTTAGCATCTGACTTAAGGGCTTCATCTGGAAGCAAGGGAGGCATCAGTCGCTGGTGTTTGATCTAAACCTTGGTGGGCCTGCACACAGCCTTGGTCTGGCTAGCATTTGTGAAGTCTGTTAAAGAAAAACATATAAGGGGAACCTTCCTAACTCACAAGGACACCACCAAGGCAAAAGAATATAGAAAAGTGCAGCTACAAATTTAAATTGTTAAATTGCTTTTAGCATGTACAGCACTTTGTGAACTCTGGTTTTATGTTAAAGTGCTTTATAAATAAAGGTGGTATGGTATTGTCCTTGTGTTGCCCACAATCCACATATGTCTCCATGGTAGAGGTTAAATGTCAGAGAAGTGGTTAGTTATTAGCTGGAGAAGACGGACAGATTCTTTGCTATAGTTCAACATAGTCACAATAACAAAGAACAGTACAACAAAACTAGTAGTCAGAATTTAAAAAAGCAAAAGATACAACGGTGTGAAGCAGTAATCTACCTGTACAATGATTGGAGGTGCAGCATGGTTTGCAAAGTGTGCCCCTTGAGGAAGTGAACTACTGAAACTCCTGTTAATTGATATTTATACAAAGCCGTTTGTGGAAATGAACTCTTGTCTATGCTCACTCTGGGCTAAAAGGTAGCTAAGACTTGCAGGTTACAAGACAACTGGCATACGCAGTAAAGCACTGACAGCCATTTATCCATCCATTTTCTGCTGCTTGTCCAGATCACGGGGAGCAGCCATAGCAGAGATACTCAGACCCCTTCTCCCCAGCCACTGGCTTCAACTGCTTTGGAATCACCACTGAAACCTTCACAGGCCCAACATAATCTATCCAGCAGCTGACCCAGAAGGCAACTGGGAAGCATCATAGACTGATGTCCAGACCACTTTATCTAGCTTCTTTTAATGCCAAGCAGTATCTGCTCTTCTCTGAGCCCCTCTTGAATGCCTTAAGCTTCCCACTGTGTCTCTAAGGCTAAGCTCAGGCTCCCCACCACTTGTAGGCACAATTTTATTCTTTCTGTAATTACCCACAGCTTGTAGCTGTAGGCTATGTAGCCAGCTTTGCCTTTGCACTCAGTTCTCTTGATCACTTCAGTGCAGTGTCTGCATCACTGTAGGAGCTGCACCAATTCTTTGTCAATCTTTGACAACCAGTGACAACAAATACAACCTGAGCACTTAGACAAGAAGATAAGTAGAACGCCAGTGCTGGGTGCTAGGCCAGTCCACAGGTTGTTTGTGTCAACCAGATGACACCTGCATCTTTCTTGGTATTATCTGTGTGTGTGATGCATATTTAAGTAGCCAATTCTGGTGGTTAGGGAAGTGTACTGAAATAGGTTAGTTTTCCTCCATATGTTTTTGCTGACCTTGCATATATCAGACATTTAAAAAAAAAAATCTTTCAGTGAACAACTCAACAATATTTGTTGGCATATGTGGCATTTTCCTTGTTTCTTGTTTAAACAGCAGCTTGAAATCATCATCTTATTCTGCTTAATTCTCACACACACACACACACACACACACACACACACACACACAAAATGTCATTACTTTCTTTCTTTCTTTTTCTTTTCCCTTTGCCTCCCTTTTTCTCTTGGGAGACTCCCCCTTTATCCGAGCTGCTCTTGTAGCCTGGCAGCTAACCAGACATACAATTTCTCACATTGATCATCCAACAAACAACAGTCCTTTTTATGTCACAAAACACAAGCCTGCATCAGTCGAAACACTTTCTTAGCCTCCGTCCTTGTTTCTGTTAATTAATGGGAATTAGTATGTGTTCCTGCAGCCAAGCAAGGTTGTCAGCAAGCTGCTGCAGAACAACTGGTTAATCCACTTCTCAAAGGAACCCTGTTGCTAACATTAGAAAATTTATCAGCAATAAGACACTGTTTGGAACCACAGACACTGTGAATACTAGACCCAAATAGGAGATCTTGATTATTTGTCTTTCTGTTCATCTTCTAAGTTATTCGTTCTCCTAATAATGTTTTTTTTTTTTTTGTTTTTTGTTTTTTTATATATATAATCTCACTCTCTCAGGACAGTGAAACACTGCTGTCTCTGTCCCGCTCCGAGGGGGGTGCTATCTCTCTTTCCCTGGGGCTGAAGACCAAGCGCCTCCCCTCTTCTCCATGTCTCCTGATCCATTTCCATGGTGGAGGCTTTGTGGCACAGACCTCAAAGTCTCATGAGGTGAGAAACTACTGTTCTACTGAAGTTAGCTCAGTTTCAGAAGTGTTTTATTTTGACTAGAGATTCATTATGATTACCTCTGTCTTGCATGATAAAGCTGGTTAGATTCAATGGACTGCTTTTCCTTGTATTTAATGGAGGTTTGTATAGGACAGTATTGATGTGTTTGTAAGATTTTATAATAGAACACAGACCAAGAAAACGTGGCACTTACCTGTCAAAGCACTAACAACAATACACCTCTAGCATTAGATGCCAAGTTCAGGTTTTGAGCCTCTATCACCAAAGCTGTCATCCAGCTAATTTCATCCTCTCATCCCTTCAATCATGTTTTCTCAGACTAATTGTAATGAAAACCCAACTAATTAAAGTGTTGATGAGACAGACACTAGTTGACAGCAGAGGAGAAGAGGGGTTACCAGTCTGAGTCTCTTCCCCTGTCAATAGTGTGACATGGATTGAGAATTTAGACTAATTATTTTTATAATTATCCCCTGAAAACTTAACAGAGACTCTCTGACCTTACTCTGTGGCTTACTTACTGGTAAGGTGCTTGCAGAGCTGACCCTTGTCTGTCATTGCTTTCTGTCATCTAATTCATCCTCACTCCTTTTTGTTCTCATAAAGGAGGAACTTGTATCCTAGATTTAATTTCTGGATCACTGTGCTAGAAAAAAGAAGCACACAGACACTAGCCTTGTATATTATTACTATGTAAAAAACCCTTAAAGTCTTTTTTTTTTACCCTTTTGATCATAAGTTTAAATTGGTGGCAGTAAATAAATTTTAACAGGAAGACTGCATATTAGTGTGGTTTGTTGATTTATAAATAGGAAGATTTTTTTTAAAAATATAGTTTGTACCCCTGTACTTTATCCTGTGCTTGTGTGGTCATTATGTGGCATGAAGCTACTTATAGCTGCTTTAAGACAGGGCTCTGTGAAATTGCAAAGGACATTGGCATCCTTGATCTGCAGCTGCATAGCAACCAAAGGATGAGAGGGAGCAATCAGAGAAGGGATGTGTGGGGCTGTCATGTTGAATTAACAGAGAACTGTACAACCCCGCAGAGAAAGATTACCCAGGGCACTAATGGAAGACTTGTCAGACTATCCTTCTCTCTCTTTTTTCTAGGCGCTCGTTTCTTTTTCTTTTCTTATTACATCCTCCTTCTCAATCTTTTTGATATCACAAAATCATTTTTGTTCACTTTGTGTCCTTTTTCTACATCTCAGTTTAGTTGTATTTGGACATCACTTTACTTTCTTTCCCCCTTTTGCCTTTTTGGATCCCTCTACCAAGACCCAGAAATGAGGAATACAAAAATGAAAGATTTTATGATGGAGTGGAGATGAGCATTTTTGCCTTCAGTAGCTCATTTAACCTCTTCTGGATCCTGTATCTCCCATCATATGGGTGAGATGAACAGTTCAACCTCAGATGAAGAAGCCTGTGGTGGTCTCAGTGCATAATGATGCTGATATCACAGGAATAAATGTACTTGGAGTCTATGTATTTAGTAACTTGGGCACAAACCCACATTCAGTAAATGTTGAGGTATTTGCAGATTAACTGCTATTTCTGTCTAAGAATCAGTAGGACAGCAGCTCCTCTTAATTCCAGCTTAGAGGATAGATTTGGGACCCTTTAAAATTATGTGTGTGAGAAGAGTTTCCTGAGTCATTTAAATTTATACAGCCTGGTTCCCACCCATTAAAACTCTTGCACACACCTCTTCTCATATTGACTTGTTGTAGACTGCCAGTAATGGCTGTTGTTCTCACTAAGTAGAACGCATATACACCTTGGGAGCAGCTTTACTGATTTGCACAAACTCACATTGCCTTTCCTGCTCAGTGCTCGGACTGCATGCACACACTTATCTGTGTCCTCACACCGAGATTTATCGTGACAGGTAGAGTTTTAAGACATCACAGCTGACTGCTGGAGCTGCTACTTTTCTTTTTGTCATACTACGGTAAATCAATGAGGGATGAGACAGCACATAAACATGTACACACTGTGCTCTTCCTGCCATTGTGAATGGTGATCTGTTGCTTTTACCAACACCTATCACAGCAAACGTATAGGTGTTGGAATTTGATAAAGACAGAAGAGGAAAGGGCGAAAGCTTTGCAAAAGTAATATTGTCAGAACTCATCGTGCCTTTCTCACATTTCAAGGTCACTGCCTAAGCAGAGTAAACACTTAACCTGACTGTAACAATATTAAAAAAACGATCAGTATTCTGACAGCAAGTCTGTATCTATGGATTTTCTTTGTATATCCACACCACCTCCTTCTCTTTGTCCTCTCTCTTCATACTTCACCAAATAGGACATGTGGGCACATTTGTTATTGCAGTGCAAAAAGAAGGAAAATGGATTTGACTGTGAGGGCAGCGCTCATTCTCACTTTGTCTAGACAGTAAGCCAGAAAGCAGACAGATGACATCAGAAGAAAGCATAATTTTCATAACTTTTTGTCCTTCTTTTCAAATGTTCCACACAGCAGGCTTTTCCTCAATCACTTCTCTTTTTTATTTCTCTCTCCCTGCCTCTGTGTTTTATTATGGCTGCTGTTGTGTGTCATAAATTTACCAACATAAAAAAAGCATTGTTTTTCCTTTTATAAAGTCATGTCTTTGTATCATTATCTTCTGTTTGAAACAGCCCTATCTAAAGAGTTGGTCCCAGGACCTTGGTGTTCCCATACTGTCAGTGGACTACTCTCTGGCCCCTGAGGCACCCTTCCCACGCGCCCTAGAGGAATGTTTCTATGCCTACTGCTGGGCTTTGAGAAACCACCACCTATTAGGTATATGCATCACACAGCATTGTTTATACTTGAGTATGGCTGTGTATCTCTCTTGTATATTTTCTGTTTCTTCTTTAAAGTCATGGGAATAGTATACAGCAGATTCACAAAGTACTCAAACCCTCTCATATTTTGTTCACTTTATTGTACTAAAGATTTAATTTAAAATGGATAAACAAAGCCATGGAGTCAGCTGGGAGCTTTCTGTAGATATATGCAGTAAGACTTGAGGCATAAATCAAAGTGAGGGGTACAAAGCAACTTTTAAATCTGAGTGTTCCCAGGAGTCCGGTGTCCTCAATAACTGTGAAATGAAAGAAATTAACTACCAGGAATGTTCCTAGTATTAACTTTGTAGTGACATAGACCTTCAGTGTGATTTGATAGACATATTGGTCTTTGGGCAAAACTCTGAGCCTTATACCTTTCAAACACCAGGCACTGCTCATTACTTGCTAATACTAGCCTATGGTGAGGCATGGTGGTAGCAGCATGGGGTTATGGAGGAACTCTGTGACAGAATAAGCAATAACTTGTCAGAACTGACGAAACGCAGCAATGATTTCAAGCATGGAAAGGCATATTCTGGACCACTCAAGGATCAAAGTATGTCCTAAAGCCCACAGTTAAACCCCGGAGAGTGGAGATACCTCAAGATACAAGTTCATTTTCTTGCAATCCAGTCTGTTGGAGGTTGAGAGGATCCGTAAGGAAGAGTAGATAAACTGCCCAAATCAAGCTTGTATAAGCTGCCAGGGATCTTCTACAAGCTACTGATTTCATGTCTGAATACGTTAAATGGTTTTAAAGGAGATTTGAGTTTTTGATTTCTGGTTTTTTAAAAAAAAAAAAAAAAAAAAAAAAAAAAAGAGAGAAGAGAAAAATCTAAACAATTTTGTGTTAAAAATAAAGCTGTCTCTCTCTCTGTGTGTGTGTGTGTGTGTGTGTGTGTGTATATATATTCTACATCTTTGTATGCAGAAGTATCAGTATGTCCCTTAGGCAGATGAAAGAGAAGAAAGTTATTAGAATTACTGAGCAGGCACGTTGAAGGGATAACACCCACCTATTTCAGCGTGAAGGTTTCTGTGGAGTGCTTCTCTAAATCCTCCGCTGCGTTCACCAATTGCTTGTACCTCCTGAGAGGATTCATTTATCACTTTGAAAGTGATCATGCTGTATGCTTCTTGCACTTTACTTGCTGTTCAGTGCTATCACACCAGTTGTGATGCTCAGTATTTCGACAGAAAAAAAGAAGCCATCTGGTCGGTTTGGGGTACGCTCGTCCGCTGAAGCACACTGTGTCAAATTAACAGAGATTGCAGTGCAATATGCTACTGCTGTAGTACAAGTCCTCAATATCATGGCTATGAAGTAGATAGGGAAACCCTAGTTACAAGAGCTGCCTATTACCACAATGGTGAACAGAAAAGAGTGTTGCTGTTACACTGCCTTTTTTTTTTCTTCTTTCATTTCAGTAATGTCATAGTTTTTTTTTGGTTTTTTTCCCTTTAGAAAAGATGTATAAAAAAAGAAGTTCTTGTCCCCTTCATGTTATCTCATTTTTCAAAGTTTTCCCTGTGAATTACTTTTCTTTCTATCCGTCCTTGTACCAGAAGTCTATAATTTTTATTTATTTTTCCTTACAGGGTGGACTGGAGAGAAGGTGTGTCTGGCTGGTGACAGTGCAGGAGGCAATTTATGTGTGACGACATCGATGCGAGCTGCTGCTTTTGGTGTGCGAATGCCAGATGGCATCGTGGCAGCCTATCCAGCTACCCTGCTGACAGCCTACGCATCCCCTTCCCGTCTGCTAACACTCATGGATCCCCTGCTGCCACTCAGTGTGCTCTCTAGGTGTCTCAGTGCCTACGCAGGTAGGTTTGTGTGCATGTGTGTATTTCTGATTTTTACCTGAAGTTGAGATTTAAGTTGAATCCTATTTTTCGTTTCTGTCGAGCACATCTGTCTACTCCTTGTTATACATTACATAAACATATTGGTCAACCACCAGGTGACAGCTTTACTCTACTGGATGTATGATAAATTTTTATTGAAATAAGTTGTCAGGTGGGTAACAAACATTAAAAGATAAAAGGTCAAGTTTTCAGCTCAACACACAAACAACTCACACAAAAAAAACCTAGAGTTACATCACTATATTCAGGAGGCCAACAACGGCAGGGAGAAATGAGTTCTTAAATCTGCATCTTGGCAGATTAAATCTGCAGCTAGAAGGAAGAAACCTGCACTGTTGAGTAGTGATATCCGATACCAAGTAATATTCAGGGTGGTATCGACGATACTGATCCGATACCGGTACTTTGTACAAAAACTTATTTTATTTATTGTATCTCAAATTATAGCATAATAATGATTATAGGACATCAGATTACTTGTTCTTATCGCTTAATGCAGGGTTTATCATATAGAAATAAAAAACTGAAGTTGTGGCTATTTGAACACCTTGCCTGCCTGCAGCACTAAAGGACTCCGTGAGAGACGTCTGTCTCGCCCTAGCAGCACCTGTCCCTGTCCTCCTCTTCAGTTCGTCTCAACATACGCTCGTCATATTCTGTGATATGATTTACTCTGAGGTGTTTGACAAGGTTAGTGATGTTGCCACAACCATACATGCCAACCCTCCCGATTTTTCCGGGAGAATCCGGAATTTCAGTGCCCCTCCCGAAAATCTCCCGGCGCCACCATTCTCCCAAATTTCTCTGAATTTTCCACCTGGACAACAAAATTGAAAAACCATATTGCAGAATTCATAGCGCGGCCCAGCCAATTCCAGTCTCCAACAATGACGACAGCTACTTAGTTTTAATATTACTCTTATTTCTCTTTCTGGGTCGCAAAAAAAACGTTTAACATATTTTCAGGTGAGAATGTAGCTGTGTAAACTTCAAATATCTGAGCCAACCGACACATCGTTTTCAAACCCCCGTGGTCTTGCGCTACTCGGGTTAAACATGATATATAAGTCACTTTTGATAACTTAAAAATGTTATTGTTTGGCTTTTTCAGTGTTTTATTTGTTCATGGGTAAATCGGTTTGGCTGAGATTAAAGTTATTCGATTAGATTAAATTAAATGTAACTTTATTAATCCATCGGGTGGGTTCCTCTGGGGTTTTCACACAGCTGAATAAACGTCAAACAGAAAACGATTAAAGAGAAGCGTGAAACAGTCGAGAGTTTACGTCAGCGCCCGGTTATATTTTAGATAGCAAGGAGCAGACGGCCGAGTTTCACTCCACGGAGGGAGCTCGTGACGTACTACCCGGTTTTCTTTAGGCCGCGAAGGCCGGGTCCTCAGGTGGAAGCAGCCTCTGAATTTGGACACCCCCGCTGTTTCCAGGCCGGTCAATAATAATGGTGACATTTAATGTATTTTATCCGATAAATAAACACTGTAAAATGTATTTATCACCCCCCCCACCCCAACAGCCCTTTTGAATATCTCTCTAATTCTGAGTTCTCAAGGTTTGCAAGTATGGCCACAACACCTCACTCTTGGAGCACTTTTTTGCCACATGTATCGCAAACTACGTCTCAGCTGTTTGTGGAGATAAAATAAATCCGCACATGACTCCAATTACGCTCAGCCATTGTTGTGAGTGCGCACGCCAGCGGTTGCGAGACATTAATACAGCTGTATTTCGCACATAACTATGAAAGGCAGAAGAGGAAGTAGTTCCTTTGAATGTAGACAATCCGAATGTTATAGTTTCTTTCCACTGTGTTCCTGTTAATGATAAACTACAAATTTACCCTAAATTACTAAAATATCGATATTTTAATGTGAGAATCGATTCTAGAACATAATTGATTGGTACGTTGAAACCAAGCACACCATTGTTTTTTCTTGTGACATTACCAATAAGTTTGATGTGTTACATGGCCCTCTTCCTATTGAAAAAAACAAAAGTTGTATCCAAGATGGCCGACTTCTAAATGGCCACCATGGTCACCACCCATCTTGAGGAGTTTGCCCCCTCACATATACTAATGTGCCACAAACAGGACTTTAATATCACCAACCATCCCCGTGTGTGTGTGTGTGTGTGTGTGTGTGTGTGTGTGTGTGTGTGTGTGTGTGTGTGTGTGTGTGTGTGTGTGAGATAAATTTTAGTTTCACAAGGCAGGAGAACTGAGGACAATGAATGACTGCAGGAATTGGCTAACAATTTGTGACAAAGAGATTGGCTATGCTGACTCTCCTTTCAATAACTGAACTAAAACACTCATCATTTTTCTGTTCCTTCCTGCTGTCCACATTGTGTATTGTTGGCTTTGCAAATAATTGTATGGCAGTATTGAACGCACTCTGTCAGCGTTTACTGGACTATTATACCTCTTATTATTGCTTTCCTGTCTTCTCTGTTGTTATTCATTTGTGCTTACTGAAGAATAACAAACACTTTTATCCATTTTGTACATTTACTTCCTTCTCTTATGTCTTCTTCTCCAGGCAGTGGGCCACAGACCGAGAAGCAGGTGGAGAAGGTGAGCACGCTGAGCCTGGTGAGGAGAGACACTGCACTTCTGCTGCGAGATTTCCGACAGGGAGCCTCCAACTGGATCCACTCTCTGATCGATTCTAGCAGAGCTCCAGCCTCCACCAGCACAGCACCAGAGGCACCAACAGAAGCCACAGGTATACAAGTAACTGTTATAGTTGTTAGTTGTCAGGTTGGAACATTAGGTGTGGCTTGAATGTATTTGATAGGCAGTTGCAGTCTGTCCATGTCTTGGTCATCTGCCCAGCTCAGATATGTGTGGGTGTATATCTCCCACATTCTGTGTTTTCATTGAGCCAATTAATATAAGTGTTCCCCAAGTTCATTTACACCTCTCATGAGAGGTCAGTGATATGAGAACTTCTTAGGCAGCATCTAACTAATTATTGCTTTAGCCAAACCATTTGTGTAGTACTCCTGTGTCCATATTCATATCAGTTCTCATCTTTGGGATAGCAAAGCATTGACAGTAATTGTTAATTGTAGCCACCGTAAATCTGGTGGCGAATTGTAATTTTCATGGTGTGCCCCTTACCTTGGTGACACCCCCACAGCTGCAAGCCCAGTCTAATGAGAGTATCATTGGTGGGTGTACATTAGTAAAAGGCCATCGTGGTGCTGAGATGGTTCATTATTAAAGAGATAGGAGATCGGTAGAGCTTTGTGAGACCAGCTACTAACTGCTGTGTTTTGACAGTTCAGGGCGGGCAGATGCTATCATCGTGTGACAGCACTTTTTGAATTTCCTCCACCTACTTCTCATCTCTTCCAGATATAGCTCAATTTGCATTCTAGGCTTTTAACTATTGGCTGTCAACCAGAGGACATATGATAAGTGGAAACAGTAGATGAAGTGAAAGTGATTGTGTGTCACCAGTGTTATTTTTCATGTGTCCTTCAACTGTGGTTAGTCCAAATGAACTAAATGCCCTCTTCATTCTTAATATGCTCTGATCTGTCAATCCTGTGTCGTTTCTGAAACTTAATTGTACTATATGTTTGTTTCTCATTGGCATTCTTAATTTCAGTTGTGCATTCATCAACATGGTTCCTTCTGTCCTTGCTTCCTAGATGCAGTGAGGAAGAGCATTTCGGAGGCGAACATCTCTTCTCCTCATACAGACCCACCTGTCCCCACGGATCTTTCGGAGTTCCCCAACAGGAAATTATCAGTGAAGAGCCAGACGTGCCAGAACTTGGGATCCTACAGCAATCCCATTCCCAGCAGTGCACCGCTGCTCTCTGAGCGTGCTGTAGGTCATGCTTGAACAGCTTGCTTTCAGCTGATGCTCTTATGCAGAAGAACCTAACAGTATTAAATGGCCAAGATCTGTTTCTTTAATAACACCTGGCTGTTAGTGGGAATCATTGTGAGAATTAAACCTGTCGTTATTTGACAATGGGTAATTTAATGATGATTGTAGCACCACTTTAGTGAAGTGAAATCCCACTAGCCTCTTGTCTTTGATCAGGAGATCTCTGCTTTCAGCTTGCTTTAAAAGGATTTGGCACGCAGTTGTAGCCTTTTTAAGAGGTCGAACATTTTTGGGGCATTGAAATATTTTGGCCGTTGATCAAACAATGCTGTCTACCCTGTAGTGATGTGCATGTGTCACTTTGATGAACTCATCCGAGATTGTGTCACCCATCCCTCACAAACAGATTTGGCTTTGAAATGCTGACAGGATATCAAAAGGTTTTGGTTGTGCGAGTACTGGCAAGGTGTTGCAGATTATCCTCATATTTTCTCGCAGGCACACTGGATTAGTGGCTGGCGCAAGCAAAATTAGCAAGCAGAGGTGACGTAAGATATTAAATATGTTTTTCCTTCTGAAATGGGAATCGCTCAGCCAAGAGTCAGGCACTGAGCCAAGATTTTTCCAAGGACAAAGTGGCGTGTGTGTTTACATAACTGTGGCTCATGGCTCATCGCTAGGCAGTGGTGCAAGTTTCAGTCATTATGCAACTGTAATGTTTAGTAAGTTTGGGGAAACCTGCAGTCAGCTTAGATTGAAGAAGTCATTTGGACGAGTGATGAAGCAGTTCTCCCATTGAAAACTGAATCCAGATGGATAGAATAAACTTTATAGGACTTATAAAACCAACTTTTCTTGTAAAAATGTTTTAGCCTTTCTTATTTTTTATTGATATAAAGATATCCTTTGAACTAACCTAATATTTTCTCATCCTTTATGTAGCCAGAAGATGTCAGTTTCTTCTTTGCCAAAGATGAAGATCCCTCAGTGATCACTGACCTGTCTTCAGTGGCCATACCACCCCCTGCTGGAGAGGAGGGCTCACAGCAGGAGCACCCCAGGGAATTTCCTCTTGGGTTTGAGCCACTGCGCTCAGAGCAACTAGCAGAGATGAAGGTGGAGAGCTCTCCAGTGGTCAAGGATCCTTTCTGCTCACCTCTGCTAGCCCCTGACAGCATGCTGAAAGGGCTGCCACCTGTACACATAGTGGTAAGAGGATGTAAACGGTTAATTACTGAAATTACTGGTTCGCAGGTTACTTGTACAAATCTATTGTTTGCGTTACTCATTGTGTGCTAACAGTAGTCTATATTTTATAGCAAAGTGTTTTCTGTGAGAACGTGTGTGAGATTCAACTTCAAGTATAAGTTGAGCATTATAAAGGTAGACTGGCAAAAGCACATGCTCCCATGGTAGTGGCTATGGAGTTTTCTGTGGAAGCGCAGCCTCCCTCAGTAGATGGAGTTTAACTGTGTGTCACATAACTGTACATATTTACTGTCTAGTCTTCTGAGCACTTTCTGAAGACTTATTGTTCACTTAAAAGTTGAGACTTGGGGGGGCAATGGTGTCATCACTGGCTGGAATTGGAGCTTTTGATTGTATTACACAATCCCTTTCGATGCATTATATACTATACATGGTGCTGCAGAGGCATTAAAGTGTTAACTGACAGCATACCAAAAGATGTACGTGGTTTACAGATATTGAAGTGAAACAGTGTGATGGGAGAGAGAGGGTAGGTTAAAGTTATGTTTTTCCTTTTCTCTTTTCTTATATTTGTTGTTGTTGGGTTTTTGTTTTGTTTTTTGTTTTTTTTTAATTCGCTGGAGTGAGTCAGTGAGAATGTAAAGAAATTGGGGACAAAAGAGACTGAGGATGCTTGGCTTCGTTTTCTTCATCCACTAATTAAGATTCATGACATGTCTGAAGGGAATCCAGATTTGCTTCTCACCATTTCTAACCCTTCTTTTCCTCTCTCTCCCCACCCTCAGGCTTGTGCACTAGACCCCATGCTGGACGACTCTGTAATGTTTGCCAAGCGTTTGAGGAACATAAACCAGCCCGTCACTCTCTGTGTGGTGGACGACTTACCCCATGGCTTTCTCAGCCTATCTCAACTCTCAAGGGAGACGAGGGAGGCTGCCAATGTCTGCGTGGAGCGAATTCGCGCCGTCTTCACACAGGACACACCCCCAGAGCCACGGAAGCACCGCAAGTTGGAACGGACCGACGGGGGTGTGTCAGCATCTTCAGGGGAAACCAGTTCTCTCTTTGTTGGCCCCACTGAGGGAGGAGAGCTAGCTGTCGGGAGAGGGGCTAAAATTGCTGATGGGGAGGGCGCAGTTGCTGTGGCAGCCCAGAATAACACTGATGCTGGTGGCATTGGGGCTTAAATAAGGGTATATAATAAAAAAGGGGGACTGCATTTCACTCGAGGAGCGAAGAGAGAAGGAGTAAATGAAAGTCGGACAAATTTAGGCAGCGTAGTGCCTATATGCAAGGCAAAGCATCCTGAAAACAGACAGGGGGTGGGAAATGCAGTCTAGCATATCGCCCAGTGTTTGAGAGACAAAAAAACAGCAGAGGAGGAGCACTGAAATATAACTTCCTCTGCTTTACAATTCCTGCCACTTGTCTGTGCACCATTATACACCAACGCAAATCTGGCAGACAAAGTGAACACACCCACAAGAGACAGTCATGTTTTAGAATAAAATTATTTAGCAGCTACTTAGATCAAAGACCAGCACTCACCCACACACACACAGCAGTCGTACTTAACAGAGTTGCTGTGAGGCAGCAAAGGCTCGGACATAAAGAGGCACAGACTATTCTCGAGACGAGGCCTGAATGGGTGATTCATATAGGCCGAGGCAGTGATTCGAGGCCCTAATCAGATAGTAGTAGGGACACTATATGCTTCAGTGTGGAGTCACCTCTATCAGAATGGCCATTTGTCCGTTAGGGAGCGACTCTAAATAACACTTAATAGCTCCACATTGTGTTCTCAATTACGCCAGTTTAGCAGTCAATACAGCTCACTTTGTGGATGGTAACTGTGTAGACTCTCTCCAAAATAGAATTACAAAGCTAGAACAACAGCGTGAAACACTTGAAACTGGATAATTGATTCACTTCTTTTCTCATATTTGTTGCAGTTTTAAATCATTTTATGAATTCTATGCAGTAGTATTAGTTTTGTTATTTATATCAGTTTTTATTGCAGTTATGCCAGGCTTAAATGTTCTTTTCTGTTCTATATTATATAATGAACTCTTTTCATTTCTTTCCCCCCATGTTTTTCAGTGTGCTGAATATTTACCTCTGCTTTTGTGTGTGTGTAGCAGCAGCTGTTCTGACATCGCTGGCCTTTCCAATTAAGCTTCTGTTCTACCCTCAGCAATATACAATGATCAGAGTAAATGTAGAACATTACACAGGCACAGAGTGCCCTGCCTTGTGCATTTTTGTAGTGATATAATAATGCTAGTACAAAGACTGGACTGCATTAGTTTGTAGACAAGTACACTTAGGATACATCTTGTAGGTCTTTCAGTGACAATCATTGCTTTGATATTTTAAAATGTTTTTTCTTTTTTTTTCCTTTTTTTGTTACAGCAGCAGAAAGTCCAGCTCTCAGCTATCAATACACATTTAAAATTTCACTACAGTGATTTCCTCTCAAGTTGCCCTGGTCACTGACTGTGTGCTACTGTTCACTACTTCTCTGCACAGTAGGGACTGTGTCAAAGTGCCACTTCTCTGTAGCTGTGGGATTTCCTGCCTGACAACTCTTTTTCTTTCTTTCTTTCTTTCTTTCTTTTTTTTTTTTTTAATTACAAATTGGAGGCTTTTAGGAAAAACTTAAGCAAAGGAAAGGGATTGCAGAGGTGCGCTGTAAAAGCCATTAAGACTTTTGTAAGACATTTTTGACCAACTAAATGTGTCTGGTCCATCATATATATATATTTTTTTAGCTCCCCACTGTCAGATTTGGGCGTTTCTTTGTTTACGATAACCTGAGGACACTCCCTTTTGCATGTTGCTATCAAAACACTTTTAAGTATGCAAAAATGTCCTTTGTAGGGTCAGTCCCTCTATCACGTCTAAGTAAATATAGATGCCAACAATGCTGGCACTGTCCTGCCCTTGCCTGGTAAGAGGGCTGGGGTTGTCAGGTCTGTAGAGAGGGATGCTGTGTGATGAATTGGATTTAGCTGATGCTCAGAGAGCAAAATCCTCCCCCTGAGGAGCAGGATTTTCAGTAGGAAAGTCATGCTACAGGATTATACCATACTCAGTTGTCAGCTTCAAGTACTTACTGCAGTATTTTTAGTCAGATTGATGGAGAGAACAAGGACCGAGAAGAGGAAGAAAGTTATACAGTCGCTCTTTCCGAGATGCTGGGCTGAAGCAAGTGTTTGCTTTACTAGCCGCTGTTTATGCTCACTGTGCACTTTTGCAGTAGTTGCACTGTCGCTCAGTACAAGTTTAATTTAAGCAAAGCTTGAACATGTCACCTCCCTCCCCTCTCCCCGCTCTGTGCCTCTGTCTGTGGCTGAAATGGAGACTGGCTGCACACATAATCACAGTTGTCTGCTACGTGTTGAGAAACACGACCTCTTTGTGTTGTGTTCATATCAGACAGGAATGGCACTTCACACTCTAAACTATTCATAGTATTAATTAGCTGTTGTTGAGAGATGTCTCTAATGTAGTCAAGCCTCTGTGAGACAACAGTTTTTATCTGATATAATGTACACAACCTCATCCATACTGAAGTCAACACCGCACAGGATGAACAACAAAGGTGACGGGCCATTAGCAGTTTCTTCTATAAGGAATTTGAGTTAACTTGCTTTATTTTGATTTTGTTTAAATTGTGTCAAATTCTTATAGGCCTTCCTATGCCTCATATCCTTGATGACCCTCGAGCATCAGGCTAACCTGAGTGCAGGCGGTGGACCAGGGAGTCCTTGTGGTGTTCTGATCAGACAGGCTTGCTGATTCTCATTTTTGCTTCTTTTGTTGAACCGTTTGGTGCTTTAATGCTGCCTACAACTATTAGCTGAAATATTTTGTTCAGTATTGATTCATTTAAAGCTCGGTTGATGTTGTCTCGTGTGTTGATTATTTTGTTTAATGAGCAGCTGCTGTGGTAGTTGTTTAATATAGCTGTGTTGTTGTTGTTGTTATTGTTATTATTGTTATTATTATTATTATTAATTCAGTCTCAAGTCGTGCAGTATACCTCTACAGTTTGACTCTATTCACTAGAGATTTTCTTTGCCTCAGGCTGTTTCCAGTGAAATGCAATGCTAAGTGCAATACTGCTACAACATGAGCCATTGGAGCAACATTTGCAGCAAACCTGTGTAGTTACACACCAGCACAATATTTTTTTCTTTTCATTCCCTGCTTCCTCCATCACATTTCTTCCTCCATCACTTTTTTTTTTTTTTTTTTTGGTGCAATATGTTTGACTCACTTCACAGCTCATATGTAGGTTCCTTGAAGCTTGCTTCCTTTACAAACACCTCTGTGTTAAACTGACTTTAAGCACTTTGCAGAAATGTTACATGTCATTCATTTATGGATAAAGTTTCAAGTTGAACCAAAGACTGAAGCCAGAGTCTTGTAACAGAGATGTGCTGACATTACTGCTTAATGTTCACTGTTCTCATTGAAAATGCAGGTGCTAGTCAGTGTCATAGTCTGCCTGCACTCCATATGCAAATTGCACTGCATCAGTTCTGATGTAGAATATGATTAGCCTTTAAAAAAAAAGCTTGTATACATGACAAGCCATAGACTATAAAAGTGAGATGTTTTTAAGTTTGTTTTGTTGCTGTTCTTTAAAAACACCGTAAGTGCAAACCCATGAATAAAAAGAATGTATATTAAATATTATGATTTATGTAGATATTTTTACTTAAATTTGTTAATCAGATTGGTTGTAGATTGATTTTTGACTGCATTTCTTTGCAGGTTCCACGTTAGGGTGATGTGTCTGCTGCGCCAGGCTAGTTACTTCCTTTGTTGATTTTTATCCAAATAAAATTCTGACATGAACCCTGCTGTTTTTGTATTTAAATTTTTTGAATTAACCTTTGTTTATCATTGATCTCACAAAAGGTTAACTAAAAGTCACAGACTATGACATACTGGTTATAATTCAATCAGATATGACTTTTTATACAAATTGAATTAGGATTCGGGATTACATTTTTGGACAACGAAATTGCTTAAATTAACTTTTCTAACATTTTGATTCAGCTTAGACTTTGGAAAAGGTCAATAAGAAGTGTGACCTTTAGCTAAAAAGTGTCATCTAAAACCAAAAGTACACAGCACAGACGGCTCTCTGCAGAGAGGTGCGAAATGAAAAAGTACTCTTAAGTAGTTTTGAGGCGCTTGCCATTTGCATGAGTGTTTTCATGTGATGCCACTTCTCTCCACATTGCACATGCAAAGACCTGCAAGCTCTCAAACTGCTGAACTTCTGATTGCTACAATTATTTTACAGATCAACGTGGTCATAAAGGTGATTGTGTGACTCGAACAACACAACCGCAAGTAAATATGTAAATTGGCTCTATTTCATCCACTTCAATTGGAACTGTAACAAAGTAATACTTAAGTTTGCATATAGTAATTTTATTGTAACAGCATTTTACATCCTAAAAATGCCCTATACCTAAATGATGGAACCCCCCCCCCCCCCCCCATCTTTTTCTCATGGGTAATTTTCCAAGTAACTCGGCCCATTGAGTCACGTTGCCGCTGATTCTTCTGGTTAGTAATATCATATTTGGGGCCAGGAGACCAACCAGCATCTGTCTCAGCGCAACTTCATTAGAAGTGCGTGACCTCTAATGGAAACATGATTGTAATCAGCCATGGCATTTTGAGCGTGTGGACATGTCGCATTGACGAAGCACGAGCGGAACCGTGCGCGCGCTCGGCAGCCGCCACCCCCTCCCTCCTAAACAACCGCCATCCAGCTTCACCTGCCGGAGGGGGGGGGGGGCACATGCATTGAGGCAGCCGGCGCGAGCGCGTCTGATTCCTCTCTCTCTCCGTCAACGCGCGCTCTCGCGCGGAGACTGGCTTCTGGGAGCTCGGAGAGCAGACGAGCGGCAGCTGAGGAGAGAGAAAGATGGAGGTGAGGGTCGGGGAGAGACTCCTGTGCCTGGCCGTGCTGTCCAGCGTCCTCTGCATGGATTCAGTCCTCGGGAAATACGTGAGAGGCGTCGTCAACACAAAAGAGGTGAGCGTTTGTTTTCCCCCCCCTCTATCTTTAATTTGTTGCCTTGCGACAATGACCCCACCGCTCGCTGACAGAAGCGAAACCGACTTGACTGCGAATCCGTTCGCAGGTGTCTCTTTGGTGGACTGTTCCGTTAGACGAGGGGCCAACAGCCGATTCACGGATCAAGTTGCCTCGCATATGTGCACGGCTCTAGTGTCAGCGTGTGAAACACACTCACCTCTATTCTGCCCTAAAATCCCGCGCCATCTACGTGCGTATCATGCGTGGCGTATGTTTTACCCTCATCACGATAGTCTTCTGTATTATTGCTGCCTCTAAAGCGGCATCACGCCAGTTCAGAGCTGGAAATAAATCCTAGGAAGTGGTTACTCTTCTTTAAGTCCCATCCGTGTGTCCGGGGTTTTGTTGCCATGCTTGGATGTAAATTAGCAGCGGCTTTTCTGTTTATGATCGGAGGACCTGTCACAGGTGTGAGTCATATGGCCCGTGGCACGCGGCGGTGGTTTGCTGTTTGTTGAACCTGGGCTTAGTACCGCCTGTTAAGGGTTTGGGGGGAAGCTGTCAGCATCGGGATCACTGTTGTCCTGACGAGATCTGCGAGTTCAAATGTTGACTCTGCAGCTGGAGCAGGTATCTCTGCGCTGCTTGGAATTTACCACCTCCTGTGTCACATCTCTGCAGGCATCCACGCGAGTTTGTTGGGATCAACTTTTACATAAATGAGCAGTAGAGTTGGGTCTACCATTTTGTTGTGAGTGAAGCAATAGCCCAATCAGAAGAAAGAAGCAACCACCTCCGACAAAGTTATTAATGGCTGTTTTGAACGTGATCGGGATACTTAGAATATCTGGTAAAAAGCGAAGGAGACAATGTGGAATCAGCTGTTAGTGTGTAACATACACACAACATTGAGATTATGAAGTCAAAATGCATATGCTGCCGAAGTAGTTTCTTTTTCATCGCGGGTTTGTTTTTACTTGATAAAATAATAGTTTCAGCTTAACAGGGGCGCTCTCAGCTCTTAAAGCCTCCTGTTGCCACAGTGGAGTCACTCAGTGACCAGAAGCAGGGAGGTAGGGTCCATTGTTCCACTGTGTGGCTCAGATATCTCTTTGAAAAAGGCGGTGGTGGTGTTTGGTCAGATATTTTGCTCACGTCATTGTACAGTTTTACCTCACTCGTCCCAAAAAGAAGATTTAAACAGAAACACCAGACATAATAAGCTTTGATGATTCCTCTTACCTGCTGACATGCACTGCTGGCTTGTCTGCAGTTTAAGAGGAGTTGAGCCAAACGGTGACATTGAAGTCACCATTTTTAAATCTGCAGGATGACGATGGAGATCAGAATAGATAAATTGAACAGGAGGCACTCATCCATCCATCACGGCTGGAGAGATGCCCTTGAACACAGGCTGAATGTGCACCTGCTCCAGTGGAGCTGCACAGTGGCCAGCAATATAGGCTGCACTGGGCAACTTCCAACTGTTTGTGTGCATGTGTGTGACTGTCCAGCTGCTGAGCAGAAGGACAGCCATCTACTCTTCTAGAAAACCACAGTGAAAAAAGATTTAGTTTTTCTTTATTGCTGGCCTTGTTGTGGCAGGCTGGTAATAAAATATTATTCATGAAAAGTAAATCTCATAATTTCATGAACCACTGTAGGCTGATTTTTTTGTTCTCACAGTTAATTATTTCATCAATCAGAAGTGGACAAAATTTCACCAAAAAGGGCGATGCCAGTGAATTTCTTTTCTTTTTCTTGCTTAAAAATTATTAAAATAATTGCTGAAATTGTTGCTATTGGGTTACTTGTTAATTTATCAGCATGTACCTTTTTTGGTTTTATTGCAGAAGAAAAAAGAAGAAGAAATATTATGAGAATAAATAAATGAATAAAAGGAAAAAAACGAACGCTTGGTGTCTCCTAAAAAGTTGTGGTGCACTTTTTTTTTTGGTTTCGTTCTGTAGCTGGTCAGATATTAGTTGAGTGCCTAAAGAAAACAGAGCACTTTGAATGACATCCTGCAACACTGGGCTTGACATATTGATATTGCGTGTGTGCGTGTGTCTCTGTGGTTCACTCCTCATCAGTCTTGCTTGCGCATTCCTGCCCCAAGGTCATCCACTAACTTTACTCAATATCCTGCCTCTCTTAGATACAGACACACACACACTCCCATGCACACAATCATGTTGACTTCACACTCCTATCAGTCTGTCGCGCTCACATGCTCACTCATTGAATAAACTCTGCTTCAGTCCCTTGATGCGGTAGCTGTGTCAATGCCTGCAGAGGTGAAGGCTGAGTTTGTGCAGAGCTGCAAATTGATAAATGAAATTTACCTCACTGGGAGAGGGATGAGCTGTTGAAAAGTGCTGGACAGCTGGAGAAATATATGGAGAGGCACACGCCTAGTTGTCCAAAGGCAGTGGTGCGGACTTGTCAACAGCTTTCTTGGGGCTGGTCGATGTGTACAATTAGTCTAAGTGGCTCATAGTGTGTGGACGCACTGATAAAATGTCCCTACAGAGGGGTGGTGGTGCTGTTAGATTAAAGGACAGGAGAAGGACGCCATTTTTAAAACCAGTTGGGAAATTTTGAGAGGGAGAAAAAGTTTGCCCTTCTTTAGCACACAATGGCACAGGACCTCTGAGTAAGGCAGTAAATCCACCCTATGCTTCAGTCTGGGTCTCTTGTGTTAATGTCCATAGAAGCGTATGAGTTTGCAGCATACTGATATTAAAAATCAGCTGAAGCAAAGACTTTATTCAACCAAGCTATATACAGCTGAGCTGTATCTCTGTTACATTTTAGCGGCACACACCTGCCGTTGAACCGTGAAAGTTTAAGTGCCCGCCTTTAGCTTTGGTGTTTTAAGTACTAAAGCTGAGAAACGTTAAACGCTCAGAAATCTTGTATTTTGTCCTGCCATGAATGAAACGTCTGTTACTGACACCATCCAAGCAAATATTGCAATCCAGTTAGAAAAAGTGAATAAACTTGGTTAGTGAGCTGTAAAAATGACTTCTTTGTATTTTTCCCCAGGATGCTGGGAGTTGGTTTTAGAATGGGGCGGGGAAGCCCATTGAGCAGAGGTGTGCTGATAAATATCGTTGCTAATGTTTCCAATTGTTTAGCACCATTATGCAGACTTTTAAAACAGCTGGAACTTTTCATTGTTTGACTTACAGACAGAACAGATAATTATAGATTTCAGTTTATTAAGGGTCATTTAATTGCAGTTAATCAAAGTAAATTTGTCTACAGCAGTTGTTAAGTAGCTAAAAAACACTGTAAATTGATTTGTAGAGAAGTGTTGTTATTGAAGGAAAAGAAATGGAGCAGTTTCTGGGTCAAACTTGCTTGATTAGAAACTTTTTGAGTATTTAACTGCAATTTAAAAGCAGTGGACTCTTTCAAATTACAGTTTTGGTATTGATAAATCAGTAAATTAATCATTTAGTCCTAGTTTTCTGCCAACTATTGGGCATTAAAAGGGAGGTGGGCTTGAGGATTCAGTGCTGAATACAGATATTAAATAAAAATGTCCATGAGCAGGTTTAAATGTTTGTATTCTTCACAGTTAATTAAAATTTGTGGTTTTATAAAGAAAGGTCTTCAAACGGTTGCCTTTTAAAAATCAACAAATGGCCTTGAAACTTCTGTTTCTAAATGAAAAATCTAACACCACGTTCAGCAGCATACTGCTGCCCACCGGGCCTTTCCCCGTCCTAAAAATCAGCACCTCACATCACATAACACTGACATATGTCTGGGTTGATAAAAGCAGCAGATCTGAAATGAGGGATTTTGCCAGGAGTTCTTGGTTTAATAGGATCATGAAGAAGCCTCATATGTGATGTCTTACTTTAATTAATGCCGTGTCTTATCTTAAAACATGCCAGTTTTGAACTCTTGAAATTCACCCAGCAAGACTTTTAAGAGTCACTTAAAAGTCCTTTAGCTTGACTTTGAAGTAAGTTTTGGGAACCCTGTGTGGATAGTATTATCTAGTCCACAACTCAATCAGTTTTCCTTTATCTCTTTTTAATGAGGACATTGTGATCAGATACAGGTGCCGTATGTGTGTAAGTAGGTGTGGCGAGTGGGCGTTTCATGTGCTCATAAGCTGGGTTTGACATGTATGTGTATTTTTATGTCTGCAAACCCAGCGTGTGCTCACTGAACCCCCCCCCCAAAAGACAAAAAAGAGAGCTGAGTGTGTTTGCATGTGTGCCTGTGCGTGAGTGTGTTTAATGCATTGCAGTATTGTGTAACCCTGACTAATGAATCATTGAGAAGCCCAGCGGGCCAGGGGTGACTTGACTAGCTGATTGGTAATTAATTGTTAATGAGGCTTAGCAAGCAAACAGGGTTTTTGGTGAGAAAGAGAAAAAAGATAGAAAGCTACTGAGATGAAAGGACAAAGTGTGAGGGAGGGGGAAAGAAAGGAGGAAAGAATAAGACTGCGAGAGGCTGAATTGACCAGATACTGCATCAAGGCATCGCACTTGATTAATGGGCGTACATACACACATGTACAAGTGCAACAATGCACACACACTCTGGAAGGTGGTTGAGTGACTCTGCATCACAATGCAGCGGCCTTGGGGAAATAGGAAGACTAAAAGGGGATTAAGGTAGACACCTCATCCACTGTTGCTGTTCTCCCAGGCTCATTGTCTTTTCTGGACTTCACTCACACACACACATACACACACACAAACACACACACACACACACTAGTGGGAACGTAGTTGTTAACGTTTGTGGAATTGCTCAACACCTGTGTTGAACTATCTTTGCATCCATCCAACAGTATACAAGCTTGCTGATGTTGTCATGACTCAGTTAGACTCTGTTAGCTGCTTGATTTAAAGCATCCACTGTGGAATTGCAGTGCTGGGAAAGTTAAGTAGGAAACATAGCTGCATTTAAAAAATTATAAATAAATTGCTAAGTAAATAAATGAATACTGCACTATTCACAGAAAAATGTCATCCTTGACTCTGCATGTCAGTCAGACCCCTGCCTTCTAGAAACTTTGGGGTATTGGACATAACATGATTAATAAGTCAGGCAACTTCACTGGTAATGTTTTAATAGATGTAATGAATCAGTACTAATAATGAGTACAACTGGAACCTAATATGTGCTAGTTACCGGTGAGCTTACTGTCCAACTTCCCAGAATCATCCTGAGACCTAAATCTGTCCCTAAAACACATCACCTCAGCACTGTGGGCTTTTCATAAGAACAAATTACAAGCAATGTAATATTTTTGTTGATAGCACATCTAGTTTGTTTTAAATATGGGTGGTCAGCAGGGGTTCAGTAATGTATAGTAATAATCCCCCAGATTTATAGTTTTATTAGTAAACGACACAGAAATGACAATTTGCATGTAACTTAACTACTGAAATCTAAAAGCACACATGGGTAGTTGATCTGCTAGCAAGCTACTGAAAAATGTAGTTAAACTGGTTTAACTACATTCATTGTATCACATGCTGTTTAACTCTGTAGCAGCAGCAAAATATATTTTTCTTCATTTATTAATCCTGCTCATCAAATCATTGACTGATCACTTGATCAACAAGGTTGAAGGTTGTAATTATATACAGTCACCAGTCTGAAATCACTGTTTGGTGTTTTAGCCTGAAAAGTGACCAAAGCTACTCCAGTAATTAGAATAATTACCTGCTATACCAATAATATTTATTCTTTTGCGTTCAATGCTGGAGCCACATTTTCTGCTTCAGCGTGATGATATCATATACACAAGGGCAGGTCCATAGAAAGGGCTCTCTGAGTGTGTTGAGGAAATACTTGACTGGTGTGCACAGAATGCTCAGACCCATCAAACACCTTTCGGGATGAAGTGGATTGCCAATTGCAAGCCGGGCCTTATCGCTGACATCAGTGCCTAACCTCAGTAATGCTACTACGGCAGAAAAGAACCAAATCCCTGCAGCCAGGTTCAGAAAACTTGAGTAAAGACTTTCTACAATAATATTGACTTTTATAGTGATATTCTTATGTCTATGGCTTAGGAATATTTGTTCTCAAACACATATAGATGTGATGACTGGATGTCAACGGGCTTTGTTCAGCAGTTCACATAATTTTGACTATGTACTGTGTTTTATTTTGTGTTTGGCTCCACTACTTTGTTGTTTCCCACACATAGACTTGGGGGAACCATCCAGGTCTATTAACAGTTGCCCAATGAAGGCAAATTAGCCTTTTTTCTTTTATCTATCCAAAATAATAACATAATCAAGCTCATTTGCTCTTACTGTGAAAGTTCAGTTGCAGGAAATCAGCTAGTCCTGTCTCCTGTTTCAGGTTGCTGTTACGGCAGTCCTTCAAGTCGCTCAGCTTGCTTGTCTCTCGATCATACACTCCTACTCCTACGTTACCTTCTTGGAATGCAGCTGGTAACTCTGGTCCCGTTTCGCACTGGAGATTTGCTGTAAGCTGAAGGGTGACTCTCACCAGAACGTGTAGCAGGTGGAGAGCTGAGGCTCAACGAAGCTGCAGAGCAGAACAAGGACTGCCATCAGTACCTGGGGTTCAAGACAGTGGAATTTGAGTCTGTTCAGGGGTCTTGGACATTAGTGTGCACCCACTGCAGTCTAATTATGTGGCAAACACTGAAGTCTTTTAAGTCTATTAAGCATTTAATGGCAGTATGCATGACCAGTAGATACTGGGTCACTCATTGATGGTTTAGTTGATGCAATGCTTAAATTTGAGATGAGAAATTTTCAGTAGGATCTTGATAACTGGAAATTCATCAACTCTGTTTTTATTCTCGAGTCTTTTAGATTCATTTTTTTGTCACTTCATTAATCAGTAATTCACTTATTTGAACTTGATCCAGAAATTAGTGTGTGAAATTCCTGACTGTCCTCTTCAGTGTGAGAAGCTTATAGAGTTGGCAAGTAAGTTGAACTTAAATCCGCATTGAACCTCATTGTTTGGACTTGTATTCTACTCCCGGGTACCTGTGCAGGAAATTGAAGGACAAGTACACAGCAAAAACACAAAACAAGGATTGTGTGTTGCTTAATGTTTCTATGGCAGCTGCAAATGAAGGTATGCTGTGGTTGCTATGGCACTAATGGGGGAGGAGAGAGGTTTGTGTGTGCATTAAGTGATCTTTATCGAAGGGTAGGCATGTGTCACGTTGGCCATGGCATGCTGTAAAGTGTGTGATGGATGCATTCGAGCAATTCTGTGTGTGTTCGTGTAACAAAAGGGTCTTTCACAGTCCTGGCCTGTGGTGAGTTAAATTACACCCCCCACTATCTCAATAACCCAACTGGACCACCCCTCTCTCCTCTCTCCAGGGATTCATCTCTGGGTCAGTGTTTTCCTCTCCTGCCCTGGTTGTCATGGTTACTGCCTTAAGCGTCACCCAGGACGACGCACGGAGGTGGACTTGAGTCCCGGGCTTCACTGACTTTTGGAGTTTGCCATGAATTATAACCCAGAGGCTCCAGGGGCTGAAGCTGGCTGGCAGTAGCTGAAATATGGCTGCAGTTTTGTTTTGCTGTGATATATGGAGGCGGCGGCGCTAGCCATGCTACGCTGCTCTGGATGCACTTTATTTCTCAGCACAGAAATCACCGTGCTTGTTTATGTAGGGAGAAGGCAGGGCAGAGGTAATTACAGTATAATGGTGCATGGGGAGTTTTCTTGGTTGGTTGGAGATCAAGAGTTCATAACAACTAACCTCAAGGCTTGTTTTAATAAGAAAGAGGCAAACTGCGGTCTTTGGAGAGGTTGAAACGTGCAACAGGATGATACGCACACTGTGCAAGAAAATGTGCTCATGTTTTGGATCAGTGTGTTTTTAACATTTGAGGAGCACAATTGATTTTAAGGATAGTAAATATTAAGCACAACTCTGAGATCAGCGTGAAGTTTGGACACACTAACCGACTCGTATAGGTGCTGGTACTGCACAATAATAAAATATTTTATCCACATTTCAGGGGCTATATCTGATTTTCTGCGCAGCATGTTATAGTTTAAATGAGCTTTTACCAGTGAAGCTAAATTAGTTAATTCAGTTATCATCTTATATGTTATATGCATGTGCCTGTTCCATTGTCATAGCCTCAATAGTAATCAGCAATCTTAGGTTAGTAAATAACTTAAAAGCCTCATATGTGGCCACACCAAGTCAAGCTGAACCAAAATTTCGAGTACAGAATAGAGTAAAATAGCCTCTACGTCCTCTGATTTGTTGTCAGATAATATTGTCAAAGAAAAGCACTTTTGATAGACCATATGCAGCATATGGACGCAGCATGATACCTGCAATTTTTTAGTAGTGTTTCTACTTCAGTAGCATTTACCTACTCTGTATTGTCTTATCAGTGAATTTTGTACAATTCGGCGAACTGTCTTGCTGACTTGGAATCGGCTAATATTAGCCAGCTTCTGTTGACAGATTACACACTCGGGCTGAGACCTGTTCACAGACCAGTGAAAGCAAAAGATAGATAGCTTCTGCTGTTAAGTCACAGCTTTTTTTTCTCTTTTGTTTAGGTGGTGGACATCTGCACTGGTGGTTAGTTGCAATTGCTTTACGTGCGAGTGATTTATTTATATTTTTTCCCCTCACGGGATTTACTATCCTTCTCGCTTTCAATCAAACATTCATTGTGTCACGCTGTCATGATTTCCACCATCTGGCAGCTGCACGAAGGGACTGGAGTTCCTTTTGACAGTTTAAAGATGTATTTTTAGGAGAAATGAATGTGTACAAACCACTGATACAGTAGACTAATGATTAATTCATACCTTTTGTGCAGTTGCATCTTGCAATAATAATGAATAGTTGTAAAAAGGTTGGTAGGGCTTCTTGACTGAAATTTTTGTTTGGTAAAAGCCAAATAAAATGAGTTTTCAAGTTTATCATCAGTTCAAGTCTTAATTAGGAAATCAGAACAAATTGTAATTTTATAGCAAAATTCTTGAATGGTTACATTTTTTTAGAACAAATTAAAGTGCAGATTTCTTCATTGTAACTTACTGTAAACCTTTAGTGCAGCTTTTAGGATGTGATGATCAGCATGTGCTTATGTGCGTATTGGTATCTCATGATAAAGTTTTGTGGGAGTTTGCGAAAGGCTTTTGGAGCCTCGTTTCTTCGACATATGTGACAGTGTATTTCTTTTATATGTTTCTTGTCAATTAAATAGACCAGCAGCATCTCTCCTTAGGTGACAACCTCAGAGAATATCTGGGATTGTGACATTTATAATGCAACACCTGCTGTCAAGGTTACCATATGCATCTTATATAGCTTGTAGAACCACTTTTAACAGGAATATTTTAAAGCAACCATTTTCTGTATGACTTGATAAGTCTCCCATCATTGTTGAGGAATTATGGCTCACTCTTCTTTATAAGGTTGTTTATTGAGTTCATTGATTTTTGGGCATTTGTTTATGCACAGCTCTCTTAAGGTCCCCCTCATCATGAAAATCTGAACTTTGTCTAGAAAACACCTTTTTAATTATTTTGTTTTTCAGCAGATTTGCTGCTGTGTTTGGGGCCAATGTCCTCTTGCATGACCTAATTGTGGTCAAGCTCCAGCTTGGCTCTAGAATACTTAAGCACACAGAAGAGTTCATGTTTAACTCAATGACTGCAAGGAACCCAGGGTCTGTGGCTGCACAGTAAGCTCATACATAACCTCTCCACCATTGTGCTTGACAGTTGGTGTGAGGTGCAATATGAGCAAACATCTCCACTTTGGTCTCATCTCACCAAAGACATTGTTCCATAAGTCTCATGCTTTGTTCAGATGCAACTTCACACACTTAAGCTGTGCTGCAAGGTACTTTTTTAGAGAGAAGATGACTTCTGCAGGCAAAACAGGCCATTCTTGTTCAGTCTTCTGAGGCCTGTAGAATCTGAGATGTAGAACTTGGGTTTTTTGCAGTTTCCTTAAGCATTGCATCGTCTGATCTTTGGGTGGGTTTGCTGGGACATCCACTCCTGGGAAGAATGATGTTTTCCACTAATGAATCATCATTCTCACTGTAGGTGGAATTCAGATTGTTTGGAAATGACCTTATAACGCTTCTTAGATTTATGTGCGGCAACAATTACTTCTTTAAGACTGCTGATGACTTTCCTCTTTAGCATTTTGTTAACACACGCTTGAATACTCCAGACCAAAACATCTGCATTTATAGAGGTGGTCACACTTACTGATGATCAGTTAATTAAGTGCATTTGATTAGCAGCGCCTGGCTGCTCCTTGTAAATTGCAGCATGTAAATTGTTCTAATCTTTAAGATAACAGTCTTGCTTCATTTGACGTCATCTGTGGATCAGCATTAAAGCTTTTTCGTATTGTTTTTTTTGTCACAAATACAACAGAAGCTAAACTGGAAATTGTTTTAGTGCTGGAAGTAAATACTGTAATTGTAGGTAAGTACAGCTCAGTGCTTGTAACAAAAATGTGTTGTATTGTATGTAGTTTGATTTCAAAAATGAAAATTGTAAAAAGAAAATGAGGAGCTGCTTTTGGCTGCTCATTATTTCTCATGGGGTTACTCTGTTAGATGGATCTGTATGTTTGATTTCCCATTTTTATACTGGATGCTTTTCCTGATTCAAGCCTCCTCTTTATCTGGACTCGGGATAGGGGTTAAGTCTCCTGCTGGTCTCGAGCCAGGGGTCCTAGTGTGCAAGTTGAATTTGTTAACTGCTACGTATAAATCAAAATTCACAATGTTTCTTGCCTCAATGATTTATTTATTTACATTTCAAATGCATTGTTTAAACAGCTTTGTATTGTGTAAGTATCAAAATTAATCTAATACCAGCAGTGTGCAAACCTTTAAAAATGACATCCAGCACTAGATGTAAGCCAGAAATACTTTGACTTTGTCAGAAACGCCCAGCCTGTACCCCAAATTTAATCAGCTACTTTTGTAAACTGCAGAGGCCATTGTCTGTCATTTTGCTAGCCAAGCACTTAAGATATTGTTAATCACAGGCGACACCCTAGTGACTGTGAGGCTTTTACCACAAACCTGCAGTATTTCAAATATAAATCCAGCCTCAGTCTTTCCCCTAATGCCATTTGTACAAATGAGACTTCTACCATTTGGTGTATTAATTTTACAAGATTAGCTGTTACAACTTCTTAAGGATTTGATGTCTCATTTTAGTTTTAAAGCAGTTCATTCATTCTGGCTGCCTCAGTAGGGCCTACTCGCACTGGGCAGTCATCCAGACGGAGAAGCGTGTGTAAACAACATATAAGTGATGTGGTGTTAGTGCTGTGTTCAGCACTATGATCCATATCTACAGTGTGTGTCTACCTACAGCTGTATAGAACAATTTATAGAGAGATCACCAGTGACTGATCCACCATCCTCACGCTGCTGCAAGTACCTTATGTAAGCTCAGTGAAGTACACCATCAGCACTGTTATCTGGTCTCATGCTGCTAAGTTTATGGATGAATAATATTAAGAAGAAATACTTTTTTCTTCCTCTCCACCTCTTTCTTATTAATGTGCTCAGCAGCCCCCTAATGCCCTTTCTGCTTACCCTTTCTAGAAGTTTATGCTCTTGGCACTAGCTCTTTCATTTATACTTTTCTTTTTGTTCTTATTCTGTCAACTTCTTGGTTTTTCACTGCTTTTCTGCTTTCTTTTTTTTCTTTTAATGCTTCTTAACTCTTCCCTGCTGTTATAACTCGCTTTCCCGGTGTTTGCTCTTACTTGTCTTTATAGCTCCATTTATGTCCTCACCATCTCTTATTTTCTTTCTTCTCTTCCCTCCGGCTCCCCTTCCTTTTATATCTTTAACTTCCATATGTCTCCTTCCCCGCAGTCTCTCTGTTCTTTAGCCGAGCTGGTGCTGTAGCTTTCAGGCAAGTTAATGTCTGGCTGCTGGTTGGTCTGTTTACTGATATATCCAAGTAATTATTGGATAAGCTTTTAAATACATTTTGGATGCAATATCAGCATTACCCAGAGAATGTACGCAATTAAAAGTTTTTTGTTTTTTAACTTGTGCAACATCTAAATGTCTAATCTATTCTCCAACTTTACCTAAAGAAAAAACTCAACCATTGGAGTTGACTTTATCAGTCCTTGTGGAGGAATTTTGTGGGTTGTGGGGATTCATTTATGCACATCTCTCTAAGGTCATGCCACAGCAGTTTTATGCAGTTTAGGTCTGGACTTTAACTGGGTCATTGCAACACCTTGATTCTTTTCTTTCTCAGACATCCTGCTGTGGATTTGTTGCTGTGCTTGGGCTCATTGTCCTATTTCATAACCCACTTTCAGCCAAATTTTAGCTATCAGACAGATGGCCTGACATTTGACTCTAGAATACTTTGGTATTTCATGGATGACTCAGTGACTGCAAGATGCCCAGGTCCTGTGGCTGCACAGTAAGCCCAAATCATCACCTCCACCACTGTGTTTGACAGTTAGTATGAGGTGTTTGTGCTGATATGCTGTGGCGCTGTGCATCTCCACTTTAGTCTCTGCATTTTTTTTTCTTTTTAGAGAGAAAAGGCTTTTTCCTCACCTTTTTGAATTTTCATAACTTGCTTTAGATTAATCTAATGAACAAGTAAGAATTTTAATTTATCTAATACTTTTGAAATAAGCCTTAGTATTTAGTGCTAATTAGCTTATAGCTGGCATATAAAGATAATATGATGGGGACCATAATTTGCTAGACAAGCTCCATGTTGTATTGTGAAACAGTTGAAACTACTGATTGAATTTATGAACTCCATGGAAAAATGTTAACTGAGGTCATAGCTCAAAATGTTTCTCTGACAAGTTTAAGGCACTTCCACAGGCTTCAATCTTTAGACCTGGAAGCCTCCAAAATGGCCTCATCACTGCAGCCAACACTTTTCTAAGGTGCAGCTTTTATTTTGAAAGCAAACGGTCTCCTTTTCTGGTTTGTGTTACACTTATCAAACTTTCTTCACTGCTGCGATTGTAGTTGGACAGTTCTTATGGATGAGGTTGCGTGCTCCATGCAAACTACGAATGAGGTTTTTACCAACCGGTTGGGGAAAACACATTTATTTCCTCACAAACGTTGGTTGCCAGATGGTTGCAGACTGGTGTCTTGGCCCATGTGTGTGACTTGAGGCTTATTAACTTGATCCTATAGTGTCACAAATCCAAAATAGTGGACAATCTAAGATTGCATGGTTAGTGGTCTTTTAACTACAAAACTTCAATACAGTCTGATATTGACAGCAGCGTGAGGCAAATGCTTAGAGAACTGCTGTGATGGCTGAAAAAATGAATAGTAACATGCTGGTAAAAGTTTCATTTTACCTTGATTATATCAATTTTTTAATTTATTTTACATTTTAGCTTCTTTCTTTTCTTGATTACAGGACTGGGTTTTCCTTACACGCTTCTGCTTTCTTACCGAGTTTGGGCGGTTGGATTTCCGATTTCGCTACCCAAAGGTAGGATGCCTCATGTTAAGTTTAATGTGTGTCTGTTACACATTACTTTTGCGTTCATCATCTGCTCTGTCTTCACAATTTTTTTTAATTGTTTAGTGTTTTCCTCTCGGCTAATTCTGTCTTTTTTCTCACCTAATAAAAACTGATACCACTGCTCTTTTCCTTCTCTCCTCCTTCCTCTGGCTGTTCCTGCTCTATCTGCTTCATCCCTTTTGTTAATGCCCTAAAAAAAAGAAAAAGGAGGAGTCCTTTTTTCCCTTTAGAGTGTTTTGTACATCCACTCCATCCTTTCTTTCCCTTGCGTTGCTTTACTGCTTTTGCCCGCAGACTTTGGAAACAATTTTGTCAAATAAATCTCATATTGTCTCACTGCCTCCTCTCTGATATCCACAAACCAGCGCAATCTCTTTCTCATTCTCCTTTTCTCTCTCTGTCTCCTCTTTGCAGTCTCGTTGCTGTCAGAACATATTGCTCTACTTTGATGACAGTTCTCAGTGGCCAGCTGTGTACAAGAGGCCTGAAAAGGTGAGACATCGACACCCTCAGCATCATGTCCCTGACAAGCTATTATCAAAGGAAAGTGCTGCTCCATTTGCTTATTCACATGTCATCGCTGGTGCTAATTTTCACATTTAAACCTTTGGATCACACGTTTCTCGCTCTGCTCCGAATAAAGAAAAGTTGTCCTTAAAAGCTAACAGTCTGGGGGGAAAAGGAGGGTTTTTTTTTTTTTTTTAGGTTTTTTTTACTATCTTTTTACTATTTACTATCAGGCAATTGTGTATTATTGATGATACTTGCAGTGATCAAGTATGGTACAATCCAAAGTTGTGAACACAAAGCAAGACACTAGGGAGCCCCGTGTGAACCGAAATGACAGAATAAGCTTCCTTCATATAAATGTCTACTTTCTAAAAGTAATACGGTAACACAAAATTAAAGGCTGGTTCAAGAACATTTTTTGTTGTTCCCATGCTTTTCCCTAACATATTGGATTACAGTGCATACTCATGAGCTTAATTTGATCACATTTATATCAGTTTTGGTGAGCAACATAACCTTGTCTTTATACGAGGAAACTGATCAAAGGCTCGGGCTCTATCTTTAAATGGTCTGTAAATCCTTTGCACTGACTGAATAGACTTTTAGCTTCAAATACCCTCAAAGCAAACAGCCTGCACTTCATTAGTGTATTAATGCAGTTTGTTTAATCCAATATACTTGAGAGAAAAGGCAAAACAATAGAACAATTTATGTATGTGCACATATCAACCCACATTTAGTAAAACTCATATATAAAAAAAAAAAAAACACCCAGCACGCCCCTGCGGGCGGTTTATCCTTCAAGCTCGGGTCCTCTACCAGAGGCCTGGGAGCTTGAGGGTCCTGCGCAGTATCTTAGCTGTTCCCAGGACTGCGCTCTTCTGGACAGAGATCTCCGATGTTGTTCCTGGGATCTGCTGGAGCCACTCGCCTAGCTTGGGAGTCACCGCACCTAGTGCTCCGATTACCACGGGGACCACCGTTACCTTCACCCTCCACATCCTCTCGAGCTCTTCTCTGAGCCCTTGGTATTTCTCCAGCTTCTCGTGTTCCTTCTTCCTGATATTGCTGTCATTCGGAACCGCTACATCGATCACTACGGCCATCTTCTGTTTGTCTACCACCACTATGTCCGGTTGGTTAGCCACCACCATTTTGTCCGTCTGTATCTGGAAGTCCCACAGGATCTTAGCTCGGTCATTCTCCACCACCCTTGGGGGCATCTCCCATTTTGACCTCGGGACTTCCAGGTTATACTCGGCACAGATGTTCCTGTACACTATGCCGGCCACTTGGTTATGGCGTTCCATGTATGCCTTGCCTGCTAGCATCTTGCACCCTGCTGTTATGTGCTGGATTGTCTCTGGGGCATCTTTACACAGCCTGCACCTGGGGTCTTGCCTGGTGTGATAGACCCCAGCCTCTATGGATCTTGTGCTCAGAGCTTGTTCTTGTGCTGCCATGATTAGTGCCTCTGTGCTGTCTTTCAGTCCAGCTTTGTCCAGCCACTGGTAGGATTTCTGGATATCAGCCACCTCCTCTATCTGCCGGTGGTACATACCGTGCAGGGGCCTGTCCTTCCATGATGGTTCCTCGTCTCCCTCCTCTTTCTTGGGTTTCTGCTGCCTGAGGTATTCACTGAGCACTCGGTCAGTTGGGGCCATCTTCCTAATGTATTCTTGGATGTTCGTTGTCTCATCCTGGACTGTGGTGCTGACACTCACCAGTCCCCGGCCCCCTTCCTTCCGCTTAGCGTACAGCCTCAGGGTGCTGGATTTGGGGTGAAACCCTCCATGCATGGTAAGGAGCTTTCTTGTCTTTATGTCAGTGGCTTCTATCTCCTCCTTTGGCCAGCCTATTACCCCAGCAGGGTACCTGATCACGGGCAGGGCGTACGTGTTGATGGCCCGGATCTTGTTCTTACCATTCAGCTGACTCCTCAGGACTTGCCTGACCCTCTGCAGGTACTTGGTGGTTGCAGCTTTTCTAGCGGCCTCTTCATGGTTCCCATTCGCCTGTGGGATCCCCAAGTACTTGTAACTGTCCTCTATGTCTGCAATGTTGCCTTCTGGTAGTTCAATCCCCTCAGTTCTGACTACCTTCCCTCTCTTTGTTACCATCCGACTACACTTCTCCAGTCCGAACGACATTCCAATGTCATTGCTGTATAGCCTGGTAGTGTGGATCAGTGAATCGATGTCTCGTTCACTCTTGGCATACAGCTTGATGTCATCCATGTACAGGAGGTGGCTGACAACTGCTCCGTTCTGTAGTCGGTATCCGTAGCCAGTCTTGTTAATGATCTCACTGAGGGGGTTCAGGCCTATGCAGAACAGCAGTGGGGACAGAGCATCTCCTTGGTAGATCCCGCACTTGATGGTGACTTGTGCTATGGGCTTGAAGTTGGCCTCTAGTGTTGTACGCCACATCCCCATTGAGTTCCTGATGAAGGCTCTTAGGGTCCCATTGATCTTGTACAATTCTAGGCATTCCAGTATCCAGCTGTGGGGCATTGAGTCATAGGCCTTCTTGTAATCAATCCAGGCAGTGCACAGGTTGGTCAGTCTGGTCTTGCAGTCTCGGCTGATTGTTCTGTCTACCAGTAGCTGGTGTTTTGCGCCTCTGGTATTCTTGCCAATTCCTTTCTGTGTTCCGCTCATGTATTGACCCATGTGCCTGTTCATCTTAGCCGATATGATGCCTGACAGGAGCTTCCATGTAGTACTGAGGCAGGTTATTGGTCGGTAGTTGGAGGGGACCGGTCCCTTCTTGGGGTCCTTGGGGATCAGGACCGTCCGGCCTTCAGTTAGCCATTCCGGGTGTCTCTCGTTAACTAGCAGCTGGTTCATTTGTGCTGCCAGACGCTCGTGGAGTGCAGTCAGCTTCTTCAGCCAGTAGGCGTGAACCATGTCGGGCCCTGGTGCTGTCCAACTCTTCATACTGGAGACCCTTTCTTGGATATCTGCCATTGTGATGGTTACTGGACCCTGTTCAGGGAGGTCGCTGTGGTCAGCCCTCAGATCCTCTAGCCACTGAGCATTGCCGTTATGGGTTGCATCCTTCTCCCATATGCTCTTCCAGTATTGCTCCGTCTCCAGCCTTGGTGGTGCTGTTCTCTTATTGTTCCCTTGCCACTGAGAGTACACCTTTGCTGGTTCTGTGGAGAACAGCTGGTTTATTCTCCTGCCTTCTATCTCTCTGGTGTACCTCCTCAAGCGGCTGGCCAAGGCTGTGAGTCTTTGCTTGGCAGTTTCCAAGGCCTCAGGTATGGACAGCTTGCTGTATTTCTTAGGCACCTTATTTGTCGCACCTTTCTGCAACTCCGTTAGTTGGCTAACCTCCCTCCGTGCTACTTTGATCTTGCCCTCTAGCCTCCTTCTCCATGGAGGGTACTGCCCCTTGTCGCTGTTCAACTTGTAGCCAAGCATCTCACTGATCACTGTTGCCGTATTGTAGATCAGCTTGTTAGTGTCGGTAATCGTGGTTGTAGGTATTGCCCGTAGTGCTGCATTAACATCATCTAGCAGACCTTCTGAGGGAACTTCACGTAATCTTGGTAACCGGCTACGCGGGATCCAGGTTTCAAGCTTGGCCATGATCCTATTTTTCAGGTCAGTTCCTCTCGCACTCAACGATCCTTCTCCTATCGCACTTGGGGCTATGTACCCAATCTCGGGTGGGGGTGATGATATCTCCCCCCTGACCTGGCGTCCTGACTCCTCCTTGCCGTAGCATTTGTGTTGTACCTCGTCAATCTCTAGCTGTGAGAGCAGTCCCTTCTTTCGAATGTTGGAACACTGAGCTACTAGTTGTTTCGCCTATATCTGGAGCTGGATAGCGTAGTGGTTAGACTACACGCCTTTGGAACAGAGGATCGCAAGTTCGATTCCTGCCTGGGGCGTCTGTATCCAGTAAGGGTCCTAAGGCTAGACCCCCTATGCTAAGCAAGCCTACCGCAGACATGAGCGAGACAGATAAATATGAAGGCATGCCGGCTCGGACGTCGCCCGGATCAACAAGGTCCGCGTCAGGTGTTGAGGAACCAGGGCACCCTGACGAAAAGTGGGCTACTGGAACAAGAAGGCATCGGTGGGCAAGAGACGAAAACAGGGCGTTGTTGGAATGCTACTATGCAAGTAACCCCGGCGGAAGGGGCTACATGAATAGGATGAGGGACCTATGGATATATATATATATATATATATATATATATATAGAGATATATAGAGATATATATATATATATATATATATATATATATATAGAGATATATAGAGATATATATATATATATATATATAACTAAACATTGCACAAAAATCTGGAGGGAATAGGGAACTTTTAAATATTTTGGTTCGTGTTAAACAGAAATACTCTATTTATTGAAATGCAGCGTTTTGCACTGTTTTCCAACTGAGATCTGGGGAAACATTTCCAAAAAGAGGATGGAGCTGGCATGTCACAGAGAACCCAGTAATGAGATGTGTTGGTGTGTGTGTAAGGAGGGTGTAAGGAGGGTGGAAAGGATCTGGTCAGAACAGTATGCTGTGCAGTGATGTTCTGATGCTGATGTGGAAATGAAAAACAGAATTACATTCAGGATGATAAATTCTTCATTCCTGCACGTAATGAAGTCTCAAAAAGAACTTTTCCTTGTCATGTTCAGTTCTTGTAATTTAAACACAGAGTCTTGATGTTAAACTAGGGCTGTGCGATATGCCCAAAATCTCATATCCTGATATAAGAATTCTATCGTCCGATAACGATATAAATCACAAAAATGGAACATTTTCTGTAAATTCTGTGAATCTCGGGCAGCTCGTCTTGCGGGAAGTGTTTCCAGCTGCGTGTCATGTAGCTGATACAAACGATACATTTTTAGACATAAGTTGTAAAGGCCGCCGTTTCTTTGTGAGTATTTATTACACAGCGTGCTGCGGGGAAAAGCCTGTTCTAACGTTTGAGTCTAAGGTTTATTTTTTAGCACCTGGCGGCTCTTTTTTAATTCTCATCCGTGAAAAGTCTCAACAGGATCTTGAGCTTTATTGTGAAAGGTTTATGTGGAACATAAACAAGCGGACCCGCGATGGTGACACCGTCGCTGTTGCTAACGACAACGCATAAAAACAGGCGTTTGTCCGTCTTTAGTGTGGTTATATAAAATATAAGAGAAAGAGAGAAGTTTAAGAAATTAATATAGCCACTACAGTGACCAGAGGTGTGGACTCGAGTCACATGACTTGGACTCGAGTCAGACTCGAGTCATTAATTTTATGACTTTAGACTTGACTTGAAAAAATGTTCTAAGACTTGTGACTTGACTTGGACTTTTACACCAATGACTTGGGACTTGAATTGGACTTGAACCGGTTTACTTGAAAAGACTTGATATTTTACCCCAAATATAAAATTTAACTTGCATATTATATAGAGATTGAAAATGTGACGTCATTCACGGGTAGAACCGCAAAGGATTCTGGGAACTCGTGGCAAGCGGTACTAGCGCACGCAGGCTTTCAATTGAAATCAGTCACACAGCGATAAAAAGAAACACAAAAATGTCAAGAAGCTGTTGTATTATTAACTGCAATAGCCGGTCGCATGACAGCCACGGGAAGCCGACGGGTAAAGAGATCGGTTGTTATCGGATTACGTCGTTGAAGAGAAATTGTTCGAGCCATGTTTCCGAAGTAACAAAGACGCGACGGGTGGCCTGGATTGCAGCCATTCAAAGATCAAATATAACGTCCCAGAACCCTCCAGCTCACAGGTTAGTCTGCTCCAAGCATTTACACGAAGGTCAGTGTTTTTTAGTAGTTAATACCTCATTTTCATAACATAATTGGTGATATAGGTTACAAGCAAGTCTGGCGCTGAACAGAAATTGTCGCGCTATGCTCCTTTGTTTATTGTGCATAAATAGTGAATTGTCCTGACACAATATTGCGTTTCGCTTCTGTTATTATGGTACATTGACAAAAACATATACTTTTATTCACAGGATAAAACAGGTTTTTTGTATCACTAATTGCCCAGTACGATTACAGCATACAATATTATTGTCACTGCTACATTTCTGTGATGGGTACCAGAAATTATTTCCACTACTAATTAATTACCGTTGAGCTCAAAGGTCCTATTAATAAACGGTTAACGAATGTGTATTTATGACGACAATTTGTGAGACTGGTAAACTTATGATACGTACGATGGTCTTTCGTTCTACACGGTGCATTTCAAGGTCCTGCACCCATCCGTCGGTAAACTGTACCTGGGCTTGTTGCAGTGACCTGAAGTTACTAAACTTCATGAGTGTGTGCACTCACTCCAAGAACCGTATGATTATAAATATGCATATAAATATGCTAAGATGAGATAGCTGACTTCATCTAACTAGCAAATGTTTTCCAGGCTACGTTGGTGATTCAGTTTTTTTTAATATGTATGATATTTTTGTCATGCGATTTCAAAGCTGGTCCTACAACCGCATCCAAGAATAACATGCAGCTTATCTCAGAACTGTCGGTGAAAATTATTCTTGGAGCTAGGTTTAATTGAGCTGCATTTTAAAGAGGTGCAATTTCACAATTTGTGTATATTTTCTAAGTTCACTATTTTGTCATGTGTTGAGAAAAACACAGATTAAAAAATTACATGGTCTAATATTTACATTTAGCATAACTGCAACATTATTTTTTCGTTTTTTTTTTTAAAGACTCGAAAGGACTTGAAATTCAAAGTTTCAGACTTGTGACTTGACTCGGACTTTTACACCAGTGACTTGAGACTCGACTCTGACTTGCCTGACATTACTTGAGACTTGACTTGAGACTTGAGGATAAAGACTTGAGACTTACTTGAGACTTGCAAAACAATGACTTGGTCCCACCTCTGACAGTGACCATCAAAACGATGAAAAAAATATTGTCGTAAACAGTTTATTTTGCGACACCACGAAACAAACGATAGCGTAAAATGAAACGATAGACGTTTTTATCGTCATCTGATATATATCGTTATATCGAACAGCCCTATATTAAACTGTTTTTTTAATGATCCTATTAAATGCTGCTGTAATTTTCTTCGTAAGTTAAGCTGTGTGACGAGAGTGAAGGTATATCTACTGTAGGAAATGTGTTTGTCGCTTTGATGATGAAAAGTGGTCAGTTTAAAGTACTTTTTGACCTTTGATTTACCCTCTGTCAGTATATAATTTTACATCTGTCTTCTGTAAAAGCCTTGTGGTCCAGCAGCATGTGTGGAAATTAACCTTCTGTTTTTTTTATAAGTTTCTAGTGTTTTTTAAACCAGGGCGAATTTCAGAGTTGGAAATGTAACAGTTATTTAGGTTATGAAGTGTTTTGCGGCATATTGGAAAAATCCGTGCTAAAATGGTTTAGAACAGCCAAAAAAAAAAAAAAAATGACCCAAATACAGTGCATTTCTTGGCTGGTGCACTAAAGTAATTTGGTTGGTGGTGTATTCTTCTTCTCCCTGACATCTTGTGACACACAGACATCATGTTGAGATATTTTCAGTGCACTTACAAACAGCACATCATTTCTCAGCTTTCAGTCAGTTTCTCGTGTCAGATTCTCTAAATCAAACACTGCGGCTCTTATACGTCACACAGCTTTTAACATTAATGTCAAACAGTCAGACAGGGAACAGAAATCCACTGCAGAAGAGTCAGAAAACATCAGTTTTATTTGCAGCATTCAAACAGATCAGAAGCACGTTTTCAATCAGATTTCAACTAAAATCACCATGAATTCTGTGCACGGAGAAATATCTCTCTGGGAGCCCAACAACTGTGGGTACATCTTGTCCTGAGGTTTACTGAAAAGCACTTCGTGGAGGCTTTAAAAACTTGTTTTGATATTTCTGTGTCCGCTGATGTCAGAACTGCTACCAGAAGGAAGCCGTGCTGAGGCCTGAAAACAACCAGGTCATCAACCTCACCACACGCTACACCTGGTCAGGCTGTGTGGTAAGAGCATCACACAAACACAGATTTATATATACACGCACAGTTGCACTCTACAGCATCTTGTCCCTAAGTGAGAAACAAAGCAAATCTTTGGAAATCCAGTGCAGGGATGCTTTTCTGTATTTGAAGTTGACCACTGAGCTTGCTGTCTTGAACAGCATGTGTGTCCTTTGGAGAGTATGATGTTTTCTCCTTTTATCATCCGACAGTTGAGCATATTTTTTTCGTTCCTATTGTATACTCTTCTGTAAAGTAAGAGAGCAAATCAGTAAACCGAGAGGGAGTGAGAGCTAAAGGCGAGTAATGTGTTTGCATAACGTTTTACTTATTTACATTTTTCCTCTGGTAATGATGCATCTCAATCAAACAGAAAGGTTCCCAAAGATCTTTCTTCACACTTTTTTTTTTTTTTAACCAAGCAACACAAAGTGGTGTATTACTTTAGAATGTGTGACTAACAGCATGACTCTGTTGTTGTTGCGGTTACTGGATCTTGTTGCCACATTTCAGGCTACGCTGGGGTGTGAAATATGTTTGTATCTTGATATTTCAGGCTCCAAAATCTACTATGACAGCTCAGTGTCTCTGTGAGGCAAAATGTGCTGCATTTCTGGATAATAATACGTGCATTTTTTCCCCTCCCAGGTGGAAGGGGATGGAAACGAGGAGGTCCTGAGCTGCGTGGGTGGCCGCAGCTTCCGCTCAGTGAGGGAGCGATGGTGGTATATCGCTCTCAGCAAGTGCGGGGTAAGCACTGACCTCTGACCCTCCGCAGCCTTCCCTGACCCTGCTGCCCTGGTTTTCTTTAGAAAGAGCAGGTTCACCACCAGACAATGCCGTGATGACGCAACATCTTTTTAAATGGAAAAACACAGAGAGAGCTCACAAACCCACTCCTGTGGTCACTGTGTGATTCTGTTTGTATTCTAAGACAAACGCGCGTCATTACTGCCATCACCCTCCACGTCATCGTCTGCTCTAGCCCCCCCTCTAGACACTGAGGAAGCAGGGAGTTATATTCTTGTCTTAGATACCAATAAATTGATTTAAATGCTTTTTTTTTTTTTTTTGCGCATTCCGGCAGAAAGCTCATACATTTCTGGTGCAAACAGCTGAATCAGATATTAAAATAGGAAAGCTCAGGCAAAAATACATCCAGCACACCCCGAGGAGGGCTCTGTGAAATATTGGATATTTTAAGGCTACTTTTTTGTGCTGCTTCCCAATAAATTTTAAATCAACGTGAGCATAATTTCTGTCCCAGTGTATGCTTACCCATTTGGGCATTTTGCACCAGGCTAGACTTTAAATAGTGGAAGTAAAAATATCTAAATAGGGGAAAAAAGAATTATAATCCAGTGATTTAGAGTACTTATTCAAGCTCCTAACCCAGTTAGACAGATACTCTTACAAACATTTAGAAACTGGTCTTCAGATAAGGATTATGCCACATGTTACGTTAAAGATTTGTGTGTAAAATGCCACACAGACACCCCTAAATTCATCTCCTCAGATGTTACAACCGATCCTTTATCTGTGTATCTGTCTCTGGATTTCCGCCTGACACTCTGAAGTGTCTTATCTCTCCCTTCATACTGCTACACTTTCTGCATCAAAGCACAGAGACTCTGAGTATGCAGCCGTCTGCTTCAACTGAGTTAAACATGCCTTGTGAGGCCTCCGCTGTAGCTGACTGGCTCGCTTTGGGGACATTGATGCATTGTGTTGCTTTATAATGGGATTGGTGTTGTGGTAATGGTGTGCCGGGAGAAAATGACCAAAGTGCTAGCTGTGGTGTGTTGTTTGTTGATACGAGTCTAGGCTGGGGCACCCTGTCCAAAAATTGTGAG
Source organism: Maylandia zebra (assembly GCF_041146795.1). Taxonomy (NCBI): domain Eukaryota; kingdom Metazoa; phylum Chordata; class Actinopteri; order Cichliformes; family Cichlidae; genus Maylandia; species Maylandia zebra. Next base: position 25,940,631 of record NC_135177.1, read on the forward strand.
CCTGGCTGATGATAGCTCAGTGATGATACCGTATATCCTCCTTCAGTCAAGGACAAATCCCAGTGATAGCTGTGTTTTTTGTTGTTGTTGTTTCTTTCTTTCTTTTTATTTTTTAGAATGCAGGTAAGAGAAAGTGTTAAATATCTGCTGAAGGTGTACCCCAGCATGCCTGCCTATCAATGGCACACTCACCTGTACGCGAGCATGTCATGCTCCGATTCTGTGTGTAATTGTGTGTGAGCATTCCTGGCCTTGTATTTTTTGGGGGAGGGGTACGTAGGGTTGTTTTTGTGCTGCCACTTGAGAGCCCTAGCTGAAGAGGGATATGATTAGAATGGATGCTTCCTGGAGAGTATGGTTTAGTGTCACGCCAGCATCCGCTGAAAGACACGCTGCCTAATGCTGTTGGACTTGAGAATAAAGGCTCGCCTCCACTCCTGGGGAAATATGCATGCTACGTCCCGCAGCCAATTTCCACCCCTCGTCTCTCACGGCTTGCGTTCTCGCTTCCGTTTTGCTTCCACACCTCTTCATCTTTCTTACCTCTGTCGCTCACAATCTTTAGCTGTGTCTCTCTTTCAACTCTGTCACCAAGCTGTGACGCGCTCCACGCCATTTCATATCTATTTACTCCTGCATCTCCTGTTCCTCTCTGTCAGCCTGTGCCTAATTGTGTTTCTCCTCTCCATCTTGCAATCTCACTGGTCTCATTTCTTTTTTTGCCTCTCGCTCATTTAATGCATTTTCCCCAGCACCCTCACTTTTATCTGCTACTCCCTGTTTCCCACTTTGTTCCTGTTTCTCTCTTATCCGGCTCTTTTTTTGTTTCGTGTACTTCCATCTCACTCTTTACCTGTGGAAGTGGGTCTAAATCCAAATCAGCTCCTAAGTCCTTAAAACAAGAGGACGTCTGTTCTCAATTCCCTTGCCAGCATAAACTAGTAAAATGTGAGGCTAGTCTTTATTTAACATTTCCAAGCAATTTCACTTGATTAATTATAGCAGGAAACCTCAAGGCTGCAAATAATTATTATTTCATCAGGGGAGGAAAAAAAAAAAAGACATTAATAAATAAACTTGAAGTCATCCCAGAATTTCACATGATGATTCATAACATCAAAACTTTTACAAAGCTTTACAAAAAAAATCGTTGTTATTATACTGTTGTCATTAGACTGTTTTGAAAAGTTGGTATATTAATAAAACTTGTCATGTAACTAATTGGGTACCATCAATAGAAAGTGAAGAGAAAACAGAGCAAATGCAGAATAATTACTTGCATTTGTACGAGCAACTGTTGTCGGAGCATTATTGTGTACTTTCAAACACAAGTGAAGATGTAGAAGGCTTTGAATTGCTGTAATCAACTTTTTCTTTATTATTCCAAGCAGAACTACTGCTAATGAAGCAAAATTACTTCAGCAGGGAACCAAGAAAGAACTGAAATTAGCTTGGCTGTAAAGAGGCAGGGGTTAAAGAAACGGCCAGAACTTTGCAGCTGTCAGCTTGGCCGAGCGACAAATCACAGCTACTGTATTTTGTCCAGGTTCTCCTGTTCTAGACGGGGAGCCAGTTTGAACATGAAACATTGCGCTTGTTCAGTGTAATAAATAACAACAACAAAAAAATAACAGGATTAGCTGACAGTGTTATGAGTCTTCTGGGAGATATATTTACCCATATAAAAAAAAATCAGACTTTGTGATTTGTAGAATGTAGTAGTAGTTCTGGTGTGAACACAGAGTGCAACAGTTAAAACTGTGATTCTAGTAACATGTTCCTACAGTACACAGTGTATGCACCATCTGTGTGTGAGCTGCAACTAACATTTACCTGAACGATTAGGTGCTAATTACTTTTTTCATCAACTATCAGCTCACGGTCATCACAATTCCTGAAAGTGCAAGGTGATGCCAACACCTAAATATAAATTACATTATGTTATTTTACATTGTATAGATTAAAAAATATGTGGACAGGATCCCTCGCTGAAGAAACCTAACAAAAAATCTCGTCTGCTATTTTACCCATCTGTCACCTTCTTCTTCACTGCAATTTAAAAATTTCATTCATATGATAAATCGCCACCACAAAGGGTCATGGAGCAGTGACTCTGGCAGGGAACTTTTTAAAGGGTTTGCATGTTTTTCTATTTTAAAAGCGTAAAGGATTTTGCAGCCATGATACAGTATATTTCTGTGTTTTGTCCTACACTGATACAGGAGTGTACTTTTGGCCTGAAGGTGCTTATCATGGTCTGGGCTCTGCTCCTTAGATCTATAAAAGGAAATCTTAATCTGTTAATCTGAGTTTGTTGTTGAAGCATTTCTCTGACCGTCTGGCAATTTCAGTATGAGTTGTAGCACCAACTGCGAGTCAGGTCTTATCTCCCGACATCCATGCCTGACCTCACTGATACTTCAGTACCTGGCTGTGAGAAAATCCCCTGCTGCGGTCAGGTTATAAAATCCTGTGGCAGGCTTTCCTAGAAGAATGGCTGCAATTTCAGCATTATGGGAGATTTCACCTAAATTTTAATAACCACTTGAATTTACTGGTCATGCTCAGTGCTACAAGCTTGTGAAAGCAGATGTTTCATGGCCTCTGTAGCTTTAGAGAAGCAAATGATGCTTAAATAATCATAGTCATCAGGGCTAAGCTGACTTTAGTCAGGGAATTACCCAAGTAGATGCTATAATATTGCTACAGTGGTTTGGGTTTATTGGAGGCAAACGGGGACTACAAATCGGGATTTCTCCCCAAAGATGTCACGGATCGATCATCAAATAAAGCAGCTTTAGAAACCATCTGATCTTGACTGATTGTATGTTGGACATGGACAAATGTTCAAAAAAGTATTTCTGTTAATTAACTTCAATATTACCAGGCTAAGGGGTCTTATCCCACCTTCCCTTTATTTCTTGTAAGAAATAAGTCAACTCTCATTTGAAAAGTGAGGTTTTTTGAGAGTATAGGTCATGATATTGAGATCATCATACCACAAAAAGAGTTTAGTGAATGCTACTAATGATCTGGACCATGAACTTGTGTCTGTGCTTGTCTGAGTGCAGCATCCAGCATTACCAACATTTTACATCAGAGGAAAAACAGCAGTGCTGGTTGGAGTCATGATTATCTGATGATGAATTGTTTTATTCACGTAAATGACACACAAAAGATAGTCTTAGAGTTTTACAGGGTTCTATTCTTGGGCCAGTGTGTATGACATCATCCATGCCTTGCTCAAGTAACATTCATTGAAAATGTTGCATACATTTCCACTGCTCTGCAAGTAATATTTAAATCTGCATTGCAGATTAACTACTATCAAGTCCCAATTAAATTAAAGCCTAGATGACTTGAAATGTTCTAATTCTAAATTCACACTAAACTGAAGTTACTGTATTTTTAAAAACCCATTCTGGATGGCATTACCTTGGCCTCCGGTATTACTTTGAAGAACCTTGGAGACATTTTTGAAAAGGATACATCTTTATACTCACACATAAAACTGACTGTGCAAACACAATTTTTGGAGAAAAAAGGGTTTGTTGCACTCAAACGCTACCCGAACATTTACGTTCCAGAGGCACACTCTCTCAAAAGACTCAGACATCCTTTGAAAATATTGTTATCTGCAGCTTAAGGGATCACAAGTTGTATCAGACTGTTTTGATGTTGGGTGAGAACACCTTCAGTGTGCGATACATCAGTGCGGTACGTCGAAAGTGGGTGCCTTTTACACCAGAAACCACCCAGCAACCCTAAACTCATCTGTGAACCCTGTGGAGAGACGTCCTGCAGTGAAGTGCCACTTCTTCCCTCATCTCCCCTCTTTCCCGTGCATCTATTTCTCTCTCTCCCTTTTTGCATTTTCTTGTTTCCTCAACCTCTCTTTCTCTCTACCTGTATTTTAAACTTTCTCTCTCCACATCTATCACTCTCCTTATCTCTGTCTCCTTGCTCTTTGTGTCTGTATTGATTTTGTGGCAGTGCACGCTCCACGCTTCTCGCCCTTTTTTGATAGAGGGAGTGAGATGGAGTCTCAGGCTGCCAAATGAAATCAAAGTCTTTTCTCTCCCCCTCCCTCTCTGGTCCCTCGCTCAAGCAACAAGCGCGAACTCCATCGGCTTTGAACTTACGTCTGTGAAATGAGCTCTCTGTGCTCTGATTGTCAACCCATCTTTGTGCACTTTCTCTTGTTCTTGCTCCCCATACGTCTTTTTTCTCACCTCCCAAATTCATTTCAATTTGATGCTTTTTGTGTTGAGAACTGACAAGTAAACATTCACATTAATCCAATATTGGCTTGCCACAGGGGCATGCTAGTTTTCTTTGTGATGTTTCTCCTGACTTAAATAAAAATAAATATTCTCTCTTTGTGATAGCTTTCATACCACCGCACTGTCAGGCAGTTATATCAGATCAACATTTGAAGATATTGAGCTTAACAAATAATTAAAATCACAGTATTAATAATTGAGACCAAGAATACTCAGACTTAAGCAAGAGAAAGCTGTTGCTATGGCTATGATCTTTTCATCTTTCCTGTAATTTGAGCATCTCTGGATTTGCAGCACAGTGTCGGCAGAACAGCCCAGATTCCCTTTTCTTTACCCATCAACTTTTTCCGTACACCTGGAGGATCCTGAGGTGCGCCGAGGCCAGCTCGAAGAATGACTAAATGACACAGTTGCATTCAATGCATTCAGTTGTAATCAGGTATACCATACCTGTCTCCTCATAGTAAATTACCAGATATGCACCAATTGCCATTTTCTTAGTCGAGTCCAATTCCTCTGTCGATTTTTTGCAGAACTCCGATTTTCTTTCTGGGAACAATGACTTGCAGTATATGCAACCAAAAAATAAATAAATAAATACAAAATATAATTTTCATAATAAAAGAAATAATTAAAATTCACAATTTCCCCCAAACTGGAGAAGGTTACAGAAACGTCACTTAATCAACTGAAAATAAATCGCTCTGCTACTGGAACGAGGCACAGATAATTAACTGAAAACGAATTACTGGACACCCACCTTTACCTGACATATTTTTCACCTTACCAAACAAAAGCAGGTGCAACATATTTATATAACAAAACAACTGTCAGGTACTTAACAACACTTTCCAATATATGCGTAACTTCACCAGGATGTTGACCCTTTTTTCGCTCATCTCTATAATTTTCCTAGTATCTGCTTTGATTCTTTGTTCACACTGAGGCTGCAGGCTTGTGGCTGGCTCCTGAGCTCTGGATGGCTTTGTCCAGTTTTCCTTTGTAACCTCTTTCAAAAAACCAATGTTGATTTAAGTGCTGGAATAAGTTTGTGTTCATGAACCTTTTCGTGGTGGTCCCGCATAATTTACTTTCACATACTTTGTTTTTATCTTCACAGTGAAAAGCCTCCATGGTAATGGCACACCAGCATGTGGCTCTAAATATGCATGTATTTAAATATATATATTTCGGGTTTCTAAGACTTTAATTATGACAGACATTTGAGAGTAAACAGGAAAGGTGGGAGAGCGGGGCAAAGTAAATAGCAAATGGCACACGGTGGAACCGAACTAAGGCCTCTGTAATAGCCTTGAAGCATATGGATCACCTGCTTAACCCCGTGAGCTTGTGGATAAATATTTGACTGCGACAGTGTATGTGGTGCGCATACAAGAAAGGGAGCTGCTCCTAATCTATAATTTACAACAATGCAACCATTAACTGTATTTGGTAGTTATAATGATATCACTCATTAGCCTAACATTATTATTCTTTGGAGCCATATTTGGAGGAGAAAGCTTCCAGCTAATGTTAGCAAGTTGGTTAGCTAGGTTCAGTAACAAACAATGCATACAAATAAAAGGCCACAATATGACTCACCTAAACTTCTTGGGCAAGTTCTTGATACAATTAGCTGCAAAGAAAGCTAAATAATTTGTCATTAAAAATGCTTCACAAGGGCCCAAGTAGACAAAAACGGTCAAGGAGTTGAATTAGCCAAATGGATGTCTAACAGCCGGCTAATGTCACTCGAAATGCCCATGCCCCTCATAATGCATAACTTTAAATGGGTAAGTTATGAAAAATTCACCCACCCTGTATGGTTGCATACAGGGTAAAAAATAGCTATAGAGACCAAAATCATTTTTCGGAACTAGCTGTAAACATGTTTACTTCCCCTCTAAAGTAATTTGGTCTGTGGGAGTGGATTTGCTTTTTTTGAGCCAGCCTTGAGTGACCATTTGTAAAAGCAAAAATATCACCCAAATTCATTTTTATGAAGATCATAGATAAACATAGTGCATTAATATTTTGTACAAATCTGCTAACCATCCACGGTCCACTTCTGCTGCTCTCTTATGTCTTGCAGGGAGATGGCCTGCAGCTGGAGTATGAGATGAAACTGACCAATGGCCAGTCTTTCTGGACGCAGCATTTCTCTGCTGACGAGTTTGGTAAGTGTGATTAGACTGAAAGTGAGAGATTATGGAATGAATCGCTGATGGCACAAGCCTACACCACTTAGCACGGCCAATAAAGCACCTTCAACTGAACAAATTACACAAATGACAATAATGAAGGGATGGCTGAATGAATTAATGATGCTAGATAAACTGAGAGGAAGGGATGAAAAGAATAAAAGAGGGCCAACGTAGCATCTAAATTAATTATTCCTACATCACTAATGTTTCCTCCGATCTCTCACACTCTTGCTCTACTGTAACTGCCTCTCACTTTTTCTCATTTAATCCAATATATGGCTATAGGATCAAATGAGAATCCAAAGAGCAGGGTGCTTGATCCATATCAAGCACCCTGCTCTTTGGATTTATTGTCCCTTGTAAATTATCTGTCTTTCCCTCATACGTTCTACTTTCTTTTATTGATCTGAACACTTTGTACACCTTATTTACTCCTTCTTCCTTTGTATCTAAACCCACTGTGTATCTTGTACATTTGCCTTCTTTCATATTTCTATTTCGTTCTTTCTCCTCAAATGTTCTCCTTCTATCACAAGTTTTCTTGAATTTTTCTTCCTCCTTTCACAGGCATCTTGGAAACAGACATCACGTTCCTGATCATCTTCTCCATGGTGTTCCTTCTCTCCTGCTACTTTGCTTGTAAGTACTGCCTTTTATTTCACTCTTTTAATGTAATAGGAATTCAAAGCCCCCCAGAAATGCAATTTTTGTGTCAGATCTATTATAAAATCTACATGGTTTCTTGATGGGATGGGAGTAAGTTCTCGTGTTTGTTCAGATAAGTAAAGGTGGAGCCTGTGCCGTTTTCATTTTGGGCTGAGACTGAACACGAGCATCAGGGAAGCAGGAAAGAGGAGACGGTGATAGCGAGCCTTGGTTTTCAAGTAAAGGTGAACGGTTGAGTGGAGAAGGTAGCTGCAGCCTTAAGGTTACTGAAGCGAGTTTGTCACGTAAAGGTCAAAGCTGAAATAACCCTGAAGCAACTGAGAACAACAGCTCCTGGCAAAATCCCCTGCTTTCTTCACGTCGGGCGTTTCTGTGCTATCATATGCATATCTTCCTTTTTATAAACTGGCAAGGGGGCAGAATCACTTGTATTGCACCTAATCTGTAGTTTGCTTCTCTAGACGATCACAATTAAGCATCCATTTAATGATCTTTGGACCCAATGAGGCACGCTTCAGATTAAGAATGGAAGGTTGAATCGCACAATCTTTCACAGCACTGAGAGTCAGATTTATATTTTTAAGTCTGCCTACTAAATTAAGTTCTGGTGAGATTTTTCTGTTAGCGCTGTTAACTCTCACTTTTTGTCCAGCTGTGAACAAACTGATGCATGTGTTTTGTTTGGTTTTTCCCATGTGAATGCTTTTTCTGACATCTTTATTGGGGTCCTTACTGACGCTGGGTCTTGAGATTGACTTCATTCTGAAAATCTTCAGAGGATTTTAAATTAAACAGTCAAGATGTGGCTGAATTGACTTTTAGCTTTAATACAAGGATTTTAACAAAAGTAATGCATTAACTGTTTAGCAATTGCAGTCAATTCTATATGTAATTTTTAGTATAGGGACACAAAATTGTGTCATTGTCCTTATGAACATAGAAGAAAAGCCATATAACCAAACAGAACGCAAGGATTTCACCCTTTATTTGACTAAAAATGACAACAAAAAAGAACAAGAAAAAGAAAAGATCTCAAATTTTGAAATGGGTAAATATGTGTGTTTTTAAGTATGTAGTCCTATCTGAAATTTGTTGACAGAAATAAACTTCAAAAAATTGAAACAGGGTAAAAAATACTTCGAAAAGTTGTGTAATGTCTTAAAAAAAAAACCTTAGTCGAATCTACACATACACACACTGTTGTAACAGATTGGCTGTTTTACCTTTGGTCGCTGAAACTATTTTTCCTGCAGTTTTTTTTCTTCCTCTTTTGATGTTGCCTTTACTAAAGCCAAAAATGTGTCCAAACAACAGATGTAGATTTTTTTATTTGGCACAAGCTGCTCGAGTTGCACAGTGGGCTCGGTGTTTGAGTTTTTCCTCCATGATGTTACCATGGCGCAGGCTGGACGGGGCGGGCTCACGTGACGACGCTCTGAGTACTGTTTTAAAGGGGACTGTAAATACCGGCTGGAGTATTAACAGAGTTCGAAAAAAGCAACAAGAAAAACGAAACAAACTCAGAAATAACCAACGTGGGCAAGATTACGTCGATTAGAGGTTCTGACTGTCGGTTTCAGTTCTCTTTGGATTAATCCCCCTGCTCCACTTGAGTCTCTAGTGGAAATCACTGCATGCTCTCAGAAACACTTCTGAGCACTGTTTGTTGCTGCATCCATAAAATGCAAGTTGCAATACTACTACGCAGGAAAAAAGCACTTGTAAACAAGATCCAGAAATGCCTTAGCTTCTCTGGGCTCAGCTCATTAAAGGCTGACTGAGGAGAAATGGAAACTGTTTTCAAGTCTGAATAATCAAAAATGTAATATCTTTTTAGAATTCATGGACGCTTTGTCCGTTAGAGTACAGAGGAGAGGGCACTTGTTAACGGCACACAGTCCAAAAGACGATGAGGGTAAAAAGGAAACGTGGGATGGGTAACTTGCACATCTGTATGCAGCATTAATACTGAACCACACATGGAGATTTTGGAGCAGCATGTCCTGTCATTGAGATTAAGGCTTTGTTCTTTAGGGGAGGCCTTGCTTTATTATCACCACATTCTATACATACTACAGCAACGTGTCTCTGTTTTAAAAAACAGGAACAGAAAACTCGAGAGACGCGCACTCGCAGAGAGGGGGGGAAAGCGCAACAACAGTGTTTGCAAAAGCTTCAAAGGGCTGTAAATGAATATGAAATTTTTTGGAAGTTTTTGTCTCTTTAAAAAATATCATTAGAGCACCCGCAAAATTCCCAGGAGGATTCAGCAACACTTGGCTGGCTAAGCCTGCTGTAATACAGGAGAGCTAAAAGAGTGTGATCGTTTATGACCCTTCTTCTCTCTATAAATTTTCCCCCTAGGCCACTGCTGTTTGCCGGAGTGTTTTGGTAGTAAAATAGGTTGCTTAAATACGCATTAAGAATATTTCCTCTCGGATTATGTGCCGTGAACAGAGAAGATGTATAAGGCGTCATCTGGAGATGTGCATCATGAGATGGATGCATACTAATGATCGCTCCCGCCCATTTATCTGGCCCGTTCCCTTGTTCTTGCTCTTTTCTTCTGCCTCCCAGTCTCTGTACCTCTCCCGCTCTCCTTCGCCATCTGTCAGTGTATCCTCATCCTTTTTATCTTTCCCCCAGCACACACACCTCTGTCACCTTTATCTCTTGTTATTTTATTTATTTATTTCTTTTTTTACCTGTAGACAATCTGAAGGGAAGACAGCTTCTTCACACAACCTACAAAATGTTTATGACGGCAGCAGGTGTGGAAGGTGAGAGCTTCTGTCCTGAACAGACACGCACACTGACAGAACACACACACTCGAGATGACTGAGCCTCTTGCACGGTTGCAGCATCTCACACCTTAATCCCCACTTCAAGAGCACAGATATTATCGCACTTATTAGCCTCTGAATAGGACCTACTGCAAACAGTCGCCCTGTGTTACAGTGTTTAGTGGAGCATGCTGTTACTGATGAACCCCCTCCCCGCTCTCCTCATCCTGTCCTCTTCTTTTTCTTCACCCCCTTATCTCACTTTCTTCTTTCTTGCCTGCTTGTCCTCTGTCTAAATCCCTTCTCGATTCTCGTGCCACCCCTGAATTCGCTTTCACCCTCTCCTCCCACTTCTCTCAAGGATTTTGCTCCTTTTATAAATTCCTTCTTTTTTTCTGTCTTGCTTCCCTTCTCTCCTCCCTCATTATCATCTGCCTGTCACCTTTGTTCTGTGTATTTTCTTAACTCCCACATCTCTTCCTCTTAATGCCTTTTCTCCTCTTCTGTAACGCCTGCTCACCCATCTCTTTTCCCTCTTTTCTTCCTTCTGGTGTTTTTTTTTTTTTTTTTTTTTTTAAATTTCTCTCCTCCCTGCATCCTTTCCACTTGGCAGTGCTCAGCCTGCTGTTCCATTGTGTCTACTGGGGCCTGTATGCTAGAGAAGGAGTTGGCAATGGCAGCCTCAAAATACTTGGTGAGTTCCTCTCCTGCATCGATCACTGACTCAATGACTGACACTAACTCTGCACTGGAAAATCGCTCACTGCCTGAGCAGAATGAATGATAGGATGCTGATGGGTGCGTGTGCAGCTGAAGAAATGTAATAGGTGGTTCAGCGTGCACGGGCTGGATTGGGTGTGATTGTACGTGACTGTGTGCGCGAGCAAAAATGTGTGCGGTGACCTGATTTTATCGTTCCCCTCTGATATCTCAGATTCGGAAACCACAACCTAATTACCCCTTCTGTCTCCTCTCTCTCATTTTCTGTCTCTCCCTCCACCTCTGTGACCATCTCCAGGGAAATTACTGTTCTCCGTCAGTTTCTTGGTGTTCCTTCTGATGCTCATATTGTTGGGCAAAGGTTTCACTGTCACCAGGTGGGCGCTTTGTCTGTGTGTACATGTATTATCTCACTACACTGCAGTGTTGTGCGCGTGTGTGTCTGTTTATACAAGCCTGTCACATTTTGTAGGTATTTTTATGCTGAGAATGTCACTCACTGTCAGCACTTACCGTCACCATGATGACTTGATGATGCCGGGTGACAGGAGTCAAAAAGTCAGTTAGGATGCTGCGTCTAATAATGTGGGCGAGCGCCTGATGTGTGTGAAGGGATGTCATGGATAAATGATGTTATGGTGTGAACTTTCTGATGCTGAAGCATTACCTTTGGCTCGCAGAGCCAGCTGACAGGTTTTTTGTTTGCTCACTAGTTTCTGGCAAGAGTTAGCAGACATTTGCTTGGGACAGGCAGTTAGACAGCACAATGGATTATTTAAGAGTGCTTTTCTTCACTGGAATGTCAGCATTTATCCATCTTCCACATGACTGGACAAATGCCCTGCTCATCCAACTGTCATTGGTCTTGCCTGTTTTCGAATGCTGGATTCAAACTCCAGTTATCAAACGGGAGAAACGTGCCAGTTTTTAATTTGACATCAGTTTCTGAGTTAGCTTTATGTGCGAAGAAAAAGTCATGCAGCTATACGATCTTGCTTTTTTACAAATCACCTCTGTTTATAAGGTATTTTTTAGAATCTTGATTTTATTTTTCTGGCAAGTCATCATCTAAACATGTGTCAAAGTTTGAAGATTGGTTTTGCTTTGGCTTGGCACAAACTAAATCTCTTTTTTCATACAGAACTCACAGCAAAAACTTAGCTTGCAAAATTTTTAAGCTGGCTTTTTTGACTCTAGGATTAGATCCTCCTCTGGGTTCAGAAGATTTCTAGACGTATTAAACTCTCTTAAAACCCCAGTGAATAAAACGAACTGCTTCACGGCTAAGCATGAGGCAGAGCTATTTATCTGCAGCGTTTAACTAGTTGACAATTTGCAGATAACTACTCAACAACTTTGATTTCTTTTTTCTTTTCTCTTTTGGTTGAGCGTAATGATGAATTAGCTGTGCAAAAAGATCTTTGAAATGCTGATGAAGGCTTAACGCTGAAATGCTTATTTGTTGACAGCTACAAATAGAGAAGCATTAATTTCTGTTTTTGCTCCATCCATAAGCCTGCAGCTGTTTTAAATATATAAATAGCAGAGAGTTTAATGCTCACATATCTTTGTGCTGTGTAGTTCTGAATAGCTGTTTTTTGATTAAGCTGTCTGCTTGAGTGTAAAGAAGCAAATGCAGGATTTTGTGTCTTTCTGTGTGTGTGTGTGTGTGTGTGTGTGTGTGTGTGTGTGTGTGTGTGTGTGTGTGTGTGTGTGTGTGTGTGTGTTTTGTATCTTAGCTTTCCTTTGTGTCTCTTAAAGTCTCTTAAAGTGTGTCATTGTATTTTCTTCTTATCTTCCCCCTCCAACTTGTGTGCAACCTCTGACCCTGTGTTTATCCTTGCATATCACAGGGCGAGGATCAGTCACAGTGGGTCTGTGAAACTGAGCATCTACATGACGGTTTACACAATCACCTACGTCATCCTCTTCATCTATGAGGCGGAGGTACTGTTTACACAATCACCAACACTGCTGGAAGGGACTGGAAGTTTATTTTTAATATCGATTTTATCTATACATATATTTCTAGCCAGCAGTATAGCATCATACTTTTAGAGCCAGTTACTGTGCCCAGAAATAATCATGCTGACTTTTTCCACTATGTAAGATTGACAGGCTTGTGATAATGTGAGTAGGTGTGCAGGGAAGTAGCTTGGCAGCTATAGTGTGGATTGTTGGCAAAATTTGAACGCCATGCAGTCGACTGGCATAACTCTGAAGTTCTTATTGTTTTAATTTGTCCAATAATTCTTTGGTAACAAAATGCCTGCGAAACTGTACTGGAGCATCAGCTGTGTTCTTGTTTTAATCGCCAATTAGTTTGAGCAGACTAGGACATTTAACTAAGATAGTAAGCGAAATCTTAATCCTGCTAAACATTAGCACATCTTCACCCCTGTGAAGCTGTAAAATGCTCAGTAATGAAAAAAATAATCTTAATTGTTAATGATGCTGATACAGTATGACCATAAACATGTGTGATTCATTTTTAGTTTTCAAAAGATTGCTATACAAATACATATTTGAGGGCTACGTGTGAGAATATTGTTGATGTTATTTACTTAAGCCTGAGCCTGTTCGGTCACGATTTGTTATATAGGTGGGGATCTTATATTCATTTTTTTGCACAGTCTGTTTACTATGTGGTGACTGAATAGATAAATATTAATTATCAAAATTGTGGTCAGGCCCTGTGATAGACTGGGCACCTGTTGAGGCTGTACTTTGCCTCTCACTCTGACATCTGGGATAAACTTCAGGCCCCGGGAGACCCCGAATTGGAGAAAGTTGAAGGAAAATGTATGGATGGATAGAAAATTGTTCTAAATTAATTGAATATTGATTAATTTGCTAATTCAACTATAGCTCCAGAGTCAAAATGAATTAATAATTATGCTAATAATGATTTAATACCAAGCATTTTCTGGTTTCACCTTGTCAAATGTGTGAATTTCATGCTTTTTATAATGCTTTGGTTTTGAAGTCTTCAGTGGATAGAATGAAATAGTTGTCTTTTGTACGGATATATTAATTAAAGCAAGATTGATTGCTTCAATGGGGGAATAACTGAAAGAATAATCAAGACTGAAAATATCCTTTAGTGCCAGTCCTGTGAACGGTGACGATCAAAGCTTTCAGTTCAAATACGAAAACTTTCCGATCCCTTTGCCCTTCAGGTGTGACATGAAAATAGCGTCTGAATTATATCCGGGATGATTGGGTACAAGATTTCTCACACACCTAAACTCGACACAGCATCTGCACTTGTGTTATTGCTGTCTTTGGCTTTTTTAATAATCTCATAAATATTCATAGAAGAGTTGGGCCCATAGATCAGCGTGGGGCGTAATGGCTTTTCCTGTCAAGTTATTCATTACATTGATACATTACTAATTATGAAAATGCATCAAGTTGATTGTAAAAACAAAATGCTGAAATTCATTGATGAGTTACAAATTTTCTATCTTGACAGAAACAACCAGACAGTTCCCAAGTGCAACCACAACATTTATGGTTCCTTATGCCAGTGCATATAATGTACTCGAGCTCAGATCAAGAACCTTTAGAGTTTTCCTTGACAGGGACGTTAGACTTTGTAATCAGCCTCCACTCATTAATTCTTATGCCTCTCTAGGTTCCAGCTTCGATGAGCTTATGAATTAATAACAGACTCGTTGCATACATCTCTGCATACTGTAAAGCCTGCAGCAACGTGACATGTAAACATGGTAAATGCAGGGACGGTGGATTACAGTGTTTGAGGACAGCACGGTGGTGATACATTTGGCACAGTGTAGTGGAAGCTCACTGATAACTCTCACAATACAATATGTGGATCCGAGGCAGTATAATTTCTCTGGTGCCTGCCCTCTTATATGGTCGCTGCTATTAAAGAGCTCAAAACTCCAGGGAGCTCCTGCTAAAAATAAGCTTAACTAGGTTACAATTGGAACTGAAAGGAAAACTTGTACACTGTTTCTTGGGTTGCAGTCAGGAATCTGCCAGGCCCTCTGAAATCAAAGCAGGGCTGTGTTCTAAGTGTTATAGCTGTCTATTACCATATCTGAATGTGTGAAAGCATTTAGTGTGACTCTTTCCAAGTGTCTGGATGAGTGAAAACAATGTTGAATTATTTCTAATCATTCCTACTGGCGATTCAGGAGGAAGTATCAAAAGTGTTTGTACTTCAAATTTTATTTGTGCTTTAAGAGCAAACTTGTGGCCGTAAAAGTGGGATTTTGTCATAGTTAAGTTCTGCCTGAATTTCCTTTTCACCCTTAAATCATAGACAGACAACTTCAAGCTGTTGTGGAAAACCTGTTCACAAAATTCATCCACAGCACAACCACACGTGTCCCTGCAGGTTCAAATCTACATCTTTGCATCTTCTTTTCTCATTCTTAAATTTATACAAAAATTGTGTACCCTTTTAGATATTGCAATACAGAATTAAAATACTTTGTGACTCTCTGGTGTGCTGGGGAGGTTTCAAGCAGGTCCACACAAACTACTCAGATCTATGCATTATGCAGTATGAGTAACCCTGGATGGCCCATGCTATCCTGTCACTGGACTGTGAAATGCAATCTAGTATCAGCAGATTCAAGCACATGCCCCAAATACACACATACAAAGCCGTGCACACAAATACCAGTGACCTAGTTGTGAAGTATCGGTGTCAAAGACTCACACTGAATGCTACAAGCAGAGCTTTGCCTCTGTCATCACAGTGGATCTGCTGAACCATGAGCTATCCATCTTAGTAATTAAAGCACCAGCTTCAGTATAAAGCTTCTTCCCTCCTTTTGTGTAAAATATTTTGTACTTGTTTTAATGTGTGCATGGTAATTTTGGCATCATTTCCTCCTGCCAGTTCTTTGACCCAGGTGAAGTGCTGTACGCCTACGACAGCCCTGCAGGATACGGACTCATGGGCCTGCAGCTGGTTGCGTATGTGTGGTTCTGCTATGCCGTGCTGGTCTCCCTGAAGCACTACCCCGAGAAGCAGCCCTTCTACGTCCCTTTCTTCACCACATACACACTATGGTGAGACCTGCACTGCTCTCTGCGCTTAATAGCACCAGAGATGGTACTGGGGTTTTGATTGCACAAGTATAAAAAAAATACACATTTCTCTGCTTGAGGACTCTCGATTTGAATAATTTATGCTGTTCTGTGGGAAAAAAGTGCATGAGAAAGCTCATGTTTGAGCTATCTGGGAATAAAAAGGTGTTTACACATCTTCTCTGCAGTAGTGTGCGGCCAAACACTTTTACCTCACACGGTTGCAGTGTATCATTGTTTCTGACTGCATGATTGCTAAACAATGCTGTGTGTTTTTCTGAGTTGGTGAGATATCTTCTATTAGAATAATTTATGCTTCTTTATATGTGTGCCAGATATTCAGTGCTTTGTACTGGATCAGCTACATACTTCTACACAATCCTGAGAAAAAAAAATCTTGAAATTACACTGCTTAGTATCTCTAGCCGTCACCCACTTATATATAACAGCAGAGGCTTGAAATGAAGAGTAGATTACAAAGACTAATATTATCTATGTATTTCTCCCTCATTGCAACCACAATCCCCCGCCTCATTATCCACATCTCTTCTCTTTCCATCTTTATCTCTCTATATGCTTTAAATCTTTTAATCTCTCCCACCATCAGACCACATTCTTGTAGTTTTTTGGGGGTCTTTATGTCTAAATGTGTTCACTTTTCCTCCTCAGGTTTTTTGCTGTCCCTGTTATGGCTCTGATTGCCAACTTTGGGATTCCTCGTTGGGCTCGGGAGAAGATCGTCAACGGCATTCAGCTCGGGATCCATCTCTACGCTCACATCGTCTTTCTTGTTCGTATCGATCGCCCACTCGCATGCAGACGAGTTCATATTATTTAAGTCACTTTTTCCGTTGTCAGTCATACATTATTTCTTACTTAACTTCCTCATGCTGGTTGTCTTTTACACACATCATTATCTTCCTTTTTCTCACCTTCGACACGTTATTATTTAGTAATGAGCCCGGCTCAGGCAAATTTCCGTTCGCATGCCTGCTCACTACATTCCTCGCACTTTCCTCTTCTCTCTTGGATCTGGATGCGTGAAGGCTACTATATACCCTGATTTTAAACTGCGTCTATATGTATATGTGTGTTTATTTTATATGCACATCTGTGTCATTTTCTAATCTGTTTGCCTTTTAGGTTATCACACGGCCTTCAGCTGCTAATAAGAACTTCCCATATCATGTACGGACATCCCAAATCGGGATTCTGCTGTCCAGTCCGAAAGGCGGTGAGGGGGCGGAGAGTTTTCCTCATCATGCCTATGGAAATAGCTCCTTCCTGGGAGACTCGCAACCTAACTTCACCGAACTTTTCTCCATCCAATCAGTAAGTGTAAACTGCAAGTGTTTATGTATATTTGAATTTATAATTGATATTCTGGACTGGAATTAGATATAATACAAGGAAATTGAAGACCCAGAAAACAAGGTGCTTTTATCAGAGTTACTGCACATGTACTTACATACTATATAGAATATAACTGGATCAGTTGTTTCCTAATCCTTTTCAAATTTGCACATTTCTGTGAAAAGCTGAAATTACCTCATTGCCTCACCCTAAAGAATTCCATTAGCTTAATAATAAAGTAACTAAGGGAAAATGTTTACAGGGATTACTTCTTCCCAGAAACTTTCATAGCTTCCTAAATGTGACAGGCGAGTGCAGTGAACACAGACTGATATTAAAACACTTTAGCACAGTGAAATAATAATTAAATAGGAACTTTGACCTGATTTGACCAGAAGTATTTTTTAGTCAGATGCATTTACAACCCCCCCCCCCCCCCCCCCCCCCCCCCCCCAAAAAAAAAAACAAAACAAAAAAACAAACAAACATCAAGCCCCTGACATTTAGGTGGTGCAACATATCTACAAACTTGTTTTTCTGCCCCTACGAGGTTGTGGTGTTCAGGTTTCAAGTTGAGTAGCAATTTTCTTGAAGCCCTTGACTGTGAAAGTTGAGACCTGATAGATGAGTGCCATGAACAAACTCTAGGTTGGTATATCCACACCTTGGACTTCTCTGGCAGGCCTGATTTGTTAGTGGAAACCAGCCAAGTTTCCAGTCTTTGACTGATATTTGATGGATGCCGCGTCACTCAGGCTGTTGTAAGGGACTCTTCTCAAGCCCTTCACTGGTTTCTTGTGATGGATGGTATCTGAAAGTTTCAGCTTCAATTAGAGCATGGAGACTTTTCTTTCCTTCAGCACCAGCAATCTAAACCAACTAGATAATCTGGCATTGCAGTCAAGACACATTTTGAGTGTGGTCCCACTTGCATTTCATCCACTGGACCACTATTTCTCCTGTGCTTTCCAGTTTTATCTCCATACCTGTGTACTACAGACACCTCTATTAGGATTCATGCTTTCTGGAGTAACTGAGGAGGTATTCTGCCCCCTCAGGCACCTGTCAGGCCCACTAAGCAGGAAGATGGTTGGGTAGATCTGGGGCATTCATCACCGTGGGCTGCACTGGCCTGTGAGCCAGAGCCCAATAGCTGTAGTTACTGTGAACAATTACACTTCCATCAGAGGCCTAGAGACCTGGTAGATATTCAGAGAGCACAAGGTGTTACACACGCTTTCCAAAACACATTTTATACCTTTTTGTTTTCCACTGGTGTTCTTTCTTCTTCAAGAAGAAATACTAGGTCAGACTAAAGACTAAAGATATTTCTGTGTCTTCTGGTGTTATCATTCTGTTATTGGTAGTCATTAAAGGCCACTGTTCCAGTCAGGTAAACCTGTATATGTTTAATTTCCCTCAAAGTATCTCGGGCATTTGCTGCCATAGTTGGTTTACTGATTGGTGTCTGCAAAGTCCTAATTTATGGTCAAGACAGCCTATGTAGAGGATCAGACCATGACAAATGTGAAACTCTCTTCTTCTTTTTTCCAGGAACCGGTAAAGACAGTGGAGGAGACAGTGGCCCGTAAAGGGCCAGATGTGCAGAGAAATAGCGAACAGAAGATCGTCACCACTGCTGCAGACTTAACGTCGATATTGCCCTCACCTCCGCCTCCAATACCCCCGCGCCCGGCCACACGATCACCCCCACTCCCACCCCGGCTTCCGTCCTTTACAGAGTATTTCACCATGCAGAGTGGAGGAGGAGCAGGATTTGGAACAAAGGCATGAGATGGAGAGAAAGGCAGGACAGAGGAAGTTGGGCAGTAGGGCGGGGGGGAGCATGAAAGCAAGGACAGAATGACAATAAAAATAGAAATAGTGACAATAACTTAAGAAATATAGTGGAATTCAAAGTATTACACTTATGACAGAAAAGGTCAGCCGAAAAAAAAAAGAAATGAAAATGTTTGGAAGGACGAAGAAGAGATCATCAGAAAAGTGAATCCCTAAACGGTCGCTTTTCACCTTTGAATGGAAACGATCAGAATGGAGGAGTGAGGAGAAATGGCCGAGGCACAAGTGCAGAGCTTGTTAAAGAATAAAGAAGCAATAAATATTTGATGTTGACCAGTAAAAGGCACACAGGGAGAAAGATGACAAAGTGGATGTAGCCAGAGCAAAAAATGATAGCTGTGCACAAAGCGGAAATGAACAAAATTCTTGAAATAGTTTTCATTCAAAAATTCATGAGGCATTGATGGTGTGCCTGAAAGAGTTTGTAAATAGCTAAACCCGGTGAGTGCTACCAATCTACATAGTTTTTTTTGTTTTTTTTTTTGTTAAAGAAGGAAAGATTTATTTTTGTTTTTTCCACATCATTAAATTGTAGTTGGTGCTGTGACCATAGAGAAACATCATGCCATTACATGTTCTGGGTTAATCTAAAAAAGGATTTTTTTTAAATTTTTGACACTGTTTGATAAAGCTTAGATACATTTACTCTATACGAAATCTGTTCGGTTTATTTATATTCTTATATGCCTTTCATTGCAGCTGGCTATACTGGATTGATATGCTGATGTGTAACTGTAAATGTCACGTTTACTGTGGGCACTCCTAGGTACAGTGCTTGTAAAAACACGCATGTTTGTATTGTATTTCCTGTCTGATTATATGTACTCAACATGACCACACAATATTTGCATATTGTGTGTATTGAACTCTTTCATTTTGTAAATGCATACAATAAGCTTCAGTATATTTCGACTGGATAAACTCTGTTGTTACTCCAGTCAAAAGCGTCTTGCGCTGTTTGAGACACAATATAAAACAAATGTTATATTGTTTTTTTGTTTTTTTTTCTTTGGTTGAATTTTCACTAGAGTACAGAATATGCCTGTTTAAAAAAAAAAGTCATTTCTGTGTATGTAGACGTTGGTGAATGTACTGATGCAATACAGCACAAGGACAGGGGTGATTTTCAAGTTACTGGAATTACTCTAGTATACCTTTTGTCAATTTTTCTTTTTGCCTCTCTTTGGCTTGCTTACATCTGACACATCCATGACTTAAAAGCTGGAGGCTGCCTTTTTTTATAGAATACAAGTAACTTCATTCTCACCTCTGTCTCAATCCTGAAACACGAATATTATATTTGTCGGGTTCTCGCGCCTGAATAATTTACCCAGTGTGAGAAGCTGAACAAATATTACTAGTTTTGTATCCCCTAATATTGAGCTATAACAAGAAAAAACAACAAAAAAAAACTTGTAGATGAACTGTGAAACAGATACCGTGTACATTTCGTCTGTCCTGCATGGAGCACTTTAATGTTCCTGGTCTTAGTCTGTTTATTCGTGATGATGTCACCTTATAAGACTGCTTTGAAACCTGTATTCCTACAACATCGAGTACTATTCCAGATGCATACACCTGTAAATACAGTCCAAAAACGCCATCAACTGTCCAAACGTTTGAAGTTAACGTTTCATGCTTAGTCAGTGTAACACAACACTGAGTCTCACATGCTGGTAAGATTTATGTAAGGGTGTCATTGAGACTGAGTACACTTGACAAATTCAGTGTTTTTTTTTATCTCGACCTTTCATTCATTTCTGGCTTATAAAATCTGTGGCTCTGCTAATTATCCACAGATGTGTCACTGGCAATCTTTCTGTAATGGAGTTTAGGCAACGTTAGGACTGTGGTGTGTACCTTGTAATGTAATCAGAGGTGTAACTTAGTCTGTGCAGCTGAATGATACTTGAATTGGAGTATTAGCTGTTATTTCTGATTATGTTTCTGATTTGTATTTGGCATGTCTGCCATTTCGTCATCTGTTGACCATTGTTATGGTTGCCATGACTTGACAGATTAGAAACTGGGTGACTCGATATACCTACTGAATTGTGTATCCCTGCTTCAACCTTGTTTATAATGACTTTTAATTACAGAAATGACACAAATAACTGGGGACAGAGCGCAAAGAAAAGAGATTGTGTATGCATGACAGAAAACAGCACAGCTTTTAGGCTACTCAGAGTGATCTGGTTAAGAGCACATCATTAAAGCACCGTCAAATGCATTTTAATGGTGTCAAATAATAATTCTAAAGAAGCTGTACATATACACTTTTTGCCAAAATAATAAAAAAAATCTTTGGTTTTATTAGAGGCTTTGCCTGGCTTTGTGTTATATGGCTCCTGTGTTACGATCCAGTTAGGACAAGGGCACGTGTCCAAAGGAGTAAATCTAATATTTGTAAATCAAATTTAGAATCTGTTCTCATTACAAGTCCATTAAAGTAAAACACCACAGGGACAGACTCCAGCCTGCTCACAATCTGATGTAGGCTAGCCTAATTGTTTCGCAGTCACTGCCAATATCCTGTTTGGTGACCCCTGAAGTACAGAGCCACAACAAAATGCCAGTGTTTGAGTTTCAGGTAGAGACACAAGCTTTCATTATGACTAATGTAACAGTCTTCAGAGAAAAAAATGAAAAAATATAATGCTTGGTAATGAGCAGTGTGATATAAAGCAATGTTGCTTCCCAGCAAGAAGGTGCCTGGTTTAAAGCCAGGCTGGGGCCTTTTTTCTGTGGAGTTTGCATGTTAGAGTAACCGGTGAATCTAAACCGAGAATGAGTGGTTATCTGTCTCTATGTGTTAGCTCTGCAATAGACTGGCAGCCTGTCCAGCCCAGCTGTGATCCTGAATTGGATAAGAGGATGGATGAATTTGTTTTTTTCTTTAGTTTAAAAATACACAGCTATTGCTGGAGCCATGGCTAATGTTATTAGTTACACGTGTGCTTCCACACTGAGTCATTCACTGCTCCCTAGATGATAAACACTGTATACCAAAAGGTGCACTTTTATAGTCTAGTAAGCAATAAACTGACAATTTGAGCACATGAATCACCGCTGTTATTGTTCCCAGAAAAAGTGACATGTGACACATTGTATTAGGGATTTGTCAGTATGAAGTAGTGTATATGCAAAGGCACTAATAACAGGATGGTGGAGGGAAGATGTAGGCCATTATTTTGTAAATTTAGGTCTTAGATGTGAGATTGGCTGCCACTTTATTAGGTACATTTTACTAGTTATCATTTTGGACCCTGTTTTGTCTTCAGAACTCCATTAATTTATTGTGACATGGATCTAACAAGGTGCTTGACACAATCCTGAGAGATTTGGTCCTTATTGACATAATATCACAGAGTTCCTGAAGAACCCAAAGATGCTCTGTTGGATTGAGGTCTGGTGACTGTTCAGGCAATTTGAGTGCAGTGAACTAATTTCTATTTTCAAGAAACCAGTTTGAGGAAATGCACTGTGATGCTAACCTGCTGGAAGCATCCACCAGCAGACGGGTACATCGTGCTCATAAAGGGTGAGCAACAATACTCAGATTGTGACATGTAAATTACACTGTTTGTGCCAAATTCTGACGTTCCCATCAAAATGTTGCAACAGAAATCAAGACCAGGAAATCTTTTGTTACTCATTTTTTTGTGAGTCTGTGCAAATTGTAGCCTTGGCTTCCTGTTTCTGACAGCAGTGCACCTAGTGTGAACTTCTGCTGCTATAGTCCATCTGCTTCAAGGTTCAACATGTTGTGCATTCAGAGTTGTTCTGATCATGGTGGTCCAGGAAAATCAGAGTAGATCAGCAGTTTCTGAAATACTGACCAGCCCATCTGCCATGAATGAATTGAGCTTCTGCTCAAAACCAGTCATATGTAAATTACATTACTCACCTGGTTACAGTGCACTGTACTACTGGTAAACTGATTGCTGCTGTTCATGGGGTTACTTTAACATGCATCGCACACCTAAACAGTACTGCAGGACAAGCATACCCTAACGCTGCAGTGCCCATACCAAGCAGGACAATGAGCTCTGGCACACTGCAAAAAGTGCAACAGCTCAGGGGACTTGA
This sequence comes from Maylandia zebra, assembly GCF_041146795.1. NCBI lineage: Eukaryota > Metazoa > Chordata > Actinopteri > Cichliformes > Cichlidae > Maylandia > Maylandia zebra. The sequence goes on from NC_135177.1 coordinate 25,963,657, forward strand.
CAAAGAGTTCAAGGGGTTGACCCAGCCTCCAAACTCCCCAGATCCCAGTCCAATCGAACATCCGTGGAATGCGCCATTACAAATCCCATTCCACGGAGGCTCCACTGTGCAACCCACAGGACTCACAATCATCTACTGCCATTCACCACAGAACTCTCCCAGAGGTCCCATGCCCCAGCAGGTCAGAGCTATTTCGCCAGCTTGAGGAGAGCTGTGTAATGTAATCCAGGAGGTTTTAATGTTGTGGTTGATTGGTGTATGTGTCACAAGGAGCGCTATGCATCCTGTAACGCCTTCAGAAAATTGATGACATGCCCAAAAATAATAGTAACATTGCTTGTGCTTGAAAACAACAAATTTATAAGAGTCATGCTCTGTTATAAACAGGAGATATGGAATATGCAGTTGTAGAGTAGCACAATTTTGATCATTACTTTGACTCTTTTAAAATTATAACCACAATCACCACACAGGAAAAGCAGTTTATTTGTGAACCTATTTATGAATGCTCAACAGCATGAATCTGGATTCATTAACAATCAAAGGAAAACCAAACATTTCTTGCTTATCTTAAGAAAGAATATTTATTAATACACAATCAGAAATACTTTACAGAGCTGCGGCTTCTTTTGGTAAAGAACTGCATCAGCGTCTTTAAGCCACAGTCTGCAGAATATGCAAGTGGCTCTTCAGGAGCATTTCAGTACCCCACCATCACCCTTCAGCAATCTTTGATCCATCTCCATGGTGGCAACTACGGCTTTGTGTCTAACTGTTGTGCCCTGTCCTCTCTGTAGCCTTTGAGGAGCTGGTTGATAAGAGTCAGTTCATTTTCCTTTTTTGCAGGATAAAGGGGTGGGAAAGGGTTGCCTTTGTACTCCAGAACAGCCATCTTAGCTCTGTCCAGGTTCTGTCTGTTGGGGATGCGTGCCAGCCGTGTGTAGCTGTTTGAGTGGTTCTCAAACCGTGGAGCCAGGACCTTGAAGAGCTTTGGGACCAGATCCTTCTCCTGAAGAGAAGAAGCATACTTAAAATAAGCTTCACATCAACTGTTTTATATTCAGAGCTACACGGTTATTATCTTTACAAAGTGAAGAAGAGCTGCAGACACATACCGTCAGCCAAAAACTGGCCATTTTCATCGCCTTCTCATCAGTGTCTCCCTTTTTGGCATAGTCTACCAGCTAGAGGGAAAAAAGAAAAGATAAAAGAAAACATCGAAAGTCAGACGCATGTCAAAGAAAATGAATTAAAGACCTCTTTCAAAAAATATAAGGCTTTCAAACCATGTTAAGAAGTTTGAACCATGTTTTTTTAATATGCTAGAAGACAAGTCATGAACAAATAAAACAAATTTAAAAAAACAAAACAAAAAACAGCTACTATTGCAGCATGCTAATTAAAATGAAAATCACAAATTCAGGCAGTCAGGATTTCACACATATACCGAATATTAGGGCAGGGCTCATGTTATCTGCATGTCCTCGTTTTGTTTCAGTTAAGTGTGAGAATCTGCTGCTTTTTCTGTCATTTACAGTTGCGTGAGTTTCGTCATCTCATCCGTGTCTTACACTGATCCACGTGAAAACAGAGCAAAGAAGTGATGATTAATTTGACTTGACAACTTGTGATGTTGCCCTGAGAGAGGGGAAAAAACAAACCTTTCTTACAAGTGTTAATCTATTTAATTGTTATATTTGTATTAACATGTTTTGTTGATTCACTTTAATAGCTGAAACTTGCTAATTCTCAGTGTGGTACAGGCTCTGTATATTTTGTCAGGATCCTCTAAAACACTCAGTTTTACGTAGCGAGCAATTTTGTGAGTGCGGAGCCAAGGCGTGTGGCGAAGACCAATTTACATATTCACAGATGTCTGCATACTGAATAAGGCAAAGTTTTAGAGTTAGAACAATTTTAATGCAATAAAGGGTTATTTTTATATGAAAAACAACTTCTAAACAGGGATGAGCAAAACTATTTCAACTTCCTTCTAATAACACTCAGTAGGAGTCTACACAGTGCAGACATGCACACATATTAATATGCATAACCAGTTCCTATCAACTGAATAATGAAAAACTTTTAAGCCGCAAACTGCTCAGTGACATACTATATGCACAAATTTCCCACACAGGGGTTCTCCACCGCAATATGATGAAACTTGAGTGTGCTTCACACACACCTAAACCCAATTTAAACTACACACCAGGACTCAATATTCCAGTCAATATTCCACAGCACCAGTGATCCGCTACCTGCTCTTGCTGTGGAAGTATTTTTTATACTCTTTTTGTTATTCTGGGGGGTGGGTGGGGTATTCTCACAAATCATATCAAGACATTTGGAGCCAGAAAGAAGTGGAAAGGTAAAAGCTACAATCAGTTTTGGCAAAATGGCCAAGAAAGCTGCAGAAATTGCAGTCAAAACATAACATAGCAGTGGTATTATAAATATTTTAAGCAGCCAAGAAGTACTGTTTTGATAGTAGGTACAATAGTACAGAAATTACTTTTTTGCTTACAAAAAAGGTCACTTATTTAATATATAAATTACTTATAAAACTCCTTTAATATTGTCTATATACAGCCTATACGGCTCAGATCTCAGTCAGACGGTGCAGGCTTATGAATGAATGAATGTGTATTTTCACAATCTGCAGTGGGTACAATGAGCTGTGAAAACCAGCAAGCGTTCAATTCATTGATTGGTTGGAAGAACGTGTCTGTTTCAGCTGACCGGAGAGTGACCCGAGTGTTGCACTGGCCAATATGAACTGATTGATTAAAACGTTGTTTATATTAATTGTTATGTTAGTAACATTAGTGAGCTGCTGTGGGTGTAACAATCCTCTTAAGATGCGAGTCCACGTGTTTCTACCTAATAACTGTACTGGCCTTATTAGAAAGGCATCCCCGCAGATTAAACAATAATGTTATTAATAATTACTCATATTGAATTTGGCTAGTTAGAACTACTCAGATACTGTTAGATTTCACCGTTTCTAAGCATACTGGTTCCTCACATGGTCACCTTTTCGGCGTAGAAGCGGACTTCATCTGCTCGGGCCAGCGTGGTTTCTATCCTCTCGTGTCGGACCAGTCCTGTCAAAATGTTGCGCAGCATGTCGATCCTGGACCGCGGGCCCAAACCCATCCTCCGGGCCATCCGGCCGTGGGAGATCAACATTTGCAACGTGAGGCGCATTTTGTCGGATAGCTTCGCCTACGAGAGCCCGCGTCAGACAAAATAAAACTCAAAAAGCAAAGAAACGTTTAGAATATAATCTACCTAAACCACTGTTTATACACAAAATAGAGAAGGTTACCTAAATGTTAGAAATATTCCGGAGGTCACATATATCAACGATATATGTGCAAGAGTTGACATTGGTGGTACGTCGGCTAATACGTCCGACTGGGTTGCGAAATTGCGAGAAGATAGTTCCGCTTAACACCGCCGCTACCTCACCTACAACTGGGGTCCTTTTTAAAAAAACACCTTCTCTATATGTTTTTGTTTGCTTGGTTAAAAAGCATTGTTATACTGTTGTTGCGTGTGTGCATGTAAACTGTGTAAACTGATGAATGTTACGAAACTATTCATATCTAGATAACTTTTAGGCATTGTTGTGCCTCCCACGACTCAAAAGGTTATGACCCAGTCTCAAAATTTCGACTTATTCCTGTTTCAAAATTGCTGAACTTTTTTCAGATGCCACCCCAAAAAGGTTGTTTCAGCGGTAAAAAGTTTTTTTTAAATGATAAACTATCAGAGCATTATTAACCCAAGAGTTTGCAGGCTGATTTTAAAAGGGTTAGCTGGACTGAACTAGACCCATTCACCACTGAGTCAAGACAGAAGTACAGATACACCTGAAAGGGCTGTATCTGAGTGTTGTGTGGTATAGATGTATAATAGAAGGTTTTGACAATGACAACTACTTAATAATAGTAGTTTGCTTTAAAGAGGAACAAATATTGTTCTTTGTATAGAAGAATTATTTTGAAATGTACAGGTTTTTGTATCACATATTTTCCTGTTTGAAAGGCATAAGAACCAATAAATGATGTGACTGATTGACACGAGAAGGAGTTACTGACCAGTCTATGCTTTCAACAGATGCTAATATGAAAGCTTTGACATAGTAATGAATAAACCTCCCAAAACATGACTCGTGGATTTAATAGGACCGATGGGAATTTGGAGAATTTCTGTCACAAAAATACAGATTGAATCCATGCATCCATTTTCTTTTGCTTATCCTTTTAAGGGTCAGGGAGCAAAGTTTGCTGGTATGCATAACCAGCAGCATACATTAAATAGGTGATAGTGGTTTATGTTAAAGAAATGGTCCTGGTCTCTGTGCATTACTTTGATATAAATGACAGGGGTTTTTTTGTCAGTACATCCATAACCCCCAAAGGCACAACACTCTGAGAGCAAGGTAAGCAACCGATATTTGAATGAGTTTCAAATCTATCTAGCTATGAAACTATATGTATGAAACTTTTACAGCCATACCTTCTATATAGGATGCAAGCACAGCAAAATGTACTTTGTAATCACTAACCTTGACTTGGCTGTAGCCTGTTGCACTCCAGATGGCCATGTTCACAACAGCAGTTGCAGAATGTTTCCTAACCCATATATATATATATATATATATATATATATATATATATATATATATATATATATATATATATATTTTGATAAACCAACAAAAAATGTTGTTTCAAGCAAATGAGAAAAGACAAATAACACCAGCCAAGTAGACCAATCATTTGTTAAAATATGCATTGGATTTGTTCTTTTATGTAATTGCAAGGCAGAGCAATATTCAGTTAATTAACTTTCTTCTTGACTAAAGATGATTATCAAAATTATTGCTTAGAATTAAATATTATAAATGAGCTATTTATTTGACAGCATAAATGTAAATATTAAAATGAAAAAAGATATTAATAAGATGTGAAAATAAAGAACTGCATCCTGCTTTATGTGGAATTCCCAAAGTTACTCTGGTATAGGTTAAAATACATTAAAGTATCCCTACTTTTAAAAAAATGTAACAGCTGGAATTAGTCATGATAAATATTAATGACTTTTTTTTAGTAGCTTTTACATTGACACAGAAAAAAATGTAAGAATTCTAATAAACAGTCTGAGGATTAGACATACATTTAGCATTTAGTATGCGGGACTCTTTAAAATCTAACAATAATTGAAATGTAGATAATTGCAGGACTGCAGGATTGTTAATTGTCACACAGCAGTTGGAAATCAGCAGCAAACCTCTGTATTACTGACACATTGATTATTCAAATCTAAATTTCTGAATGGGTCTGATTAATTTGAGTCATCCATTATGCTGCAATCATTTTTGCTATAAGAATAGTTACATGTTGTCCTATTTGATTTCTCACTGCTGCATATTTCTTTTATGGTTGAGTTCTGAACTCAGCCTTGGTGTTATGTGAACAATCCATATGTTGCAGCCATACGGGGTTAGATTTAGAAGCCTTACAAGTCTGGAATGGACCACCTGCGTCTGGTTTACACCTCACTATCAATTTGTGTGTTTTAGTTGACTGGCTATCACAGGATAAAGACTGAAGTGAAGTAAAAGGATACAATTTCAGCCATGAAATCTCTGGTTTTCATTTTGCTAATTGAAGTTGCTTGCAAGTGCAGACAGTGTCTTGTGCACTGTGCATGTTTCTATAGTGCAACAAATGAATTATTATTTCTGTGTCAACAGATGATGGGTATGAGTGTGAGCCCTACTCCCAGCCCCAATCAAGCGTCTTCTGTGGTTGCTCCCTGGTCAATGAGAACTGATGCAACTGATGGGAAAAATGAACAGAAAATCAAAATCTCTTTTTATCAGCTTCTTTGTCTGTCTTTTGCATGGAGTTGTGTATGGGAGATCATCATACTGGAGCCACTGAGGGTAATGAGGAGTTTGTTAGTGTTTTCCATATAATCCAACAAGCCTTCTGTGACAGTTTGGCACTTGTGAATGACATCAGGCTGCTCAAGCTCAGCTGCCATAGTCAACCAGTATGTGCAGCCTGTGGCTCTGCCCGCTGGCTGTGCCTCTTCTGGGACCACTTGCAAAGTCTCTATTATCCCCAATGTTCTTTTGTATTTGCTGCAGCTGCTGACAGGCTGCGGTGTGCAGAAATTCCCATCCTGTCTGAAGATTACTGTCACATTACATACCCCAATGTAGTTGACTACACCGTATTCTGTAAAGGATACCTGGATGAAGGCAGGCTCCTGCCAGATATGTTTCTACTTTTCTGACAACATACGTTCAAACTGGACCAACCACTTTTTTTTATTTCTTTAAAGTGCTGAGGGCTGAGCATTGCATTGCAAAAGTTCAGAGTTCAAGTATCAATATTCACTGCATGTAAGTCCAAGTTTTTCTCTCAAGGTCACTCTGGAGGTGCTGATTTCTGCAAAGTTGTGCTGCAAGATGTATATTGGGGATATAGAAAAGCTGAGAAAAGCTATCCTACACCAAGGCATCATGTTAGTGCTTCCAAACACCCCATCCCCTGTGCCAAACATGACCCTGTTCACTGTAATGATCCTACAACATCCTGACTGATGCTGTTCAGTTTCTATGTCTGTGTTATGATTGAGTGGCTGCACAACACAAAGGCCATGCATTAACTGTGTATAAATTGGACTGGTTCTTATATAGCACTTTTCTACTCTATTTGAGCACAACTTGCCTCATTCACCTATTCACACAAGCATGCATCAGAGAGATATTTAGTGGGGATTGAACCCCAACCTTCCGGTTAGTAGGTGACCTGCTCTGCTGCCTATATTTTTCAGCAATTATATCTCACATATAATTCTCCCTTTTCAAATAAAATAAAATCACAGCACTTGCTCTATCACAACTTTATATGCATGTCCTATGTTTTATGAATAAAACAAAGCACATCATTTCTTTCTTGGGGCAGAGGCAAACCTTTCATATCTGAATTTAGTTTCCAGATTACAAGGCTGACGTGTAACTGGAGACGTGGTATGTACCTTTACAGTGTGACCAGAAAAACAAACCAAACTCCCATTTCCGTCAGCTAACAGTTAAATTAATCAAATTTATACCAAAATAAAATTTGCGTGATTTAATTTGGTCTTAAGAGTTGCTTTATAGAATATTGCACAGGATTAATGTCAGAACATTACACATAAATGAAATGATTTGTTTTGCTGTGACTGTTTTAACGATGCATTAGGGAAAGAGTTTCTAACAAGTTGTTTGGTTTATATTAACAATTTGTATACATATATTACAGATATGAAACATAAGTCAGTACAGATAATAGAGAAGCAAAAACTGTCTACATCACACATTGCATTATGACTTTCCTTGTTTGCTAAAAATTAAGCCATCTCTATGCAAATAGCGAGGCCAGTTTCAAAGACAGAGATTGGTTCCTCAATGACCAATAGGAACTCCCCAGCTCCCTCCCTGTGTATATAAATCAGAGCTCCAGGTGAAGTTCTCTCATCTGTAGGATCACTCAGCAACCATGAGGTCTCTGGTCTTTGTTCTGCTCATTGGAGCTGCTTGTGAGTGTTTGTGAGAAGTTTTAAGGCTTCTTCTCTGCTAACAGTTGGTTGGCTTTCTTCCCAGATCGCACCATTAATCATCATAGCTTTATTATCTCAAAGTGGAAAATTAATTATGTTTCTGTATGCACTCAAATAGGTTTGATTTATGCATTTGACTGGAAATCAAACAGCATAGATGTTTCACTCCTGATGTAAAAGTGTAGGAGTAAACAGTTTGTTTACACTTGTGTTTTCAGTTGCCCTGGATGACGACAAGATCGTCGGAGGGTTTGAGTGCACACCTTACTCTGAGCCCCATCAGGTGTCTCTGAACTCTGGCTACCACTTCTGTGGTGGCTCCCTGATCAATCAGAACTGGATTGTGTCTGCTGCTCACTGCTATAAATCGTAAGTATATTTCTATAAGATCTATAAGATTACAGGTCTGATTTTCAGACCAAAGTTGTGCAAAATAAATTTTTATTGGAAGTTTTATACTAATTTCCTGTTTTTCAAATGTTTTCAGTCGTATCCAGGTGCGTCTGGGAGAGCACGACATTTCGGTCAATGAGGGAACTGAGCAGTTCATCGACTCCTCCCGTGTCATCCGCCATCCACAGTATGATTCCTGGAATATTGACAATGACATCATGCTGATCCAGCTGAGCCAGCCTGCCTCCCTCAACAGTTATGTGCAGCCTGTGGCTCTGCCCAGGAGCTGTGCTCCTGCTGGCACCATGTGCACAGTCTCTGGATGGGGCAACACCATGAGCTCTAGTGAGTAACTTCTGCACGTTAGCAGTTTAAAGTTAAAAATGTTTCATGACATTTGGTTCCATCAGCATGAATCGTTGTTCATCCATACTCTGTTTCAAACATTGCAGCTGCTGATCAGGACAGGCTGCAGTGCCTGAACATCCCCATCCTGTCCTACAGTGACTGTAATAACTCCTACCCTGGCATGATCACTGACTCCATGTTCTGCGCTGGATACCTGGAGGGAGGCAAGGACTCTTGCCAGGTATGTAATAAGTCAAACCTGCAACTGTCCCCTTCTCGAATAGTAAAGCTTTCTTAAAATGCCACAAGAGTGGATGTATCCCACAATGACAACAACACATTTAATTTATATTTAATTAGATTTAAATAATTATTTCTTGACATCCATCTTTGTTTTCTTTACTTTTATTTTCAGGGTGACTCTGGTGGTCCTGTTGTGTGCAACGGTGAGCTGCAGGGTATTGTGTCCTGGGGCTATGGATGTGCTGAGAGGGACCACCCCGGTGTCTATACCAAGGTAAAACTATATGCTTTCTTTAATTTAAACAGTTATGTCATATTCAATTCACATTGTGTGGCTTCAGTTAAACTTCATCATCCTGTCTACATTAACAAATCTCAATCTGTCTCCATTCACAGGTCTGCATCTTCAACGACTGGATTCAGCAAACCATGGCCAGCTATTAAGTCTGATCCTTCGATCACCACTCTGCTTGGCTGCATTTTTTTTAACCAGTTTAACTCTGCTCTTCTGTAGAGTTCTGAATAACATGCAGTCAACTAAATCAATAAAATCACACAAACTGAGTACTGTTTTTTCATTTGTTTTACAATATATACATTTGATCAATAAAGAACTAACATAGACATGATAGCCAACAGCTATTTAAGATGTAGCAGACAGTCATTCACAGTATTGTTCATATAAATGTAAGGCACACACAGAACGTTATACACCTTGACCTTCATTAGTTTTACCTGATTATCTGCAAATTGTTTGACAAAAAAAAAAGAAGATAAATCAGTGCCAGAGATGCCAGCAGGATCAACAAACTAATCCGCAAGGCTGGAAGCATCATTGGTCAGAATTTGGAGGTCTTTGAGTCAGTGAGGGACAGGCGGACACTGAACAAACTGGCCTCCATCATGGAAAACCCATTCCACTCACTCCATTTCACACTTCTGAGGTGGCAGATCTCCTTCTCCATCAGACTGATTCAACCTCACTGCCATAAAGAACACTTTGGGAAATTATTCCTACCGTTCTCTGTAAAGCTGTATAACAACTCTTTACTCTGTGACAGGTGAACACACCTGCCAGGCATAAGATCCCAAACATATTTTGTATGTTTTGTTGTATTTTAATCTGATTACTTCTAAGTAATCAGAATAAAATTAATCTGATTACTTAGAAGCTTTTTAATTTATTAGTCTCGATGAATCGCATTTAATTGCTCAAGAAAATTTGCCCCAGAGTCTGAAGACAATGAAGAGAGGTGGAGGCTCTTTGCCTTTGCTGGCTCCTTTGTGCTGGCATCTTTACACTGTTCCTGCAGCAGGACCTCAAGGCTGGTCCAAACCTCTTCTCGCTCTCCCCTTGCAAGACACTTTAAATCCTTAAAGCCTGGGTCAAGCACAGTAGCTATCTTGAGCCACTGATGGTTGAGTGTAGTTACACGTTGGGATAGGTCCTTTGTGAAGGCAGTCTTAAATTTCACCAAGTAGTTTGAGTCATCATCAGAGGCCTCCATGGTGTGATGCAGATGGCAGAAAGCAGTTAAAACTACTAAACCTAAGACATATGTCTCACCTCCAAGAAGCTCAGTCACAAACCTGTAGTAGACAGTTCAAGAAAGTAATTATTCATCTACACAGTAACTGTCAACTATAGAGCTTTTTGAAGAAACACTAACAAAGTTAAAAAATAGCTTTATTTGGCTGCAAGGACAGTCACCAGCTTTTGGAGTTTTACCAGCTCTGATGGAGTTAAAATGACTAACTTGTGCTTTTTTTTGTCTAAAGCAGCGAGACAGCCTCTTGATTCTTTAGTAGACAAGAAACCATATCCAGCGTTGAATTCCATCATGTGGAAACATCCTGTATGAGTGGCTCTTTGTGTTGCCCCAGTCTTGTTTGCTGCTGGTGCAGTTCCTCCATATTAGCAGGGCTGTCTGTAATGCATCTAATTTTGCTTGCTTTTCAAGCTGTTGAATTTTACTTGAAATAGTCGTTCAGCACAGCAGTTGAAAAGTTGGATCACCTGACACTAACTGTAGCACATTGTCTAACCCCCTATCTTCTACCACCAATAGTGGTCTACAGTCCAGAGCAATCCATTTTGCAAGAGTAAGTTTGTCTGATGTTGACTTACTAATTTTGCCCTGAAGTCAGTCTTGATGCATTCTCAATCATCCAGGAAAGTAAATTGCCATCTTACAATGCTGTGATTGCAGCCATTCCCCAACTCTCTGTGAATGGTACTCATGGCCATTGATCAGTGGGTTTTGGTCAGTGGTTGTTGACCAATGGTCATGAGAATTTGCATAATTATGATGAAGGAACTGACCTCCCAGCTCATTGTTCCCTCAGTGGGCTGGTTTCAGTCATTATGCAAATGTAGTGTTTATAAGATTGGGGAAACCTGCAGTCAGCTGAGACGGAAGAAGTCACTCGGATGAGTGACGAAACGTTTCTCCCACAAAACGCTACGTCCAGATGAAAAGAATCAACTTTTGGAGATCAGAAGTCAGTCATTTCATCAAGTTTGGGCTGCCGACACCTTTTTTGGTACTCGGACTGAGACTCATAGTGCTAACAGCTCCAACAGTTTTGGTCCTTGCTGTTTTGTATTTAGATGGTACCCTAAGGTTGAAGTGCTTCGGTGGTATGCAAACTCCTTTTTACACAGTTTGCACAAACCCACGCTTTTATCAAGGCTTCTGTCAGGTAGTCCTTTCAAAATGAACTTTGCCTTTGATCAGTCCTAGCAACAGGCTTTCTTCTGATTGTTGCTCTGATGTGAGCATCAGTTTAATCTATACCAGGAAATTGTGCATTAACAAAAGTTCCCCCTTGCTTGGAATGCAAAAGCTGTGTCCAAATTCAGAGGCTGCATCCTCCTGAGGCCGATTACGTCACACAGCGACATGACAAAGGCTGCCCAAATTCGAAGACTCCTCCAAATGCGGCTGACAAATGCGTCCTTTATTTCCCCAGATTTGAAGGATGGATTGGGTGTATCCTTCGTGGCTCAGCCTATCCCAGAATTCATAGCACGGCACAGCTAATTCCAATTTTCAACAATGGCAGCAGCAACTTAGATTTAATACTACTCTTATTACTCTTATAAACTTTTAAGATATTATCAGGCGAGGATGTAGCTGTGTAAATTTCAAATATCTGTGGGATTTATCAAGATATCACACATTTGCAAAAGTGCTCCAACGTTTTCAGAGACGTCTGTTACCCACCAACTTGAGGCAATCAGGGAAAGAGACACAGGTGGGGAAAACAAGCAGCAGGGTCAACAGAATCAATTTAGGTGCACGAGGGACGCAAAACTGAACACAACACACACAGGACAAGAGACTATCAAAATAAAACAGGAACCTAAGACTGAGACTGACACTGAGACACATCGACGTAACAGGCAAAAGACAAAACTGACAAAACACAAGAGATATCACATAAATGTAAACACAGGAGGGCCAGAAAAACTCTAGAACAACAAAAAAATATGATGAATACAAAATCAGAATGAAAACCGCCACAGGACAACCACTTCCTCCACTCCTAAATGGCCTGTATTTGTATAGCGCTTTACTTAGTCCCGATAGACCCCAAAGCGCTTTACACTACATTCAGTCATCCACACACACAGGTGATGGCAAGCTACATTGTAGCCACAGCTGCCCTGGGACGCACTGACAGAGGGGAGGCTGCTGGACACTGGCGCCACCGGGGCCTCTGACCACCACCAGGCAACGGGTGAAGTGTCTTGCCCAGCGACCGAGACTGTCGGAGCCGGGGCTCGAACCAGCAACCTTCTGATAACAAGACGAACTGCCAACTCTTGAGCCACGATCGCCCCCTTCACAGATTTACTGTAAGAAATCCTACTTTAGGTAAGAAGGTTTTTAATTTGCTGCTCACAGCACTTCAATGTCCAGTGTGAATTTAGTTTTCAAGTGCTGTGAAACACACAGATGTGAGATAGTGCGTTCCAGATATCTAAATATAGAGATTATATTTACCTTTGTCGAAGTCTGACCAGAGACACACTAATTTCAAACAATAGGGGCTGACTTATTAGTCTATTGTTTTATGAAAATATACATTTAAATTTGTATTTTATGAGAGCTTATGCATGAAAATGGTTGCATATACAAAGGAATCCTTTGAAAGAGTTCTGTTGGAGATATTAAAACCACTAGGATTTGTAATTATATCATGCTCCACTGTCAGTGCATAAAAGTCTGGGCATAGGGAAAAAGTGACCCTTAAGTGCTTATTGAAGTGAAACAGTTCAGGTCTGCGAGGCTACAGAAACAACCACAAAAAACTATTTAAGAAATAAAATAATCCTATTTTCAAACATTCCTATGAAATTTTCCTCATTTGCTAAAAAGAAAGCCATCCCTTTTCACTATTCTGCTCATTACTGTCATCAAATATTGGCAGGATTGAAATTAACTTTTCCCAGTATTACAAAAAAAATTGTAATAAGTTACTAGCAATTAAAATATAGATTAATACAATGATACAAAAGAGTAATCTATTTATGTGCATGATTTATATCAAGATATTTCTAAAAAAATAAGCCATCTCTATTCAAACAAATCACCAACCCCAACGAGCCACACAAGAGATTGGCTCTTTGCTGACCAATAGGAGTGCTCAGAGAGCTGGGCAGCTCTCCTGTGGATATAAATGAGAGCTCCAGGTGAAGTCCTCTCATCTCCAGAATCACTCAGCAACCATGAGGTCTCTGATCTTTGTTCTGCTCATTGGAGCTGCTTGTGAGTGTGAAGTTTTATCTGAGCAGATTGTCTTCCTCTCTGACTGGCAGATGTTTTTCTTATTAGACTAAAACTTCATCCAACATAACTTTAGCTGCTCATGGCTGCAGCTTCACAATGATTCTAATCAAATACAATGTACTTTGGGCTGGAAATCAAACAGCATAGATGTTTCACTCCTGATGTAAAAGTGTAGGAGTAAACAGTTTGTTTACACTTGTGTTTTCAGTTGCCCTGGATGACGACAAGATCGTCGGAGGGTTTGAGTGCACACCTTACTCTGAGCCCCATCAGGTGTCTCTGAACTCTGGCTATCACTTCTGTGGTGGCTCCCTGATCAATCAGAACTGGATTGTGTCTGCTGCTCACTGCTACGAGTCGTAAGTATATTTCAGTAAGATTTTAAATCTTATTTAAGGGAGTGATCCACAATTAATATTTGTTGGTAGTTTCTGAGTGTTTGAATCTATTCTTTCTGTTTTTCAAATGTTTTCAGTCGTATCCAGGTGCGTCTGGGAGAGCACGACATTTCGGTCAATGAGGGAACTGAGCAGTTCATCGACTCCTCCCGTGTCATCCGCCATCCACAGTATGATTCCTGGAATATTGACAATGACATCATGCTGATCCAGCTGAGCCAGCCTGCCTCCCTCAACAGTTATGTGCAGCCTGTGGCTCTGCCCAGGAGCTGTGCTCCTGCTGGCACCATGTGCACAGTCTCTGGATGGGGCAACACCATGAGCTCTAGTGAGTAACTTCTGCACGTTAGCAGTTTAAAGTTAAAAATGTTTCATGACATTTGGTTCCATCAGCATGAATCGTTGTTCATCCATACTCTGTTTCAAACATTGCAGCTGCTGATCGGGACAGGCTGCAGTGCCTGAACATCCCCATCCTGTCCTACAGTGACTGTAATAACTCCTACCCTGGCATGATCACTGACTCCATGTTCTGCGCTGGATACCTGGAGGGAGGCAAGGACTCTTGCCAGGTATGTAATAAGTCAAACCTGCAACTGTCCCCTTCTCGAATAGTAAAGCTTTCTTAAAATGCCACAAGAGTGGACGTATCCCACAATGACAACAACACATTTAATTTATATTTAATTAGATTTAAATAATTATTTCTTGACATCCATCTTTGTTTTCTTTACTTTTATTTTCAGGGTGACTCTGGTGGTCCTGTTGTGTGCAACGGTGAGCTGCAGGGTATTGTGTCCTGGGGCTATGGATGTGCTGAGAGGGACCACCCCGGTGTCTATACCAAGGTAAAGCTAAATAATTTCTTGAATGTAAACAGCTCTCTTAAACTAAGTTCTCATTGTAGAACGTTCATCATCCCATCATCCTCTTTTCAATAACAAACCTTGATCTGTTTCCATTCACAGGTCTGCATCTTCAATGACTGGATTCAGCAAACCATGGCCAGCTATTAAGTCTGATCCTTCAACTTCTTTCCTACTCTGCTGCAATTCTTCTATCATTTTAACTCCATTGTTGTTGTCGAGTTCTAAACAACTTGCAGTCAGAAGCCACCTAAATCAATAAAGTTATTCACCTTGACTTCCATTTTTTGCCTTCTGTTTTCCTACAAAACTGTTTTTTGATATTTAAAATAGTAAAACAAACATTTTACAATCATATCCTGGAATTTAGGAAGTAGGAGAAAGGCAGTTACTTTGTACATAAATCATCTGAACTGCTGAAATCTTCTCTCTACTTCAATTTGCCACTGCTGCTGCTGTTTAGAAAGGGATTGATACATGCCCAATAATCTGGGACTGGTAATAACAAATTACATATTTATATATTGTTTGCTATACAACAGTCTATGTATCCTTAAATAGAATTTTGAGCTAATTTTGATCAGTGACTGTCTCTGAGTTTTTTTATTTGGTAAGTTCATGTAATCTGCTTCAAACCTTTTCTGTGGACATAAGTACGACTGAATCTGAGGCCATCTGGATATAGGGTGGGCTCCTTTTAAGGGTCTTTTTACTCCTTTCTAACATGCAATGGCAATTGATTGGCAGAGCCTGTTACCACTGTCGCAAGACATCATCATCAGTCACTCTTATGGTGTAACTTTACACGTGGCCAGAGTTCAGAATTAAGACAGAAACCAGCTGTAGTGCATGTACATTCTAGCGAGCACTGCACAGTAATTTATAACAATAGCATCTTATTTAAAACAGTAAACCTACTATTAAACATATTCCTAATACCTAAACAGCACCTTTTCAAAGCTAGGTTAAGAAACTTTATGCAAAAGTATCCCTGCATTAATTCAATTGTTATTTTTATCATTGTGTATATTTCCAGTTTTTATCTGTTGTACAGTGTCCTTGGGTGCTTTGAAAGGCGCTATTTAAATAAAATGTATTATTATTATTATTATTATTATTATTATTATTATCTGCTGAAGTAATTATCCATGTGAGGAATAAATCAATATAATCCCTAACCCTATGGTGTCAGAATGTGTGATTTCTGGCTTTTAAAAAATGTTTCCACTGTACTTTTTTTTTGGACATCACACAGTACACGACATGATTATAAGTCAAAAAGAAATATATATAGTCATACTGCCTCTGTTTTCTAGATAACTTTGATGGATTTCTTTTCAGGATATATTTTCATCTTTAAAATGATAACGAATTATTTTAGTAAGAACCTTTTAAAAAAACGAAATTAAACTTGCAAACAGTCTGTCAGCTTCATAAAAGAACCTCAGTTCAGTTTTTTCATGGGGCAAAAAACACATTCCCAGAAAAGTCACAAAGACAAAATGTATAATGAAAGCTGTCATGGCGTTTTTATCTTTGAAAGAAAAAAACAACAAAAGCCAACAAAAAATCAAAACAAAACAAAACAAAAGTAATTAAAGTAATCTAAAACCAAACAGGCCTAATATATAAAAAAATAAGTCCCTAAAGTCTGGATGTTAACATAAGATGTTCTATAAATCTAACAAGAAAAAACAGCACACAATTAAAAATAATATGATGTTCTTTCTTTAAAATTTAAAAATATATATAAATATAAACCTACTGTACAGCAAGTCACTACTTCTGTATCAATTTCTTTATCAGCTCACCTGGAGTTGCTGATTGTCTGGATATTTTTCACACTGTGGTATTTCATTATTTACTTTAAAGTGAGGTATTTCACACCCACAAAGAATAATTTATACATATAATATTAACTATCAACTTATTTTTTGCTCATGGCAGCCTCAATGTCCATTTGTGACTTTAGTTTCTAGGTCATAGGTGCTGAGAAGTACACAGCTGTGAGATACCGTGTTCCATTCATCCATTTCTCCTCCTTATCCAGCCACAAATATCTAAATATAGGAGTTATATTTACCTCTATAACCTGACCAAACACATGCACACAAATTTCTGAGAACACAAGATAACTTTTTATTTCATGTTTTTTTTTCTAAACCAAAATCTAAGTGTATAAGTGTGTTTTGGTACATTGGAAAGCCACACGAGTACAATATACATATTATTAGGATTTTTTCTATTTAGGTGCATGATTTATATCAAGATTTTAAAAAGAAAGCTATTCCTATGTTAATCTGCTCTCCAACCCAACGACCCACCAAAGAGATTGGCTCCTCGCTAACCAATAGGATTGCCCAGAGAGCTGGGCAGCTCTCTCTGTGGATATAAATTAGAGCTCCAGGTGAAGTCCTCTCATCTAAAGGATCACTCAGCAATCATGAGGTCTCTGGTCTTTGTTCTGCTCATTGGAGCTGCTTGTGAGTGTGAAGTTTTAAGGCTTTTCTCAGATCACACCTTTATTCACCATAGCTTTATTATCTCAAATTTCATATGTTTCTGTGTCCAATCAAATAGGTTTGATTTATGCATTTGACTGGAAATCAAACAGCATAGATGTTTCACTCCTGATGTAAAAGTGTAGGAGTAAACAGTTTGTTTACACTTGTGTTTTCAGTTGCCCTGGAAGACGACAAGATCGTCGGAGGGTTTGAGTGCACACCTTACTCTGAGCCCCATCAGGTGTCTCTGAACTCTGGCTACCACTTCTGTGGTGGCTCCCTGATCAATCAGAACTGGATTGTGTCTGCTGCTCACTGCTACAAATCGTAAGTATATTTCAGTAAGATTTCAAATCTTATTTAAGGGAGTGATCCACAATTAATATTTGTTGGTAGTTTCTGAGTGTTTGAATCTATTCTTTCTGTTTTTCAAATGTTTTCAGTCGTATCCAGGTGCGTCTGGGAGAGCACGACATTTCGGTCAATGAGGGAACTGAGCAGTTCATCGACTCCTCCCGTGTCATCCGCCATCCACAGTATGATTCCTGGAATATTGACAATGACATCATGCTGATCCAGCTGAGCCAGCCTGCCTCCCTCAACAGTTATGTGCAGCCTGTGGCTCTGCCCAGGAGCTGTGCTCCCGCTGGCACCATGTGCACAGTCTCTGGATGGGGCAACACCATGAGCTCTAGTGAGTAACTTCTGCACGTTAGCAGTTTAAAGTTAAAAATGTTTCATGACATTTGGTTCCATCAGCATGAATCTTCTTTCATCCATACTCTGTTTCAAACATTGCAGCTGCTGATCAGGACAGGCTGCAGTGCCTGAACATCCCCATCCTGTCCTACAGTGACTGTAATAACTCCTACCCTGGCATGATCACTGACTCCATGTTCTGCGCTGGATACCTGGAGGGAGGCAAGGACTCTTGCCAGGTATGTAATAAGTCAAACCTGCAACTGTCCCCTTCTCGAATAGTAAAGCTTTCTTAAAATGCCACAAGAGTGGACGTATCCCACAATGACAACAACACATTTAATTTATGTTTAATTAGATTTAAATAATAATTTCTTGACATCCATCTTTGTTTTCTTTACTTTTATTTTCAGGGTGACTCTGGTGGTCCTGTTGTGTGCAATGGTGAGCTGCAGGGTATTGTGTCCTGGGGCTACGGATGTGCTGAGAGGGACCACCCCGGTGTCTATACCAAGGTAAAGCTAAATAATTTCTTGAATGTAAATAGTTATCTTAAACTAAGTTCTCATTGTAGAACGTTCATCATCCCATCATCCTCTTTTTAATAACAAACCTTGATCTGTTTCCATTCACAGGTCTGCATCTTCAATGACTGGATTCAGCAAACCATGGCCAGCTATTAAGTCTGATCCTTCAACTTCTTTCCTACTCTGCTGCAATTCTTCTATCATTTTAACTCCATTGTTGTTGTCGAGTTCTAAACAACTTGCAGTCAGAAGCCACCTAAATCAATAAAGTTATTCACCTTGACTTCCATTTTTTTGCCTTCTGTTTTCCTACAAAACTGTTTTTTTGATATTTAAAATAGTAAAACAAACATTTTACAATCATATTCTGGAATTTAGGAAGTAGGAGAAAGGCAGTTACTTTGTACATAAATCATCTGAACTGCTGTTACCACTGTCGCAAGACATCATCATCAGTCACTCTTATGGTGTAACTTTACACATGGCCAGAGTTAGAATTAAGACAGAAACCAGCTGTAGTGCATGTACATTCTAGCGAGCACTGCACAGTAATTTATAACAATAGCATCTTATTTACAACAGTAAACCTACTATTAAACCTATTCCTAATACCTAAACAGTACCTTTTCAAAGCTAGGTTAAGAAACTTTATGCAAAAGTATCCCTGCATTAATTCAATTGTTATCTGCTGAAGTAATTATCCATGTGAGGGATAAATCAATATAATCCCTAACCCTATGGTGTCAGAATGTGTGATTTCTGGCTTTTAAAAAATGTTTCCACTGTACTTTATTTTGACATCACACAGTACACGACATGATTATATGTCAAAAAGAAATATATATAGTCATACTGCCTGTTTTCTAGGTAACTTTGATGTATTTTTTTTTCAGGATATATTTTCATCTTTAAAATTATAACAAATTAATTTAGTAAGAACCTTTTAAAAAAAACTAAATTATGTTTGCAAACATAATTTTTGACCCCTATGAAAAGACCATCGAGGGAACAGTTCACCCTGCCCGGGATAGGGTTACCGGGGCCCCGCCATGGGGCCAGCCCCGGGGAGGGTGTCTGAGGGCGAGCGTCTGGTGGCCGGGCCCTCGTCCATGGGGCCCGGCCAGGCACAGCTCGAAAGAGGGACATGGGCCCATCTTCCTGCCGGCTTACCACCCGCAGGACGCACTGTAGGGGTTGGGTGCAATGTGAGTTGGGCGGCGGCCAGGAGCGGAGGCCCTGGCGGACCGATCCCCAGCTACCAAGACTGGCAATTGGACATGGGATGTGACCTCTCTGGTGGGGAAGAAGCCTGACCTAGTGCGTGAGGTTGAGAGGTACCCGCTCGATATAGTCGGGCTCACCTCAACGCATGGCCTGGGCTCTGGAACCAGTCTCCTGGAGAGGGGCTGGACTCTGTCTCAGTCTGGAGTTGCCCCTGGTGAGAGGCATTGGGCTAGGGTGGATATGTTGTTATCCCCTTGGCTTGCTGCTAGTATATTGGGGTTTCTCCCAGTGGACGAGAGGGTTTGTTCCCTTCGCCTTCGGGTCAGGGAATGGGTCCAGACTGTGGTCTGTGCTTGTGTGCCGAGCGGCAGTTCAGAGTACCCAGCTTTCTTGTAGTCCCTGAGTGGGGCCTCCTGGGTACTCTTTTGTCCTACTGGGAGACTTCAGTGCTCATGTGGGTAACGACAGCGAGACCTGGAAGGGCGTGATTGGGAGGAACGGTCTCCCGGATCTGATCCCGAGCGGTGTTTTGTTATTGGACTTCTGTGCAAACCACAGTTTGGCCATAACGAACACCTTGTTCGAACATAAGAGTGTCCATAAGTGCACATGGCACCAGAAGACTTTAGGCCATAGCAGAGGCGGAGCCAGACATTTGAAACACCCGGGGCTTAGCCCTAAAGGGTAGTATGCATGTGGGATTTTTTTTTTGGGGGGGGGGGGGGGGGGGGGGGGGGGGGGTTAGAAATGACTGAAAGATTAATAGGCTCTGTTTTGAGTTTTGTTCAAAAAAGAATGACTTCATATATCCATCCATCTTCATCCGCTTTATCCGGGGCCGGGTCGCGGGGGCAGCAGCCTAAGCAAAGAGGCCCAGGCCTCCCTCTCCCCAGCCACCTCCTCCAGCTTATCCGGGGGAATACCAAGGCGTTCCCAGGCCAGCCGAGAGATATAATCTCTCCAGCGTGTCCTGGGTCTGCCCCGGGGCCTCCTCCCGGTGGGACATGCCTGGAACATCTCACCCAGGAGGCGCGCAGGGGGCATCCTTGTCAGATGCCCGAACCACCTCAGCTGGCTCCTTTCGATGTGGAGCAGCAGCTGCTCTACTCTGAGCCCCTCCCGGATGGCCGAACTTCTCACCCTATCTCTAAGGGAGAGGCCAGCCACCCTTCGGAGGAAGCTCATTTCTGCCGCTTGTATCCGCGATCTCGTTCTTTCGGTCACTACCCACAGCTCGTGGCCATAGGTGAGGGTAGGGACGTAGATCGACCGGTAAATTGAGAGCGTCGCTTTTACACTCAGCTCCCTCGTCACCACGACGGACCGGTGCAGCATCCGCATTACTGCAGCTGCAGCCCCAATCCGTCTGTCGATCTCCGGCTCCCTTCTCCCATCACTCGAGAACAAGACCCCGAGATACTTGAACTCCTCCACTTGGGGCAGGAACTCATCCCCGACCCGGAGTGGGCACTCCACCCTTTTCCGGCTGAGAACCATGGCCTCAGATTTGGAGGTGCTGATCCTCATTCCCGCTGCTTCACACTCGGCTGAGAACCGTTCCAGTGCGAGCTGGAGGCCCTCACCCGATGAAGCCAACAGAACCACATCGTCTGCAAAAATCAGAGATGAGATTCTGAGGCCACCAAAGCGAAAGCCCTCAGCCACTTGGCTGCGCCTAGAAATCCTGTCCATAAAAATTATGAACAGAACCGGAGACAAAGGGCAGCCCTGGCGGAGCCCATCACCCACCGGGAACGAGTCCGACTTATTGCCGGCAATGCGAACCAAGCTCTTGCAACGGTTATATAGGGATCGAATGGCCCGTAGCAATGGGCCAGACACCCCATATTCCCGCAACACCTCCCACAGGACACCCCGAGGGACACGGTCGAATGCCTTCTCCAAGTCCACAAAACACATGTAGACTGGTTGGGCAAACTCCCATGCACCCTCAAGTATCCTGGAGAGGATAAAGAGCTGGTCCAGTGTTCCGCGACCAGGACGAAAACCGCATTGTTCCTCCTGTATCCGAGGTTCGACTAACGGACAAACTCTCCTTTCCAGCACCCTGGCATAGACTTTCCCAGGGAGGCTGAGGAGTGTGATCCCCCTGTAGTTGGAACACACCCTCCGGTCCCCCTTCTTAAAGATGGGGACCACCACCCCGGTCTGCCAGTCCACAGGTACTGCCCCTGATCTCCACGCAACATTGCAGAGGCGTGTCAACCAGGACAGCCCTACAACGTCCAGAGCCTTCAGGAACTCGGGGCGGACCTCATCAACACCAGGGGCTCTGCCACCAAGGAGTTGTTTAACTGCCTCAGTGACCTCGCCCCCGGAATTGGCGGGTCATTCCCCTCATCCCCAGACTCTGCTTCCTCCTCGGAAGACGTGTCAGTGGGATTAAGGAGGTCCTCGAAGTATTCCTTCCACCGCCCGACAATTTTCTCAGTCGACGTCAGCAGCGCTCCCGCCAGCACTATACACAGTGCAGGTAGAGCACCGCTTTCCCCTCCTGAGACGTCTGACGGTTTGCCAGAATCTCTTCGAGGCAGTCCGAAAGTCTTTTTCTATGGCCTCTCCGAACTCCTCCCACACCCGAGTTTTTGCTTCAGCCACTGCCCGAGCCGCATTCCGGCTTGGCCTGTCGATACCTGTCGGCTGCCTCCGGAGTCCCACAGGCTAACCAAGCCTGATAGGACTCCTTCTTCAGCCTGGTGGCTCCCTTCACCTCTGGTGTCCACCATTTGGTTCGGGGATTACCACCACGGCAGGCACCAACCACCTTGCGGCCGCAGCTCAATGCAGCAGCTTCGGCAATGGAGACGCTGAACATGGTCCATTCAGACTCAATGTCCCCAGTCTCCCTCGGAATGCTGTTGAAGCTCTGCCGGAGGTGTGCGTTGAAGATCTCGCAGACTGGGGCCTCTGCTAGACGTTCCCAGCACACCCTCACTACGCGTTTAGGTGCACCAGGTCTGTCCAGCGTCCTCCCCCGCCACCTGATCCAACTCACCACCAGGTGGTGATCAGTTGACAGCTCAGCCCCTCTCTTTACCCGAGTGTCCAGAACATATGGTCGCAGGTCTGCTGATACGATTACAAAATCGATCATCGACCTACAGCCTAGAGCGTCCTGGTGCCACGTGCACTTATGGACACTCTTATGTTCGAACAGGGTGTTCGTTATGGCCAAACTGTGATTAGCACAGAAGTCCAATAACAAAGCACCGCTCGGGTTCAGATCAGGGAGGCCGTTCCTCCCAATCACGCCCCTCCAGGTCTCGCTGTCATTACCCACGTGAGCATTGAAGTCTCCCAGCAGGACAACAGAGTCTCCAGGTGGAGCACCCTCCAGCACCCCCCCCCCCCCCCCCCCCCCCCCAGGGACTCTAAGAAGGCTGGGTACTCTGAACTGCCACTCGGCGCATAAGCGCAGATGACAGTCAGGACCCGTTCCCCGACCCTAAGGCGCAGGGAACAAACCCTCTCGTCCACCGGGAAAAACCCCAACATACCGGCAGCAAGCCGAGGGGATATTAGAATACCCACCCCAGCCCGCCGCCTCTCACCAGGGGCAACTCCAGACTGTGACAGAGTCCAGCCCCTCTCCAGGAGACTGGTTCCAGAGCCCAAGCCATGTGTAGAGGTGAGCCCGACTATATCTAGCCGGTACCTCTCAACCTCACGCACTAACTCAGGCTCCTTCCCCACCAGAGAGGTGATATTCCATGTCCCTATTGCCAGTCTTGGCAGCCGGGGGTCAGTCCGCCAGGGCCTCCGCTCCTGGCCGCCACCCGACACACAATGCACCCGACCCCTATGGCGCCTCCTGCGGGTGGTGGGCCTGCGGGAGGATGGGCCCATGTCTCCTCTTTGGGCTGTGCCCGGCCGGGCCCCATGGACTAAGGCCCAGCCACCAGACGCTCGCCCTCGGGCACCCTCCCCGGGCCTGGCTCCAGGGCGGGGCCCCGGTAACCCTATCCCGGGCAGGGTAAACTGTTCCCTCGGTGTCCTTTTCATAAGGGTCTTATGAATCGCTCTTTGTCTGGTCCCTCACCCAGGGCCAATTTGCCATGGGAGACCCTACCAGGGGGCAAAAGCCCCCAGACAACATAGCCCCTGGGATCCCTGGGACACACAAACCCCTCCACCACGATAAGGTAGCGATTCAAGGAGGGGTGACTTCATATAGGGAAAAATATATATCACATGTGCAGGACACCTTAAACTAGTGTTTTAATTAAGCCACAAGGCAGAACAAAGTCGGGGCTGTATCAAGACACGAGGACTAAACCCCAATTCAACCAGACCCAGAACTGATCCGGAATTAAAACAGGACTGCAACAGTTCAAAATCAGGACTACTTAGGATTTAACCAAGACAGAACCAGAATCAGAACTAGATGATAGTAGCGCTAAAAATCATCATAGACCTGCACTACACTTATTTTTTAATTCTACCAAAGAACACTATTTAGATTGAGAAAACTTTATATAATTATTTAGCCTTGTTGTGCAAACAAGCCTGCATAACTTAATAAATATAGAATTTGAAAAATAGCAAACCTAAAAAGAAACACTAGGTACGAGATACATGAGTACCTATGATACGGTGATACTTTTGGTAAACAACCATTTGACTAACATGTGTGTCTCACCTGCTCTTGTTCCATCTCTGTTCTGTCCTCGTTCTCCATCTCCCTCTCTGTCCCTCTCTGTTCCTCTCTCTCCCTCTTTGTGCTGACAATCATCAAATATACAGTTGAAACCAGATATTTATGTACTCTTCAGATCAAAACACAAACACTTTTTTAATTGTAACATCAAATCAGACTAAATGTTTTTTTTTTAGATTGATAAATATAAAAAACATATTTGTTAACTTGAAGAGTAAAGAGAGAAACTATCTGTATTTCTTAATTGCAAATGGCACCAAATTGTATTCAAACTTGAGCCACACTTATGGAGCTCCACAGTTCTTTTCCTGGTGTTTTGATTGATATCTCTTAATTTTCCCATTTCAAAGAAACAGGCTCTGTGTTTTGCCTTATATGCATCCACAGCTGTGCCACCAATTTACTCACATGGACTCTACTAACCTATCAGAAGCTTCTTCAGCTCAGAATGGAATCGCCTGCAGTTTTCTTATTAATTAACAATAAACTTAGTGTATATGTGCTCCTAAATTTGATCAAAGTGATAAAAAATAGAAGCTCTGTCTCTCTTTATTCTGACATTTAACTAATTCAAAAGATATTTCAATATTTATCTAAAACAAAAGTTTACTCTAAATTGATGTTGTACAGTAAAAATGTTTTATGTTTTCTCCCTAAAGTGTATGTAAATATCTGGTTACAAATGTGAATATCCTGCTGTGTGCTGAAATCCCTCTTGTTTTGCATAGAAATATACTGAACAACATACAAAGCATAATATATAAAATAACATTTACCTGAGTTTTTTCTTTGAAAGAACCCTCTAATGTCCATTCTTATATTTCAGTACATAACTGAAACCGATTTAGTCGGGGAGGGTAAGAACTGAAAATATGAAATAAACATAAGACTCTATTAAAAAAAAATAGCATTTGTTCGGCTTTTCATTTCGCCATTTGTTGATTCACTTGAAGAGCAAGTAACGTAATATTGGTCAAGTGATCAGTTTGATATCAATCTTTCGTGATTCACCGTCATATTTACATTATTTGTACGGTATGAATGGTTTGCTTTGGTACCTGGTCAAACTTAAGCTCCCCTTAGTATGGCTGGCTCCGTTTCTCCAACAGCGCACTCACAGGCGGCAGCTGCCCCGCCCCCTCGCTCAGTCGCTTAGTGCCTGAGCTCGGATCATACCAATATCAGGGGGGATTCACGCACAGTCGTAAATTCCCACAGTGTGCACTATGTGCTTCGAATATTGTGTGTACTTTTTGTTTTATACAGTTGTCAGCCAGACATCTAACTATGAAAAAATTACACTCCAAAAGACCCCGGGCTTCTGACAAAACAACCCGGGCTTAAGCCCAGTAAGCCACCCCCACGCTCCGCCCCTGGGCCACAGGTCGATGATCGATTTTGTAATCGTATCACCAGACCTGAGGCCATATGTTTTGGACACTCGGGTAAAGAGAGGGGCTGAGCTGTCAACTGATCACCACCTGGTGGTGAGTTGGATCAGGTGGCGAGGGAGGACGCTGGACAGACCTGGCGCACCCAAACGTACAGTGAGGGTGTGCTGGGAACGTCTAGCAGAGGTCCCGATCCGCAAGATCTTCAAAGCACACCTCCTGCAGAGCTTCAACAGCATTCCAAGGGAGACTGGAGACATTGAGTCCGAATGGACCACGTGCATCACCTCCATTGCCGAAGCCGCTGCACGGAGCTGCAGCCGCAAGGTAGTTGGTGCCTGTCGTGGTGGTAACCCCCGGACCAAATGGTGGACACCTGAGGTGAGGGGAGCGATCAAGGTGAAGGAGTCCTACCGTTTAAAAGCAAAAAGCAAAACAAAAAAACCCCAAAAGAACAAAAAAAGAAAAGAAAAAATAGTTAAAGTAAAAAAACAAAGAGGCCTAAAATTAAAAAAGAAAGAATACTTTATACATATAATATTCACTGTCAACTTATTTTTTGCTCATGGCAGCCTCAATGTCCATTTGTGACTTTAGTTTCTAGGTCATAGGTGCTGAGAAGTACACAGCTGTGTCCATTTCTCCTGCTTATCCAGTCACAAATATCTAAATATAGAGGTTATATTTACCTCTATAACCTGACCAAACACATGCACACAAATTTCTGAGAACACAAGCTAACTTTTTATTTCATGTCTATGTTTTTTTTAAACCAAAATCTAAGTGTATAAGTGTGTTTTGTTACATTGGAAAGCCACACGAGTACAATATACACATTATTAGGATTTTCTCAGATAAAACTGAAATGCTAGAATGCTCTCCAGTTATTAGTTATTAAAATTACCAGTTATTATTGTCATAATATATTGACTGGATTGAAACAATTGATATCAAACAGTAATATATTACTCCAAGAAAATGAACAATTATATGTTAAACTATATCAAATTAAAGTTTTCCTGATATCATAAAACAAAACAATACAATAGTTTACCAGGGGCAGGGATAGCTCAGTAGGTAGAGTGGTGGCCTCATGATCGTGAGGTTAGGGTTCGAATCCACTGAATCGCTACCCTGACGTACACCTGAGCAAGGTACTGTCCCTACACACTGCTCCCTGGGTGCCCAATGGCTGCCCGCTGCCTCACTGATGAATGGGTTAAATGCGAAGAGTAATTTCCCCACGGGGATCAATAAAGTATACGTTATTGTTATTATTATTAATTAAAATATAGACTGATATAGTTATACTAAAGAATAATGTATTTATGTACATAATTTATAGCAAGATTTTAAAAAGAAAGCCATTCCAATGTAAATCTGGTCTCCAACCCAACGACCCACCAAAGAGATTGGCTCCTCACTGACCAATAGCATTGCTCAGAGAGCTGGGCAGCTCTCTCTGTGGATATAAATTAGAGCTCCAGGTGAAGTCCTCTCATCTAAAGGATCACTCAGCAATCATGAGGTCTCTGGTCTTTGTTCTGCTCATTGGAGCTGCTTGTGAGTGTGAAGTTTTAAGGCTTTTCTCAGATCCCACCTTTATTCACCATAGCTTTATTATCTCAAATTTCATATGTTTCTGTGTCCAATCAAATAGGTTTGATTTATGCATTTGACTGGAAATCAAACAGCATAGATGTTTCACTCCTGATGTAAAAGTGTAGGAGTAAACAGTTTGTTTACACTTGTGTTTTCAGTTGCCCTGGAAGACGACAAGATCGTCGGAGGGTTTGAGTGCACACCTTACTCTGAGCCCCATCAGGTGTCTCTCAACATTGGCTACCACACCTGTGGTGGCTCCCTGATCAATCAGAACTGGATTGTGTCTGCTGCTCACTGCTACAAATCGTAAGTATATTTCAGTAAGATTTCAAATCTTATTTAAGTGAGTGATCCACAATTAATATTTGTTGGTAGTTTCTGAGTGTTTGAATCTATTCTTTCTGTTTTTCAAATGTTTTCAGTCGTATCCAGGTGCGTCTGGGAGAGCACGACATTTCGGTCAATGAGGGAACTGAGCAGTTCATCGACTCCTCCCGTGTCATCCGCCATCCAGATTATAATTCCAGGACCATTGACAATGACATCATGCTGATCCAGCTGAGCCAGCCTGCCTCCCTCAACAGTTATGTGCAGCCTGTGGCTCTGCCCAGGAGCTGTGCTCCCGCTGGCACCATGTGCACAGTCTCTGGATGGGGCAACACCATGAGCTCTAGTGAGTAACTTCTGCACATTAGCAGTTTAAAGTTAAAAATGTTTCATGACATTTGGTTCCATCAGCATGAATCTTCTTTCATCCATACTCTGTTTCAAACATTGCAGCTGCTGATCGGGACAGGCTGCAGTGCCTGAACATCCCCATCCTGTCCTACAGTGACTGTAATAACTCCTACCCTGGCATGATCACTGACTCCATGTTCTGCGCTGGATACCTGGAGGGAGGCAAGGACTCTTGCCAGGTATGTAATAAGTCAAACCTGCAACTGTCCCCTTCTCGAATAGTAAAGCTTTCTTAAAATGCCACAAGAGTGGACGTATCCCACAATGACAACAACACATTTAATTTATATTTAATTAGATTTAAATAATAATTTCTTGACATCCATCTTTGTTTTCTTTACTTTTATTTTCAGGGTGACTCTGGTGGTCCTGTTGTGTGCAACGGTGAGCTGCAGGGTATTGTGTCCTGGGGCTACGGATGTGCTGAGAGGGACCACCCCGGTGTTTATACCAAGGTAAAGCTAAATAAGTTCTTGATTGTCAACAGCTATGTGGAAAAAAGTTCTCATTGTGGAACTTTCATCATTCCACCATCCTCTTTTTATTGGAGATTATGTACTGGAATTTCAGGAGCAGGAGTCCTCCAAATATGCTCCTTCCAGCTGTCATTTATATAGCTTCCCCCAGTTCTGCAAGCTGATCATTCTCGTTTACGTGCCCCACCGTCCCTCCCTCCTTGTTTTCCATTCTTTAACTTCTTTACTTTTATTTAGTGCATGGGGATCTGCTAGGCCCGGGAGCCATTGCCAGTCCACTTCGAGGCCTTCCCCAAACCGCAGCTCAATTCATGTCAAAGCATTCACTTTTACCCACTAAAACACTCTCAAACCTAAAATGAGGACTTGGGCCCAGCTAGTGAAATAACAAACATTGATCTGTTTCCTTTCACAGGTCTGCATCTTCAATGACTGGATCGAGCAAACCATGGCGAGCTATTAAGTCTGATCCTTCAATCATCACCTTACTCCACTGAATTTAGTTTTTTACCAGTTTAACTCTACTCTGTTGTAGAGTTCTGGTGCAGTCAGTTTTCATGTAAATCAATAAAAACATACAGACTGAGTTTTGTTTGTTTTGCCATTTCTTTGCCATTTATATATTTGGCAACAAATATTTTAAAAAGGACTTTATGATCATCATCATATTTACAGTGTAGCAGGCAGTTCTTTACAGTACTGACCTTTAGAGAGTCAGTTTAGAGAGATACTAATGTTTACTATTGAGTTTCCTTTGATGCATTTTAGTTGTTTATTTAGTTAGTTTGATATTTAAAAGAAATTGGTCAAATTTGAATCCAAATTATTATTATTACATTATAATTACAACACCAAATCCACACTGGCATGTTGTGTAGTTTTGGACCCAAATTCATTTGAGGTAGACAGAAAAACAAAAAGCCGACCTTTTATTTGGTGATTTAAAAAGTCTAAAAGGACAGATACTGTTAGAGGCATAGAACAGAAATCCAATAGCTTGCAGAAAAATTTAGAGGAAGAATAAATGGAAGAAAGGACCATGTAGTATAGGGAATGAGGCACAGTAGAAAACAATGACAAGACAAGCAGACAAACAGGAAGTCATAACACCCCCCCCAAGGCAATACAAACAAAAAAACAATACACAAGACACTTACAGATACAAAAAACTGAGGAAGCAAGAATAATTCATTTCATTTCTTCCACACATGGTTCAACAGTGTTTCGAATCATTAACGTTACGACAAAAACCAAAATGAAAACGGTAACAGTAACTCAACTTGAAGCAGATAGGCTACAGCAGCAGGACAAAAAATACTAGGTGTCACACCGGGCAGCTATTATCAGGAACCCGAGGCTACAGTGCACTCTGGCTCACCATAACTGAACACAAGACTGTAAAAATGTTGCCTGTTCTGATGAGTCGATTTCTGCAGCAAAATTGAGATTTTGAAGTCAAAATTTGGCACAAACTACATGAAAGCATGGATCCATGCTGTCTTGTATTAGAGGTTTAACCTGGTGGTGGTGTAATGGTGTGGCACACTTTGAGCCCTTTAGTGCATTTGTTACCATTAAAATCAATCTAGTCTTAGCAAGATGTAACTAATGAAGGGGCTCGAATTTTAAACTTAGGAGTCCAGAGTCAAAAACATAACCAGTCAAATGGACCATGACAGTTGAAAGGTTTCTCCCTCTTCTTCGTAAACACACAGACGCATCTAAATGCTGATTTCACACTTTTTTCACACTTTTTTTTCACATTTTTAAAATTTGTTCTAAAACCCTCTCAGTATTTTAGTAAATATGCCAAGAACTTCATCTGCAATATAGAGTCAGATTCTCACACATCATTAAAGGATGGATGTTTGCTTTGGTTGTTGCACATTAATGATTCCATTTCATTTTCCTGCATTTGAATTGTGAATAAGTTAATTATAAATGAATATGCAAAATGATTTTTAAAAAGGACTTTGAATTTTACATTCTGCCATTAATTTACTAATCAGTCTTCGTCTCATATTCCATTTAATCTTCTCATGTCTGTCACACCACAATCCTGGAAAGAGCACTAATTTCTGTGAAGAGCGCATTAGAAATATTCCTGTACAACTGTCCACTGGTTTTGGAGTGATGGTTTGTCTGATCTGACACAATCATCAACTCAGGACAAGTGAATGATGGCTGTCTATTCTCTGCTTCTGCTGACCTTTCATAGACAAATTCTGTGTGTGTGTGTGGATGAATTGTGTCAAACAAGCCAGTTTAAAAAGTAGAGTTAACTACAGTGCTTGTTTTTTTAACCTTCAGGTCCTTTTCTTTTGATGCTTTTAGACCATCAATAAAAACCCTTTAATAGCAGCACACGTTGCCTCAGTTCTTTAAAAATTACAAATAATTTAAAAAAAAAGAAAACACTATATAGCTCTAAAATTTAGAGCTATATAGAACAAATGCTCTAAAAGGAGTCGGGAACAACTCTGAACGTTCTGCTTTTGACCGAAACGATCTGTCAGGGGTCTGTGACCCAGAATTTATTGAGTTTATTTTGTATTTTTGATTTCTTATGTTATATATATATATATATATATATATATATATATATATATTGGAAATATGTTAAGTTGTTGTGTTATTAGTTAGGATTTATCCATCCATTCCCGCTTATCCTTTTTCAGGGTCGTGGAGGGTGCTGGAGCCTATCCCAGCTGTCATAGGGGGAGAGGCAGGGTACACCCTGGACAGGTCGCCAGTCTGTCGCAGGGCCAACACTCGCACTCACATTCACACCTATGGGCAATTTGGATTATCCAATTAACCTATCCCCACAAGACGCATGTCTTTGGACGGTGGGAGGAAGCCGGAGTACCCGGAGAGAACCCACGCAAACACGGGGAGAACATGCAAACTCCACACAGAAAGACCCTGGCCTGATGGTGGAATTGAACTCTTGAACCTTCGTGCTGTGCAGCTACAGTGCTAACCACCGTGCCACCGTGCTGTCCTTAGGATTAGTTAGGACGTAGTTGAGTTTTATTCTACTTTTTAATCTATGTTTCTTGATTTAAACGTTTTTTCCTGTCGTCTATGCAGTTTGTCTTGACGTCAGTGTTTTTCTTTCAGTTATGCCGGTGTGTTGGTGTCTCCCAGTGTTCCATGTTCTAATTGTCAAGCTTGTGTTGTCATGTCTACATCTCTCTTTGTTTCCTGTTTTTTGTTTTGTTTTTTGGTGGTGTTTCGATGTTCAAGGTGTTTCATTTTAATTTCACCTGTGGTGCCATGTTCATTTGTGTCAACTGTGCTTCCCCAGGTATTTCCACTTCCATAGCTGGACTGGCCATCGGGCATACCGGGCATTTTGTTTTTATGGACCGATCGTTTTATTTTTTTTTTATTTTTGGAAGGGTATAAATAATGAAAGGTGTTGGATTGGCCAATTGGTCATGATCGACTCTGGGCTGGACCAATTACAGCCGAGGAGGTCGGATGCACCCTCCCCCTTGTTTAGCAATCTTATAGACGAACTAAAGAAAATGGAGAACAAAAAAAGGAAAGGAGGTGCAGAAAAAATTAGGGCCAAAAAGAAACAAGCCCTTCAGGCAGACGCTGCCAAAGGTGTAAAAAATAACTGAATTGTTTGGCGGTAGCTATGGCATAGCTTCCACAGATTTAGCAACATCAGCAAGTGGTGGAGGCCAGCAGGTGGATAAGGGAAAGGGGAGGCAAGAGGAGGAGAGACCCGAGGCGGCCGCCGGTCATAGTGGCAGACGAACTGAACTTAAGGTAAGAAGTTATGACCTGCTGTCTATCTGTGTCAGATATAAACCAAGTTTAGTTGTAGTTTGTTTTCGTTGTGCTGACTTTTTACAGTCGCTTAGAATAACTGGTACTGCGTACTAGCTAGCATGACGGAGTTTATATACTGCTGGGCGGGTGCTATGAAGTTACTGATAGTAAATTTTATTTTATGCTTAAGGTTAGTTTCTCAAACTCCTCAAAATCTTAACAGATTGTGCCAATCCTTACATGTTGCACCAGGCTGATTTATCATCAAAAGTGGAGAAGTCTGTGACAGAGGAGACAGAAGAGCAGCAGAGAGAGATGGAGCGAGAGAGAGAAATAAAAGACCAGGAGAGAGAGATGGAGAGATGACTTTATGTCATCCATGAGGGATGCATTTGACATATGTTTCACATATTATAACCCAACAAGTTACTTATAGCAATTTAAATACGAGCAATCAGTTTTTGGTAAATACCAGAAATCAGTTTTTGGCAGACAATCACTTTTTGGCACAACACCGGCTATTGCAGTTAATAATACAACAGCTTCTTGCCATTTTTTGTGTTTCTTTTTATCGCTGTGTAACTGAGTTCAATTGAAGGCCTGCATGCGCTA
Source organism: Maylandia zebra (assembly GCF_041146795.1). Classification (NCBI taxonomy): domain Eukaryota; kingdom Metazoa; phylum Chordata; class Actinopteri; order Cichliformes; family Cichlidae; genus Maylandia; species Maylandia zebra. The sequence continues at coordinate 25,996,564 of NC_135177.1, forward strand.
GTACCTCTTGCCACAAGTTCCCAGAATCCTTTGCGGTTTTACCCCTGAATGACGTCACATTTTTGGTGGGCCGGTCTCTAGTCAAAATGCCCGGGCCGATTTTTTGTCCCAGTCCAGCCCTGTCCACTTCCCTCATTTTCGCTCTGTGTTTTTAAGTCCTCTGTCTTCCTCTGTTCTTTGTCGGGTCGTTTGTTTGTCTTATTGTCAGGTCATGTCATGTCAGGTCACGTCACAGAGTTTTTGCTCGTACTCATGCTCATGTTTAAATTTTTTCACTTTTATGTTTTGCATGTTCCTGTTCAGGTTCATGTTCTTGTCTCTTGCTGTTGTTTTATAGCTGGTTTAGTTCTTTCCTAGTTTAAGTTTTAGTTTAGTTTCGCCCTTGTTTCGCTTTGCCTTGTTTCTTTTGTTTTTGGACATCAGTCTTCTGTGTCTGCTTTTCGGTCCGTAAACACACCGGCGGGTACGCCATGACAGGATCTAGTGATGTACTGATGTACTCATGGCTTTTCTGCACCTTATATCTATGATCATTAATTGCTTTTTTTCTTTCTTCTTTTTTTTAATATAGTATATAACAATTATGTAAATAAGTTTGTTTTTTATGCTGTTTAGGCAACAAATATTTGGGAGAAAAAAATGCATCCCCAAAATAAGCGGCCAGGAGGTAAAGCTTGTCCAAGCATCTGCACACTTTAACATTAACTATGACTTTTTTCAAAGGTCCATGTTTTGAAAAGACACTTTGGAAAAATGCCTTATATCTTCAACTACAGGTCTTCATGAAATCTCCTTGTGTGTTTCTGCCACCAGATCTTCTGTTGAAGTAAACACTTCTTATAAAACTTTCGATCTTACGTGCTGCACAATAATTTTCAATATTTAGTATTTACTGTTATATTCACATAGGGGGTGGGGGAGTACAACTTCTGACAAAACCGCATCAAAAGCATGCATAAATAAGTTGAATATAAAAACTGTTTCCATTGTTTTTTTTTTTTGTTTTTTTTGTTTTTTTAAAATTTCAATTAACTCAATAATAAAGACTTCAATAAAAGACTCGATGTGTTTTCTTTTTTTTTTTTTTTTTTTTTTTTTTTTCCTAAATGACTGTTTCCATTGTTGAATGAAGCAACTTTATGTGTTGAGTTTTGCATCAGTCACTCATGATTGTAAAAGGGTAGCCACACTTTGACACAATAATTACATTTTTTTAATATGAGACATTACAGAAATGTCTTATAGTAAGAAATTTGCCAAAGTGGCAGAAACATTACAAATAAATACAAACATATTGATGCAGAATAGCTGATTTTATTTATTGTGCCCTCAGATTGGTTTTTCCTTGTGACTCTGTCTTAGCCTGCTGCTTTTCTTTCTGACACTACCCACAACCACCTCCGTTCTCTGTCTCCTTCAATTTCAATCTCTCTGTTTTCCCTTCTCTCGTGAAGTTCTAGAGATGACAGTCTAGCTGTATCGAGAAATAGTGTCATTGATCCAGGAAACCAGAGAGCAGACTTTGGTGTAGACACCTGGAAGGTTGGGCTCAGCACAGCCCACGCCCCAAGAGATGATTCCCTGCAGCTCCCCATTACACACCAGAGGGCCACCAGAGTCCCCCTGAGCAGGGGAGAGGAAGCGTAAGAAGAGAGCAGGGTTTGTTCATCATCTCATCTCATTAAGGTTTACTAATGAGTATACTATTCAATGGTATACTATTCAAGTAACTGGGTAAAAATACCTGACAAGCATCCTTGCCCCCTTCCAGGTATCCAGCACACATCATGCTCTCAGTAATCCTTCCAGGGTAGGAGTTCTCACAGTCGTTGTCAGACAGAATTGGGACTTCTACACAATGTAGCTCATATGAAAATTCTGCAGTTGAGAGAAAGGAGAGGGGATTGTTATCTTTACTAAAGTATTCAGAGCATCTGTGTGCATCACAACCACATCATGCTTGCATGCCAACAATAACTGGCCTCTGAAACTGGTGTAAAATAAGTGCTCTGCATTCATTTTTTAGAGTTTAGAGTCATCACATTAAGCCAAAAACAAGCTTTCTACAGAAAAGATTTCTTAATTATTGAAGGCTTTAGTTCAAATGTCTTCATATCTATGAAACATTTTAACTATATATTTTTTTAAATTTACCAAGGTTTGTGAGAAAATTCTTAATATGTTGCCAAAAGCAAGTCAATTTTTCAAAACCTTTTTTGTCAAAATCAGGTGGGCCTTACCTTGACCAGGGAATGTCTGCCCCCATCCAGATGCTGTGCACATATCCCCAGGTGTGGAACAGGCTTTGGGTAAAGCAATAGGCTTGACGTACTCGTCCACAGTAACAGGGTATTTCAGTTTCATCAGCATGATGTCATAGTCTAGGGTAAAGTAATCAAAACTCTCATGTGTGTAGATGTCGTCAATTGGCATATACTGCTCTGTGCCCTCAGTATACCAGATTGTATGTTCACCCACAATGGCAACATGGGTAGAGGGTCTGAAAAGCAAGCAACAATTAAATTATTACAGTTCTCTTAGACACACATAGCAAGAATTTTAAGATACAAGAAGTCGGTACAAACATTTTCCAGCAGTGGGCAGCAGAAATGACCCACTGGTTGTTAATGAGAACACCGCCGCAAAAGTGGTAGCCCTCATTGAGGGATACTTGCCAGGGTTGAGAATGAGCTGGACACTCGTAACCCCCCACAATCTTGTCATCCAAAGGGACTGCAGCTGTAATATAAAGGAAATACAACAAAGTTCTACTCATCAAAGTTAAAAATCTGTGTTACTCTAAAATCTTTGAGCATGATGCAAATAGTCTTTACCTGCAGTGCCCAGGATCATGAAAACAATCAGACCAATCATCTTTTAGCTTGCTCAAGAGCAGACTGGATGCGACTGACCTGTTATTCACTGTATTTATACATCAGCTTCTCTGTGACCTTCCATCCACCCCTCGCCCTGGACACCTTCATTTTTCCATCCACCTACAAACCTGCCCACTAAAGTCAACAACATATCCCTTTTAAAAAAAACACAACTTTGTCTTATTTTTGACAGTCTTATTTGCATACCTTCTATTTATGTTGGTGACAGGTGCAGAAATGATTCCCCCCCCCCCCTTTTTTTAAGCAACTATCAACTACTGTGTTTGTACATACTGCCATAATTCAGGAAAAACAAACAAACAAAACAAACAATGTAGGACTGCTTTTATTTTCTTGCTCCTGAGAGCACAGATGGTTTCTTTCTCACTTCATTTGGCTTTTATACAAACATGACCAAAAGCAGACCCAAACATTGACACATTTGAGCATTTTCTATATTTTTTAAACAGAACTATCATTCATAAAATGTTTTGACATTATTTCTCCAGCACAACTTTATATGTATTGTATTTTCTGCACAAAATAATGTTTAGAATTTTTTTTTTCTTGAAGAAAGGACAAATCTTTCATATCTGACTTTAGTATCCAGGTAACAGATGTCGACATGTACGTACAGACTAGTTTTAGCAATTAGGGGGTTAATTCATTGAAATTTATACGATAATTAAAATGCCAGCATATAATTTTTGATTTGGGGTTCCGGAGTCTTACGATTTGCTTTATAAAATATTGCACATCATTACTGTCAGTAAGAATTTACAGGAAAGCTTCCATACGAGAGTTCAGGCTGTGAATGAAATACAGACTTTCAAGCTCAAGAAGTCTAAAGGACATTGCACACACACACGCACGCACACACACGCACGCATGCACACATCAAGGCCATTTACTCAATCACGCACACACACATACCCACCTGCAAATGACACACAAAGACCCCCACCCCCCTTCCCAAATGAAGCCAAGCAGATGCCCCACGGAATCAGCAGCAAAACTGGGATGCAGCCAGATGGGGATCCACCAGTGGACCCCCATCCCAGGCTGTAGCTTGCCAACAATGAGTGACCTATGTGAGAAGCTTAAACAGGTGTTAAATGTGGGGAGATAAGCGATTTGGATGAACACTTAGCACCAAGCGGTAAGAACAGAATGCAGAGATACAGACGGGGTCAACATAACCAGGCAAGAGAGGAGGAGCAGGAATAGTTGGAGCACACAGACTATTGCAATATGAGTCAGAGTGTGCCTAGGTGTCTTCTGGGCATTTGCCAGACACCATGAGACTGCTGACTCTGCTGAAGGTTGGATTTGCTGGTAAAAATACAGAGATACACACATACATACAATGTACACATCTCTGTTGTAATGACACAGATTTGAAATGAAATTCACTTCAACTGTTGTGCAACAGTGGCAGTTACTCGTAAAGATGGCAGGAGTGTGAACATCACCATACATGGCCTCACTGAACAGACTACCACATCAGTGATGGTGTGCTCATCAGCAAGCAGCGCGTGCTCTCTGTTGCCCACTGTTGGTACAAGTAAGTACTCAGTTTTGGAAACATGAGTTTGTGCATTACTTTCTTTATTAAAAAAATAGATAAACTAAATAACTACATTAAAAAGATCATGTTGGTGCATGACAAATTTTTGGATCTTAGATAATCTGTTTTAAGGATTTTGTTTTTCTTGTTTAATCTGCCTGTACAGAGAAGCTGAAGAATGACATCATCATCTGGCTCCCTCAGTGAGTGAAAGAAAGGATCGGCCCTGTCTGCGATTTACTTTTACACGACACAGTTTAATATTTCCATTCACTGATGAAATACTTCAGACAAACAGCTGAGGCTTATTTTATATTTCTGTGTGTGCAGGTACGACTATCAGACTCTAGATTACGACATCACACTGGCCAAAATCTACCAGCCCTCAGAGGTGATTGAGGCTGTTATACTGATCCCATCGCCCACGTGCTGGACAAAAAAAACTAATAAATGAAACTTCTTAGTATACACACATTTTTTGATTGGTCTGTTTGTATTTAATGGAAAAAAAAAACATCAAATAAAACTTGAAGACCAAAAATGCATCAGTTACAGGTTACTGTATTTATAATCAGTTACAGATGTAAATAAAGCGCCTTCACATTATTCTGACCGCCTTTTAATGTATCACTTTATGTCTGGATCAATTCAGCATTTATCATTTCCTGTACAGTTTTGATGGTAATCCTTCTACGTCAGATATAGTAACACTTACATATCACTTTCAATATAGTTCACGTCTGAACTGCCTGAAGTCACACAAACTGTGCATGTTTCTCATGCATCTTTCCAAGTTACTCTGTTCACTAGAGAATGACCTAAACAGCAATAACCTGTACATAATAACGCTCTCTCTCATTCTTAGACTGAAATGTTCCTCTGTGATGCATCTTTGCTTTTGCCCTTCCAGAGAAAGGGTCTTTCTGTGACTCTGTCTTGGAGGTACTTGATACAGCTTGCTTAGCAATATCCTGCAGCACCTTAACACTCACACATACTCAAAGACCCTTATTTGGAGTGACGGGGAGAGAGAAATAAATGTTCAACAAGTCTGGTTAAAGTACACATGCAGCATGTCTTCTGCATGTAGGTCAAATATCATATCTGAAGAAATTGTGAAACACTTTTATGTAAAACTGAATGACTGTAATGTTATTTATCTGCTGTTTTCAAAGGGTTACAACTGCTTTATCAATATAGAGGCCCTTCTCTACTCTTATAACATTTACAAGAACAAACTTATGTTATAGATTAAAGAAAGAGGTAGGGTTTTTCTATTATTTGATAAAAATCACATTGTCAATTATTAAGCCTCTCCTTAATTTCTGTTTCAGAGTGTCAGTAAATACTTTAACTCCAAAGAAGATCTAATGTGACACTATATTTAGGAATTAGTACTGAACCTACCGTGTTGCTAATGGCAGTGCAATTATCAAACAGTAGGAGGCCACAGTGGGCAATTTTTCTGTTAGTCCCAAACACTCCACTCATTTTCAGCAGTGCAGCATGCACATGGTAGTTTGCAGCATTAAATATTATTTTTTACATTCAACAAAGGCTGATTTCTTGGATGAAATTAAGTCTATTGACTCTACATGTTGTTTGTCACTCAGGATGACATTGTTCTCTTCATCTCTCCCTGAGCGTACTTGTCTTTTCTGAGCCCTGGTCTGCTCATCTCCTTTTCCTTATGTCTTCTCTCCATTACAGGGATGTTGGGTCCGAGCCAGGGTACTCCACCTATACACAATCAAACAGAGATTTCACGTGAAATGCACAATATTCACAAGAAGTCTAGCGGGTTAAGGTGACTTACGTTATTCATGTAAGTGTATAGAATCTCATCTCCAACTTCTGATAAAATACTAAAACAATAATACCTAAACCTAATAAATAAGAGCACCTAAGGGGAATTCAAAACAAATCAATTTCACAGTTTTGACCTGAGAAAAATGATCTCGGTGCTACCATTATTATGCTAATGTACTGCAATGCGTCAAATATGAAACTATTTTTAACAGTATGAGTTCAATTTTCTAATTTCCTGTCATGACAAGGTGAACATGTCTGAGATGTAGAATAAAAATCATAAAGAAAAGCAAGTAAAGCTTATTAAGCAAACAAATATATCCCATTCAAGACCTGAAGAGGCCTATTTTTCTCTGCAGTGCAGCTGTGTGTCTTTAATGTGTTTTTCATTTTTTTTAGAGAAACACCCGTAAAAAACATGTGGTTCAAAGCGTTGAATGATTTCAGTATGTTTCTAACTGTTTTCCAGTCTTGTGCATCAGGTGAAATTTCTTTAGTTCGTTTTAAGATGGAAGGTCCTCTGCATGTTTGCTCACATTACTGTATGTAAATGGCCTGTATTTATATAGCGATTTTCTAGTCCCTAAGGACCCCAAAGCACTTTACACATCCAGTCACACACACATTCACACATGATGGCAAGCTACATTGTAGCCACAGCCACCCAGACGGTATCTGAAAGAAATTTAAGAAGCACGCATACAGCATAACAACATATGTAATTCACACTTCTGTATTAACTTGTTGCACATTATACTTTTTAAAACATGTTTAAGGAAGCATTATTCTTATTTCACCAATCATGCAGCAAGTATTCAGACAAGTCAAATTAGCAATACCACGCTGCACTGACAATGTTATTGAAATAGTCAGTTATAAGTATTATCAGCTCCTCACGTATGGTAAATGGCCTGTATTTATATGTATTTATATATTTATAGTCCCTAAGGACCCCAAAGCGCTTTACATATCCAGTCATCCACCCATTCACACACTGGTGATGGCAAGCTACATTGTAGCCGCAGCCACCCTGGGGCGCACTGACAGAAGCGAGGCTGCCGGACACTGGCGCCACCGGGCCCTCTGACCACCACCAGTAGGCAACGGGTGAAGGGTCTTGCCCAAGGACACAACGACCGAGAATGTCCAAGCCGTGGATTGAACCGGCAACCTTCCGATTACAAGGCGAACTCCAAACTCTTGAGCCAAACTCTCATCGCCCAGCAAAAGAAGACGAAAGAAGGTTGTAACAACTATGACTTACTGTCGTCAGCTCTCTGAGAGGAGGAAGGAAAGTTTGCTTCTCTCAGGTGTTCCACGCTGTTTTACAAACACATAAACATACCAGTAAATTAACTGCTTCACATGAACCATCCTGTCATTATGACTACTAACTGCACTACATGCATAAAATTGAATAAAAAAAAAAAAAACTTGTTTATTGCTGTGAAATTTAAGTGGAGACAGGAGTCAATCACCTGTGAGAGAAAGGGCGTGGTCTCAGCTCACCAGCGTATTCCTCTTCACTGCCGCGTAAACCCTCCGTTCGACAACTAAATAAAGACAGAAAAATATATTTTATCACCTGAGTTGTTTTTTTAAAATTTGATAAATCATTGTGTAAATAATGTATTTTCCATTAACCTAAGCTAGTGATCCTAGATAGAACAACCATCAAGAATAACCTAACAAGCAAAAACAGAAACATTTGGATTTTTAAAAATTACCTCTCGGCTTTAATGCGTAGTTACAAAGCATAGAAACATTTTAATTATTTTAATAGTCTCAATATCTGTATAGATTCAGTAACTTGGCTTGCAGGTCGCCTAACCATTTTTAATCATTTTATGATTCCTCTAATTAAATATTGTTTGCCAAATAACAATTAAATCTTCCTTTCCAAAACAAAATGAGAAAATAACATTAAAACCGGTGTAGTTTGTAAAATTAGTTCATCAAAGCCATCAGTTGTCACAGAAGCAGCTTTTTACTTCTCTGAAAGAAGACTACCAGGTGACTATAAATAAAGCTAGAATGTCATGGATCTTAATTGAGTAGCAGGAAAATGCTCTTTCTAGCATACAAGCAGAGAACCTTGATGTAATACTACTGCGATCTCACCTGCAAGGTTATTAAAGTAAACTAAAATCAAACTAAGAACTAAAACAAGGTGTGAAAAAACATTGTAAAACATTGTAACATTGAAAAAAAGAAAAGAAATATAAAGGTAATATCTTTAGTTTTAGTATCTCTTAGGTTGGTAAAAATGTTATTAAAACTTGCTGGTGAGGCAATTTGCAATAAAGGATTGGACATGGTTTGTAAGACTACTACTTTCCACTACTTAAAAAAAGGTTTTTATTGTAATACGTATAATGATTTTCCTAAATCTTGATTTAGGATCATGATTTAGGATCATAATTTAATAATTATGAGACTAAAGACATAAAGAGACTAAAAAAAACCTAAATTAAAACTTTTAAATTAAAACATTTTTTTGTTTTCAAACAATAAAAACTCAACTAAAACTTGACGATCCACTCTGGACAGAGATAGAAACTAACCTGAACTAAAAAAGAAATGGAATGAAAATAAAAACTAATTACAAAATACAAAACTATAACAACTCTGCTCACCTGTTTGTCTGTTTTCTGTACCTTTCCGTTTCACTGCTACTTTGAGGCTGCAGGAGAGAACAAACACAGTGACTGTACGGGCGTCGGCTATTGCGCATATGCACACGGCAGTTGGTAAATCTTTTCATTACTTTTTAAAAAGTTTAGTCTCTTGGAGAACTGGACAAATGCAACATCTCACATTTTCAAGCTGCCATAACCAAGAAGAATATGCAACTAACCTGAATGCCAGCAAGAACTTACCGAATAAGAGTTGGAGTGTTTGGGCAGTGTCTTAATTTCAGACGTCTGAGACTGGACGGAGGGAGAGGGACAGCGTGGCATTGTATTATTTTTAGGGGGTAAAGGTGGAGCGCTAATGTGAGAGCTGGGATACTGGAAGTCCAAACTGGAAAACTGGAAAATAAATAAATAAAAATGATAATAAAAAAAATATCACTCAATAGAGAGAACTTCTTTTAAAATCGCAGAAATGCGAATGAGGATGCATGGTGCACACAAGGTGCCTGGATTTTACTGTATAACAACTATTTAAACACAGAACTACAAATGTCTATTTGTATAGTCAAAAAGATGTGCAGGTGGTTTTATGAATCTATACTTGGGCGATGTTGCTTTCAAGTGACTATATATAGCATCCTATAACTAGTATTGACATTAAGCAGAAGGTACATTGCAGTCTAATGAGTTTGCATGTGCTTATTTTATTAACCAAAGATTAATGACTAATTTAATTTTGTCCAAACAATGACGTCGAATGAAAACTACATGACAAAGTTGACCTGCTAGAGGCTATACATGCAAACAATTATTTTCTCTTAACCCGATGGCGGGCCATACTATGGCTGTTGATGGCAGACCAAAAACTCAATTTGCTAGCACAGCACAGCTAAAATTAAACAACATGGAACACGGAAATGTATTTACACACCTTCCTCAGGGCAGCTATTTCCTTTACCATTTCTTCAATATCCACATGATCCTCTTCGTCGTCGTCATCATCGCCCTCCTCCACCAGCACCTGATCGCTGACTGGCACGTACGGCTCCAGGAGGATGGACTCTGTTCCTCTGATGTCGCAGCGGCAGTATGGGCAGGTTTGGCCAGCTGACTTCTGCTAGATGAATATCAACAACCCATCATCGGAAGAGGAAAAGAGAACGTTCACGTGAATGTGAAGAAACACCCATTCTCTTCAGCAGATTAATATCTTTTAAATTGTACAGTATGTAGTGGAATATGTTGAACATGTCTTCAAAGACAAAGGCCTCTGGCTGTTTGAAAGATAAAGGTAGTGGAAAATACCACGTTCAACAGACCCTGTAGATTGTGGTTTTCCACCTCAACATAAAAGGGAATCGTTGTAACATTCTGCTTTTGCTTCCGCTACTATAGCACAGAGCCTTTGTGTTTTTCCAGGTTTTGATGTGACCTCGATTTGTTAATATGATTACACAGACTGCTCGCCATACTATGTTATCTATTTTTGTACGCTGGTACGTCTCTAGTTTTAACAGGGATTAATGTTTATAGGGAACCTCACTACAAAATAGTTCTTTTCATTACATTAGTTCAAACATACGTTAAATCTAACTGCCCGGAAGTCTTTTGTTGTGTCAGATGATCGTCATTAAAATCCCTACTTACAAATTTTTCACAAAAGAAACAAGACATAGATTTCACTATAGCTGTGTTTATGACTAACAGAAACACCTTTAACCTCTCATGAACAGTATGCCAAGATAATGGTTTATGCATCTTGCACACAGTTGTACAGAAGGAGCAATGCATACTCAGCAGGAGTTTTTTTTCTAGATGTTTATCAGCAGCTAAATTATTGGGCCGTACTCCAGATATGACAGAATGAATGAGTTAGCAACATGCAACAGGACAGAAATGAGAGGATATGTAGGACATTTCCTTGAAACAGTGATGCTGTTTGCCATCTTGGAGATGACATAATCGATATGATGAGACCAAGATAAAGAGACGTCTGACTTAAAAACTTCATGTTTACGTTTCCAAACAACAAATCAATCGAGATCCTATCAATAAAAAAATTCAGGGCCACTGTAAAAGCATCCCTACTACAGAAATATGATGCATGTAGTCTATAAATGTTCTATTTCAAACTCTTACTGAATTTAACATACACGTTCTGATATTTGGTATGCTGCTGCAATGCTGATTTTGTTTTTGGGTTATGTTCCTTACACCTTACATGTCTATGTAAAGTAAACTTACAGTTAAAAAGAAAGTTTGCTTAACCTTAATCTCATAAAACTTACAACTTTTCCGTTGTGGTGTGGCATCCATGAAGCTCTTTGAACTTTCTTTTCAAGTTAGTCTCTTTTTCTCTCTCTCCCTTTCTCCCTCTCTCTGCCTTTCTCCTTCTCACATTACATGCGCACACTTTTTCTCATAGTGAATGTCACCGATGCAGCTCAAGGAGGATGTGAGGCTAAGCTCACACAGGAAGTCCTGAGCCAAATGTCAGGACATGTTGCTCTGCACCTTCAAAAAAACAAACAAAACACCTACTGAATAGGTGGAGGGCTTCTAGCTGGGATTGTCTGAGTAAAAGAACTAGCCAGAACCATGAAGCTATACTTTGACAGCTCCAGCTTTAATTCTGATTGGACGTCTTCTTTGTCACTCTGTAACTCGAAAGAGGAAGCAGGAAGTTGGGGAAGCCCCCCTGGAAGAGAACAAACGAAGTGCATACAGGACATGCTGTACACATGATGACTGAATTTTCTTTGGCTGAGAAATTTCTGTCATCTAAAGAGGTCAAATGTAAAGTGTATTGAAACATCAATATCACATGATATTCTGTACATTGTCCTCAGATTTTCACGTTTATATTATAGTGAATAGGCTATGAGCTACTTTGTATTATCTCTATTATATACAAATAAATAATGGTGACATTATGAGAGGATGATTCTTGAGTGTCATGCCTTGGCTATCAAGCTATAAAATCTAATAGGTCATCTAAAAATAGCTCAACAGAGCACATATTACAGGTGCTTTATAAGCATTGGTGCACTCGATATTGCCTGAGCTCGACTATAATTTTTCATGTAAACAAAAAAAAAGGAAAAAAAGAAAAGTGGAAGAGGAAAATCACAGCCATGTAGAAGTGTGATAATTCCATATTATTTTTTGAAGATAATATATGAATACTGGGGGAAAAAATAAATCAAGGTAGTTTTTCAGAGTTAAAATAACTTCTTGCCAATCCTACATTTTAATAAAGTGTTTGCATGAGAAATCTTTTTTTGCACCAACCCCAAACCACATTCAAATAACCCGCATTGTTACAGTACAGCAGGACTGCAACCAACGACCAACCCGTGGCCTAAAAAACTATATCTAGTTCAGCCAGCCCAGACTGTTTCACCCCAATGAACACACAACAACGGTTACAGTAACTGTCTGTCTCCCTTCAACGTCTCTGTATGAGCGGGATATATTTGAACATGCGTCTGTGAATTTGAATGGATTTAAATAGGTTACAGATTTGAAAACTTTGAGTCCGTGGATGAAGATTCATACCTGCCAGCCTGTGAGGCAGGTTTGGCACAGGAGATGGCCACAGGGCTGAATCCGGGTGTCTTTATCCCTCTCTGTGCATATCTTACATAGCTGGTAGGTGCTGCCGATCTCACAGTAAAGCTCATACTGTTCCTGTTTGGTGGTTGTATTTAGTCAGAGAGACAAGACAACATCTCAGGATATTATCTGTTTTGTCTTGGCAAAGGTTCAAGATGCTGCAGTTAAATAGATAATGATGTATAAATTGCAGCCACTCACTTCTGTAACTTTAACTTTTCCTCTGCTGGCTGGTTCACACAAGCTTTTCAAGTCAGGGTTCACATCCCGGCCATCTGGGTACAAGTAGCTGCAGGCACAGAAAAGCACGGAGCTTAGAGAAAAAACACATAAACAAAAGAAGCAATTCAGAGAAATGTACATGTTTGTCCTAACCAGCCCTGATTGAAGCCTTGAATCAGAGCTTGGTAGAGAGGTATGTCCTCCGGGATAGTCTGGATGATGGCACCATCAAATGTCACGTGGCCAATAGCCCACTCTCCCATTTTTGTACAGCTCAGACGAAAGATATAGCTGCAAGGAAAAGGAAAACATGTAGCTCACACAGAAAATGGAAAAATAACCACATTAAGAGACATTGAGGTTTTCCAGAAATATCAGCAGAAGATTTTACACAATTTTCAAATGGGGCTAATCAAATTAAATTCCTCTCATTCTCAGCTATAATAACAATAAAAAATTTGCACTGCATGATACTTTTGGCCATGGCTAATGTTTGTTTGCAGAAACATTTCTTGAATAAACCCCCAGAAAACTAAAGGTATAATATTGGAGCAATAAATGAAAAGATTCTCTTATTTATATATATATTTAGAATCTTGAGACCTTTTTCATATTTTCATACTTTTTGAATATTTTCTGAGTGATGCATGAATCCTCACCTCCCAGGTCTGTGCAGGTAGTGTTCCAGACGAGCTATAACCTGGTCATAGGTGAGGAAGGCCATGTAGCCTGGATGAGTCACGGCCAGCTGGTTCCAGTTCATTAAAAGAGTCCTCCACGGCTAAAAGAGATGAGGGAAGAGGATTTGATCTTGGATACTGCATGCCTTAACCCTTGGGGGGTCCTAAAAAAAAGTACCCCTTATGAGGTCCTAGAGCCAAAAATCGACCTTGCCATAAAAAGTGCTATAAAAAGATTATACATTAATATTTTATTCCACTTTAAATTAGCCAATCTTTTAGACCTACTTCTCCTTGAAATATTCATGTCAAGTTTTAATTATATTTCGCGGATTTTAACCCTCTATATCCCGGTTTTGTCACATGAGCGCACGGCCGTTTTTGGCGAAAAAAATGAAAAAATTAAATATTTTCCATAAAATACATTTGAAAGTTATATTTTATTGTACTTTTAATTAGGCCTTTAGATGGACCAAAGATCGGCACCAAACATAATTTCGATCGCCTTTTATTTTTTTTGCAGGAGCGCATTTCATAAAATGCACACACTATCGGTCCTAATCGACCACGCCCATAAAAGTGCTATAAAAAATTTATATATTAATATTTTATTCCACTTTAAATTAGCCAATCTTTTAGACCTACTTCTCCTTGAAATATTCATGTCAAGTTTTAATTACATTTCGCGGATTTTAACCCTTTATATCCCGGTTTCGTCACATGAGCGCACTGCTTTTTTTGCCCCAAAAAACATAAAACTTGAATATTTTCCAAAAAAAACATTTGAGGTAATATTCAATTGTTATTATAATTAGGCCTTTAGATGGACTAAAGATCGGCACCAACAGTCATTTCGATCGCCTTTTTTTTTTTTTTTCAGGACCAGAAAATGGTCTCCAGGCGGCAAATGCTGCTCCTCTAGGCCGAAATAAGTGCATCTTGCCGGGGCACGTCGCGACGATGACCGGGGCACGATCACCGGGGACTCATTTTTCCAGCACACACGTCCGATACCACGTGACAACAAATACGTCATTTCCTGTTGACTAAAAAAAAAAGCACCCTCTAATGGTCCTAGGGACCGAAAATGGTCCCGCCCCATCAGCGGGCGAAGCCGCTGCTGCACGCCGGAAATGAGGCTTCATTTCCCGCAGGTCTGTTACGGCAGCCCGCTGTTTTCCAGCCCGGGGTCAAATGTGGAGCAAGGGCGCCACCCAGTGGACAAATAAAAAAATTACAACTCTAAGGTCTCTTCTGCAACACGGAAATGATACTTAAGCGATCGCCGAGATGCTTACGGTATAAATCCTGCAGTGAAAAATAGCGTTTATAATGGGTTTCAATGGGGCGATTTATGGCTCTAGGACCTCAAGTGGATGTCGGTTTTTAGCTTAGCCACCTTAAGCTAATCGAATAAACGGAGACGGCAATTCTAAAGAAAAATGAAAAAAAAAAAAAAGGGTTGGAAGGTTTGTCTATATTCTATTCAACACAGTGAAAATGGCCTAATATTAAAAAACGCTGAGGACGAAAAAATGGCCGTAGGTCTCCCTGAGGGTTAATCTTTTGCACGCCCTTGTTAGTGACACTGTCCGGTCATCTCCTCTAAAAGGGCAACTGATCTGTTTAGTGTTTGGATTTGTTCTCTTTGAACAAACATGAGCTTTAGCGGTGCTGTACAGTTTTCTTATTTCATCTATCGTGCGAAGCTACAGTAACTAGCTACTGGTAACAAACCATTCTCCGACAAGCAAAAATGCAAATAGACATATTTCCAACACCATCTGGTTCTTAATGTAACAAAACTTTCACCTTACCTGAAACAGTCGCGTGAAAACATCAAACTCAAACACAGAGATGTGATCGTTGCAAGTTAAGTCAATGGTTGACTTCAGAGCCATAGATTCCATCCCTTCCTCAAATGGATGTACATTTCTCAGCTGTTCTTTAAAGGTATTCCACTGCACTATACACCTGTCAGAACACATGCTTAATGTTTGGTAGATGTAAACATACACATAAGACGATGTCAAGAAATGTTTCAATACTAACTTGTCGCCAAATGACTCCCTCCAAAAGTCCTCAGCTGCAGATAACGCCACCCTGTATTTGTCACCCTGAAAACATCCTCCTGGATAAAAGGCCTTCAGCTCCCACAGCATGTGACTGAACAACAAAGTCAGCTTGGTCAAATTCCTCCTGAGAATGAAAGACGTCACAGACTTTAAGCTCTGGCTGCAGAAACTTTTATAGAAACATTTATAGTTTTGCTCCACAGTGTCTGAGTAATCATGCAATACAATCTTTTTCTAGGCAGAAACCCTTGTGTTTGTGAATCTCAAGTATACACAGTGTTCCTATTTAAAATGAGTTTTCCTAAAGCTTTATGTAATTGCATTAAGTACAAATAGATATCTGAACTTTTAGCACTGGTGCACAAATATAGGCACTGTTATATACTACCTTTCTGTTTCAGTTGCAAGAAATACAGACACTTTCCATAGATACAAACACACAAACAGAATCAAACACACTCAACAGGTAGTCCACCTTGCAAACAGGATGCTGCCTGCTGCATGCTTGTCTGTAAATACCACAAAATGTTCCATTGGCCAGTGTGTCACTTTAGGCCAGTCTCAATAGTCTTCTCAGGCACTTCAAAGGCTTTCTATAAATATAATTGATATTTTTGATAGTTTTATTTTGATGCTACACATATTTATAACTTTTAGTTTAGTTAACAAAAAACTTTCTCTTTTTGCTAGAAGCAACTTGGTGCAACTCTCAAATGGGAGTATATTAAAAAAAAATAACAACAACAACAACAACAACAGCAATAACACCTCCCCACCACATACACACACATACACATGTTACATTCAAGCATGCTATAATGTGTAGTGTTAACAAGTAAGGGTCTGTCCTCCTCCATGTGTTTTATGCAGCACAACATGTATAAAAATGTGTTAAAAAGCTAGTGCATGTACTACTACTGAACTTTGAAAACACAGAAGCTACGGACATTTAGATATGCTTTCACTTTTTACATGTGGGCATTACTTTACAATAAATACAATGAACAAGTAGAGGAGGGCTTTAATTTATGTTTCCATATTTATTGTCTATATTGACTAAAAAACACTACTGTCTGTTTCAGCTCTCTGTGCACTAATCCCAATCAATAATTCGAGTATTTAAACTTACTAAGGAAACTAAATTTCGTAACACAAAGTATTTCCTCTTTTCTAACACTTTTATGATGCAACTCTGGAGGCAATCATAACTGTTGAAATATTTAAAATTCTTTAGAAATCTGCTATTGTGGATAGTGGTTATAGACTTTCCACCTCAATGAGAAAAAGAAAACCCTCTATGGTGTTAAATAGAGTACTCAAGAGTAATAGTAGAGGAGGAGGCGGGAGGAAATGTGTAAGCCACATCTCTCACTCTGGCTGGGCCTTTGTACTTAAAAATATCATTCAAAAGACAGAAACACTGCACTGAATAGAACCATAAACACATCAGCTAACATTAGGGGAAGTGCTTGAATTCCTTTTATTATGAGATATAATAATTTGCATTATAGTAATTTGGTGTCATTTGTAGCTGAACATTGTTGGCATGTTCCTCACCAGCTTGTGCGTGACCTCAAACAGTTTGATGTGAAGTTCCTTGTTACTGTTGCTTTCTTTCTTTTTTTTGCATCACGCAGCAAAACAGAATTACTTCAAGTAATCTCTGGGTCAGTAACCACCTTTGAACTCTGCCAGCACCAAACAAGATGTTCCATGGTGCAAGATTTCAGATTTAATTGACAGGTATGTAAGTGAAAGAGAGCCGCTTGCATCGAACACTATGGGAATATTTCTCCAATTTGAAACAATTCTGCATGTTAATATTTAGAATCATAATCATATAGCTATTATCAGTGTTTCTTGTTTTTTCAAAGAATACAGATTCGTGTTTAAAACCATTTGCAACACCCAAACTATGTGGTAACCACTACTTGTTTTATAATATAAATTCTGCCACAATTCAGAGCAAGACTATTATAAATCTACTCCACTTCAGAAATTTGATAGTTGTGTGTAGTTCTACAAAACACTATGTGAGGCCCCTTCCTCCGTCAAAATGACAGTGCACAAATATTTCAAAAAAATAGATAAATAACTGACAGACTTAAATGCATCATAAGTAAGTAGCTAGAGCTCTTTAGATATAACGTGGCTTGAGGGCGATCGTGGTTCAAGAGTTGGGAGTTCGCCTTGTAATCGGAAGGTTGCCGGTTTGAGTCTCGGTCCTTGGGCGAGACAGTCAGTGCGCCCCAGGGTGGCTGTGGCTACAATGTAGCTTGCCATCACCAGTGTGTGAATGGATGGATGACTGGTTGTGTAAAGCACTTTGGGGAACTAGTAAAGCGTTATATAAATACAGACCATTTACCATACGTGAGGAGCTGATAATACTTATAATTGACTATTTCAATAACATTGTCGGTATTGCTAATTTGACTTGTCTGAATACTTACTGCATGATTGGTGAAATAAGAATAATGCTTCCTTAAACATGTTTAAAAAAGTATAATGTGCAACAAGTTAATACAGAAGTGTGAACTACCTATGTTGTTATGCTAATGCTGCAGCTGTATGCGTGCTTCTTAAATTTCTTTCAGATACCCTCAAAGTTGTCAGTGTTTCGCTTATGATAATCTTCCAACCGCTAAAGCTTCCACTGTTGGTTTCTGTCGTCTCAAATAATAATTAGATCTCACTTCTGTTTTTAATTTTTAACAGGCAGAACTTTCATGTAAAGAACTGCTATTTCAGCTTCCAACAGTCAAATACTTTAAAAGCAGACTGAAAATTTGCTTATTTGTATGAGCTGTAGCAGTACAATCCAAAAAAAACGATGAGAATATAAAAGAGATTTGTTCTGATGTCTAAACCACAATATGTATAACAATTTGTGAACTTGCCACATGACTGACCATGCAGGATTTGTGGTATGAGGGCCATCTGTTGTACATGCTTGAGATTCTTGAAGATGACGACATAAAACTGTAAATATGGGTTATGTGATTTTCATATTCTACGGGAAAATCATCTTTGAAAACAGCTGCTGGCTGTGAAATTTTAGCAGAACTGAGCGTACATTGTGCAGCATGCAGTGGACTCTATAGAGTTACAGCCAGCTCCCCAAATGAACCAGCAGAAGGGATAAGAATGATATTTAAACTGTAATTTTGATGTTGATATAATTATTTGTTTATTAACTTTTAACATGCTAAACAAAGATTTTTTCAATGTATAATATAACCGAGCTACTTCAGTTAGTAGATCACTGTCACCTCAAGCAGTTTTGTGGTTTGAACTGACTATGGTCAGGTGGAACCTTTCTGTGTCTATTTTTACTGTGCGCCCCAGTTACTTTTCACTGGTTAAAGGTTTACATGCAAGCTTAACTAATGGTGCTAAGTTGGTTGCAGGAGTGGGGGCTGCTCTCTATATTAACCCTGTGATGGAGTAGTGACCCGTCCAGGACAAAACTCCACTTATTTCGCAGTTGCTGCACAAATTTTGAGCGCTGCTTTTCAACAGCAAACCGGCCAGCGCCTTGGAATAAAGCTAAAACATTAAAATGTAATATCAAAGCACATGAAGGTTAATGCAACTACATCCAGTCAGAACAAAAAAAAAAATCATCATCAATCATCATCACCAGCTAGTTGATAAAAGATTGGACTATATTTTAGTTGGTGCTCACCGAGAACACTGCAAATCAGCTTTTCTTTATTCAGCATTCACGCTAGCTAATAAATTTGGCAGGGCGCTAAACTTGTGACAACAGAATAGTTATTTGCTCACTCAGTTCTGAACTAACACCGGTTGCAGGTTGGTATATTCGTAGGCAAATGCGGGCAAAAAATCGTGCTCAAGGTTAGACAGTCTCTTTCTCACACTGCTCAAATTCAAAGGATGTTGTTGTTGTTTTTTCTAGTTTCCCCATATTAGCATCACAAAAGTGCAAGGTTGGCTCTTTTCCACCTTAATTATTAGTATTCCAAACAGGTGCAGGAAAATGCAGCCAACACTCCACATATAAGTAAGTCTATTAAGCTGTTCCAGAATATCCACTTGAATGAAACAGCAGACAGAAAGTTATAGTACAAACAGAAAATATAAGTACAGAGAGTAAAGTCTTATTTTATTTTGCCTCAGCTTCTATAGGTGGTTTAAAATAGTTTTTTCTTCAGTGCATTTAATTTGTTTAAGGATGAGCTTAAACCTCTATCACTGCTTTCAAGTAAGACTTTTAAATCAGGCAATTATAATGGGCTATATTTAATTTGAACTTTTTTTCCTTTAGTAATGCACAAGTGGTATAAAACCCTTGGTCACAGGATACTGGAAGAAGAAATGGGGGAAGGTTTTGCTTTTTTCTTTTATAGTCTATTTAATATTCCTGCAGAAGTTGAGTTTAGAGAGACAAAACTCTTATGGTTTCTGTTACTTAAATTCATTCCCACAAAATTGACTAGCCACAGCACCTACATTAGATACTCTACACAAGATTTGACACTAGATCAAATGACGTAAATTGAGAGTCTTCGTATTTTACAGTTCCTTTGGTATATCAGAAAAAAAATTGGCTTGAGAACATGATCTGGTTGAGAGTGAAGGAATCGTAGTGTAATCTGGCAATAATAATATCAGATGGATGTTCACTCATTTTGCTTTTTATAATTTTCTGTCCAGCTTCTTTTATTAGCATCTGGTTAAAAACACATTGTATTTGCTTCGATTAGGAAAGCTCGGGTATTTGCGTTACTTGGATCGGCATGGCCGATTTCATTTGTGGCACCAAAAGAAATGGAAAGTCTGGAAAATTCGAATCTAAGATCTTACAGTGACTTGCAAGACAATTGGTATGAAGCGGAGATGTCAAACTCATGGTCAGTGGCCACATACAGACTGTTTTAATCTCATTTTGGTCAACTGTTGCACAATACCAGATTAAATAAGACCTCAGACCTCTTTTAGTCTTAAAGAAATAGAGGTACATTTTAACAGTATTTAAACTTCAAGCTTAAAAGTCGTTTATGACTCCATTATATTTCATACAGGAATATGCCACATAAAATGTCTTGTTTCCCTAATCTGACAGAAGTTCTAAAACCTTCTTAGATAATTAAATAATTTCATTTTTCAACAATTTTACGCAAAGAAAAGTTAACCCAATTCATCTCCGTCAGCTGAATGGCTTTCATCATCACTTTTGGCATTAAGTATCTGCCTACAGTAAAGCTTGATATTCCAGGTCTGACAGCCATGGATTACTGCAAAACACTACAAAGCAGTGATTAGAAGTGGTAAATTAAAATAACACAAGTCCATAATGATGACAAGCACGTATATTTACATAGCAATAAATTATCCAACAGAACTTTCTATTGTCCCTGCCACACGAACAGACTGGTTCCTGCAAGAAACTATGAAAAATTGCAAACAAAGTGGACAAATTCATGGGTGAGAAGCATTTTGATAATTAAAAACATCACATAGGTACATATAAAGGTATGACTGGCATCATAAATGACCACTACCTGAAGATTATTTAAATAATAAAACAAATATCCGAGCTGTATTGTGAAAAATAAGTGCTGTTGGTCAGTTTTTCCATATTCAGTCAGGCTGCCATCGTTACAGTTAGTAATGCATAGGCACGGCTCCTTAGCTTAACCATCCCTATAATCGAGGCGTCGTGGTAGGCCGTGCTTTTGAGAAGTCTGACAATGCTTCACACCTCGTTCGGACAAAGGCCAACATTTCAGACAATCACCTTTATGACATGTTCAGTTCTTAACAACTTGATACACAACGCTTCCAAAATTCGGTCAGAAACTGATTTCCTACTTCCGTACATATGCTGCTGTTAAGGAAATTTGACCTGTGAGACTTCTGGAAAGCTTAGTGAGGATTTTCTTAATTACTCTCTGAAAATCTAAAAACATATTTTTGGGGCCAAAGAAACAGAAATTTGGCAGATTAACCTGTTAATCTGTCGCCCCCCCCCCCCAAAAAAAAAAAAAAAAAAAACGAAAGAAAATTTATTATTATTTGCGATGACTTCACATGTCTTGTCACTTGTCTGAACAAGGCCAAAATACTGAAAAAAAGTGCACGCTTTCACATATAAGAGACTGGAGCTAGGATGAGTTTGCATTTTTGGTTAAACTGATGAAAAACATAAATATAATCTAAACAAATGCTAATTTTACAAATGTCACAATGTTCTGTTATAGTAAAAATGTAATAATGAGTATGTTACACAGAGTTTTCTTTTTCTTAAAAAAAAAAGTTGTTCTTTGTTTTCTAAACAATTTCTTGGTCTTGAAACATTTTGGTGTTTCAAGACCAAACTTTCCCTCTTCCCCTGCATGTGTATGTAGATGCCAGCCAGGGGCCCTCTCACCTGTAAGTTGAAGTCTCTTCATATATCTTCCTCCGTCCTTCTTTAAACAGCAGTAGAGCCCGCTCTGTCTTATCAAAGAGGTTTTTGATATGGATCCTCAGGTACTCTGCCTCGTCTCCGTGTGGCACCTGTCCACCTGCCTGCCTGAAGCCTTGGAAAGGCTCCCAGACCTGGATGAGCAGCACTGAGGTCTCTGACAGCAGCTGTGGTAGGTATGGCGGACTATTTCTCAGTCCAAGCCGAGGGGTACTGCACAGCTGTTGGAGTTTATCCAGTCTTCTGAGGGTCTTGCCCACGAGCCGAAGATCACCACGAGTGGGGGGCCCGGAGCTCAAATTCGGGCTCCTGGACGCACCCAAATCTGCTGCCGCCATTGTTCTGCTAATGTGAGGTTTCAGGTGAAGTCAACCAAAAACTCAGTCTGTGAGTCTGTGAGTGTGTGTGTGTGTGTGTGTGTGTATGTGTGTGTGTGTGTGTGTGTGTCAATAAATATCTACAGTTCTTCTGTGTCAAGAGATGTGTAATCGCAATTTTTGAATGTGTGAATATTCATAAGCAATGAAGCTAGTGGTTGGTTCAAGTTTTTGAGCGTTCACTCTGATATTTGTCTTTAGAACGATATTTGCATGCCATCATGTTAATCTCAGAAGCATGCATCTTGTCCTCCTTAAACTGCATCCATTGTTGAGCCATAACAATCCAGTAGTATTACATTATCCAGCAACAGACAATAGGAGCAGTTACAATTACGTTTCATTTAAAAAGGAAAAGAAAAGTGTGCTCTTCCAGCCAATACAGCCACTTCTACTGATTTTTCGCTCACTCCTGTGTTCGTCTTTCAGAAATACGAAAATACAAGTGCTACAAAACAAATTCTACATTGTAAGTTTAACTTAATACGGGCCTTACAACACTCGAGGCCAAGAAAAGCACTAAAAATAAAACACAAAGAGGCACTGAGGCTAACACCAAGCCCTCAAAACATTTGAAACTTCTGCCATCACGCTCCCTTCTCCTCTCTCTCTCTCTCTCTCCACCCCTACACATTTATAGCAGATTTTAAGCACTGTACTCTTGCTTACCAACATCTCAGCAGCAATGCAGTCCTAGAGCTAGTGCATCTACTGTCAGCGCAGCGGAAACATGTTTTCTGTCATGGCCTGAAACATTACTGTTTCTCCTTTGTCTTGCTTGATGTCACTCTGCCCCTCGTCTTGATTGTCTTGCTGCAACCAGGAAACCAAATAGGTTTGTTTCTTTGGTCTATTGCTCAGGCAGACAAGCGGAGGGAGAGAGAGAGAGAGAAACAGAGGGAGGGAGAGAGGTGGGTGGCAGGGAGGGAGGAAGACAGAGAGGTGTGGACTCAAAACTAAACTTTTACTAAGAATGAAAGCAGAGTGCAGCTAAACTAGTCACTATCCAGACAGGTATAGTAACTAATGAGCTGGACGCCTGTGAAATGAATACAAAGGTCAAAGAACCGTAATCTTCACCTCACTGTTTTGTCTGTATAACGTTTAAATTAAATTTAAAAATTAAATTAATTTTAATTAATTTTAATTTTAATTTTAATTTTTAATTTTTAATTTTTTTTAAAAACTGTATGATATTTTCTTGAACAATGTATATGTAAACTTCATAATCTTAACACCTCATCTGCTGTGCTTTTCAAAACATTTTGAAGACTTCTGGGCACTGAGTTTAGAAATTTCTTGAGTTTTGGTCTCAGAATTTAGTCCAATTCTTTTTTCTTTAAAAAAAATTAGTCCTATTGTTGCCTGATATAGGTTTTCAGCTGCTGAAGAGTTTGTGGTCACACTTGATGTATTTTTTTATTTAACCATTGAGCAAACATTCTCAAGGTGAAAGATCTGGACTGCAGTCCAATTCAGCACTCGGACTCTTCTCCGATGAAGCCATGCTGTTGTAATAGCTGCAGTATGTGGTTTTGCATTGTCCTGCTCAAAAATACAAGGCCTTCCTTGAAACAGACATCATCTTTAGGGGAGCATATGTTCCTCTAAAACCTTTATATGACTTTTAGGATTCACAGTTCCTTAAAAATCATGCAAGCTGCCCATACTGTGTACACTTACACTGCATCCCTATACCATCAAAGAAGATGCTGGAAGGTCTCCCTCTTCTTTAGCCTGGAGGCCACGGCGTCTGTGATTAACAACAAGAATATAAAATTTGGACTCATATGACCATGGATCAAATTCCGACTTTTAAAATGAGTCTTGGCCCACAGGACACAACGGCGTTTCTGGAGTATGTTTAACTATAGCTTCCATTTCATTTGATAGAGCTTTAGTTGCTCTCTGAATCTTTTGATGATGTTATGCATGTTATGTTATGTTATGTAGATCATGAGAGTTGCAAAGTATTTGCAATTTGATGTTGGAAACACATCAAACTGGATGTTGGGAAACACTGTTTTTAAATATTCCATTATCTTTTTATGCATTACTTCACCGATTTGACAGCATCTCCCAATCTTTAATTCTGAAAGACTCTCCCTCTCTAAGACGTCTCTAGCTAATCATGTAACAGATCACTTTGCTTAATTACTTTCTAGATTAATTGCTGGATGTTCTCCCTTTTTGACATTTCCCACTTTTTCAGCTGTTTGTTGCCCTGTGGCAGAATTCTTTTGACCTGTAGAGACATCAAATTTGAAATGAACACATTTAGTGGATGAAGGTGTCCAGTTTCCCAGTTTGAACATTTGTTCTATTGTGCATAAAATATTGTCTTCTAGTTTTCATTACGTTCAAATTTAAAGAATGTCACAACTTTTCTGGAATTTGTGTTGTACTTGGGGACCAAGACAGAACCCATTTTTAAGGTAATTATATATAGCTATGGGAGCCAATGAAGTGTCTTCAATCCTGAGGCAATGTTATCACATTTTCATGTATCTGTGAGGATTCTGGCTACTGCATTTTTAAAGTTTGTCTTTTTTTTAATCATCTTATATCAGCACAACTCAAAACACCTCCCCGGTATTTAGTAAAACTCAACATATACATTGTTCAAGAAAATATCATACAGTTTTTAAAAAGCAAAATTTGCTGTTTTTGTCAGTTTCTGTGGTCAGGTATTTCTTTCATACTTTGCTATCCACCTAACCACTTCATAGCAAAGAGCACTGATCTGCTAATGGCTTTTCAGGAGGCTGATAGCACAAATAATAACCATGTCAAATATACGATGTTCGCAAAATGCTAAAGTTAAAAGAAAACAAACTAAACATTAGTCTGGAAAACCTCCAAATTTTTCATTTGGATTCATCACTTCTTAAAATCTGTTGCTACTAATTTTTAGTCCAGTTCATGTGCAGCCTTTTCTCCATTTTCCCCTTCATTAAGAATAAGATCTCGACAGGCACCTTTCCACCGAGAGCATTTCTGATGAGGCTTCAGTGAACAGTACTGAAAGGCCAGATGCATCTTTTAGGCTCTGTGTCAGATCCTTGTTGGATTTGTTCCTTTTTCTTAAGGACACGACTTTCATCTACTGTATATATTTTTTTCTAGGCCTGACACTTCAATCAATACATAAAAGGTGAAAATAGTCAGGTATGAAGACTGAACTGAAAATGAGTGAAAAGGCAGCCCAAGAAAAACTTTAAAAGACCAACTACAGATCAAGTCCTTCTAAAAATAATTACAACAAAGTCTGGTTCCTTGGAAGGGAAAAAAATGAAGCAAGGAGAGGTGGCTTGAGATTTTGGCACAGTATGTAAACTGTACTGGGACTCAATCCAGAATGGACAGGAGCAGATACAAATCCCCAGGTGTGAAATGTAAATGAAAAGATTTTCATTTTACATTTACTGACATATTTTCATTCTTGCTCTTTTTTGATACCGAGTCAGTATCTTGTTTAAATTACATTTCAAACAGGTATTACATATACAGTAGATACATCTAATCATGCATCGTCTAAATGAAGCCTGGCTTGAAGTATCCACAAGGGGGAGACACTAACTCAGCCTATCAGACTAAGCACATCCAGTTTTCAGCTGCCAGTGCAGTCTTTTCATTTTATTTTTATTTTTACTTTACTTACATTACTTTTCACTTAAATTCCAGTTGACTCTGCGTTAAGTGAAGAACATACATATCACATTTCAAAAATGCTTTGGTCTTTTGACTCACTAAAAGTCACATTTTCTGTAGCTGTAAATGCTGCAGTAGGTTAGTGCTCCTCCATCTGCTAGTAATAACAGCTATCAAACCCACTAATCAGGGGAACACATCAGAAGTTTGTTTAGGCCCAAATCATTTATTTATGTTTTTGCAAGATTCAATTCATGTCTGCATTTTTTTTTAAAGATTCAAGATGCACCTGTGCTCTCAGAGCACAAGAGGGCCCCATTTCAGTGTTTTGCAGCTTGTGTCCATATTTTACTTTCTATCATCTATGATTATTACTTCACCTGAAGCCTGAATTAAGTCCCTAAAATGTTAAATGAGTGTGAGAAGATGTTCTGTTGACATATATTTGCATCTTCTTAAATGTCACCAAACTTCAGTAACTTCACCAAACTTTCATCCTGCTGTAATCGATATGAAGTGCGTGTTCAGGATCAGGCCGGGTGTAAAAGAAGTAAGCATGTAATTTTCATAAAGGCTGACACTTAAATCCAGACCATAATGCTTGAATAACCCAACAGCTGCAGATCTTGTTTGTATAGTGTCAGGGCTTTTTAGGGACTTTAGACACTATACTTAACTTTCCGTTGCCCACTCCACACTTCAGTGGAAAGAGGAAAGTCCCAAATTGACCAAGGTAATCTGAACATGGCAGAGGGTGGGGTGGGATAAGATTAAAGATAAGAAGATGAGATGTGATTTTTGCATGTGTTTGCATTTTCAGGATTGCATGCAGAATTTGATATCAGGAAAGGTGGGTACCTGTAAGCGTAGCAGTAACATGAATTAACTGATGAGTCAATCTTCCTTTATCCCTAATCCCTTTGGAGATTGCTTGAATTCAGCTCTGATCTGCAGCCTGGTGATATCACCAACTCAAGGCAAGGGATAAACTAATCAAATATTTGAGACAAATGCTGACAATGTCACATTAAGCCTTATTTGAACTAAGGCAGCATTGTGGTGAAGGTGTTAGCACTCAACTCCACCATCTGGCTGGGACCCCGTGCTTGCACAGTTTCTCCCAGACATGCAGTTAGTGGGGTTAGGTTAACTGGTAATTTTTAAATTGCCCCCTAGGTGTGAGTGTGAATGGTTGTCTATATCTCTGTGTTTGCTCTGCGACAGGCTGTTGAGCTGTCCAGGATGTATGCAACCTCTCATCATTAGAGGATCCTTGAAAATTTCAAAAGGGAAGTTTACCTTTCAAAATCTTTTGTCTTTTGTCACCTCTTCCTCATGAAATGTGTTTGCTTGCTATATGGCAGAAACAGCTTAAATTACTCTAAATACAAGGTAGAAGCCATGGTCCAAGCATGTGGCTATGCTTGCACAGTGAACATATTTACAGTAACAGAAAGGAAAACACTAAATGCATTGTTGGAGTAGCTTGCTTCAGTAACCTGCTGGTTTCAGTAACTTTCTGGTAGCTGCACTACTTCTTTGCATAATGAGTTGAGTAGTTCAACTATTCCTTTGCTAGTCTTTGCTTACTGAAAACACAGAGAACTCTGGGGCATGACCTTGATATAGATCATGACATTGAACTATAAAGGTATGGCCAGCGCGTTTGTCAGGCAGGGCATCACCACAGATAGCATACAAAACGATGTCACACATTAATTTGTGGTCTGCTTTATAACTGTCACAATGTTGTTTTATTAGATGTCACAAAATTTAGAAGAGTCAAAAAGCTTGCAAGCTTGATTTTCAAACTATATAGATGCCTGGCACAGACATAGAGACCTACTTATTAGTGCTAACAAGAGGATGGATGGATAGATGGATGGATAGGACTACCCAAATTACTAGTCAGATAATTGCATTAAAAACGCTCCAAAAGCTATAGTAGGACCACAATTATGGACTTTAATTAAAATAAATTGTGCTGTTAAACTGGTTACTTTAATACTGGAGTCCATGTGGACGGACTTTCTTTAGGAGTCAGCCTGAAGTGGTCATTTGAGGAACTGCAGTTCCAATATTGCTTAATTTTCTTTAGCCCTGAAAGGTCTCATTTGGCCACCACCACATGGCTGTGCAGAGCATGCGCAGAAGAGCCCATAACTCACAGCATCAAGTAATCAATGATAGGCCTTCCAAATACACAGGTAAGTAACAAAATCTTAGGGAAGTTCATGCTTCTTTTAGAAGTTACTGCACGACTGGATGAACCTGCGTGAGCCTTCACCTGTTCTGTTCTCTGAGAGGTTGGTGTCTGACTGATTGCTATGGTTTAAGGCTCCTTGGGGCAGTATTTGTTGTGATTTGAGGATATATAGCTGAACCTGAATTGAATTATAAAAAAACAAACAAAAAAGACAGAAAGCAAAGCAATATTCATGTAGTTCCCAGTTAATAGTGTGGCTATTCGTTTATTTACTCATGACCAGTCTCTAGCAAAATAAAATATTTTGCTCTAAACTCGGCTGAGACAGCCTTAAAAAATTATTATGTTTGAATCTAGCATCAAGTCATCTTTTCCTTGACTTCGTCTTTGTAACAGAAAGGGTTGTTTTTTCATGTTTTGATAGTAGTTAGTAGTAATAGTTTCTGCAAGGTAATTTAATGAATACTTTGATTACCTTGCTAAACTGAAAGTTGCTCACAAATCAAAATTTGTATTGAATCCAAATTTAATGTTGAAACATTAAATGTGAAACAATGTTGAACTATTTTAAAAGAAAAAAGTTGTCACCTATTGATCATGTGCTGGACAGTCGATCGACAGTCGACTAGTGCCTCCGTGTTTGTTCTGTACATTGCTATTGCACAGAGTCTCTGAACAAGCAACGAGCCATGAACTTCTTGCGAAATTCGGTGTTAAATGTTTTTAACTTGCATGCAAAACAGACAGATGTCAGAAGTCGGAAATGCAAGAATGCTATGAATTCGTCGCTGTTTTCCTGCCTTTCTTAGTATAAAGTTAAGTGGTAGAATCGTTTTGTTTCGGTTTAAAGGGAAAGCACCGTGTCGCTCTGACACTTCATTAAAAGCAGATGAAAGTCGCGCAGCTGCACTCTACCTTGTCATAGGTGCACTAGGACACACATAAGTACCTTATCTCTTAGCGTTTCTTCACATGTAGACTATTTTATTTTAAATTTTTGTGTTTTTCCCCCCACAGGTCATTGAATTCGAACGCTTATCTAAACCCCACTAGTGACTCAAAAGGAAACAGGGTGATGGTCTGATCGCTGTCCAGTTGATTTCATGGATATGGGAATTGCGCACGGTCGGTTCACTTTGCTTTGACTGATTCCAATAAACTTCTTCAGATCTCGAAGAATCTCTCCCAGTTGATGCCAAGGATCATGACCATGAACGGTACCCACAAGTCGGTTGCCCCAGTGCCGCTGGATTTGCGCACCAATGTCCGAGTGCGTGGGAACGCCGGGGGGACTCCAGCCTGTGGCTCCAGGGACGCTCGGGTAACAGGCGGTTCACCTGCACCTCCGGCGTTCACAGGGGCGGACAGTTTAGATGAAAACTGCCCCACGGTCAGAGGCGTATCGGTCTCACCAACCAGTACTTCTCGCAAGCGTCCAGCGGATAGATCTGCCTCACAGCTTCCTTTTAGGAAACGCCCGATTCCTGTCGAACCGGAGACCAAGAGACTGTCACCGTCTAAAGCAGAAAGAGAAGACCGATTTTCTCCTCCGGAAGATAAGACTTTAGCCGATCCCGTGGAAAGAGTCGGCATAGCACCAGTGACTCCCAGGCAGCTGGAAGGACAGATTCCAAATGGATACCCCATATGCTTTTTCCCTTACGGTAAGCCCTGCTGGCCAACATTAAGTCTAATACTGCAGTATGTTGTGCAACAGCTTTATTATTTTGTTTTGTTTTTAAATATTGTAAGTGTTTAAACCCCAAAGTAAGAATTGGACCATGAGACTATGAGACCATGAGATGTCTGTAAAATTACCATCTGAAGTTTTGATTTCACTGTTCTCCAAAGAAAAACGCATTGAATATTTGTTTGGTTTAACCAATAATACGTGAAATAGCAGCCTGTGGGTAAAATGATCAGACTAGCTGACAAAATGTAGGTTTGGAGGACAGAGCAAGGCACTACATGTTGGGGCATATCATTTTTGTGGTATTACAGGGCATTACCTGCTAATGCTGTTTTGATTTTTAAAACTGTGGCAACAGACAGCTCCTCCTCCCCTTTCTTTAGTGGTTTTCTCTGCCAGTGTGACATTGTGGCAGAAAAGACAGTGAAGTCAGAGACCATAGAGAAGCTACTGCTGCTGAAAATGCCCACTAAGCTATTTTACACCTACTGTACCCCTCATTAGTGTGTTCACTGCATGAATCAAAGTAGCTCATAATTTATAATTGAATACAGCACACTCATATTTACAGTATATGACTTGTAACTTATCCACTTCCTTATTACAGAAATCACTTGCTTGCCAGGAGCTTTTCTAATTATTCATTTATATCTTCATCATTTCTCTTTTCTTTCTCTCTCCCTGCAAACTTCTTTTTATTTCTCTTTCTCATTGTTTCTATTTCTCATTCTGTGTCATCCCTGCTTAGGTCATTACCCAGTGTTCTGCCTGCCTCATCTCTCAGAGCCAAATAATGTTGTGGCCCACCAAACTGAAAACGTCCTGGCTGGTATCGCTCAAGCAACAAGACAAGATGAAGATGGAGATACGTATGTTGATTCTTTTCTTTTTCATTCTGATATTTGGGTGTCACTTTATGATATACAATCAATCCATCCATCCAGGTAACTGGTGTATATAGTAAACTTAAAAGATGATTCATCCACCTTGTGCATGATTGTGTCATTTGTCATTTTGAAAGTCATAACTTGGCACATTTTATGGATTTGAAAATTCAGCACAATCATTTCACTTCAAGAAATTTTCATTAGAGGGACTTCTAAGAGGATAATGGTTTGAAAATTGAGGTCTACTGTACAGTATGAGTCTGAGATTCAAGTCAATCCCAACTTCTCAGAAGTGGTGACTCATCAATTGCCAGATATGAAAGTTGCACTCAGCTTAAACTTTGTCAGAAAAAAGTTTATTGTTACAAAAAAATGTAAAGTTTAAATCTGACTCATATTGTCATTTTTAAACCGTATAACATGGCCAGTGACAGTAAATAGAAGGACATATGCAACAAGTTCAGACTCATCCTCAACACCATGAACATTAAAATCACAAACTGTATGTAAAAGATGGCCATGGTATAATGATTGCAACTTTAGCTTCATGATGGTGGTCATTTGGGAGCAAAAAGTTTCTATAGATATAAAAAGGACATGGAGAGTTAACTTTACAGTGCCACTTAGCTAGCTTGGTTAGGAAAGCGTGTGGGTATATCACATACATATGGGAGTCAATATGAGTTGATTTAACTTAAAATAGCTAAGTCAACTAACATGCATGTACATGTTGGCTTCATTTTTCAGCTCCTGACCACGCCTCTTTATTCAAACATGCAAATGATAGCAAGTGATTATATTTAAGCTATAGGTTTCACACATATCCCATTATCTCAATGTGTTTTCCAGTGTATAGGTGTATGAGTACGCATCCTAATCCAGTTTCACAACAGACGTTTTGAGTTTCACCGTAGGAAAACCATATGCAGTTAATGATGCTTTTGTTTGATTCAACTTTCCCAGTCACCCTTCGTAATGCGACGATACCCCTGAAACTAAAGCAGCTGCATGGAATTGTGCAGTCATATTATTCCTACTGTATTATATATCAAAGTGTTTTTATTAGAAAGCTTTCTAACATTAATCATGTATCACAACTTCTTACCAAAAATCGAAAGGCCCTTGTGATGAAAACGTGCAGTCTGATCATTACTATTGCTTTCACTTTTTTAAGTCTAAACTAAGTTCTCAAGGAAAACTGTTCACTTCAATAAGATGTCAGTGCAATTGATTTACGAGGAACAACCCAAACAACATTAATGTCAATGTCCTGCTGTCGAAGACAAAACTTCTGCTGTTGCACAATCTGGACGTGAGATATCAGTAGCGTTCTTTGTTTATTTGATCTCCATGACTCACCTGACTGTGCATACTGAGTAGGTACAGTCAGTCAGTGTGCCCTCCCATTATTGACTGCATTTTCACTGCTGATAAGGACTTATTGAGATTTAACATACCTAACATATTAACCTGGAAGCTACAGGTATACTATAGATCTAGGCTGAGAGTGATTTGTTGGTATTCACATGTTGAACAATCCAGAGTCAGCTGACTGGTCCCTCGAGGCGTGAGGTGGTGGTAGTGAGAATACACAGGGCACCAGAGGAGTTTTCGAGACCACATGAATGCAAATATTAAACTTTAACGCATGGTTACTTTACTTTGTCAAAATCTACCACCCACACACTAATAAACTACAGAAATTCATACAAAGACACAAAGAATCATGTGACCGAAAGCAAAGCATGTCCAAGAATTTATTGGTACTTTGATCATGCAGTTTCAAAAAGTATCATCATCATTTGCATTCACTCAAAAAAAACCAAACCTCATGATGACCAATATTTAGCCGAGCCACAAGTTAAGTCCCGTGGTATCTTACAGCTGCTTATTATCTCATATTTGCTTTGTAACTGCAATGACATATCCATCTTTAACA
This sequence comes from Maylandia zebra, assembly GCF_041146795.1. Taxonomy (NCBI): domain Eukaryota; kingdom Metazoa; phylum Chordata; class Actinopteri; order Cichliformes; family Cichlidae; genus Maylandia; species Maylandia zebra. The sequence goes on from NC_135177.1 coordinate 26,029,227, forward strand.
GATGGTTCCACGGAAGTAGATGAATGCATGTCTCAGATCAAAAAAAGCTTTAAAAACAACAGTTTTTATTTTATATTCTATTAAAGTAAACCACCTTTGACATCTTAGCTGTGCTCTGATTTTATTTTTTTTATCTCCACTTGTGCACCTCACAGTTGTACACTAAACTTGCTGTGTAGGCATAATGCAAATCAAAAGTCTGTCTCATTAGCAGAAACTCGGTGCAAGACAGATTAAGTGCAGAAACCTTACACAACACCTAGTCCCTTTGCTTTCGCAGGCATCGGTTACCTTCTTGCTGCTTTGTGGTTGTTTAAAATTTTGTGTGAATTCTTCAGAAAGAAACATTTACAGCACCCTCTCGTTTTTCACACTGTATGCATATGAGTGTGAGTGTGTGTTTGTGTGTGTGTGTATGTATGTGCGTGTATACATAATGTGTTTGATGGTGAGCATGCGCCTGCTTTTACGTCAATGGGATTTGTTCTCAGCGCCTCTGAGCCCCTTAGTTTCGGGAAAACCAGTGAGTGCTCAGTTTTAAAAAGCTGTTGTGGTTTTTCTCAGGTGTCTCTGTCTCTCTCTTTTCTTCTCTGTGTTTTTTAAATGAATGGGCTCAAAAAACCCAAACATCCGCTCTTGACTTCCTCATTTACCGCTTTCTTTCTATCAGGTTCATCTCTCTCTCTCTCTCTCTCTCTCTCTCTTTCTCACTCTCTCTCTCTCTCTCTCTCTCTCTCACTCCTCTTTTCTGTTCTGTTACACTGTCATTTCAATGGAAGATGTGCAAAACTGTTGATTTACTTACAGCTCCTACATGTATGCTTCCAGTCAGTCAGTTACATAGTTACATACCATGACATACATAGTTTAGCAATGCTCTTATTCAAACTGCATTTATTCAGCTTTATCAGCTTGCATCCATTCAGTGCATAGGTTTAAACTGACACATTTAAGTTTGATTAGATGAAAACTAAAAAATTATTAGGTTTGTCCTCTGGGAGCATGGATATTTGAGTTGTGTTTAGATGTAAGTTTATCAGTTGAAAAACTCTAAACTGGAATTTCTGTTTTCTTTCTCTTTTTGTGTAATGGTGAGATGGTCTTGAGAACACTAACTTGCACTTAATCTTGAAAGTCCACAAAAATGATAAGACTGAATCACTTATCACTTGCATGTGAAGGATCACTTTTGTTAATGTAACCAGTCCATCCATCCAAGGCCTTTTCTGGTTGAGGACATATAGAAACATATAAAAACTTTGAAAGACCTTCAGAAAATCTGGAGAACTATTATTGAAGACCACTGGCTCTGGTGGCTCAAGACTTTTGGATAGTCCTGTAAAGCCGTTTTACATTAGTTGGCACTGATGGTGCCTCCACAGATATGAAAGTTCAAGATCTTATAGAATTATGAGTGCTTTTGATTGAACTCTAACAGCTAGTATTTCTCCTCTTTAACTTGCATCCATCCACGATTAAAGGATTTAAAATGTGAGTCAGGCCAGAACTGCTTTTTCTTTGCATAGTAAAGTTTTTAACTTGCTCTAGTGGATGCAATGACAAACAGTATATTTATATAATAAACTACTTGCTCATCAAAGTTCCCACGTAAATATATTTGCACCATCATAGACTGAAAGTAGTATAATTGTTAATGACGAGCACAGTAGGATGTGAAGTAAGTCGTCATTTCTTGTTAACTGGACTGTGGTGTGACTCTGCTTCTCTTTTGTTTACTACACGTTCAAACTGACACATCATCTCATTGCTCAGCTGGTCCACAGACCACAGGAAATGTTAGGCTTCAGTCTGATCATTCAGTCTGGCTGCACTCTCACCCTCCATACCAAACAGGATACCACATGCCTTCTCTCTCTCTCTCTCTCTCTCTCTCTCTCTCTCTCTCTCTCTCTCTCTCTCTCTCTCTCTCTCTCTCACACATACACACAGTTACCATCTGTGTTAAGCTTGGGACTCCTGTGTGCGTCAGGGCTGCTGGGCCTGGGGTTATCTGGGGCTGTGGTCTGCCCCACTTCCAGGAACAAGAAACAGTGCAGTTTCATCTTAAGAGAAAAGAGACACATAGATGATGATATAAAAGGGCTGAGCAAGATAAACAGAATGATAATAGGCATACATGGAGGCAAAGGATCTGAATATTAAGTTTGTTAAGGGTTATTGATGAATGATCCAAAGATAAATCTATTTTTCACACTTTTCTCAGGGCTCAGAATCACAAAACTCTGCTAAAGTCATATATGAATTGCCTGTCACTATGTTTGAGACCAGGTATACTGTGCCATGAATGATTATCTCCTTTACTGTAGTGTTTATTGTGGAGACACTGCAGGTGCTTTTTAAAGCTAGTTATGGGTAGCCAATAACATGTACAGTAAATATAACCAAACCTTTGTTGATGCAGATTTCTTCACTTTGCTGAGCTTAGTTACAGGAACAGGGATCTGCTGAGGGAAGAACCGCCCTGCACACTTGACATACAAAATTGTTTATTGCAGTCACACTTGAAAACTACTCTTGCACAGAGAACATTTGTTTTGCCTTGCTTAAGCGTGGCTTTTAGAATTAAGCATGCATATACATATGCACAGATGGTTTATCTACTTTTTGCATTTATTTTGCATTCTTTTAGTACACACACACACACACACACACACACACACACACACACACACACACACACACACACACACATATTTCCTGCAACTGCCAAGTGAATGTTGGTTACAGAACACACTTTGAAGGAATATTTATGATCATTAAATGCCAGGACACAGATAAAAAAAATAATACTGGGGAAATCTTAATATGTAGTATGTAATGTTGAAAATTGTAATCAGTTTAAGCTATTTCTTTTCAAGCGCGACTCTTCTTTAACTTAACTTTGTGTCACTGGGACACATCTCACTTAACTGAGAGTGTTGCAAAGTGTTGCAAGTGCTTTTGTCATTATATGAACTTATGTTTTTGACCTCATATTGCCTTCAAAGGTACTTTTAACTTATTCTAAAGAACTGTCTCTGTTTCCTGTTGCATAATTGCACTGTATGTCTGATTATGACTTATCTGTTGAAGCTGACTGAGCAAAACTAAAGAAAGCCCCTGTCAGAAACCATACGGCTTAATAACTAGATTTCAGTGCACATAGACCAAGATAGAGGAAAAAGAATGCTGTCTTTGTTAGTGACAACAGGAAGTGACATAAAACTTGTCTGGGTCTTACTGGAAGCTGCTTCTTCTGATAGAGCAAAAAAAGAAAAATGTGAAAACTGATAAACTGTTTTCTACAACATGCCTCTGCACCACCAATCAGTTTCCTGCCCTTCCCTGCCCCAAACCCCGCCCTGTGTTTGTTCATTTGCTTCATGTATAGATCACAGACAGTGGTTTCTTGATAAGGTTGTGTGATAAAGGAACTGTGAGTCAGTGCTGTACATCTACTGAACTTGTCAGTGCAACTTTCAGTGTTATAACTTATATCAAGTGATCAAGCAGAATTGGCTGATTTTGATCAAAAAACAAACTTTAGTCCTCCACATGTTAAGTTTAAAGGCCACAAAATAATCGCCCCCTTCTTTGGTTATCGCAGGTTAGCTTAGTTTAGCATACATGCTAACGACAGGGAGAAAACAATTAAAAAGTACAATTATGAAGATGCTATGTCTCAGTCATTTAATCTATATATAAATGTGATGTACATGTTAAAATAAAACAAACAAAAAGTTTGTTGCCACAGTAAAGTTGCCGGGCAACCATCTAAGACGTTTTTCCAGGCACTGACTTAGTCTGGCTCATCGCTTTAGCAAAACCACAGCTGTTGTTTTTCGTTTTTACATGCTACGTGTTAATTAAGGTGTTTTTACACTTGCACGGAAGTTATGAACTTTTACCTGAGGACGATGCATGGAGAATTCAGTTGTCATTTATAAGTGGATTGGACTTTAAAACTGCCAGCTTCCTGTCTAAAGTTCATGTGATATATACTTGTGACAGTCTGACAATAGCACAAGTAATAGTCTGGTGACCCGGTTCTCCTACTTCTTCAATAGGCCATGTGTGAACAAAGCTTCATTGTGCTTTAGTGTGTAAGTGCTACTAGGTGGCTTCTAATAAAGACTCAGCCAGGCTCGCTATTGTTCCATTTCCACTTGTTGTTTTAAGTTGTTTATGATGGGGATGCATTAATTTTAAAGGTTAATTCTGTATATGATGTAAAGAACTGCCATTACTCATGCAAGCACATAATCACACAGTAGTTTTGCAGTTTAATCTTGTTAACCTATCCAAAAGGTATTGTTTTATATACTAGAGGACATACAATGTTATAAACAAAGCAAGCATTCATGAACGTGGCTGAGCATTTTTGCTTTGGAGTCAATACTGAGAGCCCAGGTTTCACAGTAAGAAAATGAAATAAAAGAAAACAGTTCTGTCAGCTTGCAGAGCGAGACTAACTTGTCAGGCTTGGTAATTTGGAACAAGTCTTTGCTCATGTGTGTGTCTGTGTATGTCTATGCTCCATCTCTGGAAATGCTTCTGGAGTTGACTATAACTCATTACTTTACACATGTTGCATTATGCCCAACAGTATGTTTCCTAACAAGTAAATAGCTTTGGTTTGATGAGAACTTTATCGTCTGCAACAACTTGTTATACGCTATCCAATACACTTCCTGCAATTTAAAAAAAATTAAATGATTTTCTTCTCCTGACTAATATTGTGGGTTGTGCGCATGTGCTGCCTTCTTTTATTTAGCACAATAATTAGTGAGTGAGTGAGTGAGTGAGTGAGTGAGTGAGACTCACAGATGAAGAGAGAGAGTGGTTGCAGGTTTCTGACAAGAGGTCAGGAATGAGGCACACACTAATTTCCATATATGTACATATATTGATTCATATTGGGGAAATAGTGAAGAGTTACATGTACCACTTTTTCAGCCATGAAGGGGTTTTGGGATTGGGATTGGGATTTGATTGAAAAGAGATTAGCTTTTAAAGGTTTGATCAATGATAATCAGGTTGAAAATGAGAAATAGGTTATGTTAAATCCAATTTGAAAATGCAACACTTGTTGACTGTGTCATTTTTTTGTGTGCATGTGTCCTTCACAGAGCTCTCCACATAGCCGTGGTCCAGGGAGCATTGGCCATAGTCTACAAACTCATCCAGCTCTTGGTGTTGGGTCATAAAGACGTTGATATCTACAACAATCTCCGCCAGGTAAAACAGATGCATTGATAAAGCTACTGACAAATATACACATGCACACAGTTCTGACCATTAAATGCCAGGAGACAGAGCTTTTATAGTCATAGGGATTTGCAAAGAAATTTAAATAGTTTAAAGCGAAGAATCTTTGCTGATTATGGAGCTGTTGGCATGTGTGGACATGTGCACGCTTGCAGAAAAAGCTTAGCATGTAAAACAGCCTCAGCATGCACAATATATTTCCCCGTCTCACCCTTCTGATAACACTTACATGGAAAAGAAAGAAAGAGGAAGTGAATTGGTTTCCTCCTTGCCTTGCAGTGCATTATCACACACTTACGGTCATGGCAGCTGAGGGTTGTGCAGTGGAATTCACCCTTCCCGGTTTCTCCACCTGTACTTGCCACAAGCCAAAGCCATGCACATTCTGGGAAGGACTATGTGTGATTTCCAGTGTTCTGTATTTTGCACATGGTTTTCTAGTGGTCACTTTCTGTATATGTAGCAAGGGATTTTTCAGTGTTTACATGTAGGATTTACCATGTTGTGAAATTCAGAAAGAAGAAAGCCAATATGATTAATTGGCACAAAAATGACTCACACTAACTCCCAGAAACCTTACACTGAGTGTGTTTACCTTAAGTAAAAAAATGTTCATATGCAAAATTACACAGTAAAATTTTCAAAAGCGCCTTTTAAACTTGTATTTTGCACATGTTTTAATTTGTGCAGGGCAATTTTGGATTTTTAATGTGAAAAACTGACAAATAGATCCAATGCAGTTTCACTAGGGTGACTTTTCCCAAAAAAAATGATGGAGCAGTGCAACTCCCTACTTACTCTATCAACATGTTTTATTGGGATTGTGTATATGGAGTTGCTTTTAAGTGTTTCCCAATCCAGGGCTGTCCCAGGCACTGGTGCCAAGCCAACAGTTCAACATTCTTTTCTCCTTTGTTGTCTCCTGATTTCTGCTGGCTTTCTCTTTTCCATTCCTCAATAGAAAAGCAACCAAGCTTTTTCAGAGCTTCAGTTCTCAAGTCTGGAGTTTGTTCTCAAGTGTGGGGTTTCACACCACATTGAACGCCACAGGCAAGCTTACCAGAAATAATGCTTGTGCTATCATCAGTTGTTGTCTCTCCTCATCGCTGAGGCTTGACAGCATAGGTTTTATGATATCCTGTGTTTGCCCTATGTATGAAAATGCATGCACGCAATACACACACTCACACACACATACATGCACATACACACTCACATTTGAAGTCATACACAGTTATAACCAAAAAGGGAGATTTACAGGCATAGGTCCCGCCACAGTCATTTGCCTACCAGATTGTGTGGTTTTGACTGAAAACCAGGCACAATGAATAAACTTATCAACATGAAGGTAGGGAACTTTTTAAATTTTAAAAACACTGAGTTCACTTCGTAGTCCAGAAGACACAGGCCATTTTCTAATACAAAAAAAAAACCAGGCACAATTAAAATACAACTTATCCAATGATGACAAATCCTGAGTTTCTGTGGTTTTGCATATGGAACATTTTGACAGAGTGTTACTATCAGTATTGTAACTGAAGAGCAGTGCAAGTGTCACGGCATGATTTGCCTTCCACTCCCAGAACTACAACAATAGTATAGAGACAGCTGTTTGATACTCCCACATGCTATCAGCTACACAAACACATACTACAATGGTAAACTTTTGCTTCTCTTACGACAGCGGATAATGTAGCGTGATGCTGACACTGTGGGGTTTGGGGACTAAATCCTTTGGGGCCACCCACACTAAAACGTGCACTGACTGCCATGTGGATTAGAACAGAGACTACCATGTGGACGTGTTACCGTTACAGTGCAGTATGCGGTTGGCAGTTTAACAATTGAATAATTGTTTTCTTTTTGTTTATGGTACGTTGGTGGTATGCCATTTTATTTTTCAGTGTGAGCGTGTGTGCATGTGTGTGCACAAACAAGGCATCCGTGTGCGTTTGTGTGTACTTTAGTGTCCTCGTTCCGAGAAGTCACATGACCCCTCCCTCCCCCCCGCCTTGCTTTGGACTGTTTCTCAACATACCTTGCAGTGAGGTTCAGAGGGTAGTTTACAGGGACTTTCCCTTCATGCGCGTGCCTCTCTCTCTCTGTCTCACTTGTGTTGTTTCTCTATCTCCCTCAGTCTCTCGCTCTCTTTTTTTATATCTCTCACTGCATATATCTTTGGTTATAGAATTTGGTTTCTAACCATAGTTGATGAACTGACTGATCCTATCAGTGTAACTGTCAACAACACTGACGTAAGCATGTGATGTTTATTTGTGCAATAGGCCTGGCTTTACCCTCTTGTGCTCACAGCAGAAGACAAGTCTTTGGCGCTTTGTGCTGCCTTCCCCTTGTTTGGAACTGCCTGGGGTTGTTTTTCATGCCTCCAAACCTCTACTGCTGTCATCTTTTTACCTCATCCATGATGATCCACTCATCTTTCGGGAATGTAAGCCTATGAGGACAGACCCAAGGGAAAGAGAAGGGATTTTCCCTTGTTCTCCTGTCTTTCCCTTGGACTCCCCTCTGCCACTTCCGTTTTTTTCCCCTTGTTCTCCACCCCTTCATTCCCTTCCTACCTTTCCTCTTATCTTGGCTGAAATTTAGTTTAGTCACTGTGAAATCTATTACAGGAAACCAAAGCCAGAGCCTGCCAGCTCTAAGGGGGTCTATATTAAAGGCCATAAAAGGCCTTAGTGGTAAAGTAATATCGAAAGGGATTTAAGACATGTCCTTAATGGCGTTTGGGAAAAGTTAATAGTATGGTAGCATTTCATAATATTGTTCTATAGTAAATGTTTATAGCAGAAAGTTCAAATACTGGAAATCTTTCAGGGAACATGATTGTGTATATGACTGTGTACTTATGCATGTTTGTGAGTCATAGGATTCAGGGAAGTTGCATTGACACATTGGAGGAATTCCACAAAGATGTTCTCCCACTGCTACCCTACCTACTTTAATAGTCTTTACTGGAACGAACTCTCTGTGCACAGACACACACACACGTTAGTAGTAACACAGCAAAAGTGAAACTTGGAGAAGCAGTCCGTTCCTACTTGCTGCATTTATTGTGTAACTAGAATAGCAGCTAAAAAAGTCCAGGTTTAAATACTTCCCTTTTATGACTGAACTATGAACTAAGGATTGCTTAATGAACCCCAGGTTGCCTGCGCCCTCCCAAGCCTTAATTGACATAATATAAACAGGATGATACATGGTGACCTCACCCACAGGAACATCCTAGATTGCTAAAGGGATTTTTGTCAGTGCTTACAATATTCATCCAGGCAAACACCTGGTGAACAGTGACTTTTGCTTTTCCCGGCATTGTCGACTGCGGTTCAGAACAGGTTCTTCCTCATTTTCAGTTAATCACAAAGTCTGATGCTTCTACTCTTGTTGACAGTGTTTGTTCTGTAAGATATATTAATTTAAGTGCTGAAAACTTTGCACTTAGTGAGTGTATTTGTGTAAATCTAGGAATACACATGCATAGGTGAAGCCAGCTCATGGTCATTGTGTGTTTCTTCTAGGTGTTGATGTGTTCTTGCTTCTTTTTTTTTTGTTGTTGTTTTTTTGTCTCATTGACCTTTAACCTGTTGAACAGGTTATAGGTAAACAGAGGCCTTTACAAGAAAACACCGCGTTCTTAACTTCACTGAGAAGAATAGTTATCGTAAATTAGCCAAAGTAAACACTGTGCTTTTTTATGTCAAGTATGTATTTCCCTTGTTTGTGGGCTTTGTGAAAAAACCAAAAGCTTGAGAAACACTGCACTGCATCTTTATGGTTATCAGCTGTGATATATCTGGCTTGTTTAAACTATAATTTTTGTTGTTATTCCCCCTCAGACTCCCCTTCATCTGGCAGTGATAACTAAGCAGGCAAACATGGTGGAAGCTTTGTTGAAAGCAGGGGCTGACCCTGCAGCCTTGGACCGTAATGGGCAAACAGCGCTCCACCTCTGCTGTGAATATGACCAGCGGGATTGCCTGTCTGTAGTGCTTTCTATGCCATCATCTGCCACCTGCCTTGAGATCCGAAATTTTGATGGTGAGTTACTAAAGATACTTCTTGGCATGTATTACACTAAAAGGGTTGCTTACACCTCTTTAGCTCTCACTAAGTATGATAAAGCCTGTAATTATTTGCAAGCATCTTTTTATCTCAGATTATTATAATTTTTGATTTAGTTTAACTGATTCATAAAATATCAAATTAAACATGGTTGGCTAGCAATCAAATTATACTTCCTGATATATTTTCTGTTTATTTTTGTTGTTTTTGTCACATGCCCCCTGTATTTGTGACCCAGTTTACGTTTACATCTATCAGTTGAAACATGTGCACAACCAGGTGAAGTGAATTAAAAACCGCTGACACAGTTTCCAGACTGAAAGCGCTATGAAAAGAAAAATGCATTACTACATTACTACAGTGAATACACCTATTCTTATAATCTCCTTAACTGCCTTAACAGTCTGTTGGTGGGTATGAAAAATGTAAAGCCACCCTCAGGTATGGGTTGGGTTGGTTGTTTTGGGTGTGTGGGTGGGAAGAGGACATTTCCTTCCTTTGTGGTCTGGTGTCAGTGTAGTGTCGCATTGCCAAATCTCCAAGCAGCTTTGAAGACATTTATTTGTACCTCTGTAACTGATATCTGTTTTTTCAATGCGTATAAAATCTGAACATGAATATAAAATGCAGGCTTTTCCTTTTTTTATTATTCTTAGGTTTGAGCCCTCTCCATCTGGCTGTTCTGCAGGGCCGTAAGGATTTGGCAAGAATGTTACTGGATGCTGGAGCTGACATCAATGCCATGGTCAGTCCCTGTTGTACCGACTCAGCACTGTGGGTTTCACAGCATCACGGCTTTTTTGCATTTCCGCTCTGCATTCTCTGACTTTTCCCATGGTGCTTTTTTTTTCTCTCTAATCAGGACATCAAAAGTGGCCAGAGTCCTCTCATGCATGCTGTGGAGAGCAATAACGCAGACATGGTCTACTTCCTCATTGAGGTAATGAATTTGTGTGGGTAGAAGAGGGGAGAGAAGGGTTGTGACTCAGCAGAGTTAAATAATTCTGCTTTTCTCTTTCCACCTCATTATCAGTGCATAATTTTGTATTCTTTTTTCTTCTTAGGGTCCTTTTTAAAGTATTGCAATATAATTGTAGTTTTTCTTTATTTTTAGAGTTTAGCAGCTATGCTGTATATGTGAATCTTTTCTCCTTTCTTCATCACAGACTACACTCAACCTCTTTGGGACATTATCTCTTGTTTCATTTTCTAAGTTACCGACATCTACTCTGGCTTCCTTTATGAATCATTTTCTGGTGATTTTCTATTTTGCAGAATAGATGTGATGTCAACAGCCAGTCATATAGTGGGAACACGGCCCTACACAGCGCATGTGGCCGAGGTCAGGTGGAGACAGTGCGGCTGCTGCTGAAGAGTGGAGCTGACAGTAGCCTCAAGAACTACCACAATGACACCCCAGTGATGGTGGCCAAGAACAAAAAAGTGAGTGAGGCGATGACAAAGAGGAAAAACAATAAATATAATGGACATTGCTGTAATTCCATTGATACAGTGTTGTTCCTTTTATTCTGTTTTATGGTTGTATGTTCCTGCTTCTTGTGCTGGAAAACAATAAACCTCCTAAAGGTTACTGATCTAACAGTAAATCAGTTCCTTATATTTGTACAAATTTTCAGTCTCTCTCTATGATTTTACTATGGGAATTCACAGCTATGTGTTACATAATTTATGTCAGAACAGATACAAACAGTTGCAAAACCTACTTGGCCTAGCTCTTATTAGTGGGAAGAAAGAGTTGAAGCCAAAATGGGAAGTAAATGTGTGTATCGTTCCCTCTAGAGGCCAAACCTGAATAGTGCACCATTTCCCTCTAGTTATTTTAGTATATCACTATGAGACTTATTTTAAGTCACGTACAAAGTTTTTAATGAACAATAAATTGTTTTACAGATAGCAGATGTGTTACGAGGAAGAGGCTCCAGGCAAATAAGAGTCCAAGATCAGCACTGTATGTCAGTCTCACCAGTTGAGAGCAACCTAACAGAAAACGGTGAGGAGCATTCAAGCGTCTTTTTGTCTCACACACAGAAACAACAAAAGTTGCAGTATTTAATTTATACTCTGTGCTTCTCCTTTAGGGTCTCCATCTCCCAGCCATAGTCGTGGGTGCTCACCTTCAACTACGCCACACATTGTTCATCAGAATGCTTCCCACTCTCCAGAGACTTCCATTTTACGATCTCAGACTTATTTTCCAGTAAGACTTGCATCTATGTCCACACAGTCGAGCATCAAGGAAGCAATCAGACAACATCATGCTGGAGAGGGCTTCACCCAATGGGATGGCGGGGCAGGAATGGACTGCACCTGAAATCAGGCCAAACCTCCCATTTTTCTTCCCTGGACAATCATAGTTTGTGTCCTTTCTCAGGCTTTCATGCCTTGACAGACTTGCCTGCAACCTCCCTGCTTAGCTTGCTGCTTCTAAGGAGACTCCGGTCCTGTACTGACTCTTTGAAAACTGGGGAGTGAAACACTGCTGGAAAACTATGCATCAGTAGAAATATTCCACTGCATGCATTCAAGACTGAACATAAAAAACATTTTTTAAAACTATGTACAGACATGAGTAAATGACTGCTACGGACCAAAGCTCAGTGAACTCAGAGTCCCATCGTAAAAGTATTTCTAGGCACTTTGTCTTAATTTCTGATTAGCAGATTAGAGGGGATGATGGTATGCAACAAATGTACCTGGCCTTACTTGAACTGTGGATATTGCATTAAGAGTGTCTTCATCATTATGCCACCAAGACTTCTTAAGTTTGCAGTATCCTTGTAAGACTTATATATTGCACAGTCAAATACCTGGTTTCCTTTCTTTTGATAATCTGTGCACAGGCATTGTACCTCTTATGTCTGTTAGTGTGCGTGTTGATGTGTTTTTTTAATGTTAAAAAAATGTAGATATTTTTATAAATAAAAACAATAAAACATAAAAATATAATAAATCAATATAATAAAAAAATGTGATGTCTTGCTTTAGCTTTATTATTCACCTTAAACCTTTTTGTGATCAAGTATTTATGTAACAAGAAGAAAAGATTAAAAAGGGGTATGATGACAGGCACACAGGTGACAGAACAGGATGTGAGACAAAACAGTTTCCATCCCCTCTTCACTTTCCTTTTTTAACCAAGCCGCTCTACGCCCACCCACAAACCCCTAACACAATAAGCAAGGGTAGCACGAGGGAAATGAAACACCTCACTGCTGCCAAAGCATCATCTGAACATTACAGATAAATCACCAATGTTTAAACACAAAGCAAAATAGATGATTATACAAATCTCTTCAAAATAACTCAAGATAGCCAAGAACACAAAAAACAAATTGCCAACAGCATCTATAATAACACAGATTTTCTCTGTCAGCTTTGACAAAAACATAACACCTTTTTTGTTTGGACATAATATAACTGTGGTGCGGAAAGCTCCACCTGTGCAATATCCCAGTAATAATAGAGCCATTCCCATACTAACAGCATTTGTGAAACTCATGAGACCAGCTAACAACGGGTGCCTGTTATCTATAGTTGGCTCCAAAGAGGATGCGATATTGATTAATAGTAAAAATTATATTCTCTGTTTTAACAACCACAATAAGAATTCACACTGGTATTTGTTATATGAGATGTACGACTTGTGCATAAATTTAAGGCTATCAGATACTGGTTTGGATTTCTGGATGACATGAATATATTTGACCATATTAACGGGAAAAACTCATATTCTTCTTTACTTGGCTGCTCCCTTTAAAGGTTTCCACAGTGGCCACCTCCAGCTCTCATGTCTTTTTGTCAGAGCCCGTGTTTGCAAGGTGTTACTGTCATCAGGCACACCTTCCCTGTCACTCTTGCTGCTATCCTTTTTTTACACAAATCACCCCTGACACTCATTTCCACCCACTCTAACCTGCCAGACCTCTCTTCTTCACTTCTCTGGTGCACTGTCATTACTTCACAGGGCTGACTGCATGTATTTAAGCTCACCCACCTTCACTACCTCAATAAGCAACATTCATATGAGATCATAATAATAAAAGTATTAAGGTTAATGTCAGCGTCATTATAATTACATATTGCCAGTATTTTGGGCTTCAGAGTCGGTGCCTCAGTGATGGCCTGAGCTGAGTAGCTAAAACTTTTGAGGCGTTTGAAAACAGGCCCGTGATTGGCCAATTGGCAGTTCCATTGGTTCAAACAGCCAACCCCAAAACGAGCGCGGCCATGTTGAATTGTCAGTTCTCTCAAAGAAGAGACAAAAGGTTAAAAAAAACTTCTGTGCCTTTGTCAAAAGTAGTGCCTACCAAGCTTAAACGAAAAGCCGATATACAGTTGAATCACGACACAGGCGGTAAGTTTGTAAGGGAAAGGTAGCATCTTTCTCTGACTGGTAGAGTTAAGCGTCACCGTTAGCGTATACTGCCTAGGCTAGAATCAGCGTGCTCGGATGGTTGAATGAAAGTGCTGAAGGGTGAGATGTAAACGGATGCAGATGCGGTTTCTTTGTAAACGACAGATATTTTGAAACAGTTTCTCACAAACCGGAAAAAAAAGACGCAATCTTAGCTTGTTAGCTCGATGGCAAAGCCCACGTAGCTGTACGTGAAGTTTTAACGGCGCGTACACTCGTGTAAGTTAAAGTATTCTAGCTAACTTTGTTATCGATAGCGGTAACTTTATGGATAAACTAAACACATGTCGGTCACTGTTGGCTTTACTTTGTTGTTTAACATAGCTAACAATTGCACTGGCTAGCTAAGTGACCATAACACTGGCTGCTAAAATTCAAAACTGCTTGCAGCTGTTATTAAGTTTACACTGGTTGTTAGCCTCGGCATCAAAACAAAGGCAAAGCTGTCCGAATTAAAATGTTAACTCCACGTTTTTCAACCTCCTCATTTTACTTATATTTCCATAAATACTTGATAGACTTTCTTGCCATCTACCACCAGTCTTGTGGTGGCAGCATTATTTGTCACAATATAACAAAGGTGAGCTTTGCCTTTGGTACACATCTGAAATGTATTTCGTTGATCTGGTCAGGTCTCTTTTGACTAGCCTGTTAATGCTTAAAAAAACAACAACAACCGCCATTGTTTATTTCTTGCAGGAAACCTGGACTACTTTTCTTGTGTATTGTTCATCATTTCCTTTAACATTTTGTAGGCTTCCATCTTGGCGTTTTGCTACAGGAGAATTGAAAACCGAAAAAAATGACCCCCAAAATTTAATGTAGCCTGCCAGTGCTTTAAAAAAATTGCAGGGATTGTAATTTTTTTCAGACCACTATTAAGAACAATCCAGTATTAAACCCCAGCAGTACGAGTTATATACTTGAACATGAGAGCAGTTAGATATGTGATCAAGTTGTCCATATTTTAATACTACCCATTTTCAGTCAATGTAACAGTCAAACTCATACTCACAAGTGCACACTAAAAACACACACAAGTTTGTTTGGTCATATTAGTCACGCTATTTATATTGATTTCTCCTTTTTGGAGAGTTGTATTGTAAATAGGCAGAATTTACACACAAACTTCTTTTTATGAAGAGGTCTGAATGTTAGATTGTGAACACATGGTTTAAAAAGGATAGATAAGAGAAAAGGGTTTTATTTTTCTCACGTTTTAGTTTTGCAATACATGTGCACATTAAAGTAGAGCAGTGAAAAGGAACTGAGCTGAAATATTACAATACTGCGAGGAAAATCCAGTTAAGGTGTTGGACACATGGCGACAGCAAGAACCGCAAACCCAGCACCAATGGCTGGATTGAACAAACCAGCAAATGGGCAGCTCAGGGGACAGACCAAGACAGGTGGACAACAGTCTGAACTCCTGTCAAATGTCCAACATCCCAGTGCCCATAAAAGGACCAGCATACCTCAGAGCAGTGGAGGCATCAAGTAAGATACTTGCTTTAGTAATGTTTCTCTTCTACTTTGAAAACAGAAAAGTGTCGTTTTTTCCTCACGTAATCATTTTTTGCAGCTTGACAGCTTGTGCTTTAGAGAAAACCTGCATGAGAACCCCATGGGAAAGTTCAGGACTTCTCACCAAATCTTCTAAACAGTCAAAGCCTTTTTTAAATCCCTGCTATCAGCTCTAATTACCATTACACCTGTCCTGACATGACTTAATAATTTAAGGTTTAACAGTAAGATGTTTTTGCTGTTGTCAGCACTTAGTACTTTGTTTGGAAGTTCATGAATTACAGAATTGTTAATTTTGTGAAGATCATGTACTTCACATTTGGTTTGTGTGCATATGTGACAATTTTAGAACATCATCAGCATTCACACCAGGGCTAGCTTGGGTGTTAAAAGCAAGATCCAAAATAAATTAACCAAAAGAAGTAGATTTGCATTTAACACTTATTTAGATGTTTGCCCACTTACCAAACAGGGACATGCATACAGGTCGAGGGCAAGTATCTGCCTACCCAAAGGAATATAATTTGAAATTGTTTTTAGTTCTTCTTAACCAGTGGGCATCAAAAATAACCCTGGTTTCCAGAGTGCAGTTTTAAAGGCGTCAGCATGCTCTCTGTGCTCTTCAATATTATGGCCAGCAGCAGAACTGCTTTAGAATACAATAGGTTATTGTCATTGTACATGTAAATTTTAAAAAACAAAACAAACTAGACTAGTAATACACATATGCACAAGTGAAAGTTATTCTTTATATCTGGCTAATTTCTGCCATCTAGTTGAAACAATGAGTACTTCTAATAATTGGTTAGTCCATTGTGTGGGTCTTAGAAGTTATAATATTAGCCTTGCATACATTAGTTTTAGTATTGCTGTGCTGCTTTGAAGTTGCTTTCACCAATGCTCGCCATAGAAATTACTACATTAAGCTGTTGTGTATTTTTAGTATATTAGGTCTTCATCTTTCCAAGTTGAGCCAAATCACACTGCTTAAAGCCCTTTTCCCTCTCTGAAGATTATGAAATAAAGAACTAAATGTTGCAGTGCTTATTTTAACATTTTGTTTTCTTTTTTCACTTGATATGGTCTGGGTCTTCCCTACAAAAATTGTACTCCTGATTACGACTAGGTTTGGTGATGACTGGAAGAAATGCCTGGAGCTTCCTCCAAAAGATACCAGGGTGAAAACTTCGGTAGGTGACTGCCATTAGACGCAAGTATAGTTATACATGCTTACTTAGACTCAGTCCATGCTGCCATCTAGTGCTGTAATCCTCAACCTCTGGATCGTTTTAAACAGTAAACTAAAATGATTGAGTTGTGTTCTCCAGGATGTGACATCCACCAAGGGAAATGAATTTGAAGACTACTGCTTAAAGCGAGAACTGCTTATGGGAATCTTTGAAATGGGATGGGAGAAACCTTCCCCTGTCCAGGTAAATAAAGTAGCCAGAACTCTGGTTCCTGTTTCTGGTGTTAATTTAGATGTATAAATAGTTGCACCCTTTAACAGAATCCCATTACCCCCACTTTGCCTTGATACAGCCCCATGCCTCAGCCATATGCTTTGCAGGGAAGTTGTCCACAAATGGAAAAAACAGCAGGAGAAACACTAATATGCATCTACCAAACAGAAGAGAAGCATTTTTGATTAATTTACTCTGGAACAAGTTTTAATTTCAGTGAGTAGGAGGCTAAATGAGTCCAATCTCTAGTCCTCCTGATTACATATAAGTATGAAGTGTTAAACATTGGTGCCACTTTGCGCGTTTTTGACTGTTAGAAGAAACAGTAGGGGTGATCCTTTAGTCCTGTCTATTTACATTGCTTCATGCCTAATGAACCATGCCCATTTTTCTGAATCGACTTGTTTGTCTGCCAACAGGAGGAGAGCATCCCTATTGCCTTATCAGGACGAGATATTTTGGCAAGGGCTAAAAATGGAACGGGAAAAAGTGGTGCCTACCTCATTCCTCTCCTGGAGAGGATAGACCTTAAGAAGGATCATATCCAGGGTGAGTTTCTTCTAGGTCTGGGCTGATGGCTTACAGTCAGTGTTGAGACAACCAACTACAGTTTAAGATGATGCCTGGTGGCTAGACAACAGTGGAAGAAAGTAGCGACAGACTGTACATGATTAGTGGCTTCACAGCGTATGAGTAGTGCATGAAAGTACCGTGCAGAATCAGTGGTCTGCAGCACTGCAGACTACTGAAAACTAAGTGAAGTGCAATAAAATAAACTGAGACATGAGCATGAATATATGACAGCCATGACTGAAAAGTAGAGATAATTTCATGAACTGTAGGGATGTTGTGCTCAAGCTGCACACATGCACACTTTGATCAGTGGTTCTTTTGTTGCTCTAAAACTAATGGAAAATATTGATAATATACTGATTATGATCGCTGCACTGCACTACTCCATCAATAGTTTTTCTGCTGCTGGAAACCTTAATTTTTTCTGCATTAATATCAGCCCTTATTGTATCCGTTTCCTTCCAGCCATGGTAATGGTGCCAACAAGAGAGCTGGCCCTGCAGATGAGCCAGATCAGCATTCAACTCAGCAAGCACCTGGGAGGAGTCAAGATCATGGCTACAACGGGTGGGACAAACTTGAGGGATGACATCATGCGTCTTGATGAGACTGGTATTTAACATTTTAAGACAATTTTAAAAAAGTTATTTTTATGGCTGCAACTGAATCTTTTTTTTTTTTTTTAATATTGTTAAAGATATTTACTATTTTTCCCCCAACATATAGTTAAATTTAAATTGCTTATCTGACTAATTAACTAAGTAGCAAATATGTTCATATTTGAGGTTCAAATTGTTCCTTTATCTTGACTCTTGTTTGTTGGCTCTTAAGTCTCCAATGAATGGGGCCAGGAAGAGAGAAAGTTTGTAAGCTGGACTTAAAGGGCAGAGAACACAATGGCCATATAGCGCTTTACACTGAACCCATTGACACACACATTCAAACACTGGTGATGGCAAGCTACATTGTAGCCACAGCCACCCTGGGGCGCATTGACAGAGGCGAGGCTGCTGAACACTGGCGGGTGAAGTGTAGTGTGAAGTGTCTTGCCCAAGGACACAATGACCGAAACTGTCCAAGCCGGGACTCAAACTGGCAACCTTCCGATTACAAGGCGAACTCCCAACTCTTGAGCCATGATGGCTCCCAGTAACCATGGCAGTAATACTTTTCTTGGTTAAAAAAATGTTTTTTTCATGCTTGCTTCTCCTGCAGTGCATGTAGTGATTGCCACACCAGGGAGGATACTGGACCTAATTAAGAAGGGTGTGGCAAAAGTGGACAAGACTCAAATGATGGTGATGGATGAAGTACGATTTGCTCTCTTTTTTTCTATATTGTTTATTGTTGACTTTTTTTTTTTTTTTTTTAAGTTTGTGGACATACTATTCCTTTTGATGTTTTACCTCCCCCTCCCTTTATTCAGGCAGATAAGTTGCTCTCCCAGGACTTTGTGGTTCTGATCGAAAATATCATCAGTTTCATGCCAAAGGATCGTCAGATTTTGCTTTACTCTGCCACTTTTCCCATCAGTGTGCAAAAATTCATGGTAAGATGTCAAACATTAAATCTTCTGCATGAGTAAGAATTCACTTTGTTTGTACTCTCGTTTAACAGTTTAAGTTGTTGTAAACTGTTTTGTGTAGAGTAAGCACATGCAGAAGCCTTATGAAATCAACCTGATGGAGGAACTCACACTGAAGGGCATCACTCAGTACTATGCCTATGTGACTGAAAGACAGAAGGTACACTGTCTTAACACACTCTTCTCCAGGGTAAGTAATCAAAATTTCGATTAGTTTTGACTACGGGTGCAACAATATACAAAAATCACGGTTCAGTTCGGTACTTTGGTGTCACGGTTTGATATTTTTTTTCAATACAAAAAAAATGTTCATGTCTTTTTTTTAATCTGTAATGTATTAAAATTATGAATATTTCTTTTAACTCAAAAGTACAGTTTTCAAATTAGATGTTGCTGAAACAACAAAATAATAAAAGAAATCTATCTTATCAAGAAATCACTCATCTGTGGGAAAAAAAAGTTTATTACAGAGAAATGTCTCTTTCCAAAATCAAAACTATAATATACCCTTCTTGTGGGGTATATTCTTACCCCCAGCCCAGCATTAACTATGTTCTTAGCATTGTCAGTAGTTACAGGTATTATAGCATTTGGTCGCACTAACTTACAATCTTTCACAGCTTCTGACAGATCTTTGGCTAAGTCGTCAGTGGTGTGACTTTCGATGATGTGTGTCTGCAAAACACTGCTTTTCATCTGCCATTCCAGATCAATGTAATGTGCAATGACGGTTAAGTAGCTCTGTGTAGCTCTTGAAGTCCAGCCGTCTGAGGTCAGAGCAACACTGGGTGCTGCTGACACTGCCGTCTCTAATTTGGCTTTTGTCTCCTTGCACAAAGCAGGAACTGCAGTATCGGTGAAATAGGTTCGTGAAGGAATATTGTATCGGGGCTCAAGTACTCTCAGCATTTGCTGAAACCCGGTGTTTTTCTACAACAGAAAAGGGTCGCATGTCGACAGCATAAAAAATAGCAATTGTCCTGTCTATTTCTTTTGCCCTCTTAGAATCATGTACTAACGGCTGTCTAAATGACTCGGGTAAAGTTTGTAGCATGTGTGCTTGTTGTTGTTTTTATCTGCTTCCACTTATCTTTGCACTAGGGTTCTGTCTCGCTAGCTTGAGTGAATGCATGTAGGCGGCGTTCTGTGGATCTGCACTCGACAATGCATCCTAGGCGGAGTAGTCGAACGCAGATCCACTGAGCTCTCAACACAGACAGCATCATCAGAAGAAAAGTTGATAAAATAAATTTAAAAAATTTGTATTGTTCAATACATATGTGTACCGAACCAAAAGCACTGTATCGAATGGTTCAATACAGATACATGTATTGTTGCACCCCTAGTTTTGACCAACCAGTTGTGCTATCCAGTCTTTAAGTCTGACGTCATTAACCATTTCTGGGTCCAAAGTCAAACAAACACTGGGGCGTCACTAAGAGTTACAAACTGTCTAAATTTCCTCTTTCATCTTTAATAAAATGATCAGTGTGGCTGCTCTAATAGGTGTAACAATTAAGTTTAACATCCAGGCATCCATAAAAACAGAATTTATGAAATGTAAGAGTTAGAAGTTGGCAGGGAGTTAGCTCACTAGTTTCCATCTAAACATGACATACCGTGTTCTGCATTAGGGATTTCTGAAAAAAACAAAACGTTTTTTCACTTCTGAGATAAATGAAGACAGGAAACTAAACAGCAGCAGTGACGTTTGCAGGGTTATTGAAGTTGGGCTAGCTGATATATAATGGTGTGCTACATGGTGGCTAGCTACGCAGCTATGGTTGGCATAATATAAACACAGTAAGCTGATGAACGCTAACTTTTTCCCTACTCGATAAAAGTTAATGCAAGGGTTCCCCATGGTTGGGGACAAATTCAGTTCCATAGCAGGATCCTTTAAATGGACCAAACTTCAGTCAGGAGAACAACTGAGACAATCCAGCCACAATACGAGGTTGGTCATTAATTTACCGCATGGGCTCGGCTGTAGTTACATCGTAAGGTTTTAAAAATTGAGCTTTAAAATGAATAGTTGTAATAAAAACCGAGAGGGGCCGACAGTGATCACTGCTTTTTTTTTTTTTTCTTTTCTTTTTTTTAGTGCTTGTTCAGATTAAATAGAACAAGATACAAAGTATTAAAACATGTAAAAAAAAAAAAATCACAACAGCCTCAATAAATGAAGAGCAGTTTGGACCCAGAAGCACAATTAATGCATCATCACTTAAAGACTGGATTGCTGCACCATTAAGAAGAGAAACTCTGCCCCCTTGGGGTGATAGTGGTTTTTTTTGTGTTGTATGACATGTGTTGTAGTCGAAGACATTAGTAGGAAAATATGCAAAAATAAATTGAAAATCTAAGAAGACAGGTTTGGGCATCCCTTGTCAGAATACTGTGACCGTCCAGGTGAGATGAAATTACAAATGAGGCATTTCATAAAAAATGAAAAGACACATTTTCATGTCTTTTATGAAAGTATTCATGAAATCAGTCTTTCACTGCCATCCAAAATATTGCTAGCTTGCCCAGTAACCAACATATTCATCATTCATATTCATGTTTTACACCTGGAGGCTGACTGAAAAGTCGGCAGTGGCATACAATGATTTAGCCTGTGGACCATTATGAGGTATAGAGTAAATATAATTGGCTCCTACATTGTGTTCGCGCAGTACTGACCCTAGTAAAAAGACAATGGTTTGTTTGTTTGTTTTTTTTAGTTGAAATTACACCAATGTTGCTTCACATATGATCATGTAATGCATTTACCTTTTGATTTTCTGTTGCTCTTTGTTTTCTCTGACCTGAGGACCACTGAACAAATCCTTCCTTTTTTTTGGGGGGGGGGGGGTGTCTGTCCTCCTTTCTTCCTTCCTTAACTATTCACAGTAATGGAAATTTTGACCCAGCCTTTGCGTGCCACTGTGCCTGTAACGTGTATTTGAATTCACTTTTTTTTTTGTTAGATTAAGTAAAAAGGAAAATGTATTTATGATAAACATAAAATTTGCACTTAAAGCTAATAAAACAAAAATACAACGCAATGTAAACACAGCTTCCAACAAAACAGTTTTGTTCACATTTTGTGAAATAACCCTTCATTTTGTATTTTTCTCTTCCAGCTCCAGATCAATCAGTCTATCATCTTCTGTAACTCCACTCAGAGAGTTGAGCTTCTTGCAAAGAAAATCACTCAACTTGGTTATTCATGCTTCTACATTCATGCAAAGATGATGCAGGAGTACAGAAACCGTGTGTTCCATGACTTCAGAAATGGATTGTGCAGAAACCTAGTCTGCACAGGTAGGTGAAGAGTTTTTGCATTGGAAAAATGTGAAGTGGAAGAACAAATGTTCACTGGGTTGAGTAAGCACATGTTTTCTTGTAGACCTCTTCACTCGGGGAATTGACATCCAGGCTGTAAACGTGGTTATTAATTTTGACTTCCCCAAAAATGCAGAGACCTACCTCCACCGCATTGGCAGATCAGGTAACCTGTCGTTTTGTCAATAAGTTAGGTTTACAGCTACTGTTTGTAATACCACTACTAATACAAGCTTGACACCATGTTGATTTTCCACAGGGCGTTTTGGTCACTTGGGTCTGGCTATCAACCTCATAACTTCAGATGATCGCTACAATTTGAAGAATATTGAGGACCAGCTGGTTACTGACATTAAGCCCATACCCAGCAGCATTGACAAGAGCCTGTATGTTGCAGAGTTTCACTCTGTTGACGCAGAAGATGGTGAAGAGAAGGCATAAACTAAGGACTGGGAGCTGCACAAATCAATGGTCAGTTCCTTGAATGGCTCAAACTGAAGCATTACTGAAAAATAAATCTCTAAGAGTCAAAAGTTTGGTTTATAAATAAAACAAGATGGGATGTTTGCTGCCCTTTGGTTGCTCAGGACTAGGTTGTTGCAACCGTGTAAACACAGATTTTAATTGCATTTGTCAGTTAATCTACATCAAAATGTTATTCAGGGTTCATGCTTGGCCTTGAACGCGCCTGCTGAAAAGCTGTTTGATCTGTGGCCAGTGAGTATTCACTGCCCTATTCTGTGTTTCCAGTATTATGATTGTGAGGTGAATTCATCAGCAAGGAATAGCTTAAAAAGTATATCATGTACAGGTGAAACCAGAGAGAATATTCTTGCTCGCTGTGTTCTGAACCATAAGAAGAGTACATATATAGTGGTATTTTAGGATGTAGTGCATCTGAACACTCTTCCTGAAGCAACCTTTTTAATTGATTAGTTAATCTTCATGAAAGAGGATATAAAGCTTTACAAGATTTAAAGGTGAAGGGGTTACAGAACAGTCAGCATAGATTTGGACAGAGCTGATCTGCACACAGGGCCAGCTATCTGCTCTGTGGGTTTACTACAGTAGTGACACATTGACATGGTTGGAACTGGAGATTATAATTTTATTCCTGGCTTTTTTCTTTTGTTTTGCAGAACAAACATGGTGCCTGGCATTTGTCACACAATACTGGCTACACATCAGACAAGATTCAAAGTGAAGATTTTCTTTCTGCTCCTTCCTCCCTCAAAATAATATTTTTGTACATTTTTCATTTCCTGTTTGAGTTTACTAGTAAACTGGTGTCCCACAGAAAATTCCCACTTGAGCATGGACAGTGATTTCTATCAGTGTGGCAGACTACACTGCTAGAAATCATGCCTATGTGATTTGAGCTAAGGTTGAAGGACCTCACCAAATTCAGCCACTATTGAAATGATCTGCTTTTGGTGCTTTGTTGTAAGAATAAAACCGTAACCAAAGGTGAACTCGGTGGATAGTGCCAACTGTGAACTACAATGTTTGTGTCCACATCCTGCTGAAATGCATTTGAGCCAGTGACATAAAGAAAAACTGCAACTTTGGTCACGTACGTTTGGTCATTTCTTATACTGTCTGTGATAATTATGACATGCTCAGTATTATGATGTATTTTATCAGTTTAAAAAAAGTTTTGAAGATCACCAACCCCAAATTAATTTGATGCATGGTCTGCAGTATTGAATTAAGTAATCTGGTATTTTATTACATTACTGCATTACTTTCACAGGCCTTGTGTGAAATCTGACCCTTCTTCTGTGGAGGTTTTTAAAATCTTAGCAGAAACTAAGGATTGAAAGACCATTCAATATAAAATTTGCATATACTGCATTAGGGTAAAGCCACAGTTTTTGTCTGGACACATTTGCTACAACATGACACACATGGAAAAAAAATTTCCCTCTCCCCAACTTCCTTATTTCTGTCAGCTAGAACAGATGTGGCCATTCTTACTTGACCCTTCTCATTAGCATTTTTACCCTCACAAGCAGTCTCCCGGGGTTTATTTTTGTAACACTGAGACAAACTGTGTGGAAAATACAATGGAATCAGCACCAGTAATCCTTTCATTCTTGTCATCACCATTTCATTAACATTCAGATGATTGGGCAGAAAATCTGAATGGTGTGACCACTTCTTGCCTTTACAGGTGAAGTTTCTTTCCCTTGATTTACTAAAGATATTTGCATTAATTGTGAGACGCACCTAATATTTTGGAATATAGTACACAAAGAGACCAAAGAAGAGCACGAGTTGGAACAAACCTTCATAAACCAAAATGGCAAAAAATTCTTTCCTCTGACGAACCTTTAAAAAGGGCTGCTGTGCTGCTGCAGTGCACAAAGCTTGACACCCGTTTCTTATGATAAACATTACACTTTTTCTTTTCTTCACCAATAGTACAAACAGTTGTGAGTTCTAATAGCAAAGTTTCAATAATGTTGCACTTACTAATAAATGCATTTCATGTAGCACATGTCACATATCAGTAGTCGTAACTACACTAATGACTTTGAACTATTTGACATCAGGGATTGGTTTGTATATAGAACTTTTTTATTCTAGTGGCGCATTCTAAGTGTTTTAAACAGCATGCCTCATTCACCCATTCACACTGCAACTTTGTTTCTATGGCAAACTGCTTTGTAGCATTCACACACATTTACACTCCAATGAATGTGTCATTGGGTCATCTATTTAAAATATGTATTTATGTTTGTTTCTCTGGCTGACTTTCACATTAGTGCTAAGCACCCAGGGAGGGGACTCGTTTTTGTCATGCGCATCTGTATTTTTCTTCCAGTGTGTCTGAACTAGTAATTGGACTCGTGGATTTGGTTACTGGATTAGAACAGCAATCCTTTGTTTTATTCTTAGAAGAAAATTATCTCTATGGCTTGATGAACCATGTTTTTCTTGACTATATTTATTTTTTTAAATCAGGTGTTGCAATGCTAATTCCAAGCAGATAAAAAGTTCAAGTGACTGCACTCCACAGCTGCACTTTCTGTTTTTTTTTTTAATTTCATGAATGATTGCATTTTGGTGTAAGCCTGATCCATGTAACCTAATATTTCTTGCTAAGACAGAATCCAAGTCAAACCATAAATCTGTCTTTTATTTGCCTAAAATGCAGTATAACATTTCATTATTTACATTTTAGTTAGAACCTGTTTGAATAACCCTGTCCACTGGGAGATGATCCCATTCTTTTTGAAAAATACACAAAACCCGTATTCTCATATTAGTATAATTAATATATTTTTGTTCCTCGCATATAATTGTGTAAACACTCCTGTTCGCTCCATACCCTTGGAATGTCTTTCAGTGAAAGGCCGAATTATGCGAATGTTCAGTAAATGAATCTAATGATACGTCACTACAAAAGGGTTGTCCTAGCTTCAGCCAATTGTTGCCGGCATGAGATGCACATGAGCCAATGCACAGACGAGTCTGGTAATGGGCGGATCCTTGTCAACTACGGTCACTGACGTTGTGAACTTTACCGGTGTTGAACTACCCCTGGACCCAAACCGTCACCGTAAGTAGGTAAACCGCAGAAAGGAAGGGGGTGTTTTGTCATTTGGGGGCAGGGGGGGTATTTCATGGCGTTACTCTGTCTTGCGTCGTAAATCTAGTTACCGCTCTATTCACATATGGGCGAATAGATCTCGTGGTCAATTCCACATGGCTACCTAGCCAGCCAGTTAGCTAACCAACCTCTGCTAGCTCGCTTTAGCATTCATAGGTTAAATGCTGCTAGTGAATAGTTTTGTCAGCTGGTGGCTTAAATCCATATGTGGCTTAACTAACAAATAACCAACTGCAGTACAACATGTCTTACTATCAGGTTATACTGTTTTTATTGTATTTAAAATCTCGAGAGTCTAACTAAATTGGGCCTTAGCTGAAACCAACATGCTGCACCAATGCTTCAATGAGGGTAGCGGTGTTGATGGTCGCTGAAGTCTTGTGAGCAAATGCTTTAAGAGCTCCGTGTTACTAAAGGGCTTACAGATATACTGTATGAAGCATGAGTAACAGATCTCTGAGCAGAATATGCGCGTGTATGTATTTGTGTATTTACCTCACAGGATATGCAGTTCATGTTCAAATTTACTTTTTGACCATTTCTACAAGATCAGTTTAACAGTTTGTAATCTGAATGCAAATATGCAGCTTTTATTGCTGTTTTGAAACAATAATGTATTTATACACTGCCTGTCTCTCTCAATAGGCTGTTACCATCTAAAACTATGGGCAGTGTGTTGGCTGCCGCCTCCCCCAGTCCAGCCCCAGCTGTAGCTGGAAGTGGACAAGGGGTGCCAGGCTTGGTGTCGGTCCCTCCTGGGTTCACTATGCCCTCAGTGTCTTCCGTCCCTCCAGCAGCTGGATCTGACCAGCCGACGGCAGATGCACAAGCCTCTCTCCCAAATCCAGGATCATATGACGAATGCCACCGCAAATGTAAAGGTCTGGAAATGAGGCGCTCTCTCTGCATTTCTTCATTTGTTTTTCAACTTTTGCATCATAATTATGCTGTTGTATCATTGCATCAAGTGTCATTGTTAAGCCGTGTTGTTCTCCCTGCTTCGTTTCAGAGGTGTTTCCACTTCAGATGGAAGGGGTGCGGTTAGTGGTCAACAAAGGCTTGAGTAACCACTTCCAGGTCAGCCATACTGTTACCCTCAGCACCCTGGGTGATTCTGGTTATCGATTTGGTGCTACCTATGTAGGCAGTAAACAGACTGGGCCAGCAGAGGTAATGCTCTCTTTTTTTTCTTTTTTCTTTGCCTTTGCCTTAACATACTACTGATGTGATTCTGACCGTTGTGTGTAAATCTTTGTAATGTTTACAGAATTGAATGTTAATTCCATAAATACATCAACATTTCATTTAAAATGCATGAATATTATTGAGGTCGCGGTTATTTGTCACAAATAATCATTAGAACAAAATTGTCCTTTTTTTCTTTTTTTTGCACTGTCATGTAAATGTAGCATAGCTTTTATATTCATGTTGCCTTACATTCCTTATGTACAATGCTTTGCAAAAAATAAGTCACCTAGATTCAGTGCATCTTTTAGAAGAAAACTAGAAAACTTACCAAAGTGTAAGATAAAATCAAAACAAACAGGACACTCTTTGTATTTGTATATTGTGCTAAATTCCTGTTAATTAAATCTTTTTAAAGTGTTTATTCACCTCTTTGAGGTGAAATATATTGTCTTGTGTCATTCAAACATTTGAATTTGAACTAAATAAAGTTGTGTCCAAACTACAGGATAAAAAACAAACACAAAAAAACAAACTAAAGTGGCCATCCCTGAGTGTAGCCAAATGAAAATAAAAGGTAGGATTATGCAGGAAACGACCTACTGTTTTAGTATTATTGTAGTATTGCTTAATGCTTAAGGGTTAACACATCTTTGTCCAGTATTTTGACTATTTTCCTAAAGCCTTCATTAATCACTGTGTTTACTGGATGAATATATCTTTGGTAAAACGTGTTGGCAATTTCACTATGTCTTCATGAGCTGGGTGGATAAACTGTACATGCTTGATTTTCTGGACACCTGACCTGCTATTGGAGGATTTCAATAAGAAACAATTGCATTGTTTACGTTGCCTTTATGCAATCATCTTACTACAGTTAGCTGTGTGACTTTGCCACACAGACGTGAGTCTGCTATACTTTTTGCACATTGTTTGTTCTTGGTTTATGTCACTTGTTTTAAATTCCCAGTATTTTATAAACCAACGGATGATAATCTGCTTTGAGAAACAACCTTCTGTTGTACCAGATGTTTGACTTTTTAATCTAGTGATACTTGTTCAGATGACATCCAATACATTTTATGGTGCAGGTAACAGCTGTTATTTGGCATATGCAGGGGACTTCATCAGGGGGTAATTTTAGAGAGCGATTTATTTGATTTTGTTTTGTGTTTGATTGGCAGAACACATTTTTAATATCACTTGATCATGTTCATTTATTTGGTTGAAGTCAAACTCGTGATCACCATTAATAGTGTATCTCTACTTCAGTGTGAATCTTCACATAAATGTCTAATAAGCCATAATGGATGATTAGTGATATTTTATATCCATCTTCTTCTTTCTATCCGGGGGCTGGTTTACGGGGACAGCAGCTCCCACAGGGAAGCCCAGAAATCAATCTCTCCAGCTACCTCGTCCTGCTTGTCCAGGGGAACACCAAGGCGTTCCCAGGCCAGCTGACAGATATAATCACTCCAGTGTGTCCTGGGTCTGCCCAGGGGCCTCCTCCCGGTGGGACATGCCCAGAACACCTTGCCCAGGAGGCATCCTTGTCAGATGCTCGAACCACCTCTACGGGCTCCTATCAATGCGGAGGAGCAGCGGCTCTACTCTGAGCCCCTCCTGGATGGCTGAGCTTCTCACCCTATCTGTAAGGGAGAAGCTAGCCACGCTTAAGAGGAAGCTCATTTCTGCCGCTTGTATCCGCGATCTTGTTCTTTCGGTCACTTCTTTCGGTCACTACCCAGAGCTTATGACCATAGGTAAAGGTAGGGACGTAGATTGACTTTGCTTTTATCCTCGCCTCGCTCTTTACCACGTCTTACCGGTACAGTGTCCGCATCACTGCAGCCGTAGCACCAATCTGTCTGTCGATCTCCTGCTTTCTTCTCCTGTCACTCGTGAACAAGACCCTGAGATACTTAAAGTCCTCCACTTGAGGCAGGAACTCGTCCCTGACTCAGAGTGGTCACTCCATCCTTTTCCGGCTGAGGACCATTGCGTCAGATTTGGCAGTGCTGATTCTTATTCCCACCGCTTCACACTAGGCTGCAAACCGTTCCAGTGTGAGCTGGAGGCCATCACCCAATGAAGCAAACAGAACCACATCGTCCATGAAAAGCAGAGATAAGATTCTGAGACCACCCAAGTGAAGGCCTTCTGCTACTTGGCTATGCCTAAAAATTCTATCCATAAAATATTCTATTCTACTCATAGGGGTCTTGTGAATTGCTCTTTGTCCGGTGTCTCACCCAGGACCAATTTTCCATGGGAGACCCTACCAGGGGGCAAAAGCCCCTGGACAACACAGCTCCTGGGATCCCTGGGATTGCATTTTATATGCAAACAGTAAAAGATCTTGTCTGTCACTGTGACTTGAGTGATCTGTGCATAATCATTTTTTTTTTTTATAAATTTCTTTTGAAAAAATTACAATATATGTTGAATGCATGTGGAAACTAACTGTAGACGTTCACATACAGTAGAGCAATAGCAATATTATATGCATCAGAAATTCATCTAGAGCACCAAAATGTGGCCACCTAACCTAAAAACTAACTTGTTGATTTGGATTATTGAGCCAAAGTAGTAGAGGTGGGAATCACCATACATCCCACGATACGATATTATCACAATACTTAACGCACGATACGATATTATTGCAATTTTTAAAATATTTTGCGATATTCAGATTCTGTACATAAAGGTAAACTTTATCAATATTCATTTTATCTAATATCAAAGTCTCACACTCAGTCTTTCTCTCATTTCAGTCAGTTTTATTGTTGACAAACTGAATGGTTTGTATTACAGTCTAGTCCAACTTAACTGAATGCAACCATCTGGTACAATTATAGCTATTCTGAACTATGCAATTTATGAAAACTATGCAGCCCATTCAGCAACTGAAGAATTTGAAAGTAAATTAAAATAAAATAATATTTTATTTTAACATTAAATAAAAAAAGTTTTAAACTTAATTAAAATAAAACATGTCTTAAATTAAAATAAGTAAACTGTCATGTTTATTGCTGCCAAAAAACAAGTTAAACACATTTGGACAGTGAAGGAATGTCAGGATCCTTGCTCAGAAAAAGGATCAACATGCTCTGAAGTCAGAGTTCCAGTCCACAAAAACTTTTTTTGTAACAAAATATCGATTTCTGCTGTCCCTGTATCGATACATTATTAGCAAACAAAATATCACGATACTACACAGTATCGATTTTCCCCCCCACCCCTACAAAGTAGTGTCACCTTA
The DNA here is from genome assembly GCF_041146795.1 of Maylandia zebra. NCBI lineage: Eukaryota > Metazoa > Chordata > Actinopteri > Cichliformes > Cichlidae > Maylandia > Maylandia zebra. The sequence goes on from NC_135177.1 coordinate 26,059,551, forward strand.
AATGCCTGTCTCAAAAATTTAGGGGACCTCATGATAGTTCACTAATTTAGTGGGATGCTGAGATACGCTACAATGAGGCTTACAGTGACATTCATAAATATCTTGAGTATAGTTGTGGATATTGACATCAAAAACAACCGGCTATAATACACTGAATGTTTCAAGACCATTAGGAAATGTTGGTCTGTGAACGTGATAGATCTTTTTATGGAATTTAGGGTCCTGTGTAATTGTAAAGCATCAGCCACTTATGTGAAATCTGTATTTTTGTCGTGCAAAACAATTGGACAAAACAAAACTGAAAAACATAATTTTGGAGCATTATGGAAGCTGTTTAAACACCAGATGTATTCCAGACCATTAAAGTCTGACCTGTGGTTGACAAAAACAATTGAATATAGTGATGACAAAAATCATTATTGTGTGTGCTATATTATATTATTAATAACCAATGCCACTCCTGAAACATACAAAGTGTGCCTAAATTAAAGATAACTCAACTTTATTATGGTGTTAATTGTGTGCATTTCCCCCCATTTAGAGTTTGTCTCTAAAGCCTCTTTTCCATTAGTACCTACCTGGCTCGACTAACTTCAACTTGGATCGACTGTTTTTTCATTACAATTCAGTACTACCTAACATGCGTGGTTGTCGTCATAGCAACACGTCCAAGCGTCCCGCAGAGTAATTAACATGACACGAACGCTACGAAAAAGGTGGACGTTGTGGCAAGAATATACCTTTTGCTCAGTCTGTGCCTTTTCTTTGGTCTCAGGGATCACCGTATTGTTTTTTGTAGCCATTTTTCTTATTGGTGGGTTTCAAAAATGGTGTTAATGATATGCCTTCATGACTCATCGAGTGACGCTACTGACCAGCCAATCAGTGGCATGCAGGCTGACGACGTCACATTTTAGTACTTGATCGAAAAGTACCTGATACCAAGTACTTTTACTAAATGGAAAAACCAATTGAAGTTGATCCCAGTAGGTACTAATGGAAAAGGGGCTTAAATGACATATTATTAGTGTGTTTGACATTTAGTGTATTATTAGAGTTCAAAACTTCAAAAACACCTGGTTGGATTGTTTTTCTTCACATTTTCACAGCCCCAGATTCTGTATTACCGGTATTGATGCTGACTGCCATTTTATACAGCTGTTGACATAGTTTTGAAAAGCTGACAGTGAAGTGGTATTCTCTCTAGTCATTCCCAGTGATGGTTGGAGATATGGACAACACCGGCAGTCTGAATGCGCAGGTCATCCACCATCTTACAACAGCTGTACGCTCCAAAATAGCCATACAGGTATGTAGACATGCAATAGCATGTAGATGTGATCCTTTAGAATTTTTATTAAGCGTTTCAGTGAATGTTTTGTTGTCCTTTCAGTATTTTATATTTTCTTTTTATTTATTTATTTTCAGACTCAGCAGCATAAGTTTGTGAACTGGCAGTGTGACATGGAGTATCGAGGAGAGGACTTCACATCTGCTGTGACGCTCGGAAATCCAGATGTACTTGTTGGATCTGGTATGATAAAGATTAGTTTGATCAGTTATCCTTTATTTATTGAAGAAAAAGTCACATTGAAATTAAAATCTCTTTTCCAAGAGAGACCTAGACAAAACTGTAGCAGAAGTTGCAACAAAAAAAGTAAAAAATGTGCTGCAAAATGAAATATAAAAATATTATTCTTAATAATGAATATGAAACCTGATGCATTTAGTTCAATAAACAAAGGTCCAAAAGGAAGATTTTTTTTTTTTTAATAGCAAAATAATAAATTGAGCGTCATTGGGCCTTTCATGCTTTCGTGTGTCAATAAAACACTTTCCAGATGTTCTTTCAGAACCACAGCTGATGTGACTGAATTTCAGCTTGCTGCTGAGTTGAATTGTGTGATGTCTGAGAAGCAAAGCATCAACCTAATAATCTAATAAACATTAATGGAAACCAGGGGGCGCCTGATGTCCATGAATGAGTGCTGCCTCACCTACAGAAAGTAATACATTGCTAGTTCAGTCTATGTGTCCAAACTGTGACTCCTGGAAGAAGTTCTCATTTCTTAGAATACTACTACTATACTCTGTCACGTATTCACAACCATTGATAATAAAACCCAACTCGACAGCAACAACAACAAAAAAAAAACTAGCGAACTACACAGGAGGGATTATAACAGCTGTTAATGAAAAGCTAGGAGTGCTTATAGACTACAAACATCCTCTGTGGGCGCCAGTTTAGCTCAGTGCGTTGAGCAGGCAATCGCATGACATACGGCTTAGAAAATATAAAAAAGTGTACAACGGGAATGTGTCTCAAAAGAAAATATAATCTGTATTTGTAATAGATGCTTTTTACTGCTGCAGGCATTTTGGTGGCCCACTATCTTCAGTCTATTACTCCAGCACTGACTCTCGGTGGAGAGCTTGTGTATCACAGGAGACCAGGGGAGGAAGGAGCGGTCACCTCTCTCTTGGGCAGGTACACAGGTAAAATCGCTCTTTAAGATTCACATTCTGCACTGTAAGACTACGTTGTGCTAAAATTGATATATTTTATCATGAAGCTTTAAGGGTATGGTAAAATGTGAGCTATCTAAGAGATGGATTAGTAATTCTCCCCGCCTTTTTTAAAAACTCCACAGGTGAAAACTATGTTGCTACGTTGACTTTGGGAGGAGCAGGAGCTCATGCTACATACTATCACAAAGCCAATGATCAGGTATCTAACTTCAGTTAAATTGTGTTGCTATACTACTCAGGTCACACTACACTTGCATAAATCCTCACAGTAGATCTGAGGATTTCATCTTGGGCATGTGGAAGTTTGGCCTCCTGAGGCCATCACTGACACAATGCCAAACCTGTCATAATTTTGCGGGCAACATAACCACCTGTAACTGTCTTTAACAGTAATGGTTAAAATGTTTTGTAGCTCAAACGAAAAAAACACAACAAAAAGATTCTCTTCTTTCATCCAGTGCATAGCCAAAGTCTAGAGAATCATGAGGGACGTTTACAAGAAAATCCCTGTAACTTGCAAATGTACTTTAGATAAGCAATGGCTTCTTTCTCCTGAGCACATAATACATTTTTACAATAAAAACAATAAGTCAAAAACGCATGCAGCCAGAGAGATTGAGCAATTCACAACCATATATTAACATCAGAGACAATTTTGCTTCTGATGGTCAAAGATTATGAATGTTGGTAAAATTTTGCAAAGAGTGTTGATGAGACTCGATTGTGGGTTTGACTGCTGCACATTGGAGTCTGGATAAAGGAACAAATATACTGAGGGGGGTTTTTTTTGGGTTTTTTTTGCAAAAATCACAGGTGAAGTAAATCCTGTGTTGTTCTGTGTTGTCCTTAAAGTGACACATTTGGCGTGAACAGTTTGCAGTGTTGGGAATCCTAGCAAAACAGTGTTTTGGGGTTGTTTTGATTTTCTACTCCACATTCAGTGAAAACTGGCCTTAACTCTGATGTGAGTAACAAAATCTAAATTCTGGAATATATTTTTTGCAAGTCTGCTGATTTTGGCTTTGAAAATATTTTGCACACGTGCAATGTGCATATGGGTACTTTAATATTGAATTAACAGACTTAATGTTACATGTACTTTAAATTTCTTCTTTCACAGTTGCAGGTAGGAGTTGAATTTGAAGCCAACACGAGGATGCAAGACACAACAACATCCTTTGGTTACCAGTTGGACCTCCCCAAAGCAAATTTGCTCTTTAAAGGTAAATACCGTACACAAGTTGTAACAATCAGTAAGAACTAGAGATGGACCGATCCGATATTACGTATCGGTATCGGTCCGATACTGACGTAAATTACTGGATTGGATATCGGACAGAAATAAAAAATGTAATTCGATCCATTAAATATCAAAAAAGCACCTCACAAAACTTGCGACATGGCGTAACTCGGCTCATAACCGTTGCACTTCGCAGCAGTATACCTCACGTGATAGAGCAGCTGTGTGTATTTGGAGCCTCGCTACCAAACCGGCATTTCATCTCGAGGAAGTTATCCCTAAGAGAAGTAAAGCAAGTGTGTAAGTTCATCTCTTAATGTTTGTAAAGCATTCCTGCGTTAAGCTTAACAACCGATATATGGAGCGACTGCCTCTTCTCTCTCCTTCCCTCTCCTGCTGCTACTTCAATCGTGAAACTGCTTAATCATCAGCTGATCGGCTTTTCTGTCGCGAGTCCGTCTCTCTTCTTTGTTTTTGGCCCACTTTGCACGAGAAAGAGGAAACCAGCGGCTGAACAACAGTAGCACGTTTAAGCTTGATAAGCTGTTGTTAGAATTTATTTAATATTACTTTCTAGACCAGGATCTTTTTCTACAGCTGACGGCTGGTAACTGTGTAGGGGCGGATCTAGCAAAGTTTAGCCAGGGGGGCCGATAGGGCATGAAAAGGGGGCACAAAGACATACTTTTCTTTCTTATTCTCACTTAAAATGTCTAGCTTTTAATAAATAATTATCTGAATCTTACACCCAAAGTTTTAATCTGATGTAAAATGTATAGAAGTCCATTACTGTATATAGTAACTGTTAAGTCTAATATACCCTAGTAAGCTATAGTACTTTTTCCTTTGGGAAAGTATCATCTGTGAATTCTGGAATTGTGTTGAAGAAAGATGTTGAATCTATTTAATTATTCTTGAAAAATAATTTATTTCTGTGCATTTTTTTTTCACCCTACATCGAAATTAAAGTTGATTACGTCGATTAAGCATCATGAGGTGGAGGGGGGGGTGGTTCCCTATTTTTATTTTTTGCTGGGAGTTGGCAACCCTGTTAGTTAGGTTGCTTAATATTTCTGCTAAGTACTCTTTAAAATACCAGAATAGGGAGGATGGAGTAGGTTTAAGTTTATTAGATTGATCAGTATTGCTGAACTATGAAATATTTTGGGTGCAGTGTATTTTTTACATACAGGTATAACAGAATAGCTTTAGTGTTGTTGTTTATTTAAACTTGAGTATGAACTTATACAAAATGCAGCAAGATATTAAAAAAACAGTTTTATTGATTAAAAAACACTATTGGATTCATATCGGTATCGGCAGATATCCAAATGTATCGGACATAAAAAAGTGGTATCGTGCCATCTCTAGTAAGAACATTACCAAAAAAGGGGAAGCAAACATTTCCATTTCAAAATTCATCACTTCTATGTTCTCTTCTGCAGGATCAGTTGACAGTAACTGGGTGGTTGGAGCAACTCTTGAGAAAAAGCTCTTGCCGCTGCCTCTCACACTGGCCCTCGGGGCTTTCCTCAACCACCGTAAGAACAAATTCCAGTGTGGCTTTGGTGTCACGATTGGCTAGAGGTTCGGGGGCTGCTTGGAACCAGCCCACAGGCCACCGTTTGGACCGGCACAGAGACACACAGGAAACCTGGACTAAGTTTTAAAAATTGGATTGAGAGACTCTCTTATAACTGATTTTCTGAGGCAGACAGAGAGACAAAAATGACTCAAGGAGCCAGGACTGGCCAAGCCATGCCTACATACTGTAGCACAAATGTCTTTCCTTTATGGTGTGTTGGATGTACCCAGAGTCTAGAGAGATGTATATCAGAGGGGATCATGTGACGCATGACAACATGTGATGTGAAAATCAAAGTAAGTGGTGAGACATAATATATGGTGGTTATGTATAAATTGAAATAAATGTGATTACTTTTTGTACATTTGCCTGTGTCATTGTTTATAAAATACAACATGTATACCTGGATTATGTGTATCACATGAGCTGCAATACATTCATGAAAGGGATTCTTTGAGTCTGTGAGTGATATGCTGGGTTTACTTTAGTGAGTTGTTTCCATCCAGCTTAAAATAAATTTAGCAAAGCTATGGTTACATTTTTAGGCTGAAATCATATTTTTGTTGTTAACTTTAGACTTTAATGTTGGAATAATTGTTATGGAAAGAAGAATATTCAGTGATGAAACTACAGAGGATCCTACAGTTTTGTGAAAAAACAAAATGTTACTATTTGTGTATATTGCTGTATGATAAACTAGGCAAGAATTTCGAGTAGATTCACCATAAGCATATAACTGATTTTACATCATTGCTTTATGAAGTAATGCATGTTTTTTTTTTAATACTTGAAAAAAAAACAGTCTTCGAATCTACAACTAATATTATAAGTTGTTTTCTAGAGTTCTTCACTTACACTAAAAAAAATTGCTATTTCCTGTATTCTTTAGTCATAGTTGGATTAGTACTGTTTAGAAAGGTACAAGGTTTACTTATGTTCACAAGTTTCTGAAATATACAGTACCTGCCCAGTTACATCTGTCAGAAATGTTCAAATTGATTAAGAAGTTGCGCAATTACCAAACTAAAACTTGACCTGGAACTTCTTTAATGCCGTATAGTGGAATATGGTGAAGCATGCAGTGAGATGTTATTGTAGCTGGAGAGAAAACTATTAGAGGCAAATCACCTCTCCATGAACATCAGTAAAACAAAGGAGATGGTGATTGACTTCAGAAAACAGAGAGGTGAGAAAACTCACACCCCAATTCAGATCTATGGAACCCCTGTGGAGAGAGTCTCCAACTTCAAATACCTCGGTGTCCACATCAACGAGGACCTCACTTGGAGTACACACACGGACTTCCTCATTAGTAAAGGCAGACAGCGCCTCTATCACCTGAGGCGTCTAAAGAGGTTTAAGATCTCCAAGAATATACAGAGGAGATTCTACACTGGTGTCATTGAGAGCATCCTGTGCAACAACATCATGGTGTGGTACGGGAACTGCACAGTACAGCAACAGAAAGCCCTGCAGAGGGTTGTGCGCACAGCTGAACGCACTATGGGAACATCTCTACCAGCACTGCAGGACATCTATGCTGAAAGGTGCAGATCCAGGGCCATCAGGATCATTAGGGATTCTAGCCATCCCGCCCACAAACTGTTCAGGCCACTGAGGTCAGGGAAGCGCCTCTGTAGCCTGAAAACAAGAACAGAAAGGTTCAGGAGGAGTTTTTACCCACAAACTGTGAGACTCCTCAACCAAAACACAAACCGGACAACATGATGGACAATCTCACACACAGTACATAATTTGCACTTTATCTTTCTTCTCTGAACCTTATCCGTACCTTATTATATACATCTGTACTATGTAAATATGTATATTTTTATAGTCTTCTCATTCAACTCATTACAGTGCAATATCTTGCACGTCATGGATATATATTTATAAGCACAAACATATGGACTTTTACATTGTTTTTTTATATATTTTTTTACTTTTAACTTTTGTTTCTTTTCCTTTTTTTCTTAGCTTATGTAAAATCCTTTTTAGCATGTTTGCACAGTCGGGGGGAGTACTTTTTTAGCCAGAAAAAACATTTCACTGTATGTTGTACCAGCTATAACTACATGTGACAAATAAATAAAGAATTGAATTGAATTGAATTAGATGTATGTGTTCATTAATAACAGACACATTAAAACAGAAAATGTACTTTAAGTAACAGAAGTAAAATGTCAAATATTAACAGTTCATGTATGTAAGTATTAAACACGTCGCCAATTTTATAAGTAAATGTATTTCTATAGGTGGTATTGATATGCAGACTCATCTATCTTGCTGATGAGACCCACCATAGTCACATGGGACAGAAAGAGAATTAGGGTCTTGTTTTCTGCTTAGCCGTCACCTAAGGATTTACATCCTTTATAAGCAGAAGGAGTCTCACTATCTGTTTTAACGTCTCCCATTACAATGGCCTCACTGTGTTTGTAGAGCAAAAGGCCCCTCAGTAGTGAACATGCATACTATAGGTAAATGAATACCACAAACATAAACTAAATTCAATGTTAGCGTTTCTCAAAGTCTGGGGTAAAACCCAGAAGTAGCCATGAATTTCCACATAGCCAACATATATCAAACATTTCTGAGCTAAATTTACAACAGAGTGATAGATCTTTCCTCTCTATCTATGCAGTGTACTGTACTCTTTACTATTGTAGGGCCATCAGCCCATTTAAACAGTATAAACCCTCTCAAAGCCATTTACAGTTATCTTTACTGACCCCACATCAGCATGTTTGAGGCCAATCAAAATCCCTCAGTGAAATGTGATAAACTGAAAATCTTACCTTTAGCGTGTCAAATAATACGTTAAAGTTCCGTACACATGTCAAAGGAACTCACAACTGTTGTTACAATAAGGGTCTAATGCACTTACGCATCAGGAACTGACATGCTAGAAAATCAGTCTAGCTACCCTACAAAATGTGCACAAGTTGCTGTAAAACTTGCATGCTATAATTACTCCAATCACTTTTACTCATGTTCAGGACTCTAACAGAGTTTGTGATGTTCAGAGAGTCATATAAATGCATATCATTTATAAAATGATTATTAACTTCACACCAACGACCACCTTAACTCAAAAACACACTAAGCTTTCCAGGGAAACTGCCTGTCTGTTTAATCAGGTGCCATCTGCATTCATTCGCTGATCCCTCTTGGGTGGCAAAATCATAAAAAACTGATGGGAAACATAGAAAGCATTGTTTCATGTTAACCGTAGAATCCCCCATTTTGACACATGGTCTCTCCCATGAGTCAACTCATCAGAACTAGGAGAATAACAAAAAGTAAAAGGTTAGTTAGAAAATTTCTCAGACAACATCAGCTGCTTCTCCTCCAGAGTAACTTCGCTCCAGCCCAGGGTTACACCCTGTGTTAGAGAATAAAATCAGCATTATTGTCATGTTAAGTGGGTCTAACTCTTGGCTCTGCCTGGAGCCTGCATCCACACCACAGTTACCTAGAAACCAAAATCAGTGAGTAAATGCAAACTTCACGCTTGCAAACAACTGTAGGTTATAAGAGTATTAAGGCATCCCACACCACAGACACAAGTGTGCCATGTGCAGTTTATTTCCCCAAATCATTAAAAACACTACTGTTGACATAATTTGCCCAAACCATGGATCATCCCATGTGTTTAATTAAAACTACTGTAACCAATAACTTTTCTTAAGTAATGTCACCCACTTGTTTTAAACACTATGGGCTCAACACCTTAAAATGAATAATGATATGATAATGAGCCCCGCACTAAGATGTTCTGTAATCACTGCACAACCTGCTTCATTTCACTCATGTCTGCCTGTGTGATGCCAAAACCCTTAGAGAGGAAACAAAAAAACAGAGAGAGAATTATGACCTTGTTTTCTGCTCAGCCGTCACCTAAGGATTTACATCCCTGATAAGCAGGAGTCTCACATCTGTTTAACGTCTCCCATTACAATGGCCTCACTATGTGTGTAGAGCAGAAGGCCCCTCTGTAGTGAACATGCAAACAACTAAGTGAGAAAGTGAAATTACTATTACTAATGTGATATGATTAAATATGCGATTAATAAGTGAGAAAAGAAATCTGCCACCACACCCCCTATGAGCAAGCACTTTGGCGACAGTGGGAAGGAAAAACTGCCTTTTAACAGGAAGAAACCTCCTGCTGACCCAGGCTCAGGGAGGGGTGGCCATCTGATGCGACCGGATGGGGTAAGAGAAGGAAAACAGGATGAAGAGAGACGGAGATTAATAACAGGTATGATTCAATGCAGAGAGGTCTATTAACACATAGACCTGGACACGTGTACCTGTACTTTTAGCCACTTTTGGCTGGAATTTCTCTGCCTTCACTCTTAGCTGGTTTGTGACCTGGCTTGAGATTCAAACTAGTTGGTTATATTTCTTCTTTGCCTGCTTTTTCTCTAGCCTCTTTTCTTCCATGGGCAGAGACTAACAGGATAGTACAGGTACCTGTGTAGAACTCAGATCTGACCTGGGCCTCTCTCTGACTGTTACGACAAGAAGTCCTCATCTTCCTGGCTCCACCTTTGTAACAGAAACTTTAAAGAGTGTTCTATGCCTACACATTTTTGACTAAGAAACCTTTCCAGTTCAACTTGGCTCTCTCTGTTTTCAAGCATGAAGAGTAGTGTTCAGTTAACTCTTTCAGCTTTGACTGTTTCCAGCTGCATAACGAGGCTCTGTCAGACTTGGATGCTGCAATATTGTTCTATCATGGCAAACTCCTTTCCCTGATTATTATAGTTGAATACAAAGTCTACAAAGATCTTTTCATGACACTGTGGATTTTATGTGATTGTGTTCTACATTTGCAAATAGCAAATACCAGTATGACCCCATGTGGAATTTACTAGGGCTGTGGGAGTTCCAAGTGGGCAGACCCACTGAGGACCCACATGAGCCAGCCCAGATGGGCTATGTTCTATGGGTACCATATGGATAAGATATAGGAAGTAGGTTGAACAGGCAACTGAGTTTAACTACCTCAGCTGAGTATAAGTATTACTGTGTTATCTTGTTGTTTTATAAGATTAGCATTAATAAATGTCTGTACAAGACCAATTTTACTGGGTTCTAGATTTTTTTAGAGGAATATAGCTGCATGTAACCTTCTTACGTTTTTCTTTTAATGCCATCTCACAGTGCAATGAGGGTAGGGGTATATAAAAACGGCCTTGAGCAAGAAGTAGTTCCCCTGTGTTGGGAGCACGCACAACAGTCAGAAAGGCAGATCAATGAGCACACTTTCTCTGCAGAACACAGAAGATCATCATCATTTTTATTGTCACTGTTTTTATTCTCCTAGAAAAGCAAATAAAATATAAAAATTTTTTTACACACAGTGTTTTTTTGCAGAGAGAATTTTGATCAGAAATAGTGTACTGACTGTAGAATCCATCTCTGGCTGCTGTGCCTGCTCCCAAAACAAAGGAAACTGATTATTTAAGGGGAACTGAACGGTCTTGTAGGGCCACAGTCCCAACTGCTTTTACTGTGATTGCTGTGGCCCTCTGTTTTTAACCTGTGTTAATGTTACTTTGTTAGAATTCCTTTTTCCTGCATTTACAGCTTGTGTGATTATTGGCCAGGAGGGTTTGCAGTTTCCTCAAAACACGAGTTATTTGCTGTTTTGATTATGACTTTAACTAATGGCTGCTTATAAATTGCATTGTCACACTATTACATAAATATATTATTAATATGTGTGTATTGGTTTAATTTTGCTGGTGTCACTCCCTGGAGTAATCAAAGTGCAGTTTGACTTGGCCTACAAAGAGCACTAGGCTGGGGTGTCACATCTGAATAAGCTGGTTGTAGGGTTAGTCTCAGGTTTTGTGCTAGACTATATGCACCTTGTGTGCCTGGGGGTAATCGCTCTGAGTCCCAATTTGTGTATTGATAACTGTGGTCATGCAGGAGATGTTTTGAAGCAGCTTGTAAAAACACATATGGTTTTATTTATGGTCTTGAATTTGGTAGCTATAATGTATATTCTTTAATACACCTTGCACAAGATACAGAACATTTTGGCCTTTTGGATAGCATTTCTTGATTCCCATTTGAAACCTTCCTGGGAAAACTGAAGAACACTGTGCAGAGGCCACAGAAAACTGTGGAACAAATTCTCAAGTACGTCTATGAGACGCAAAGTATTCAGAAAAAAAGAAAAGAGATTATCCCTGTTTCCTCTCCATTTAAAAAGCCTCTTAACTCTGGACCAATAAGAAGTGAACTTGTAAGCAGTTCAGAAAATACGCTGATGGACAGACACATGTTTCTTGCTCCATGGGAGATAACCGTTTCAGGGTAGTGGGAAAGATTCCTATTGTGACAAACATTTTATATGGTTGCCATGTTGTCAAAGCACTGTGTGTTAGGTCTCTGAAAACCGTAATGCCTTTTTCAGCTACCCATTGGACTCAACATGCCTTGGAAATGGCTTTGCTGCAAATCTGTCCAAACAAATGCATGTTGATGAATTAAAAAAAGAAAAGGGTGCTTTTGCCACTGAAGTCTGGATATTTGGCATTGGCACTGCTGTACTAGTTGGCTTCTTTTTGATTTCCCCTCTGCATGCTATGATTTGCAGTTGTTGGTTTCCTGGATGGTGAAGGTGTATCCATAATTCTTTACAAGTGGTTTACAGGACTAGTGGAAAATTCTTGTTTCTGCCTACCACGGGTAGTCAGTATCAATCACTCATGGTGCCGTGACTTTAGCTGAATCACATTTTGTAAAAACAAATTATATTCTCCTTTGATGGCTGCTGAGAGAAGTAGTTTTTTCAGATAGAGATGACTGATTCATGATAACAAGAAATTATTCCTCTTTCAATTATGTTTTACATATCACACAGTGCCCTCATACATTAAACCGTAGGACTGAAAGAAAGTTTACTTTCTTTTTCACAAAACTATGGTGCAACATGCTGGCAGTTACGTGCAAGAATGTACAGTATGTTGTGCATACAGGAAGATAAGAGAATCTGATAAAGGGGATGAGGCACAGACATAGCTAAAGGTCATGCATAGAGGACAAGACAGACTTGGCAGGAAACAGAAAAGGACACCTAAACAAGGAAACATGGGTGATAACTACCTGAGACATACTAATAATAAACACTAGAACGTAACATTTCTCCAATACATCATAAGAAATCAAAAATACAAAAAACAAGCGCAAAATCCTGGGTCACAGATGAAGCGTCCTGACACAGTTCTCCTTATAGATACACATCACTGGTGACCGTATTACATGGCTTGTGCATTTAACGTGCTTTGTTAAAAAAAAAGAAAGAAAGAAAGAAAACAAGGGCAAAATTAGGACCTCTACCATAGTTTCCTAACCTTATATCTTGATATAATAATCTAAATAGTAATCATTCAGGAGGAACTTTACTATCTTTTCCATTTGTACAACGTATTTTACATTCTTCCGCATAACTATACTGCCAGTATGTTCCACCAATGAAAGTAAAACTTCTTTCAGTTCTAAGTTTTGAGACCATATTAAAAAGCATAATTATGTGGGGTCTTTACCAGGTTCTAATATGATTTAAATGCAGCCTCAGATGAAAAAAACGAAAACATGACATAATATGCAGAGTCATTAAAGTGAACTGCAGACGATTAAACACAATACTAACATCACTACACAAATCCAATAATCTACTTTCTTCCTTTTTTGAGGTAATCAACTCTGTCAGTTCAATTATGTTCAGAGCAGGTCAGCCACTAATCAGAGGGTCAGTGGTTTGATCCCAGGCTGTCTCCTGGCTGCATGCCAAATATCCTTGGGCAAGATACTAACCCCATGTTTGTCTACTGGCGGTGGTCAGAGGGCCCGGTGGCGCCTGTGTCCGGCAGCCTCGCCTCTGTCAGTGCGCTCCAGGGTGGCTGTGGCTACAGTGTAGCTTGCCATCGCCAGTGTGTGAATGTGTGTGTGAATGGGTGAATGACTGAATGTAGTGTGAAGCGCTTTGGGGTCCTTAGGGACTAGAAAATACAAATGCAGGCCATTTACCATTTGTTTATACAATATCAAGTCACAACAACAGTCAACTCAATGTGCTTTCTATTGTAAATGGACTGATTCTTATATAGCCCTTTTCTATTCTCCTGGATTACTCTATACAGCACGCTGCATTCACCCATACACACCCATTCACACGAGCACTCTATGCTTTTTGTCAGTGCTTTAACTCAGCGTTCCCTAACCCCGGGCCTCGGACCGGTACCGGTCCGTGAGTCATTTGGTACCGGGCCGTGAGAGTTGAGGCTCAGGTGTGAAATGTATGGTTTTCAGGGTTTTTATCGGTTTTGAGCGTTATTTTGTTATCATTTTTATTGTTAACTCGGTTTTCCTGGGTCTTTTCACGTGTGTTATGAATAAATCTTCTTTTTTTCGGTACCGGTACTAGTTTTATTTTGTTGTATTTATCCGCGACACCTTAAAGGCCGGTCCGTGAAAATATTGTCGGGCATAAACCGGTCCGTGGCGCAAAAAAGGTTGGAGACCGCTGCCAACTTACACTCATACATATTTATACTCTAATGGATGCATCGAAGAGCAAATCGGGGTTAGTATCTGGCCCAATGATATTTGGCCTGATTATTCATGACTTTGTATTTGATTAGGACTTTAAATTCAATTCTGGATTTACAGGGACCCAGTGAAGTGAAGCCAATATAGGAGACATATGCTCTTTCTCTAGTAATAACGACCTATTATTTAGTAGGTCATTTATTTATATTATAAGTCGTGATTTTATATTATTTTTATTTTTACATTTATTTATGTATTTTTTAATTAATTTTATTCTACTTTTTTAGGTCATTACTTATTTTAACGATTATTAGCACTGAGATTCGAGTAACAACATCTTGCTCTGTCAAGCTTCTTTGTGAAGAATGATAATTAAGAATCATTGAACCTTTAACATAAGAAAACCAGTGTGTTGTTGTCATCCACACACCGTTTTCAAATAGGTTAGGCATGTGACTGCATGTGTAGCTACCAGTGTTTAAAAGATGATATGTTGCACATGTGGTCTTGCTTACTTTGGCAAAACTATTGGAAAATTGAACTACTGTACAATTATTAAAACTGAAGGGCAATTGCGCACTGATGGCACGGTCTCTGAGCAGCAAAAATCTGCGTTCAATTCATGAACGTCAACAAACATCATTGTGATGTTTATTATATTGCTCTTTTTTTTTCTTCTGCTTGTTTTCTCTTTTTTCTTTCTCAACAGGTGATCCAGGTGATTGATACATGTATTTTTTGTCTGCTTATTTTGTTGGTTTTTGTTGTTTGCCCCTTATCATCTTTCCTCTTCCCTGCTGTTTTTCTTTCCCTCTTTCCCCAGTCAAGTCTGTCCTGTATTTAGCAAAGTGAAAATAAAATAAAATAAACAATAAAAGGTGAATCAAATAGACCATTACCACAAGGCTGGGAGGGTCCATTTGGTAAAGTAAATCCGTTGGGCAACTTTCTTCACCTTTAGACAATAATTCTGATGGCAAAAGAGCCAAACGGGACAGGCGAAAAAAGAAGAAGAAAAAAAACAGAAAGAAGAAGAAGAAGAATTAACTATATAATTAATTGCCCAACATTGGTCTTTATATACTGTATTTTGCAGACAGAGAGTTACAGGACTCTCTCCCAGACCACATACTCATACTCATACTACAAGTCAGAGCTTTATAAAAAACAAAAAAGAAAAAAAAAGAAGTTGTGTTTTTAAAATTGTTATTTTATTTCCAATAGTGTTAACATACTACACAGGGAGTTTGTGCGTTCGCTCAGACACAGAGGGAACATTGGTTGTAAATTATATATGATTTTTATGTTTTACAAGCATGTTTGTTAATTCACATTTTTGGAGAGAACAGAAACTTTCCAGATCTTTCCTGGCCAGACAGGTATCCAAGTACTGCTGAAAAACATAGAGGACCAATGATGTACTCTAAAATGTTTATTTTTTAAATTAAATGTTATTATTAAAGGTTTAAAAAGTTGTTACTAACATTTTTTTTGATATAGCAAATCACCAAGACCCATGAACGTACAGTGTTTCTAAACATAATAGTGCTTTCTTTATATTTGAATAGGTTCAAACTCCTAACTATTTAGATTTGTCACAGTTCAGAATTGCAGTTAACCAAAGTAACGTTTACGTATTGTTTAACAGGTGTCAAAGATTTAAATAATAAAATATACATATGTGTTAACACAAGATTTCATAATTTAGTTTACCACTTGGATGAAGTAAGACTTCTCTAAAAATGTTTGGGTGGAGGTAAATCTGCTCTTTGTTTATCTGTTGTGAACTGAGTGTTGAAATGTGCATTTCAAGTGGGATGCCAGTAGGGATGGCTACCGGTTCTGACATAAACGGTAGTAACCAGACCGAAAAGCAACGCACATTTCGGTGCTTTATTTCGGTGCTTTTTTTTCCTGAGATGTCATACACTTTGGATTATAGCCAATCATTTTACCTTTCCGAGGATAGTAGGTGGGCCCAGTACGTACGTTCTTTTAGAGGAGAGCTACAGATTAAAAATGCCCAAAGCGAAGCGGTGAAATTCTGGCTGTACTTCACAGCAAAAGATGCAAACTCAGCAGCCTGCAACAAGTGCTTTAAGGTGATACTGTGCAAACTCGAATCTGATGAATCAACGGGCAATGTAAAGCATTTTGTTAAAAGCCGAGAAATGCGCCGTATTTGGTAGCTTGCTGCGAGACCTCACACCGTGCACATCTACTGTGGGTGGGTTGCCTGTTATCGGACCCAGAGTTAGCAACATCCCCCAAAACCCGAAGAGTAGAGTCCTGGCCCCTAGCCCTGCCAGTGTAGCAGAAATGATGACGGATGATGATGGCAGCAGCAGCCGTTCTTCTCTGCATGAGTAGCTTAATGTTGTTCGTGTGTAAGCTAACCACGTTATTAAATTAATGCATGTAAGGTGATCTATCAAACACTGTCATAGTTACATGCGGCTGTCTTCTTGTTTGATGGCAGATACTCCCTTCACCCTGGCCAAAAAGGCTAAAATGACCAAAGAAAAAGTGGAAAACAGCTAAACATGAGAGGTTTTTGGACAAAGTTTGTGTTTTTTCCATTGATTAAGCACTGCTTCCAACAAAGAGTGATGCCATAAATTCCCTATAGCTGCAGAAAAGGCTAACATTGTTATCATTTTACAAAAAAACAGCTGAACATGAGAGGTTTTTGGACCAATTTTGTGTTCTCCATTCTTTAAGCACCGGTTCGAGCACCGTTTGAGCACCGGCACCGTTTCAAAAGTACCGGTTTGGTACTGGTTCGGATAAAACCTAAACGATACCCATCCCTAGCAGCCAGAGGTTCAGCTGATGTTACTAAGGTTGGTCACACAGTGGCAGCATTGTGTAAGACAGTCTTTAGATTTCATTAATAATCCAAACAGGGAGTCACTGTTGCAGTTAAGGAAGTTTCATATCTCTTCCCAAATGTACAACATAGTGTACATTCTTCCATGTACAGTAACTGACTGCCAGTATGTTCCACCCCTACAGTTATGTGAAAAAGAAAGTAAACCAATGTCAAGTTGTGCCACAGCACCATGGGCCATCTCTATGTTTTACATTTGTAGGTGCAGGTGTAGGTGACAACCATCTTGTCCATGGTAGAATGAGAATGTGATCAGTTGTGTTCTTCCCCTTACATCGTGCTCAGGAGTTCAACAGCCATTCTTTTCTTTCTGACATAGCTAACCATGATAAGACTGCCACTGAAAACCAATGTTCTGTAAACCTCCCTGAATTTGGAAGACTTCATCAGAGGAGGGATGCCGACCTTGTCCTATTGTAGAGTCCCCATAATAGTCGTGCTTTTCGACTCTCCTTTTTCTCCCACCTCACGCTCAAAGACACATAACGAGTCCATTCTCCCTGCAGCACGGACTACACTGCCCATGAAGCTACATTCTGCATTCTGCCTATTAGCTTAGCACAACAACAAAGGCGCTC
This sequence comes from Maylandia zebra, assembly GCF_041146795.1. Taxonomy (NCBI): domain Eukaryota; kingdom Metazoa; phylum Chordata; class Actinopteri; order Cichliformes; family Cichlidae; genus Maylandia; species Maylandia zebra. The sequence goes on from NC_135177.1 coordinate 26,076,947, forward strand.
TCTCACCCAGGAAGCACGCAGAGCGAGAGCGTCACCCTGTAACCATGGCAACCGTAACGCTGCCGCCTGGAACTACAGAACGTAGCTGTCAAACAAAACCCAAACAGTCCTGACCCGCCACAATATGAAACAGGAAAGTACCGCCGTGTAATCCATTTATTTCAACAAAGTAACTGTATTCTAAATACCACCTTTTACCTGTAACGGAATACAGTTACTCATATTTTGTATTTTAAATACGTAACGGCGGTACATGTATTCCGTTACTCCCCAACACTGGTTATTGCTGTGTAAAATATTATTCTTAAGTAGTGACACTCTTTATGGTCCATTAGGTATATATTCCTGACAGTTGATAAGAATCAAAGGTTCACATGAAATTCCATAGGAAATGAATGGGGGTCATTTTTGACTCACTTATGGAAGTTTGTAGTAGTAAAACAAAAACAAAAATGTTGTAAAATGTACAAAAGGTAATTTAAATATTTAAATATTTAGCTAGAATATGAAATAATTACAACTTTTCATTACAAAAGTATTGCAAGCAAAAACAACCCGACAGGGTCATTTTTGACTCACTTATACATCCAAGGGTTAAGTTAAAATCGCTGCATTATGAGTGATCCTGAGTGGAGTTGCATGATGTCATGGTTTAGTCACACATATCTCCTGCGTCACTTGAAAGCCAAAAGGTATCTTATGTATGAAAATAATGTCACAGCTTAAGCTTTTTTAGGAAGTGACTAGTAATCAACAAAGGCATACTAACTTTGCAGATATTTGTTATACAAGAAAGATGTGATTATTAATGTTTTATTATGAAACGTCATTGCAATGAAGTATTACCATATGGGAATACTTCAGTGCAATCTGCATTTTGGCGTAGTTGTGTGCCTGTGTGTGTTTGATAGACATAATACCTTATATTGCCAAGTGACATCAGCCCCACCTTTTGGTGGTTTGGTCTGGATCATTCAATCATTTTACTGAGGTAGAGAAGCATCCTGTTAATACTTATGTAAAAAGCTCATTACAAACGTCAGTCTCAGTACAGACATTACTCTAATCCAATCATCTTCTTGTCCCTTTTTTAGCTAATCAACCTGCACTCAGTGTGGTTTCAGTGCCCTCCATTTTGCCTTTCAGATTCTCGTTTATGCAACCCACTTCCTCAGCATATCCACCATATCCAAGTCATTCAGAGCTCCAGTCCTCATCTTCGTCTTCACCACTACCAGTGTCTAGACTCTAGACCCTTGGGGATCCTGCCCTAATCCTATCACCACTGGGATTCCATGCTGCCATGATGAGTCAAAATAATTAATTTCTCTATCTTAGTAAATTATGTTCACCACTGCCAAATGATTAAAATCCAAGTAACGCTGAAAAAAATCATGAACCAAGAATGTTTGTGTGTGGTGGAGCTGTGGTCCCTGGGTCAGCTGCAGGGGAAGGGTGGTGCAAGGGAGGCTGTAGGTGGAGGTGATTGGACTAATGAGATTTTCCTTTTTTATAGTGAGATGGGAGAACAGAAGGGGGGAGTGTGTGAAAAGCTGTCGTTCATGGGTGCCAAACCAAAGAAATTATATGTGTGTAAAATCAATGAAACTAAATTGATCACAAGAAGAGTTCATTTACATTTTGTTTTAAAGGTTATTTATTTATTTATTTTTGTTGAGCATCGGTACGCCAACATCCAAGAAGGCACACTGTTGCTAATCATAGTAGTATAGTCCCCCCCCACACACACACTATATTATAGTAACTTCAAACTATGTGGACTGCACATGATTGAAAACTGCAGTAGACAAAACTGTCATATGATTATAAATTGATATTGGTCAAAAGCAGTTTAAAAGCTACACATATTTTACATATTTTTTGCTTGCTTTATTTTAGTCGCTATATTGTATACACAAAATGAAAACATTGTTGCAAATGATTATTATTAAACCAACAACCACAATGAAAGGTTTCACCACCAAAAAAGCAAATCATTATATTAGAAACATCTATAATAAATCAAAAAGGAACAGATAGTTATCAGGTCATACAGAAGCAAAATCCAAAAATAACAAAAAGTAATCTGGCAGCGTCAATTGTGCTGCTCATGTAAAGATTCCAGATGTGGATGAAATACACATCAGGGTATCAAAAGCAGCAGCGCTAGCAGGAGTGTGAGGAAAGGAGAGGCCATCATACCAGGAGAGAATCCAAAAAGGCTAAAACACAAAGAAACGAATTAAGGAATTAAATGAGTTATACATTTCAGAAGAAGGTGTACATCGCCATCAGCACTGTTGTGTTTTACTGGGCATAATCTATGTGTGCTGTAAGCTGCAACAAATAATACACTCAGTTGTCTTGTAATTTTACACATTGGTACTGAAAACAATTCATTATTATGGCAAATGTGAATTACAGACATTCTGATTGGCTGGTGACTATATTCTTGTGGGTCACTGCATAAATCATTATTACCCATGCAAGAAATACATGGGCAGAGACAAAAGACTTTAATATTAGCATTACTAGTGTCATCATCATCACTGGGCAAGGTCATGTGTAAATCAAAGCATTATACGGTATGTATGTGAAAATAACATGTTGATTTCAAATCCTGCATCAAATATTGAAATGATTACAGCTTCCAAAATGAGCTTTTTCTTTTGTCTACTCCATTAAGTGTTCACCACTGCAGATCAGCTTTCACCATCTCACCCTATTCCTCCATTGGTACACCAAGCCTCTGCATGTGCTGCTTCACTATAAGTTTTGCTGATGACTATCCTTAAATAAAGCTTTTTGTGTTGAGCACAAAATTATACTGTGTTCAGCAGTAGAATGTCTAAAATTTCAGGTCCAGCAGAGTTTACAGCTTGTGACAACAACACGATCTTACAAACAGATGATTGTTGTACCTGTCATCTGTTGTCTCTGGAATTGGAATTGTGGTAGGTGAGATCCTGTAAACAACAAAGTATTTTTAACAGGTAGGTCAAAATTCTTATGTGTGTAAGAGTTTTAGTGTTTCTGGCTGCAAGAAACACATTCTATTTATTTAAAAAAAAACTGAAAATGTTTGAGAAATGTGGAGTACCTGCCATCTGTTGTGTCTGGAATTGGAATTGTGGTGGTTGAGATCCTGTAAAAGCATTTTCGAGAGGTCTATTAAAACTTTCATGGGTGCAGAAGTCAGTGCTAGAGTTTCTAGCACTAGTGTGCACTAGCTTTCAGATCTAGTAACAACAGACATACAAACTGCTTACTGCTATTTTCTTATGAATTTGTATGTTGTTTCATATGATATGTTTTCTCTTCATATGAATCCTAATTTAATAAATTTTGTACCGTGATGAGCAAGGTCCTTTATCCTGGTCTCCAGGAGGATGTGTAATATTAACTGTTCTCACTTGAAGACATGGCAGTGAACTTCCATTAACTAGAGGTGTGAGATCTATTGAAAGAAGAAATTTAAAATATGTATACAGAAACTTGCATCACTTCATGCATTTCTGTTGTAAAAGTTTCAAGTACAATATTTAAATTTAACAATGAAAATATTTAAATTTGCCTTGTGCACTGAAGATGAAAATGGCACTCCCTCCCTTGAGATAATCTCTGGATTTGATGTCTTCCAAAGATGCAAAATAATATCTACCATACAGGTTATTAGCATAGATGAGCTCATTGTTCTCATCAACAATTTGAGTTCCAACATCACGAGGTTTGCCCCAAAAGGGAACACCTATTTATAGAAAGCATATGTAACATAGTGGTCAATAATTTAGTTAGTAGATTTTTTAAGCATTACTTCATTTTTCTGCAAACGTACCAGTGGTGGTGAGCAGATTTGGGTCAGTGGTGAGACTCATTTGCCTTGACATCTGTAGCTGGATGTTGGGGTTCTGATCCACCATTTGAACAGTAAATTGCCTTTGTGGGCAAGGCCATTTCAGTTGGTCATCATAGACACCAGAGACAAGATGCACATATACTCCAAAATCTGTCTGCCTTAGATATAATGCTACCCGGTAAGCATAGCCCTCACTGGAATACTGCCTTGGGCTATATATCAGGGCCGGAGTATGAGTACTGTTCCAAAATCTCTCAAAATCATTAATCTGCCAGGTTCCATCTGGACACTCGAGCTCTGATAGATTGATGTCATCAATAGAGAAGCCACCTGTAGAGTTTCCTGCTCCTTTACGAACCTCAAACTCCACCTGGAACTGCTTGGTGGCATTTAGAGGAACATGGTGGAGAGTCCAGTGAGATGTCGGTGGACCTAGAGGGAGAATTTTTAGATTAATAGGTGAATGTGACGTATGTCTTCATGACAAAATGTGAAATGTGAAACATTTATACTTTCTCTGGAGAAAATCATCATAAATAATCACGCAAATGATTCATTACCACTGATCTGTCCCATGAGGTAGCGAGTTCCTGTGGAGTCCCATTCATCTTGAAACTCTCTGATCCAGATGTTAAGTTCGTCTGTCTGGCTCCCATTGTGGTAATAGTAGAACTGCAGACACTGGACATGACACTCCCTCTGGGGACTCATCCTCTTTGTCTCCAGCCAGGCTGAGTCTCCCTCCTGACCTGGTCCTGTGCTAGCATACATGAAGTAACCCGCATCCTGACCTACAATACAGTTCAAAATTATCTTTAAATTTTAAGTATCAAAAGTATTTATTATTATCTCTGGCAGCTTACTTTTGATGTTAGTAATGCTGAGGTGGAAAACTACATTTTCCATTTAAAACTGTATATTAAACACTGCAATAAAAAAAATGCAATATTTGAAACCTTACCTTGATTACCATTTCCACTGGGCAGATTGGTGTGGTCAGAGCTGGGACCACCATAAACACCAGTTACCATTTCCCAGCCATTGCCACTCTTTGAACAGCGGTTCATTTGACACATGGTCCCATTAGTAAAGCCACAGTACATCTTAAAGGCAATGGATGAGCCTGTAGAGATCAATTAAAAGCGCAAGTTTTTTTTTTCAAGGAAGGTTGGAGGGAAAAGGCAAAATTGTCAACTCACAAAACTGTCATCTCAAGTGAGTGAACTGTTTTCACGTGAGCAATTTTCTACACACATTCAGCACTTTTAGGCTTAGTTAATTACTGACAATGAGCAACAGAAAGTTGATTATTGGAGTACTCATGATATTGCTGAAATCGCAGCCTGACAATCCCGGTATGTTGTTTTTTGTATGAATTAAACAAATAGAGTGGGATTATTTGCTGATTATAAATTGGCCATAGGTGCAAATATGAGCATGGTTGTCTGTTTGTTTAAACCATTTTCAAATCATAATTGTGACTTGTTGAACTTTTCTTAAAACAAATAGACTTGATCATTGTGCCAGTTCAAAAAGTGATCATAATAGATATTTTGGAATTCAATAATATATAAATTTATGGCCTCGTGAATATAAGTAAAAACCCCTAGTAAAGAGCCCTACTAAGTTTAAATGCGCGTAGTAACTCTAAAAACAATGTAAAAACTATTTACAAATGTGAGTGTGAGAAAGAAAATGGTTACTTTCTATTGGTTAAGAGCACAATATTCTCACGGTGTCCTTAGTAATTTTAACCAGTAATCCCAGAGTATTCCTAAAACTGGATGCTGGTCCCCATAATCTTTGAGCACTTACTGCATTTGTAGAGTAGATTCAGCTCCTGAACATCACTAGCACTCATTTCCAGTCGTTGACCAATAAGATTCTGGAATTTGGGGTCTTTGGTGATAATTGTAGATCCATTGCCATTGGTGAAATCATCTTTGCCATAGTGCATCACGGACAAATAGTCATATGGGACTCCATGGGTGGTGCTTTCATCACTGCCGACTATTCTAAAATTGTGCTTGTAAGCTATAAAAATCATATATAAAAGTCAAACATCAGATACAGTACACTTAACTGAAAATATTTTGATAATATGAGAGAAGGTCAAATCATAAAAGGAAATATTTTGTATACTCACTATAGTGATTTCATTGATTTTATGACTCAATCTCAGATTATTAAATAGTTATGATTTTATGTTAACAATTTCAGAGTGGTTATTACATTTATGCAGACTGCTTTATACAGCTTTAAGATAAGTATTTGAATAGAAATATTGAACAAAGACATTAACATTGTTATAATTAGTATAAGTGTTAACCAAACCCTCTAGGATGTTTTCAAAGTTAATCGTCACATAATCATCTCTGTCATATCTGGACTGTTCATGGTAGAAGCCAAGAGCATGAAGGAACTCATGTTCAACAATTGCAATGTAACCACAGCCTATTCCAATGGAGAGTTCCTGTCCATTGGAAAATATTCGTCCAATGTATGACCAACATCTGAAATTAAAGGCAGAACACTGATGAATATTTGTCCTATAACTAGTTATGTATTCTGTAATTTATTTAGTTTAATCTATAAAATCACAATTAAATAAATCAGAAAAGAAATAACAAAAACATAACCATTCTTAAAAATTTCACTGTATTCATCTTGTTCTTTTGCTAGAACTATATATTTTGATTTGATATACCTTTATTAGTCCCATAAGGGGGAATTTCATAAGGCTGCCGACCTATTGCGCGCAATGGCGGCGCCATCTTACCCTCCAGCCATACATACATTACACAAAACATCACATGGGGAAGACAGGTCAGAGAGGTATAACAATGGAAAATGCACCACATGAGGAAAGATAAGGAGAAAAAATAACTCCCCCCCCCCAGACTGAGCTCCAACAGGGAGATCAGTTTGAGAACAGAAAAAAACCCCTCTGCACAAAGCACATGAAAAAACTCTTAATACACCAAAGAAACACATGACAAGCAACAGGGGTGGGTAAAGGGTGAGAGACAGCTGATTTAGACAGTATCCGGTCCTGCAGCCTGTGCGCTGGTCTCCTTGATCCACCGTCAGCATCGGAAGGGAATAAGCGTCGAAGGCATTTGGAAAGGAAGGGGGGATGAGTGTGTGCATATCAGTGTGTATGTGTGTGTGTGTCCAGAGTTCAGCTGAGACAGTGTCCTTCGCCCTGCTAGGCTAAGTAAACAGTCTTCCAGCCAACCCAGGTGGCCTTGCATGGAATGGGAAGGAACAGTCTAAACAGTCGTTATCAGGGTGTTTTTGTTCGGCTGCAACCTTACGACCGCAGCTGGCGCCGAGAGGGTATCAACATGAAGTGATGGTGTTTCTTACTTTAGTGCGAACAGCTCATATGAATTTCAAAGCAGTTCTACAGTCTAACACTGGTCTCTCAATCTCCCATTGGAGAGCCGCGAGCTTCGCCATACTTGCGTTCTGTGATGTTGTCATTTCTTGTGCTCAAGGAGCCGATTCTGAGAACTCACGACAGTGTGCCTCCCCGAGATGTCATCCAATTTGCGTTCAGAGATGTTTTTCCGAGCTAGCCCTCTGAGATGTAATCCAGTCTGCAGTCAGAGATCTTATTCTGAGTATTCACAGCAGCCGTAGCCTTTCCAAGATCTTATCCGTGCTGCACTCAATGAGCCCATTGAGTGCAGCAATCGTTTCAATCACATCGTTTCAATCCCAGTGGGCAGCCTTGTGGGGGTTTGAACAGCCGGTTCCGCTTTCTTAATTCTTCGATAAGTCAGGGCCAAGCCAGCTCCGATCAGCCAGAACCCTGTTACCATGGTTCCAAATAGGTAGATATCTTCAGCACTCAGGCTCACCCAAGCCCAAACTTCTCGTTGAGAAAGGGGTGTCAATTGCATTTAGGGACCAGTTGATCCAATCCATAATTCCTCTTTTAGGTTTTAGAGAACAGACTGTGAGTGAGTGTTCCTGGGAAAAGTAATACAAAAAAACACGAGACTAGACAAGGACACAAGAGGCTAAGCAGGGAAGCTAAGGGAGAGGAGGAGGAGGAGAGGAGAAAAGTGCAACCGCCTTCGTCAAGAGCAAGAGCAGAAGTATATCACACACACATATATATATATATCACAAATTAAACTAAGCTAAACGAACAAAAAGTCTAATTGAAAAATCAGCATAGTCATTTTTAGAATATTTATGCTAATTACAGCTAAGTAGAAAATTTTATTTTTAAAAACAACAACAACAAAGAGCAGAAAAACATACCCATTTAACTGTTTGACAGAAATGTAATAGTCCTCAGAGTCCCTTGGTTTGAAGTCAATGCATGATTTCAATCTGAACTGGTCAAAGGCTCTCAGAATGACTCCTTTAGAATTAATGTCTACCGTTGTTGTGTTATAGAGATTAAAAGAAAAGAAGAAGATATTTTAGACAACCAATAAAGGTCCTTAGCCTTGCCCATGCATTTTACTGTAAGGCTATAAAGCATGGAGCTATAAAAATTTTAGCAAAGGCGTGGGTGGTTGCTTTGCAAAACTATTCCATTAAAGTAGCTCTGTTCACTCGCACATGCTGCTGTATTTTTTTTCAATATGTGGCTTCTATGTGTCAAAAGCGTCCAGCTGACATGGAAAAAATGCATTTTCAGGTATGACATCACAAAGATGTGTTCCCATAGAAATAAAGAAATAAAGACTTCTTTCAGGTGTATTTATAAGAAAATACATATTTACCAAGGTCATTATTTAAGAGGTAGGGGACTGGAGATGTCCACAGGATGTTTTCATTAATAATGGTACTCCTCTGCTTGCCTATAGGCTAAAGTGTAAGAAACATGTATATTGTGACATAATGCAAAGTTACTATGCACACAGATGTTTTTAGAACAAATACATTTTTATCTTCATACAAAAAAACTCACCTCCAAAATATCATCATGTAAAAATTCTAAGATAAAATTTAAAAAATTAGAAACAAGTCACTAATATTCAAGTACAGTTGCATGAAGAACAAAAATATCCTTATAAAAAGGTTTAGTTATAAGTAGATGTTGAACTTTACCCTTGTTTATTTCAGGAATGTCCTTCACTTCACCAACATCTACAAAAACAGATGAGGTATTTTTGTATACAGTTTTTTTTTAATATTAAAAAAAAATTGAATTTCATCAAATGATGTGGAAAATTAAAAAAATAGAACTTACCCACTATTTCTAGCCCATTCTGTAAAAATATCAAAGTGGTATTAAAATAAATGTTCCATCATTTAACATACTGTATGTAGTACTGTGAATAAATGTTTTTTATTTTTTTTTTCATTTTAAGCTTTGATAGAAAACACACTCCATACTTGTTGGTCAACATGCAAAATTACAATTTTTGTTTTTCTTTTTGAAAAACCAAAATCATTGTTTGTAGCTGATATTTAATATTCAGTATTATTGTTCAACAAACTTGATTACAAAACAAACCAGACAAATAATAAAAAAAAATCTCTTTAAGTTCTCTTTGCATATTGATATTTACGATTTCTGAAATATCACTATGCAACTAATCACTTACTGGGTTTAAGGAGAATGCTTCAGAAATTGCCATGATCACAAAAATAAAAACACATTCTTTCATCCTCATGGTGCGTCTTTGATGAAACCTAAATCAATAGAGATTCTACCAAGAATGAGGAAAAACAATCACAAAATTAAAAAATATGTAAATATTAAAGATATATCAAACTTTATGTTTGTTCTTATAGAAATATGAAACTTGTCTTTACCTTGTCCCACGCTTGTCTCTTCCTCATCTGCATGAGAAGTTGTACCTGTGACAGGAGTGTTAGAACCAGTTTTATACAACTAAAGCTACGTGCTTGACACATCAGGGAGTCATGCATCTAGATTTGTTCCTGCTTTAGCCCACGTCATCATTTCCTGTTATCTGATGTCTGTGACATTAACAAATCCCGAGTATTTGCATTATTTAAAGACATTCCACTTCACACCTAATTTTTACCAGGAAAACATGAACAACAGTTGATAACAATGATAAACTCAACATTTGACTATGAACTTTTGTCTTTTACTCTTAGTGGAGAACTTTTTTTTTTCTGTGTGTAATCGATAGATGACCTAAGGTACTATATTATCTTTCCTCTGTCTCTGATGTGAAACAAATATTTTGTTGTGGGAGTTGGCTGTGGATATGGATCTCAGTCATCTACTTCATCAAATCTTCTGTTTTCTTTTATTTGTAAAAATGTTTGAAAAGAGGACTGATCAATGAAATCTCTCACCTTTGACTGTTTTCAGTTGTATAACAAGGCTTTGTCTGTCAGGCTTGGATGCTGCGATATTGTTCCATAATGGCCAACTCATTTCCCTGATGATGATACTTGAGTACAAAGTCTAAAAAGATCTTTTCAGCTCCAGTTGTTGCTGACTTGTTGGGTGAAATGATCCATAGCAACTACAATGTACTTATATAGACCCTGGAGCGGTTGGTCCTGGCTCAGCTTCGGCGCCTAACAAGCTCATCACTGGACCCACTTCAGTTTGCCTACCAGCCTGGCATTGGAGCGGATGATGCCGTCATTCACCTCCTACATCGTTCCCTCGCTCACCTGGAGACCGCTGGAAGCACTGTGAGAATCATGTTCTTTGATTTCTCCAGTGCCTTCAACACTATTCTTCCCTCGGTTCTGAAGGACAAGCTGGAGAACTCTGGAGTGGACCATCACCTCACTACCTGGATTTTGGACTACCTCACCGACCGACCACAGTATGTGAGGACTCAGGGCTGTGTGTCGGACAGGGTCGTCTGCAGTACGGGGGCCCCACAGGGAACGGTTCTGGCTCCGTTCCTCTTCACCATCTACACTGCAGACTTCTCCCACAATTCCACCCAGTGCTTCCTGCAGAAGTTCTCTGATGACTCTGCAATAGTCGGCCTCATCACTGATGGGGACGACAAGGAGTACAGAGGACTGACTCAAGACTTTGTGGACTGGTGCCAGCTGAACTACCTCCAGATCAATGCCAGTAAAACCAAGGAGCTGGTGGTAGACTTCCGCAGGCACAAGCATTCTCCACTGCAACCACTGAACATCCAGGGTATGGACATTGAGGCTGTGGACAGCTACAGGTACCTTGGTGTTCATCTGAACAACAGACTGGACTGGACTCATAACTCAGACGCCCTCTACAGGAAAGGGCAGAGCAGGCTGTACCTGCTGTGGAGACTCAGGTCGTTTGGGGTGGAGGGCCCACTCCTGAAGACCTTCTATGACTCTGTGGTGGCTTCTGCTATCTTTTATGGTGTGGTCTGCTGGGGCGGCAGCATCTCTGCTGGGGACAGGAAGAGACTGAACAGGGTGATCCGAAGGGCCAGCTCTGTTCTAGGATGCCCTCTGGACCCAGTGGAGGTGGTGAGTGACAGGAGAATGGCGGCTAAGCTGTCATCCCTGTTGGACAACATCTCCCACCCCATGCAGCAGACTGTGACAGCACTGAGCAGCTCCTTCAGTGGGAGACTGCGGCACCCACGGTGTGGGACGGAGAGATTTCGCAGGTCTTTCCTCCCCACTGCTGTCAGACTCCACAACAAAGACTTTAACTGAACAAACACACACATCCACACATGTGCAATAACACTAAGTGCAATAATCTTTTCTGGCATCGTTGTATTTTTACTCAGTTGTATATAGCATTCGTATTCTATTTTTATCTTATTGTATATTTTTATTCTATTTTATTCTACTGTATATAGTATATTATTTTATTCTATTCTGTACAGTTGTGTACTGTATTTATTCTTATTGTATTCTAATTTTTGCGTCATAACTTTTGCACTGTCCACTTCCTGCTGTGACAAAACAAATTTCCCACGTGTGGGACTAATAAAGGTTATCTTATCTTATCTTATCTTATCTTATCTTATCTTATCTTATCTTATATCCTCCATTACAAACTTCCAGATACAGATACAGTGATTCTCTGTTCGACTTGTTTGGAGATTTCTGTTCCAGGCAGCTAATGATCACCTAATAATCCATATCTCTTTGCATATGTGTTATTGATCACGCTGAGTGTCTGTTCTACTCTAAGATGACACTGTGGATTTTATGCGCTTGTGTTCTACATCCAGGGCTTCCAGAATATTACATCTCCTGGAAGTCACAATATACCAGTCACAATATTCAAAAATGGTAGTAAATGAAATTAATTATCAATATAATCCATAGTTACTTGTTGTATTTAAAAGTTAAACTTTAAAGTGTTGATTTTAATTGTGATCATGACTTACTGCAAAGACTATTTAACTTAGACAGTAGGACGTTATTTCAAGGATTTTCCAGGATTGCTTACTATCATAATGTCACCCTCCATTAAATCCAGGCTTGAAGGAAGATGGAGTATTACACTTGTTATGGAAGCTACAACAACAACAACAACAACAACAACAACACACTCTTGCTCCCAACTCTCAGTCTGATGCTTGGTCAGGAATCCCTTATCAATTTTCACCAACTAATTTTTCTGATTTGTACTTCTTCAAGCATGGAAAATTAACAGGGTGTAAACAAGTAAACAGTAAAAGTTAGAGCAATCAGCACACAAAGTAACTTGTTAATTACAGTCTGACAGATAATACAAGATAATACAAGACGTTTCCTTCAAAAAACAACATAGCAGTACAAACTAGGTATAAAGAGCATCAGGAGAATATGTATTGTGATAAAAGGATAAAACCGTTTGCCACACACTGAGTAAGGACATGTTCAGCCTGGACAGTTGTTCTGTGAGGAAGCATTCAGAAATCGGCTGCTTTATCACAGTTCTGCTTTGTAAAATTGAAATGTGTCTAAAAGACAATCAAACAATATTTTTTTACTGCCAGATTCTGACTAATCTAAACTGTTGGCAAAAACAGGAAAAAAAGAAAAATTCAAGCAGTATTCTAACACTTTTCAGATTTAACCAAGGCACATTAATAACAGGGTTTTTTTTTTCAAGAAGTTGTAAAACAGATACAGGTCTGTGCCTACAAATGCCCTGCTGACTAATGTACTGTGACATGATCTCCGTGCAGAAATGCAATGATAAACCAGAAATACTGGAAACCTCAACCTAAGGGGTACTTTTCTATTCTGTATGCATCAAGGCTTTTGCTTTGCTACATTATTGAGGACCGAAATGTGGTTCTAAACATTTGGAATCAGGACTCAAACATGTGCTTAGAAGTAAAGTATACATAGCTCATAAAAAAATGAACTTATATGTGACTGTGAATTTTCCCAAATCCAAATAAAAATCCTTTGATTGTTTTTAATCAGATCTTTTGTTCAGTCTTCACAAGTGTTTCCTGCTGGATTAAGAAGACCAACATAATGTCAATGTCTAAAGTGTGAAACTTCCAGCTTTAATAACTGTGTGTAAAACTATACATCAAGTGAAAGTACACACTTGTGCAGACTACCAAAAAAATAAAAATAAATGAAAACCCATGTTTCCCCTTGGCAGCACACACTACTTTCTTAATGCCACGAAGCAAACACAGGGCTGTAAGGACTGAACTGCACATAAAAATAAAATCCAAAATCTTAAATACAATAATAATTGTGTATATATATATATATATATATATATATATATATATATATATATATATATATATATATATATATATATATATATATATATATATATATATAATTTATAGAACCTGCATACAAAGGCAAAACCTTGTTTATATTAACATTTATTTTCAGTCATATTTTACTTGTGAACCACTTCATTTGATGTTTTTACATTTCTAAACTTTATCACACCACCCTTTCGACAGTTAACACTAATGCACTCAGAATTCACAGTAGCAGCTGCCATGACACCGTATAATAACAAAAACCAATGACGTGCGACAGTGGCCTGTTCACCTTTCTGACACCTAAATGAAAGAATTTTATCTTGTTTTGAAACCAAGCTGTTCCACATTCTTTGAAGCAATATCGTCATTTGCACTTGTTTTGTTTTTTGTTTTTTGTTTTTCTTCCCCTTTAGCTAAGGCATTGTATGTCTGTCTGCTTTAGAGCCACGTGATTTAGACTAGCTCACACGTGAGGAAGGTATCACTCAGATTTAGTAAAAAACACAGTAAAAGTAAAACAAAGATGTATGAATATTCATCATGTTAATAGAGTTTAACATAGGTGCAAGTGCCCCCCGAAAACAAACAGAATACAAGGACAGACCACTGGCTGTAAAAATGTGAAAGGAATGAGAGATGTGCATCAGAGATAAATAAAGGCTCATGTCCATATGTGGGTTCCTGGAAAGGGGGATAATGGTAAGTGTTAATGCTGGTAATTTGCACAAACATCTCTGATGTGGTGGATGATTGTCATTACCCAGAAAAACACTGTTGAAACACCCAGATAAAATTATTTCCCTTTGTTAGAGCAAAGATAGGCATTGTTCTAGAACAGAAAGAACCCATCTGCAAACATACAAAGAGGCGACCGACTTTATTGTTTAACACAGAATAGATCTAACAGGCAAGGCCTTATTCTGGCTTTTGGTATAATTTTGAATAATAGAAATTAGAGGTAATGTTGATATGGTGAACTACCATCATTGCAAGCATTGAAATAAGTTTTGTTTTTATTTGCTGCCATTTTATTTTGTCCGCACACATTCAGTTCCAATAATCTCTGCCTATTTCTGTGCATTCAAAATGATGTTCAAAAGAAATTATTATTATCCACTGACAAAATGTTTTACTTTTTACTTTTTAATTAACATTACAGCTTTATTCTTTGTAAATTTGATAAATTTAACTGGTTGTACTTGTTATCATCTAACTTAGTACAGCAACATTTGTGTGCATCTTAACCTGACCTAACTGCAGTCCAGAAATTTGAACCACTAAAAACATTATTTTATTTACATTTTACAATAACAACAAATTTGTATAACATTTAGTAAATAATGGTTTATTTGCTCAATAAAATTATTAAAAGGATAAAATAAGCTTTTATTAATAATTATTAATGATCCAATAAAATAATGCTTCATATCAACATCATGTGCACTTATGGTGATGCGGCTTAACCTAGTTTTGTACTGAGAATTCTCAGTAGGAGCTGTCATGACATGCAACAATGACAAAAGGCATGGCAAGACAATGACGTGCTTGACTCGGGCCTATTTTCCACTCTGAAGAATAAGGAAAAGATTTTTTTGCAGTCAAACTACCAGCATTTACGCATTCTTTTGTTCAGCACAGTCCCCAAGAGTATTACCAGCAAAGCACCCCCACAAATCATCACACCTCCTCCTCGATGCTTCACTGTGGGAGCCATGCATGTAGACCATCCATTCACCTTTTCTGCATCCCACAAAGACATGGCGGGTGGAACTAAAGATCTCAAATTTGGACTGATCAGACCAAAGTGCACATTTCCACTGGTCTAATGTCCATTTCTTGAGTGTTTTGGCTCAAACAAATATCTTCTGCTTGTTGCTTTTCCTTAGTAGTGGTTTCCTAGCAGCTGACCATAAAGGCCTGATTCACACAGTCTCCTCTGATCAGTTGATATAGAGATGTGTCTGCTACTAGAACTCTGTGTGGCATTTATCTGGGCACTGCTAACTTGTGATATCTGACGCTGGTGACTCTGATGAATTTATCCTCAGCAGCAGAGGTGATTCCTGGTGTTCCTTTCCTCGGGTGGTCCTCATTGTGAGCCAGTTTCGTCGTAGTGCTGAATGAATCTTAGGACTGCACTTGGGGACACAGTCAAAGTTTTAGCAATTTTCTGGACTGACTGACCTTCAGTTCTTAAAGTAATGATGGACTGTTGTTTCTTGTTACTTAGCTGATTGGTTCTTACCATAATATGAATTCTAACAGTTGTCAAATAGGGCTGTCAGCTGTGTACCAACCTGACTTCTGCAAAACACAATTGATGGTCCCAAACCCATTAAGAAGACAAGAAATTCCACAAATGAACCCTGACAAGGCTGAGCTGTAAAGTTGAAACCATTTCAGGTGACTACATCATAAAGCTCATTGAGAGAAAGCCAAGGGTTTGCAGCAATGCCAAAAAAGCAAATGGCATCTACTTTGAGGAATCTAAAATATAAAACATATTTATATTTATTTATCAATTTTTTCTTTGGTACAATTCATATAATTGATGTCATCAGTATGTATCTACAGTGTAGAAAGCAGTGAAAATAAAGAAAAAACATTATATGAGAACGTGTGTCCAAACCTTACCACTCGATGGCAGTGTAACCTTGTTTTAGGACAGAAAACCTTCATGTTTACAGTGTCACGTGGGGCATTGTAGTTGCTTGGAAAAGCTGTTGTTGTTGTTTTTTTCTTTTAGAATTCACAAATTAACATGACCTAAAAAAGTAATATGTAACAATGTAACAAAAGTATTAGACTTCAAAGTTTTTTAAGGAAAATGACCAAGTATGAGGTACATCTGTATGTATTTGAGTATTATATCTGTAGGCTAAGCATTTAAGCCTGTAGGAGTAATTTTAACAAATAGAATGACAGTCATGTAGAAAAGTTGTACTATTGATATTCATACATATTCTGATTTTAATAGCAGAAAATGAATTATGAACAAACCATGAACAAATAAGATTTATTACCATACCATAACAGCTTTATTTATAAAGCACTTTAACATAAAACCAGGGTTCACAAACTGCTGTACATATACAAATAGCATAAACACAACAAAAGAAAAATAAGATAAAATACAATAAATAACTAAATGAATAAAATGAAATAAAACATGTTAAAACAAATTGAGCCACCCCCTTAAAGATAGCCAAAGGCTTCAGCTAATTAATATGTTTTAAGAAGATTTTTAAAGTCAGAAAGATAAGTTTTCACAAATTACCTGAGGGGAGTCAACACCAACAGTCTGTACAGCATGAAGGACCATGTCAATAGTTTTAAATAAGGCTTGAGGCTTACAGGAATTAGCCTGCATAATAGCAGCAAAATGTTTTCTCTTAACAGTTTTCTGATATGAATTCCAGTAATACTGTAATATTTGGTATGAAAGCTGAAGTTTATCCTTCTTCCATTTACGTTCAGCTCTCCTACACTTTCTTCTGACAGCACGGGTGGCTTCATTCAGACCTGAACCCTTCAGCTTAAAGGGGGCCACCGACTGAGTAAAACCATGAGCTGAGCTCTTCTGGATCATTACATATAGAATCAGGAAGGCTGCTGTTCTGATGAAAAACAACAGAGAACTGACCAGCAGTGGATGGGTTAAAAATACCACCGCTCTGACCGCTCTAACCCTAACCCTAACCCAGGAGGATTAACTTTAGTACAAGGAAGGGAAACCTCAAACAAGACAGGCTTATGGTCCAGCCATACAGCATCACAGACCTCTAAGTTAAAGACCGGTAAACCGCGAGTTAAAACAAGATCCCATATTTTTGTGTAGGCACAGACACAGGTTTTGCGAGTGTACACTAAAAGAGAGTAAACTCTAGCACACAAAAAATAGCCTAAATAGCACAAACAAACACAACAGGAACAGGGCTAGATGGCAAGCCAAACACATTGGTGCCATCTTGGGCACAGGACCAAGATACTTGATAGCCATCACGTGGGAACGGCAAAGCTAGACTGTGTACAAAGGGAGGAAATTCAAGATAGAAAGTGGGCCATACAATAAGACAACATCCTCTTGGAGCAAAGAAAACTAAAAGTCAGTGCTTTGAAATGTTCTGGTCAAAACCATGACCTGAAGGGTTCTGGACGAGCTGCCCATGTCAGGAAAACACCAGCATGGCAGAATCGAATGTGTTCCTCTAGGCTGGTGACTAGGACTGGTCAATATAAATGTTTAGTTGCATTTACTGCTTCACAAAGTGGTAAATCAAATATTTAAATAATTGATCATTGCCTCAATTATTTAAAAAAAAAATCCACATTTAGTTAGTTTTGCTTAATATACTCTGAAAACTTGCAGAAAATGAAAAAGAAAACCCACAAAAACATATGAGGTTGTTTTATGATGTATTTATAGGGGACTCTGAAAACTTCCAGAGCTGTAACAAAACATTTCCAGTAGAGGTACAGTTGGAGGTTTAAACACTGGCATGGAAAATGTGAACATGATGATATGCTGCATACAACAGTTTTCTCATGGCAATTTCAAATGATTCTAAATTCCAAGTACTAGGTGAAATTGTTGTGTTACATTTTTCTTTCTTGTCAAGAACGTCTCTTCATAACAACCCTGCTCTGAAGCATGGCCATATTCATATGATTGAGAAACAAACGCCATGACCTGAGATCATTTCTAATGATCCAATGACATGCGATACTTATCTTATCACTGCTTGTCAAGCAGAGAAGAAAAGTTGGCGTTCCTTTCCACTTCCTCCATGTAAAGGTTGGCTACAATAGGTGACACGGGGGAGCCCATGGCACAGCCATGTTTTTGTCTGTAGAAGCCTTCGTTGTATTTGAAGTATGTTGTGTTAAGGCAGAGGTCTAACAGTGTGCAAATCTGATCGGGTGTGAAGTTGGTCCCGTCTTCCAAGGAGCTGTCTTCTTGTAGTCGTTTTCTGACAGTCTCCACGGCCTCCGTGGTGGGTATGCAAGTGAAGAGAGAGACTACAAAGGACACCATGGTTTCATTTGGATCCAGGGTAAGTTTCTGGACCTTGTCAGTGAAGTTCTTGATGTGGTGTGGGGTGTTCCCCACGAGAGGAGCAAGGATGGTGGCAAGGTGTTTTGCAATGTTATAAGTGGCTGAGTTTATGCTACTGAATATGGGTCTGAGTGGGACAGCTTCCTTGTGGATTTTAGGAAGTCCGTAAATGCAGGGTATGGAATCCCCTGGGTAAAGGCGGTGATATGTAAGGCGGTCAATGGTTTTGTCCTTTTCAAAGTCTTGAAGGCAAGCTATAACTTTCTTTTTGTAGCTGCTTGTGGGGTCTCGCTTTAAGGCTTCGTAGGTATTGTTGTCACTGAGGAGAGTAGTGATCTTTGTATGGTAATCTGTAGTGTTTAGGACTAGGGAGACCGAAAAGCAGCGCACATTTCGGTGCTTTATCTCGGTGCTTTTTTTTCCTGAGCTGTGATACACTTCTAGCCAATCATTTTACGTTTCCGAGGATAGTAGGCGGGTCCAGGTACGTACGTTCTTTTAGAGCAGAGCTACAGATTAAAAATGCCCAAGGCGAAGCGGTCAAAAGTCTGGCTGTACTTCACAGCAAAATATGCAAACTCAGCAGCCTGCAACAAGTGCTTTAAGCTGATACTGTGATACTGTCAAAGGAGGTAACACCTCGAATCCGATGAAACACCTGGCGACGCATAGCGGGTTTTTTTTAAAGCCAAGAAATGCACTGTATTTGATAGCTTGCTGCGAGACCTCACACCCAGCGCATCTACTGCGGGTGTGGTGCCTGTTATCAGACCCGGAGTTAGCAACATCCCCAAAAACACAAAGAGGAGAGTCCTGGCCCCTAGCCCTGCCAGTGTAGCAGAAATGATGACGGCAGCAGCAGCCGTTCTTCTCTGTGTGAGTAGCTTAATGTTGTTCGTGTGTAATTTACGTTGAGTAGGCTAACCACGTTATTACATTAATGCAGGTAAGGTGAACTAGCAAACATCATCATAGCTACATGCGGCTGTCTTCTTGTTTGATGGCAGATACTCCCTTCACCCTGGCCAAAAAGGCTAAAATGACCAAAGAAAAAGAGGGAAACGGCTAAACATGAGAGGTTTTTGGATAAAGTTTGTGTTTTTTCCATTGTTTAAGCACTGCTTCCAGCCAAGAGTGATGCCATATATGCCCCATAGCTGCAGAAAAGGCTAACATTGTTATCTTTTTACAAAAAACAGCTGAACATGAGAGGTTTTTGGACCAATTTTGTGTTCTCCATTCTTTAAGCACCGGTTTGAGCACTGTTTGAGCACCGGCACCGTTTCAAAAGTACCGATTTGGCACCGGTATCGGATAAAACCTAAACGATACCCATCCCTATTTAGGACCACGGTGCATCTTCCCTTATCAGCTGGTAAAACAGTGATGTTGTGGTCTTTGCTCAGGGAAGCGACGGCCTTCTTTTCTTGTATTGTGAGGTTGGACGGAAGGACTTTGGCACTGGAGAGGGTGGCTGAGACTTTCATCCTGATTTGCTCTGCTTCTGTCTGTGATAATTTATTAATCCGTATGGCGGATTCTGTGGCTGTGATGAGGTCCACTATGGGCAACTGTTGTGGAGAAATGGCAAAATTGAGTCCTTTGGCTATTACTCTCTTTTCAGTTTCAGTGAGATTCCGGTCTGAAAAGTTCTTTACCCATTTCTCCTGACTGTCTTCAGGTGTGTTTTCTTCTCTGGGTTGTGTAGGTGTAGGTTCAGAATGAGGAGTGTGTGTTTTTGAAAGCAAGGTGTGAAATTTCCTGCGTTGTCTTTCTTTTCCTTTAGAATGTTGGGCCCGCTGAGCCTTGTCCACAAACTTGTAAACCTCTTCTAAGATTGGAGAGGGTAGAAGGGTTTCCAGTTCCTGCAGAGTCTGGCTGATCTTGATCTGGAGGGCATCTATAGTGAAATGGACCTGTCTTATCCTTTCACTTAAAAGGTGATTTTGTGCTCTCTGTAGAATCAAGTCTGTTCTGTATCCCCTGACAGTGGATCCAAGGCGCAGGCGCAGGGGGGATACTCCCACTAGGTTTAAATCTGGGACTCCCCACCATTTGACCTTAGAACTGAAGAAGCTTCTCGGATGAGAGGTGAAACGTCTTCAAGCAACTTAAAGAAGTCCAGACGCTTTTCTTTGCAAGCTCCTTTGACCATAGAACCATTAAAATACATCTGCAGCTTATCATTTCAGACTGGAGAACTGAAAATAGCTAAAGTTGTTAATTATTAAATTAATTATGTTAAACAACAGAACAGGAACCAAAATAGGAGTTATTTATTCCTTGAAGTTTTATCTATGAGGACATAATAAAAAATCATGTTATCCTTCCCACCAGTTGCACGTAACTTACTGCTAGTTGCGGTGACACTGGTGGTCCTGTGCTGGCCAATGTGTGGATTACCTCTGGCAAACCTGATCTGGGCCACCAAAGGGCCATCATTCTTTGCGGTATGTGAGCCATGTGTAAGTTGTGTTCAGCCACGGGCCAGTTGTAGACACACTGCTGACCCTGTGCTGGCCCAGATGTCAGCCTGATGTGTACCTTAATCAAGCCATGTAATAACAAAATGTGCTGGAACATAATAGTGCAAAAGTAACTGTGACAGTGACATGAACTATGTCATATTTTGAATTATGACATAATTTCATAGTTCAAGCTTCTTTAGGAAGTGACTATGATCAGCAAAGATATCCTAAATGTGGCAGGTGTAGGTTGAACAAGAAACGTGATTATTAATTTTTTATAAAGAAACTTCTTTTCAAATGTAGCAGACCATATGGGAATAGTGTAATCTATATCATGGTTTAATTGTGTGCCTTTGTGGGTCTGATAGACTTAATCCCTTATACTTCCCAAGTGACATCAGCCTAGCACTCACTCATTTTTAACGAGGCAGAGAAACTTCCTGTTAAAACTTATCTACAATTTCTACACTTATTGTGAGCTCAGTGGCATGATATCTTCTTAAAAAAACATTGTTGCGTTTGAGGAAGTTCCTTATGTCTTCCCATATGTACAACATACTGTACATTCTTGCATGTAACAGTATGTTGCACCCCTATAGTTATGCGAAAAAGAAAGTAAACCACCTTTCCATTCTAAGGTTTAATCTTTAAAAAGCAAGGAAAATGCAGAAGCAGTGTATGATATGTAAAACTTTGGAATTGAAAGAGGAGTCAGCTTTATCTGAACAAACTACTTCTCTCAGCAGCCGGTTGAGTTGTGGCTTTTTTCTACACGTACCTTCTAATTGCTTCAATGATCAGGGTTTGGAGTTTGAGGCAAACTTCCATTCAACTTCTAATATTTACTGTGGCAAGCTCCTTTGAGCGCTCAGTAAGGAAGACCCATCATGGATTGATGATACCATTCTTGAGTTTAGGGTTCTGAGCTGTGAAAAAGGTTTAGGCATTCAGGGTAGCAATGTCAAGTTGTACCACAGCTATGTTTTACACTTGTAGGTGCCAACCATCTAGTCCAGGGGTGTGAACTCCAGGCCTCGAGGACCGGTGTCCCGCAGGTTTTAGATATCACCCTGTTTCAACACACCTGAATCAAATGATTAGTTCGTTACCAGGCTTCCGGAGAACTTCAAGACATGTTGAGGTGATAATAGTAAAATGAGAATGTGATCAGTTATGTTTTCCCAATATGTTGTTAGACATATGGGAATGCTTCACTGGAACATGTATTTTGGTGTGGCTGTATGCCTTCGTGTGTTTGATAGACATAATGTTTTATAAATCCCAAGTGACATCAGCCCTACCTTGTTATGGTCTGGTGTGCATAATTTGCTCACTCTAATGAGAAACTTCCTGTTAATAATTATCTACAATTTCCACACTTGTTCTTAGTGCAATGGTTGTATGCATGATATCTTTTTAAAAAGCTCATTACAAACATCAAACTCAATACTGACATTACAATAATCCAATAATCTTCTTGACCCCTTTTGAGCTAATCAACCTCCACTCTGTGTGATTTAAATCTCAGAGTGCTCTCCTCATTTATGCAAACCACTTTCTCCCCATCGTCACCTTGCCTGAGGTCCATCCAAGCCTCAATCTTCTTCTTCACCACCTCCACTGTCTAGACCCTGGGGGATTCTTTCCTAAATCGTATTGCCACTGGGATTCCATTCTGCCATCATTGGACTCTAAAACGCCAAATTAATTAATATCTCTAGTAAATTATTTTCAGTTCTTCCAAGTGATCTCTTTTTACATTCAAGCAACACACACACAAAAAACAGAGGACCAAGAATGTTTTTGATTTAAAGGTTTTATTTTATGTTTTCTTAAACATCAATACACCAACAACCAAGAAAGCACACTGTGGCTAATCATTGTAGTATATTTTTGTTCACTACATTTTAATAACGTCAAACTCATGTAGATTTCTTGTGATTGAAAATTGCAGTAAACAAAACTATCATATGATTAAAGACTAATATTAGTTAAATGGAGTTTTAAACTTAGATATAGATAGATATTTTACATACTTTTCATTTCACTTTTTGCTTGCTTTATTTAGTTTTATTCTCTATATTGTGGAGAGAAAAAAACAAACAAACAAAAATATTGTTGCAAATGATTATTTTAAAAACAAAAACTACAATGAAAAGTTCCTGCACCAAAAAAACAAATCGCTATATTAGGAAAATCTATAATAAATGAAAAATGAATCAATACACTAAAATAATAAAAAATATCTAAAATGAATCTGGCAGAGTCCTTGGTGCTGTCCATGTAACGAGTCCAGATGTGGATGATCAAGATCACATCAAGGCATAAAAAGCATCAGTGCTAGCAGGAGGGTGAGGACAGGAGAGGCCATCATACCAGGAGAGAAAGTGCTACTGCAGAAAGACAGGAAATAATTAAATAAGTCATGTATAGATAAGCTCATGATAAGTACAGAAATTCTGAATTGCTATCACTGCTTTTGTGTTTCTGCAAAATCTATGTGGGCTTCAAACTGCAACAAATGATGACTATTCTTAAACAGAGCTTTTTGTGATGAACACTATCATTGGTATAACATCTACATTTTTCATGTCCACACACATTGTTATAAACAGAACATGTTTGAGAAGATTGTTGTGTCTGGAATTGGAATTGTGGTGGGTGAGATCCTGTAAACATCAAAGCATTTCTTAACAGGTATGTTAAAACTTTTTAGCGTTAATTTTAGTGTTTCTGTTTGAAAGAAACACTTTCTATTTATTAAAAATCAGGAAATGTTTGAGAACATTGCAGTACCTGCCATCTGTTGTGTATGAGGTAGGAATCGAGGTGGTTGAGATCCTGTAAGCATCAAAGCATTTCTTAACAGGTATGTTAAAACTTTTTAGCGTTAGTTTTAGTGTTTCTGTTTGAAAGAAACACTTTCTATTTATTAAAAATCAGGAAATGTTTGAGAACATTGCAGTACCTGCCATCTGTTGTGTATGAGGTAGGAATTGAGGTGGGTGAGATCCTGTAAAAGTTAAAGCATTTTTAGAGGGGTATTAAAACTTGTTAGAGTTTCACCTGCATTAACTTTTACATCTAGCAACCACACTTATTCTTGCAAGGTGCTCAAAAATGCATGAGAAAATTGCAGTATCTCTCATCATATATATTGTTTCATATGACATGTTGTATCTTCACATGAGTTGTAATTTAATAATATGTCCTACTGTGATGAGCAGTTTCCTTTATCCTGGTCTCCAGGGGGATGTGTAATTTTTACTGTTCTTACTTGAGGACAAGGCAGTGAACTTCCATTAACTAGAGGTGTGAGATCTATTGGAATAAAGAAATTAAAATAATCATAGAAAACTTGGTTTTGATGATGTGTAAAATGATTGAAATGTTTCATACATTTCTGTTGTAAAAGTTTCAAGTACAATATATAAGTTTAGGAATGAAATTATTTAAATTTGCCTTGTGCACTGAAGATGAAAATGGCACTCCCTCCCTTGAGATAATCTCTGGATTTGATGTCTTCCAAAGATGCAAAATAATATCTACCATACAGGTTATTAGCATAGATGAGCTCATTGTTCTCATCAACAATTTGAGTTCCAACATCACGAGGTTTGCCCCAAGCAGGTACACCTGTTTATAGAAAGCATATGTAACACAGTGGTTAATAATTTAGTGAGTACATTTTTAAGCATTACTTCATGTTTCTGCAAACGTACCAGTGGTGGTGAGCAGATTTGGGTCAGTGGTGAGACTCATTTGCCTTGACATCTGTAGCTGGATGTTGGGGTTCTGATCCACCATTTGGACAGTAAATTGCCTTTGTGGGCAAGGCCATTTCAGTTGGTCATCATAGACACCAGAGACAAGATGCACATATACTCCAAAATCTGTCTGCCTTAGATATAATGCTACCCGGTAAGCATAGCCCTCACTGGAATACTGCCTTGGGCTATATATCAGGGCCGGAGTATGAGTACTGTTCCAAAATCTCTCAAAATCATTAATCTGCCAAGTTCCATCTGGACACTCGAGCTCTGATAGATTGATGTCATCAATAGAGAAGCCACCTGTAGAGTTTCCTGCTCCTTTACGAACCTCAAACTCCACCTGGAACTGCTTGGTGGCATTCAGAGGAACATGGTGGAGAGTCCAGTGAGATGTCGGTGGACCTGGAGGGAGAATTTTTAGATTAATAGGTGAATGTGACGTATGTCTTCATGACAAAATGTGAAATGTGAAACATTTATACTTCATCTGGAGAAAATCATCATAAATAATCACGCAAATGATTCATTACCACTGATCTGTCCCATGAGGTAGCGAGTTCCTGTGGAGTCCCATTCATCTTGAAACTCTCTGATCCAGATGTTAAGTTTGTCTGTCTGGCTCCCATTGTGGTAATAGTAGAACTGCAGACACTGAACATGACACTCCCTCTGGGGACTCATCCTCTTTGTCTCCAGCCAGGCTGAGTCTCCCTCCTGACCTGATTCTGTGCTAGCATACATGAAGTAACCCGCATCCTGACCTACAATACAGTTCAAAATTATCTTACATCAGATCGTTAAATCTTAAGTATCAAAAGTATTTATTATTATTGCTGGCAGCTTACTTTTGATGTTAATAATGCTGAGTTGGAAAACTAGATTTTCCATTTCAAACTGTAATAAAAACTGCAATAAAAAATGGAATATTTGAGACCTTACCTTGATTACCATTTCCACTGGGCAGATTGGTGTGGTCAGAGCTGGGACCACCATAAACACCAGTTACCATTTCCCAGCCATTGCCACTCTTTGAACAGCGGTTCATTTGACACATGGTCCCATTAGTAAAGCCACAGTACATCTTAAAGGCAATGGATGAGCCTGTAGAGATCAATTAAAAGTGCAAGGTTTTTTTTTTCAAGGAAGGTTGGAGGGAAAAGGCAAAAATTTCAACTCACAAAACTGTCATCTCAAGTGAGTGAATTGTTTCGGTGTGAGCAATTTTCTACACACATTCAGCACTTTAGGCTTAGTTAATTACTGACAATGAGCAACAGAAAGTTGATTATTGGAGTACCCGTGATATTGCTGAAATTGCAGCCTGACACATAGCAATCCTGGCATGTTGATTTTTGTATGAATTAAACAAATAGAGTGGGATTATTTGCTGATTATAAATTGGCCATAGGTGCAAATATGAGCATGGTTGTCTGTTTGTTTAAACCATTTTCAAATCATAATTGTGACTTGTTGAACTTTTCTTACAACAAATAGACTTGATCATTGTGCCAGTTCAAAAAGTGATCATAATAGATATTTTGGAATTCAATAATATATAAATTTATGGCCTCATGAATATAAGTAAAAACCCCTAGTAAAGAGCCCTACTAAGTTTAAATGCGCGTAGTAACTCTAAAAACAATATAAAACTATTTACCAATGTAAGTGTGACAAAGAAAACGGCTACTTTCTATTGGTTAAGGGCACAATATTCTCACGGTGTCCTTAGTAACTTTAACCAGTAATCCCAGAGTATTCCTAAAACTGGATGCTGGTCCCCATAATCTTTGAGCACTTACTGCATTTGTAGAGTAGATTCAGCTCCTGAACATCACTAGCACTCATTTCCACTCGTTGACCAATAAGATTCTGGAATTTGGGGTCTTTGGTGATAATTGTAGATCCATTGCCATTGGTGAAATCATCTTTGCCATAGTGCATCACGGACAAATAGTCATATGGGACTCCATGGGTGGTGCTCTCATCACTGCTGACTATTCTAAAATTGTGCTTGTAAGCTATAAAAATCATATATAAAAGCCAAACATCAGATACAGTACACTTAACTGAAAATATTTTGATAATATGAGAGAAGGTCAAATCATAAAAGGAAATATTTTGTATACTCACTATAGTGATTTCATTGATTTTATGACTCTATCTCAAATTATTAAATAGTTATGATTTTATTTTAACCATTTCAGAGTGGTTATTATATTTTTGCAGACTGCTTTATACAGCTTTAAGATAAGTATTTGAATAGAAATATCAAACAAAGACATTAACATTGTTATAATTAGTATAAGTGTTAACCAAACCCTCTAGGATGTTTTCAGAGTTAATCGTCACATAATCATCTCTGTCATATCTGGACTGTTCATGGTAGAAGCCAAGAGCATGAAGGAACTCATGTTCAACAATTGCAATGTAACCACAGCCTTTTCCAATGGAGAGTTCCTGTCCACGGGATGCTTTCCCAATGTATGACCAACATCTGAAATTAAAGGCAGAACACTGATGAATATTTGTCCCATAACTGGTTATGTATTCTGTAATTTATTTAGTGTAATCTATAAAATCACAATTAAATAAATAACAAAAACAGAATAACAGAATAACAAAAACATAACCATTCATAAAAATTTCACAGTATTCATCTTGTTCTTTGGTTAGAACTATATATCCAGGGGTGCACATACAGTGGCTTGCAAAAGTATTTGGCCCCCTTGAAATTTTCCACATTTTGACACATTACAGCCACAAACATGAATCAATTTTATTGGAATTCCACGTGAAAGACCAACACAAAGTGGTGTACACGTGAGAAGGGGAACGAAAATCATACATGATTCCAAACATTTTTTACAAATAAATAACTGCAAAGTGGGGTGTACGTAATTATTCAGCCCCCTGAGTCATCCATCCATCCATTCGCTTCCGCTTATCCTTTTCAGGGTCGCGGGGAGCGCTGGAGCCTATCCCAGCTATCATAGGGCGAGAGGCGGGGTACACCCTGGACAGGTCGCCAGTCTGTCGCAGGGCCAACACACAGGGACATACAATCATTCGCACTCACATTCACTCGCACATTCACACCTAGTGGCAATTTGGATTATCCAATTAACCTATCCCCACAAGTTGCATGTCTTTGGACGGTGGGAGGAAGGCGGAGTACCCAGAGAGAACCCACGCAAACACGGGGAGAACATGCAAACTCCACACAGAAAGACCCTGGCCTGATGGTGGAATTGAACTCAGGACCTTCTTGCTGTGCGGCAACAGTGCTAACCACCGTGCCACCGTGCTGTCCTTAGGATTAGTGAATACCCCCTGAGTCAATACTACAAAAAGATTTCCCAAGCCTTGAACATCCCACGGAGCACTGTTCAAGCAATCATTCAGAAATGGAAGAAGTCTGGCACAACTGTAAACCTACCAAGACAAGGCCGTCCACCTAAACTCACAGGCCGAACAAGGAGAGCGCTGATCAGAAATGCAGCCAAGAGGCCCATGGTGACTCTGGACGAGCTGCAGACATCTACAGTTCAGGTGGGGGAATCTGTCCATAGGACAACTATTAGTCGTGCACTGCACAAAGTTGGCCTTTATGGAAGAGTGGCAAGAAGAAAGCCATTGTTAACAGAAAACCATAAGAAGTCCTGTTTGCAGTTTGCCACAAGCCATGTGGGGGACACAGCAAACATGTGTAAGAAGGTGCTCTGGTCAGATGAGACCAAAATGGAACTTTTTGGCCAAAATGCAAAACGCTATGTGTGGCGGAAAACTAACACTGCACATCACTCTGAACACACCATCCCCACTGTCAAATATGGCGGTAGCAGCATCAAGCTCTGGGGGTGCTTCTCTTCAGCAGGGACAGGGAAGTTGGTCAGAGTTGATGGGAAGATGGATGGAGCCAAATACAGCGCAATCTTGGAAGAAAACCTCTTGGAGTCTGCAAAAGACTTGAGACTGGGGCGGAGGTTCACCTTCCAGCAGGACAACGACCCTAAACATAAAGCCAGGGCAACAATGGAATGGTTCAAAACAAAACATATCCATGTGTTCGAATGGCCCAGTCAAAGTCCAGATCTAAATCCAATCGAGAATCTGTGGCAAGATCTGAAAACTGCTGTTCACAAATGCTGTCCATCTAATCTGACTGAGCTGGAGCTGTTTTGCAAAGAAGAATGGGCAAAGATTTCAGTCTGTAGATGTGCAAAGCTGGTAGAGACATACCCTAAAAGACTGGCAGCTGTAATTGCAGCAAAAGGTGGTTCTACAAAGTATTGACTCAGGAGGCTGAATAATTACATACACCCCACTTTTCAGTTATTTATTTGTAGAAAATTTTTGGAATCATGTATGATTTTCGTTCCACTTCTCACGTGTGCACCACTTTGTATTGGTCTGTCACGTGGAATTCCATTAAAATTAATTCATGTTTGTGGCTTTAATGTGACAAAATGTGGAAAAAGTGGTTGCAGAAGGTGAGATGGCTTCAAACAAATGATGAATGCACAGAGATGTGGTGCAGAATATCCCATGAAAAACAGGTCCTTTTATATTATATAAAAGGCCCTGTTTTTGTCCGCTAGAGTGGAATCTACCGGCACCACTTTTCCGAGAATACACGCTTCTTTTGCGGTTCGGACTCTGTCTGATATTTCTTTGGAGGTGGAGGAACACCAAAGTAATTGCTTAGAGGAGCTTGCTTCGTCGACATCTTTAAGAGTTCTAAACAAATGTCTGTCCTCCTCCAGAAAATCTTATGCACGCAAACGTGCGTTGCACCTTCTTATCTGGTGCGCGTCTTTGATATTGACAGTGTATGCGCACCTGCGGACTTATGTGCACCCCTGTATATATCACAAATTAAACTAAAGGAACAAAAAGTCTAATTGAAAAATCAGCATAGTCATTTTTAGAATATTTATGCTAATTGCAGCTAAGTAGGAAATTTTATTTTTAAAAACAACAACAACAACAACAACAACAAAGAGCAGAAAAAAACATACCCATTTAACTGTTTGACAGAAATGTAATAGTCCTCAGAGTCCCTTGGTTTGAAGTCAATGCATGATTTCAATCTGAACTGGTCAAAGGCTCTCAGAATGATTCCTTTAGAATTAATGTCTACCGTTGTTGTGTTATAGAGATTAAAAAAAGAAAGAAGATATTTTAGACAACCAATAAAGGTCCTTAGCCTTGCCCATGCATTTTGCTCTAAGGCGCTAAAGCATACAGTTATAAACATTTTTTCCGGTTTTAGCAAAGGCGCGGGTGGTTACTTTGCATAACTGGATGGTACAAAACTATTCCATTAAATTAGCTCTGTGCACTCGCACATGCTGCTGTTTTCTTTTTCATTATGTGGCTTCTATGTGTCAAAAGAGTCCAGCTGACATGGGGAAAAAAATGCATTTTCCGGTATGACATCACAAAGATGTGTTCCCATAGAAATAAAGAAATAAAGATTTATTTCAGGTGTATTTGTAAGAAAACACATATTTACCAAGGTCATTATTTAAGAGGTAGGGGACTGGAGATGTCCACAGGATGTTTTCATTAATAATGGTACTCCTCTGCTTGCCTATAGGCTAAAGTATAAGAAACATGTATATTGTGACATAATGCAGTAAGTTACTATGCACACAGATGTTTTTAGAATAAATAGATTTTTTATCTTCATAACAAAGACTCACCTCCAAAATATCATCATGTAAAAATTCTAAAATACAATTTAAAAAATTAGAAACAAGTCACTAATATTCAAGTACAGTTGCATGAAGCTAAAAGAACAAAAATATCCTTATAAAAAGCTTTAGTTATAAGTAGATGTTGAACTTTACCCTTGTTTATTTCAGGAATGTCCTTCACTTCACCAACATCTACAAAAACAGATGAGGCACTTTTGTATACTGTTTTTTTTAATATTTAAAAAAAAATGAATTTCATCAAAAAAAAAGTGGAAAATTAAAAAAATAGAACTTACCCACTATTTCTAGTCCATTCTGTAAAAGTATCAAAGTAGTATTAAACTAAATGTTCCATCATTTAACATACTTTATGTAGTACTATGAATAAATGTTTTTTATTTTTTATTTTATTTTATTTTTTTACATTTTAAGCTTTGATAGAAAACACACTCCATACTTGTTGGTCAACATGCAAAATTAAAACTTTTCTTTTTGAAAAAACAAAATCATTGTCAGTAGCTGATATTTAATATTCAATATTATTGTCAAACATCTTCATCACAAAACAAACCAGACAAATAATTTAAAAAATCTCTAAGTTCTCTTTGCAT